>NW_026562381.1:6927500-7635000 GCF_027474105.1 Poeciliopsis prolifica
TGTGCAACTTAGCACACCTGAATGTGAATCGACAAAAGCTTGCAACTGTAGGTGAGTCATCATTGCCATGGTGTTAAGCCTCCTGTTCCCGGGGGAACAGGGTTACCATCTCTACACCGGTGGGGATTTTTATTTTTACATTTGAAAAGCAAAGCTGAGCCCAGCTAACAACACTCCTCCACTGCATGTATCTCTGCTCTCGCTTCCTTCTCCTCCTCCGCCGGTGAGCTGCGACACACAATAACAAACGCAGCCGACGCCACTCACACATCTGGCCATTTCAATGCACCACATCCTTATCTATGTCTGTGTGATTTCGAATATGTTTCAGAACAAAACATGCAAATGAGATGGAGGAAACAAAATCACAAACTCAGTCAGAGCATCTGCTTTGCAGTTCATCTGACAAAATGTACAACATGAAGTTCTGATGTTTCTTGAGTTCAAAACTTAGTTCAGAAACAGAAACGTAGCAAACTTTTCAGATCTAAATGAATGAGTCTATAAATCCTCAAGGTGAAAAAGATAAACAAGATCCAGCATACACTGAACAGGCTGAGAATTATGACTACCAACTGAAAACGTAAATATCCCTGATTATCTTTTCATGTCAGTGGGATAAATTATTCAGTAAAAGAAAATGTCCTCAAAGTTGATGTACTAGAACCCAGAAGGATGGGTAAACATGAATGCCAAGTGGTTTATTATATACATATCTACAGATCAGTCAGTGCTGACCCATGTATACTGCCAAAAATATCAACAATGCATTATAAACACAACATGGAGAAACGTAACAAGGTGTCCTGATCTGATGAATCATGTGCTCTTTTCTGTCTTATGGACGCCCAGGTGCATCTGAGTCTGTCAGAAGGGAAACACATGGAACCAAGATGGACTATGGTGACAAAACAGACCAAAACAGGCAGAGACATTGTGTTGTGTTTGGGGCAATGTTCTGCTGGGAAACTTTGACTCCTGCCATCTATTTAGTTATTTATCCTGTACCTCCTGCCTTACCACAACAATGTTCTTGAGACTTTGAGATCTGCAGAATTTGGAAGCCAAATTCATGCTAGTAAGATTGTTTTATACAAACTAATATACCAGTATTAGTTTGGTATATGTATTATATGTATATTTCACCAAACATCAAAAGCTTTTCCAATGAAAAAAACATCTATATTTTTCCAATTAAAATGTAGCTTTTTTTACATGTAAACAATTTTCTACAGCTAAACAGGGTCTCCATGAAAAAAATAATTTGTGAAAGTGAAACCCATATATTAGACCTGTGATGAAATTTTTAGAAATAGGTTGCCAGTAGTTGGGTGTGACATTGCATCAATACTCAAACACATGCAGAGTAAAAGCTGGAGAGAGAGACAGCAATTTTCTCAGGGACACAGAGCAGAATGCTATGTGGAAAAAATATTGTTTCAGAGGTAAAAATCTTTACTGAGAAAGTTCACACATTTTTTTTTTGTTGTTTTCAGTGAGGTGTTATAGAGGTATTTTGGGAGAGTAAGAAATCAATTATTTGACTGGAAACTTGGTAAAGGAAGGAGCAGGTTAAAGAGAAGTAAAAATACAATGTGTATTTTTTTTTTCACTTCGGCAAAAAAATCATTTGAAGGAATCATGAACTCCACAGACAGAAGTCTCAATGTATGTGAAGGCTAAGACTTTCTGTAAAACAGCTTTGCTTCACAACCTGTTTTCAACTTTGCCTCCTACAATGTCATAAAAATCCACCAAATTGATAGATGGCAATAATACTAATGATGATAAATTGAATTGGGAAGATTTTCACAAGATGCAGATTAGCACAGCAATGACTCATAAAGTGGAAAATATGAAGCTCGTAAAAGTAAAACAGCAGGAAAACCAGCATGTAACACGTTGAATGTCTCAACAAAAGGAGTCTTGACAATGAAACAGTTTCACAATTATCCAGTTCATTCTAACAAACACAACATGTTTAAATTAATTTTAGAAAAAGAGATGCCTGCAGTATTCTTACTGTATCTCTTTGGTCCATCTTCGAGGCAGAAGGAGAGTGTGAGGGTAGCATCTTCTTCAAAAAACTCTGTAGCAAAGGCGTCCCACCACAAACTGTCGCTTTCCTGTGAAAAGAAAAACAGAATCCAAAGTTTTAGTCTAGATTTTAATTACTAAAAACCCAGTTTTTGTCTAGATTTGTAGGCATATGATGTACCACAAGGTACCAACAGGTTTGTATTGCTTCAGTGTCGTATAGGAAACATTTACCAACCCATAATCTTCAACAAGTTTGTTGCATTTTTACACAAATTCAAAACTGATTCTTCCTAATCTAACATTTTTTTTTGTAGTATAATGTGACAGCTTTGTTTATCGCATGAAAAAACATAATAATCTCAAATTTTATATTTGAATTTGTTAAAATTAAATAATGTGTTTGAACCACAGTTTTACAAGACTTTAATTAGTATTAAACCTGCTGGAACAGAAATAAAAAGTGTAAATCAGAAAACATATAACTCCATAAAAGACAGAACTTCCTAATTACACCTCTAGAAGGGGTGTTTCCCCTCCCCCACATGTTGCTGAATGTTGTAATCCAGGAGGAGTTTTCCAACTATTTTCCCTTTGCTGAGAGAAAGACATCATCATCAAGGTGCTACTGTATCCAGGCAAAATAATAGGAAGTATGCGCATCAATTCTTTCAAAGTACCACTGATTTTGAACAAAAGCTGCCTGGCAGCAGTGTACATTTTTAGCCTATTTGTTGGCTTAATAAAACACCTACGGCTGCCCAGCTACTAGTTCAGGTAACCTGAATAATTTGTTAACTGACATAAACTTTGTCAGCTCCCAAAGTTACCTGAAAAACTACCAAGCAGTCTTCATGACTTGTTTTGCCTTTGTCATTTATATGTGCAAACGATATTTGTGGGTTTTATTTTTGACCAACAGTTCTGGCATTAATGTTTTATGATATTCTGATTTACTGAGATTCTCCTGTAAGTATCAATATAAAACTAAACTACTAATAAAAATAATACATTTCAACAGCAGTATTTCCTGTTTATTTTATTAACTTAAAGCTATTAGAAGTTTGAAGTTTGTATATTTTAAATGGTTGTTTTTAAAACCAACATGCAGTAAAATATGCAGTATTTTTCTCAAGATAAACAACACATCTCCAGCTCAAGCCTTAAGGTTGTTGACTGTTAATAATTTTAATAACTTTGACAGTAGCAACAAAAGTATAGTAAATAGCAACTTTAGCAGTAGCAATAAGAGGAGAATGTGGGGAACTTCGGTAAAGTACTTCTAGCACTGGCTCTGGTAAATGTAATTTTTCACTATGCATCTTCTGCAGAAAAGCTCATGATAATTCTGGCAGGATAACCCCTATTCCCCAACCTCCCTCTTCCACCAGTGACGTTAAGCTGATGCTAATTTACTCTGACATGTTATGACACATCCCCACGTTTCAGTCTGCGCAGGAGCTGAAGAATAGCAAGCACTTCCCAGATGTTGACAATTAGCGTTGTCACCATCGAGCAGTGTCAGGCCTGATGAGCGGTGACCGGAGCGCCCTGTGGGTCAGCGTGTCTCATCCGCGGCAAACCCGATGCAAAGAGGAGGGCACGTGGTGCGCAGTCCCGGAACATAACCCAAATCAAGCCGGGTAATCAACAGATGATCATGAACTGGTGGTAAGCAATGAGATTCCACAAGCGAGAGCTTTAATCACTGCAAACTCTCATTTTTTTCAGCATTAACATCTATCATAAGATCTTGCAAGTTTTTGTACAACTTTTGTACATTTCAACTTTTGGACAAGATAAAGCTAAATGTTTTGGTAAAAAGCAGCACCTTTTAAAAGAAATAATTATGATTCAGTCAAGTTTAGAAAACTGCATTAAGGACATATTCATAAAGTTTGATTTCCACTTTTCAGACGTATTTCTTTAAATTCGAACTACCAAGACACCAGCTGCAAACCTTTAGATCGGAAAGCTGAAAGCAATACATATTTCATTTGTTTGCTTCATTAATTAGTTACAAAAATGTTGAAAATTGATTAAAATACACAAATAATAAATAAAATTTTTGCATGAACTAGAAAATATTAAAAAATGTCCTTAAGCAAAAACTTGAGCATCTGTGCTCCATAGTCACTTGTTTTGTTGCCACAAACTGAGCCAAAGACATCACCTTTAAAAGGACACTATTGACCTGTAATTATAGTGCTCCCACTGGGTCAATCAGAGTAATTGCTCACCCCAACAGTGCAAAAATACATCACTCCCCCTCAGTGTTACACAGTAAAACAAACTGATAATTGATTACATGCCAGGAGTTTGTCTGAGTTCATTCTCACTTTAAAAAAAAATTCAGAAAAATAAATTGAATCTGGTAAGCTAACGTACGGCCCAGACTATCTGTCCGCTGGGGATGAGCTGCATGCAATGCCGAGTGTTTTTGTGTGTGTGTCACACTGTGAGAATCAGCAGGTGTGATCAGCCAGCATGTGTGTGGTGTCATGTGAATACATCTATTTCAGAAAGACAGAGAAGAGTGGCACATTGGGACAAAAGAGATGGAGAGAGAGTGAGACCGAATCCGGTGCTGGTCGGTATTCAGACGGAGTTCACCTCATAATCCAGCAGCAGGAGGAGGCAGGCACTCCCGGGAATGACAGTCAAGTGAAGGGTAACCAACATGTTCACTCCACTCACCCAGCAGCCCTCAACCATCCTGCTGCTGAAAAGCTACGACTTTTAAGAAAGTCAAAACAAATTAACTTTCTGATATATTATTGCAAATAATTTGTTGTCATAATATTTTAAAGATAGGAAATCATACTGTGCATCATATCAATGTGTCTTAAGGCCAAATTTTACATTTGTTTAAAGAGGAATTCTCAAACATCATGTTCAAGTGTCCAAATCTCATTTATTGTAATAAAAAATTTAAATATCTTTTATTACATTATTTTGCAATAATAATAATAAAAAAACATTTTTTTTATTAGAGAACTGTGTTTGTAACACAACAAAACAAATCTTTGCAGTAAAGTTTGGTGAGCATTCTGATTTTATAGAAAAACTTTGCAGAAAGTTGAGGAACTCATGCCCCAAACCTAAAAATAAAAAGAACCTTTTTCACACACAGGAATAAAGAACCCATGTAAACTGACCGTAAACTGCAGTTTAACACAAAACATGAAGGGAATCCTGTTACAATACAAAGTGTGAAAAATGGCACAGTCTGATTTCAGAGAACTGACTAAACTAAGGCCCTATAAAATCTTTTCATTTGTTCCCCAATTCCAATCTATTCCATTCCAAATTCATTTTCCATTTTTCAGAATTTGATGATTTTCATTATGTAAAACCTAAAAATAAGTTTTTCCTTCATTAGAAAACACACAATATTAACACACTTAATGACATTTTTTCAATGCAGGCATGGGCTTTAAACATAATAAAATTAAAGTTCATAATTCGAACAATCGAATATTGTTCTCCCATCAAATTTTGTCAAATGGAGCTGTTCTTGGTCTTATGATGTAATGTGAATTTAAGATTTAATCACAGCTTTGTGATTAATTCTTGAATCAAACATTTTTTATGTATTATTCTTTATGTAAGGATCTCCAGATGTTTTCCTGAACCAAACAGAAATTTCACAGGAGTCACTGCTGGAGTTTAACAAAGGTATTTCATAAACACATGATAGACCTAAGTTTAGGTCTGAATGATGAGAACTGGTTACTGAACTTGTTTGCATTACAGAAAACCTCTTTCTTTTGGTATTAGTTACATGCTACTTTTCCACAAATAGTTTTCATTTCTCTTCCTGTTTTCAATATTTTTCTGAACCAAAGCATTCCAAAAAACAATGTTGTCCACTCAAACTCAATACAGCTCATTTTGGCACCTGCCCACTATTTGACTCAGGCCTGAGACCACCCTAAAGAAAGAGAGCAGTTCACATAGAAGCAGAGATGACAACAATGTCTATTGTTTTGTCTCCATTAGCCGCTTTTGGCGCAGCAGGGTTCAGCCACAGACGATGTGGTTTTGTTTGTGTCTTTATTGAAAAGTCTCCCGATGCAGACAACAGAGGAATCTGAAAATAACCAGCAAATTTCATGCTCATGAGCAGAATTTAGCTTCAGCATTCAACACAATTAAACTCCTACTGCTGCTATACTGCACTAACAATCTAGCATATTGATTTACTGATTTAATAATGTAATTAAAATCTACAACAAACTACAGTTATAATTTTCAAGTAAATGTGCAGAATTTTGAATATTTTCTGTAGCTGCGATACAACACACCAACTGCATCATCAAACAGTAACCAGTAGGATTAAAAGTTTTTGAAAGCCTGTTTTTCAAATTCATGTATTTACCTTGATACCAAAGATCAGACCAAACCTGCAGCTGTATGTGTCCCACTATAACAAGATGAAGTCCTGCTTAGAATTGAGAGGCAGAGTGGAGTTGCCTCACAGCTTCCTCCTGGTGTGACACTGAATTACGACTTGTGCAAAGCTGAGCCGCCAGACTGGCCAGATTAAACTCGAGATCTAGAAGAGAGGAGAAACTGGAGGCCAGAAAACACAAACCAACATCTGAAACTAAACCAGCCTCAGAGAAGAATCACAGCCTGATGCAATGAAGAGTGTAAGTAGTTTTGATTTCATTTTGTAATAATTATTTACTATTTTAAAAAAGCCGTCCTCACTCTCCGCTGCTAGACTCTATTTTTATATTTCTCTGCCTCTTCTCACATCTGTCTCCTTCTCGCTGTCTCCCGTCCTCCTTGCTGCTACCCAGTGACAGACAACATCCTGCCTTCATTCACGCCCGTGGACTCTCTGACGAACCACGTGGCATGACGATGTTTGTTGTCAAAAGCAACAAATCAGGCTGACTCCAAGGGACCTTAGGTGAACTGACACAGTCGCAGCCGTGACGGCCTTGACGCCCGTCAGAAGATAAGGCTCTATTGATTCAAATGAATCGCACCCCATCTGAGGGGGATTTATCAATGTGTCAATTGCCCACTAGCCAACCACAAATCACCAGCACAGGCCAGTCCCAGGGGATTTACAGGGAATCAAGTGGATTGGACGGACAACATAGTAAGGATCCTCAGTAAATAGCAACAGAGCTGAGGGTTAAGTCCTGGCATAAAGAAACATCCATACAGAATGGAAAGGCAGTCAGAGTTTCATGAAAACACTCAAGCATGCCTTAAGAGATGCATATATACACAAACAAACCGGCATGCTTTCAAAGAGAACAATGTACTATAAACATGCTTGCATTCACTTTTTCCCACTGCCTCTGTTTAACATGGACTGGTTTCCCAGGAAGCTTTTGTCAGTCCGAATCTTTTTGTTATCGCCTTCAGCCCCTTGTGTCAAAAAAGGCTTCAAGAGTATAGGCGTGTCAAAGGCCTGACCTTGCAGAATTACCAATGACTGAGATCCTATTCAGCTTTTGAATAGTTCATAGTGCAGCTGACTGTTGTGTAAAGAAAAATGTACAGCGGCCAAAAAAAAAAAAAAAAAGAATCACAATCGTTGCAGCTCATTGAAGAACATAAGTTGACAATAAACGCAAAGGATTTGTGCCAAGTCACTTACATTACAGTCTTTGTGTAATTTGCGTAATTTACAAATGTGCTTAATAATGAAAAGAACTTCTGATTGAATCCCAAGAGCTACAAACAAGTTGACAGAAAGTTTCTGTCCTCCAATCAAGGCAGGAACTGTTTTCTTCGATAACTTGCTCTCCTTAGACATTTAGTCCAGATTTTTGAAAACATTAGTTGGGACAAAGGTTCCTATTTTCACAAACCTTATAGCAGAAAATATATTTCTTGCTAAATAATTTTTAATCTATCATTAAAATCTGACAATGTCAACTATGACAATCAAGGAGAAAATATTTTTACCAGCACTTTGAAATCAATTATATTTGATTGATATTAACCACACGTCACAGCAATCTGGAAAAATGTTTCTAATTTTTTAAGATGTTTTTCACTGTTGGTTCCATGAGAAGATCATCAATAATCCAGTTGCATGCATATATAATTTACCATATAGTGGCATGATTGCTCTTTTTTTATTCTGGATTTTTTTATATGATGTTATTCCAGAGTAATTTTCTGTCATTTCCATGTCTTAATAAAATATGTTTATGAAAACAGTGATAAGCTAGTTTACCCATAATTTGGACAAAGAGATATTTTAATGTGGTTCCAGTTAATCCAGTGGGAACAAAATGTATAAAAATTTATCTCCGGCATCTTTTTTAATCTCTTTTTTGGGTTATGCTCACATATTTGTAACATTCAGATCACAGCTAGGTGATATTACAGACTTTTGTTACTGTGGATCGTGTTAAAAGGTGTCAAAAACAGATTGTTAATGAAACCCAGATTCACTGGTCAATAAAATAATGTGTAAAAGAAAAAGCTACAGTTTTGCAATACACACAAAAATACTAAGTATAAAAACTGTCAGTAGCAGCTCCCAAGCTACTAAAAATGTTATTTATTATTTATTCTTAATATGACTTTTTGAATACAATTGTAGCTATTTTCCTCCATGTAATGATGCTGCTCTGTTATTTTTTTTTTATAGCTTCCTAAAAAAACAACCAATATTGTTTTGAAAACTCTACAGTTAATATTTGTTAGAGAAACAATAACAAAAATAGGCTGACTTGGTTTGGACTTACTGTTTTATTTTCTGGTTTTCCCAGTACGGCTGAGTGAGATGCTAAATAAATACAAAGAGACAGAGATCACTGAGAGAATAAACCTTTACCTCATTGGCAATGTATCTTTAGTGGTGCTTAAACTGACAAAGTAAAGCAATTCCCTCCATACAGCCATTGCTGTGATCATTTCTAAGATCCAGGACACACTAATGTTAGACATCAACATGTTTATTCCCATGGGTCTAGAGTGCAGACTATACATCCTGCTGCATTTGGCTACCATACAGCCACCTGCCACACATTATGGAAATGAAGAGAAATGAATGCAGCGGGAGAAAGTCATTGCCCTTGAACAGCCTCCACACGTTCCCCAGAAATGAACTTTATCTCTCTGGATGAAGTCACTGAAGAAGTCCCCAAGTTTAATTTCATATCTGCCAATTTAGTTGGGCTTCTTCTTCCCTCCCATTGTCCCTCTTTCACTGCATCAGACTCCATGCACTGGAGTCACAGAACTGCTTCACATACGTGCCACAGAGCAACAACGCAGGAAAGGTCAGAGCACATACACACAAGTCGTTTGTTTGGCGTTTTAAAGAGAGAAACTCGATTCAGAACAAGCTTGAAAAATGACAGGAGACAACATTCAAGACTGCTGGCTTTCACCCAGAATGGAGCCGGATTGATTCCTACAGCAGCAATAAAGTCACTTGTGCTGCAGATACACACTGAGGAGCGACACTGACTTACTGACAGGGGATATTTTCCTCAAGATATCAGTAAAATGTGCAAAAAAAAAAATCAATAAAAGTTTAACGGAAAAAAACGCAGAAATTACACAGTTTTGGCTTCATAATCGTAATAAATTTTAAAGATCAATAATGTCTTGTTTACTTTAATTAAGATCAGATAATTGTATAATCTTATCCAGCACCTTTAGGGGGTTGAAATGATACAGTATTTTTAAACAAAAGCTACAGATACATACCACAGATGTTTTTTGATCTTATTAATCATTACAGTGGTGAGCCATAGGGTTTCAGTCAGAGCCTTTAATAGACGTCATCTATACCTGAACAATACACGTTATGAAGGACAATGCAATAACTATGCACCACACTGAGCAACAGGCGTCCAATAACATGCCAATAAATAAAAATACGTCCAGTAAGGGAACAATGCGCATATCAACCAATATATCAATGTATATATTAACAAAATAAACAGGCAACCGCGCATATAATTGAACAGCCAGCAATTTAACAAAACTTTTCTGCTTCCCAGTTCAGCTCAGCATCAATCCATACCTGCTCAAATAGCACATTTGAACAATTAAAAGAAACTGTAAAATTTGTATGAGAATGTAGGAAAAGTAAAACTCACCCATCATTTGTGAATAAAACCCACAGGTTGTGGTGGTCAGTGCTAGCTGTTAGCCACTCATAGCGTTCATAGATACAGTTTTTAAAATGCCTAACAAAGTTCTTACTGGTCTATGTTAGTAAATACACTATTGGTGTGGATTTTTCATTTTTAGTTATTTCTTATCTTAAAATATGCGATTTTGATAACCGGAGTTGAAGCAAACACAACTACGTTCTTTTTTTTTTAAAGGTTTTGTTGGCTGGTCTTTATTTGAAGGCAGTTCAACAAAAAGGAGGGTAATGACCACCGGGATGAGGACCAAGGCCTCCATACGTGGGTTGTGCTTTGCCCCTGCGCGACCACAGCACCCCACAGTTACCATTTTCTAAATACCAAGTTCACTACAGTGATGTGGAATGCAATGGACGTTCTTTATGCACAGCTGGGCCTGTGGGAAACGCCGTCATTGTATGTCAGTTTTGATTGGCTGATGATTCTGTCAGTCATGCCTGTAACTACTGAAAAAAGTACCTATTTAAAGGGTCCTTGAGTAATACGCAATATGAAATATGAAGATGAGTGAGGATAAAGATTCTGACTTTGACTCACTGACCACTGCAGTCCTCCGGATTGTGTTTCCCTTTTCTAAGCTAATTAGCGCACTAAACAATGAGGTTTCAGGCTGCTGGGAAGGAAGATTCAGCCATACAGGATTACTTCAGAAATTATGCTATTAGGACATTTTTAATGTAACACTGAAGATGTAGATGCTCACCTGAAGCTTTACACAGTGATATTAGAAACCAAATGAACAGGGATGTATTTCAAAAAGCAAAATGTAAGAAGAGACTGATGATACTGTCTGAGTTTACACTCAACCAGCCTGGTTAAAGATCAGCTGGTGAGAAAGTAAGAATTAAGATATTTTCTGGTCAGAGGACACATCCTGCCAAAATAACACTGGAAACAATATTTGGTGTATAACTACTTTCATCCGACAAGAAATATGAGGGATTTGGAAATGCTAGTAGCTTTAAGATAAGGAAATAACTTAATTTCTTTACAAGTGTTTACAAATTAGTGATTAAAAATTATTTGTCTTGCATTCTAACAGAAAGTACATCTGAGCTTGATCTCAAAAATCAATTTGTACTATTATTTATTTAAATAAACTTGCTAAGAAGAGAATATGTTGTGGGGTGGAAAGTATCAGTTGTTTTCTGACTTGTAAAGGAGAAAGCAAGAGATCATATTTATTGTCAAAGTTTTTTAGGCTCTGTTTGTTTACAAAAATGTGAATAATCATTAAATATGCAAGTTCATTTTTTAATACTTTAGCATGATTAATTTTCACAGTATAATCTTTTATTCAATGTATGTTCTTTATGCTTGAAATGAATACATCATATTTTTGTAAACTATGAATAAGTTTTAGCAATGCAATAGCTAAATCCTATGTGTACGTTTGACTCAAACATATTTCTTGCATCATGCTTGCAGTGAAACTGTCCAAAGCAGTTAAGAGTTTCCACAAATGTTAGATTGTTTCAGCTTCATCTGACCTCATGAATCAAACAAGATCAATAGTGAGCATAATTCCACTGGATTAAAAATTAGTCTGATGTTCTACTACTTACAGGCTAATTGTTGACATCACTCAAAGCTCATAGTTACAGTGCCAGTGTGTCCAGATGAATTTGTTTCAAAAAGATAAAATAGGAAATAATTCTGGAGTCACAGCTTGCTCTAGACTATAAGAAGGTCATTAATTTCTGTAAGGTCAATTCTCCTGCTGGTAAAGTTTTTAAATCAAACAATATCCAGAAACTTTCACAACATACACAATTAGCCAGCCCTGTTGAAAAGTTGAAGATCAGCTGCTGTATAACACTCGCAATGACACATCACTGATGCAGATACTGAGTCACAGGTGCAACTTTTCAGCAAAGATTTAATCGAGAAGGGTGCAGTACCCATAACACTATCAGTAATAATGAAATAGATGTACAGTCTATAGTCTGTCTCCATCCTTGGTCAGGATTATGAAGCTCAGCTCATTTACATGGAAAACTCCATTAGACTCAAACAGCTGATCAGCAAAATGATGAAACAGCCAGAAAGCAGCACAAAGCAGAGCCTGACTGCTGGTGAAACCTCCCTCGAGTAAAACTTCCCTCTCCACTGCTGCTGCTTCCACTGGTAAAAATATGCAGCTGGAGTTGCACAGCTTTTTATGAGCCAAGCTGCATGCAACAATAAAACCCGGTGTCATACCACTTTGGATACACCTTCTGGATTGCTAATTGTTCGGCTTACGGAAATGAAGATAAACCCTTGATTAGTTAACAAAGCTGATTAGGGAGACCAAGATTAAGAGCATACAAATAATTTTATTTGTTCGTTTGTTCCTCTCTCTTGTGTACACACATATTTACTATCAAAACCCTTTCAGCGGGATTAGAAGTCTATCTCATGATTTAATGTTTTTGTTTTATTTATATTATGCAATATGACACCTGTAACATTGACCAGAACATTAGTTTTGCAATAGTACCATTAGCATTTGGATATAATCATTTAAACAAAGACAAAGATGTGTGGCCTCAAATGGCTGTTAGTGTTTCTGAGGACTTGCCCATTTTATAATTTATTACTGAACATAATGGATGAAGATTTTATTGACTAACAAAGATTTCCGGTTTTCTTTAAGGTTTGAGAAGCCAAATTTGATTTTTCACTTTTTAATTTTTAATGGATTATAAGGCATCCAAATTGTTTTTCAATGTGTTTAATTTCAAATAAATTTAAGAAATGTTCACCATAAAAGATAATTAAAAGTTTGCCACATGTTATATTTAGGAAGTAAATTTTAAAAGCAACATAAAATGACAAGAATATCCAGATTTCTTCCAAAACCTAAAATATGGGGTATTAAAAAAATTTGTTTGGTTGGGGTTTTTTTTGTCATAATTCCAAAAAAGTAGGAGAATTTGAATAACTAATTCCCCACAGTTCAAGCTTTCACTATGTCACTCAAATATTTGCCAAATAATATGAGCACAAACTGTTTCAGATCCAAGATTTCAACCTGTGACCTCTTAGTTTCAGGACAGAGTTGTCAACCATGCTGAACAAAGAACACAACAGGACATAGACTGACTGCAGGCACGTCTGTCTTCTCTGTTATCTGAGGGGCAGAGCTGCCTGGAAGGAACCATGGGAAAGAGCCAGGAAAAAGGTGGGTCCATTGTCCGAGCATCCTGCTGGATGTGACTGACGCTTGTGATTTCATCGGAGCTTTTCTTTTTTATACATTTTCACGAGTTTCTGGAAACATCCTTTTCCAACATCATACATACAACGTGCTAAGAAGCACCATTTGCATATACTTTCACATAAGGACAGAAATCATAAACTCGGTAAGGGTATACTATTTTTGACACTAAAGCAAAAATAAGCATTTAAGAGTACATACTACTACATTACACATTTGACAATATAAATATTTAAAGCAAATTAAATTGTTGAGCTGCCCTAAATGAGAGCCAACAGAATCATCAATGTGATGTACATAAATACGTTTGATTTGATCAACTACAAAAACTACTTTCCTCCTACCAAGGTCACTTCAGAGTGTCCTTATTAGACTTTTTAGATTGAGTTAAAATAACCTCTAATTCCTATAGGAAGCTTCTGAGAATCTAAAAAAAAAAAAAAAAAAAAAAAGTTTTGACACTGGCAGGTTATTCTGCAAGAGTTGCGTCAAAAAATGTCAGATTTCTGTTTTCTAAGAAAATTTGAATTTCAAAAAGGTTTGAAATATAAGAGATATTTTAAATATTGGTTTGTGAGCTGAACTTTAAATATAAATCTCTTTGGATTCAATAGAATTAATCATATGTTGTCTCCTTTGAATATTAAAAAAAGCTCCAGTCATGAAATAGAGAGAGTAAGATGTCTCTATACCTAAAAGGTAGTCTATTATTATTATTATATTTTTTTTAACAATCAATCGAATTGTTTTTTGTTTTTTTTATCTGTTGAATCACTGGCTTTACCATAAAACCTCTCTGACTGACTAATAAGCACTCCTGACAACTCCTCCTCCAGATGCTTCTGAAGAGCAGAGCTCGCTTCTGACTCAAAGACAGAACCAGTAGACCGATTGGAAATTCTTGTTCAGTCGGATCAGGAGAGGTGTCTAATCAATGTAGTGATAAATGTTCTTGCTTGCATCATAGAATTTGCTATTTTTGTGTAAAAATCTTTCTGTTTTTCTTATGTGCACTGAACTGGTGCTCAGGGTCATTTAGTAACTTTCTTCATCAAGATCCAATTTCAAAGTGAGAATCCACCAAGACGTTCAATGACCTGTAGCAGAACTGACAGTTGCTAATCTCTGAGTGACCTCCAGGCAGACAAAACTGCTGTTGGAGCAGAAACGTCAATAATCCTTTCTGCTAAATAAGAGATGAAGGTGATGAAGAGTTAGTAAGTAAGTCAACCACCAGATCTGACCAAGTAAGATGTTCTTTTAGTTTGACCCATTGTGGTTCTGGTGTTGAAAGCTATCAAATCAGGGTGAGTCAAAATCAGGCTGCAAATCTATATCTGCATCCGTCTCCGCTCCACCTGTATCCATAGAACCGCCATAAAATTTGGCGCCGATCGCTCTTCATCACCAGTAGGCAGCATCTCCGGAAGGAAAAAGGCTGTTGTATCCATACATCACGCCAGTCATTTTAAAAATGCCTATTGGTCCCTTGAAAAACAGTAAAAACCCAGATATTATCATAAATCAATGAAATCCCCCCAGATGCCACGAACCGACCTTGAAAATTGAACGTTATGCTGCTAGCACTCAGCAATCGTCAAGAACTAGCAGGTGGAAGTAAATGTGCAACACAAATAATCACCTGACTGGAATACAGTGGGCTAAATAGTAGAACATAATTTAACTAAGCTTACGAGCAGATAATTTGCCTCAAGGAATTTTAATAATCAAGGTACCGGAATCATTCATGGACTAGTGCAAGTTTGTTTCCTCAGAAAACCCAAAAACTCTTGCTACAAGTCAGAAACCTTTACCTTTAGTCTATAGCAGCAGTTGTAAAGTCAGCGTTAGCGTCAATTATACTTTAGATTTCTGTGCTTCTACTCAAAAGTAAGCAGGCCTTAGTTTGGTTTACGTTTACTTATTGGTTTACATAAACTTACGTTTACTTACATGGTTATGATATGTCATAACCATGACATGTCAAGAAAGTTTGAGTATCCCTGAACTAATTAATCTATGAACATGCCCTCATTTTTCTTTCAATTTGTGACTAAGTAAAAAAAATATGTTGATGGACTAATAAAAAAAACATTTAACTAATGGCAAGTCTGTTTAGATTGTAATTTACAAACATGGCTGTTCAACTTTTATGAAGAAAGCAACAACATTTATGAGGCACATGTCACATTGGTGTTACATTCACTGCAATTTAGAAAAGAAAGAAATCAGGTTTCACTTTTAACTCTTGAACACTTTTTTACATAATTCATTCTTAGTCCAAATCTTTAATATCCATTTCATATATCAGGGCACATATTGTTTCAATTGCCTATATTCATCTCTAAGCAGTACTTTTATATAATATAAAGGAAGAGCTTTAACATCAAATAGAAAGTTAAGTAGTAGCAACAAGCTGTGTATGTCTTAGTTGTTGGTTACATTTTTGTAAAATTAATAGATTAATTACATTTTTGGATGTCAGTGACTGATCATGAGTGCTTAAATTCTTTTCTAGTGTTTAATAGAAGAATAAGACAAGATGGAAAACTTATTGTAAGACAGTAAATTGAATTTTATGTATTTCTGTCTCTATTCAGAGATTTCACACCCAAAAAAAAAACAGCTTTCTAAGAAAAAAAGCAATAAACAGGCATGAGGTATTCAGCTCTGACACCAGCTTTCTGTGGATAAGGTTACTTTGTCCCTTCAAAATGATCAGTCTGCCTGCTCACCTTTTAGCACTATTATTCTTTAATTTAGCGAGGCGGATGTTGCTGGGGACTTAACGAAGAGACGCAGGATTAATGTGATTCAGTCCTTTCAGTGACTGGCCAAATTATGAAAATGCAAAATGTCTTTGTTTTTAATGTGAGAGCACTGAGCGACGTTTCACAAGCCCACAAAGGCAGACGGCTGCTCTTTGTCAATAAGCCTTGAATCATAAAAATGGAGCATATTAGAGATTCAGCTGATAGAGGAATAAATAAAAATAATGCTGTTGATTCAGTGAAGCGAAGTAAACACAACATTTTTGAAATATAGAGTCTGTGTCGCTTTTTCTTTGTTTCGCTATTTAATGTGTAGAAGGGAAAATCAGTGCAGAGTAACGTGACATATTTCTTATACAGTTAAAATAATCATTAAATGGATCACTGAATGATTAAAATCAGCACTGATCCAGCTGAACAAAGATCATCAACACTACTAAGGAACGTTTGAATATTAATTAAATTAAATTAAAATAAAAAATTAATCATCCGAAAAAAATCACAAGATGGTTCATTCCTAAGAAAAAACAGGAATTCAAACTGCCAGAGATCATGAAGTCTTGTATCGTGGCTCAATCCGGTCTCCTTCTTTGAGACTGACTTGCTTTTGCCTCTAGATTTGTGTTTTAAAAGCAAATTTCTGTATGATGTAAGCATGTCTTCCCAGGTGCCAGGTTTACATCATTGCATACTGGAGCTGTAGCCAGTAATATCAGAGCTACTGCAGTTTTTTGACTGGACGCTGATTGTGAACTTCCCAGCTGAAGACAAGAACCAGATGTTCTTGGGTGGGTGCTACATCTTGTGATTTATTTCCAGTACAACGGTGATATCAGACTCAATACATGGCAGTTTCCATTTGACCTACAGACAGTAAAAGCCTCCATTAAGGCCACAATGTACAGTATGTCTTTGAAAGGCAGATTCTCAAACACAAACCTCTGGCTGTGTTCTTGGTGGCTCATCTTTAATCTCTCCATGTGAACCTAACAGGAAACTGCCAACTTGACCTCTACACCATAAGCCTATTCATGTCAATCTGACACTTTGCGCTGATGGGAACAGATCCACTTTGCTCCTGACAGGAACAAGGGATTTTACCATAATGAACACTCCAGTTCCCCCAGTTCCACAGAGAAGCCAATGAGTCAGGTCTGCAGGCCCATTTAAATAATGAGAATGAGACTAACTATGTGCAATAGACACAAGAATCCAATAAAAGGCCTGCCAATCATTGTTACTGATCGCATGTCTATCTGCTGAGGAGGAGTGTGACCATTAGACCCACTGTCAGCAGCAGCGAAGCCTCTGAATGCAACCTGCCGGGTATTATTGCAGCGGCTCCATTAAAATGCTTTTGTTTTCCTCCTGTTTCTCCCTCTGTGTTGTAGTTTTACTTACAGTGTTATTCTGCGTCTCCGCTCTCTGCTGCTGAATATTAATGTCCTCTATGCTAATGGCCCTGCACCAGCTGAGGTCGACCAAGCTCCTCCTCTGAATGTTAATCCGCCTTTGTACATTTGCATATGCCTAAGTGTCGAATTCCCCCACAAATCAGCGCAGCTCCCTCCAAACGCTGGAGGTCTGTGCCCTCCGCGCGACAGCACTGAAACAATGTGGTCACACCATATGCATGGCATCAAACCCACATCGCAGCCTGTTTAGATTACCAGGTCAGCGCAGGTTCACGTTCACTAAAATGGGATAGCAGTTGGTTTGGCACAGAAATACAGCCAGCCAGGTAATAAGTATGAATGGAGCAGGTAATAAGGTTGGGATAGAAACAGACCCTCAGTAATCACAGGACCAGGGTCTGCTTTAGTGGCAGCAGAGGTTTCAGTTCAAAGGTGAGCTCTGATCCCGGACAAACATGTGATCAGCTGCGCTGTTGGCTTTTATTAGGCCATATTTCCATGAAACTACAGGGTAGGTGCAAAGATTGTTACTGAAAACAAAACATACAAGAAAACAAGGAAACTTTCCTCAGCACACAGAAATGCAGGAGTCCAACTGACAAACCCAACAGAGCATGTCACATTAATTTACTAGGATAAATTATTCTCTTTCAGAGGTAGAGAGTTGTTTTGTCAGATAACAGAAATATTGAATAATTTTAATATCTAGGTTACTTCTTGTTTGTCCTGACAAAACCAAAAAAGATTAAAATAAAGATAGAACTGATGCTACAAATTGAAGTCTCCAGGTTCTTCAACAAACTCAAGAAAAGTAAAAATGTTGCCTCTTGTTAGCTTAATCTAAACATAAACCTGGCTGTGGAAATGTTATAATAAAAATATTCAGATGACAACAATATTTAAATATAAATCTGCTCTTTTCTGGCAGTGTAAAATTTGACTGAATAATTAGTCAAATCTTTTTTCCTGATCCTAATTCTGATTTATGTTTATGCTCTAGAAGAAGCTCCCAGTGAGATCATGTAAATAAATTCACATTAGTTACTATTAAATAAAATCAACTAAACATATAGTTGAAAAAACAGACTGGTGATTAAAGATATCAATTCAAATATTTTGTTGACCTTTAAGCTTTCTGTCACCTTGTTAATTGTGCTGGAGATTCATAAAATACATTTTAGATGGGCTAAAAATATTTAAAGATCACTTGGCCATCTGAAATTTAAATTCTCTTAATTTAAGAGAATTTAAATTAAAAAAAAGTTCATCCTGCCATTAGTTGGAGCCATTTCAAGCAATCTGCATGTTGAGGCAAGTGAACACTCATCAGTACTGACTGAGACATGGCATGCATAGAATAGCATGAGGATTAATGCTAAACTGCAAGATTTACAAGATTGTTACTTTTCTCAAAATTAAGAATTTTCTGGAGGTTTCCAAAATGTTTATAGAGAGATGGCAGGGATCAGAAATTCTAGAAGACACCCCACAAAAATCCCTTGTGTTTTTATTATCATTAGTGCAATTCAGTATAAAGGTTTGCTATATAAAAGACTCAACAGCATATCTGTTGCACAAGACTCAACAGTAGCCTTCAAACCATTATGGGTTTATTGCAAAGACTCACAGGACTTCAAGTTCAAGTTCAAATTTTCCTTCTTAATGAAACTATTAATCTATCTCTTAGATTTGATTAGATTTTTCAGATATGATTGAGTCAGAATTTTAAATTGTATGAAGTTTTGTTTGTCTTCTATGGAAACAAAACTGACCTGATTGTTAGCAACACCTTTAAACCATAGATTTGAGCTCCTTGGCTTTAGTTGATAAATACATGCATGAATAGTTACCTGTGTGTTTTGTAATGCATTTCATTTAATGTCCGAAATACAGTGTTGAGCATTGCAGGGTCACTGCAGCTTGTCCCTACTATCGTGGGGACAGAGGCGAGGCAACGGCTGCAGGTCCATTTAGAGAACCAACATGGAGACAAACAGCCTCACCCATAAGGTCAATTTAGAAACAACAATTAACCAACAGTGTGTCTTTCTAGAATGTGGAAAGAAGCCTCAAATAAAACCCACACATGCACAGGGGAGAACATGCAAACTCCACGAAGAAATGCTTCAGTCAATGTTCGAATCAGAGCCCATATTCATCCAAAGCAGCAGCACTAACAAGCACAGAATGAAGGGAATTGCAATAAAAATAACTACCCTTATAATCCATTATTATTTTATTTTTTGAACAAACTCCAAGAATTTTGGCTGTAGTTTCTAAGCAGACAATCAGAAACAGAAAACCAGAAGTACTGTTGACCAGTTATCATAAAACTGACTGTTAAAGTAAGCAAGAGAAGGCTAGATTATATGTGCAATCATTAGCACTGGCTCTGCTCTACATTTTATATCTCTCCACCCACGTGCATATCAAGTTAAATAAAGACACATTTTGTTGTAAGATTAAGAAACAATCCTCACTGATGTGAATATGTGTACAGTCAAATGTAAATGTCAGAACAAATAAAGAAGCTCCACTGCATTTCTCATGTCAAACAAGCAAATGCGTGCATATTGTTGACTTCACTTCAATAACTGTCATTATTCAGGACTACAATCATCTATTTTGATAGTTTGCTACAGGTGAGTCTGCTCCCACTATTGTTTGCCTGCATCAGTAACATAATAATTCATAGACCCACCAATGAACATGACAAGTGAGAGAATTTCAAAAAGAAGGATTAACATCACTCAACTCTTTGAGCACTTTTCCAGAAGGCGGTGCCAAACTGCAGCATAGTAAGAAGAGAACCGATTAAAAAACGACTAATATCAACAGCAAAAGTCTTGAGTCATTTTGGCCTCAGCAGGTTGCCAAGTGCAGTTTGAGCTTTTTCTTGCAGCCAATACTTCCACTTCTTTCAATACATTCAGCATCTGTTTGTAAGATTAAGAGTTTTTTGACTGGACCATTACAATATAGCAACCACCACAAATAAATGATCTCACTGAGTACTAAATTTAAACACTATTTTCACTTAGTAAACCTACTTTCTTCTGAAAAATGTTATAGTATGCACACCTATAGTGCCTCTTATACGTATTCCCACACTTTAAACCCAATACAGTCACAAACTTCAATGTATTTTTTGTTTTACAACTTTCACTGAAAAGTGAGGCATACACATGTATGCAATTCCCTTGAGTGGGTATTTTGCAGAACCATCTTTCCCCAAGTCTTTATAAATACTGCCTCTACCTCTATTTGAACATACAGAAACTAAAGAAAATTTTGCACTGTATCTCAAGATTAAATAGAGAGCAGCACTGAAATAAAATTTCAAGTGTTGGGAAAGATTCTCCATCAGAATTAAATGGGGACTGTGTCAACCTTTCTATCTGATTGTATGCTTTGTGAAGCGCTTCTGCATGAAGATGAACATCTGGTCAGGTCCTATGAGTTTTCCAGGTTTTCTTTTCTTGATTGTCCTGTTTTTAGTTCTATTTATCAACTCTAAACAAATTTCTAGTGCCTGCTGAAGGAAAACATCCCCAAAGCATCATGTAGCCACCTGAAAGTGTCACCTTTGGGGGGTTTGTGTTCCAAATAATAAAAAGTAATAGTTTTCCATCAGAAATAGAGTTTTGCATGGAGCCCAAAAGGTTAAACTCTGGTATCTTTACTTCTCACCAATGTTTTTCTTTGTTCTCTTTTTGACTTGTTTCAAACTGCAAATTAAATTTCTAATTACCGTTCTCAACTTTAAACTTCGACAACTTTCTCCCTGTTCACCCATATTCTCCAACAAATTTCTGAGTCTGTTACAGATCAGCTGGATTTTGATTGAGATTATTATACACCAAATATTAAATGACATCTCAAGGCAAATTATTGCCTTAAATAAAATTGCTGATTTTATTTAAGGGGTTTTGTTGTAAATGGGGATGGATAGAAACCAAGCTTTTTACATTTATACATATTTATTTATTTATATTTATACTTTATCTAATAAATAATTTGTCCTTTTCATCATACAGTTATTAAGTTGTGACAATCTATTACATAAAATCCAGATAAAACTCACTGAAATTTGTGATAGCTTATGATGAAATGTGAAGAGGTTTCAGGGTAGTAATACTTTTTGCAAAGCTTAAAGAAAGAAGGTCTAAAATGATCTCCTTCCTAAATGACATATGACATCTATGAGGAATCGTCCCAGTTTTTAAATCTAGTTAAATGCTGGAGATTTTCATAATGGTCTGCAGCAGTGATTTGCTTAGTTCATGCCACATAAATCTGCTTACATTTCAGTTATTTAAGTGTTATTGCAACTTATTCACACACACAAAAAACAAAGATCCCAGAAGTCAAAATAGTATAAATTGTTTTTAAATAAAACAAAAATGAATTCAGCTCATGTAGCGGATAATTCTTATATTCATGTGCCAGAAGAATAATAAGCAAAGGAAATGATCAATACATTTTTATCTGATAGTTTAATAACGTCAAAGAATAACAGAACAGCAATTTAATTCCAGCACTGCTGTCTATAAACTTAGAGACATTTTCTCTTCAAATATCCCACTTGTTTGTTTGACCCTCATACTTCAACTGTTGTAGTTTATTAATATGAGCTGTCTTTTAAAGTTCAGTAATGAGAAGCGGCACACTGGCTTCTCATGCACGGTCCGGTCCAGCAGCTGACCACATAAACGGCTGCAGCTTCATGTGGAAAGTATGACATGTATCCCCTCAATGTCTCAGTTAAGATTCAGGACACAAATATAGCATCTCTACAAAGTTAATAATTTTTTTCTTCACTAAATGAAGCAGTTTTAGATAAAATTGTGGTTTGGGTTTTGCTTTCATGAGGATAATTATGATATAATTATGTTAAAAGCCTGAACCCCGCTATATGGCACATCTGGATTCAAACAAAACTCAAGGCTTTTTTTTCTCCTATAGTACATCATTTTCAGTAGTCAAACAATATGCACAAAGCATATGATGCATATCCTGACTACTGAAGAAAGAAAAGAAACGAAGAAAGGAAGGAAGAAAGAAGGAAAGAAAGAAAGAAAGAAAGAAGAAAAGAAAGAAAGAAAGAAGAAAGAAAGAAGAAAGAAAGAAAGAAAGAAAGAAAGAAAGAAAGAAAGAAAGAAAGAAAGAAAGAAAGAAAGAAAGAAAGAAAGAAAGAAAGAAAGAAAGAAAGAAAGAAAGAAAGAAAGAAAGAAAGAAAGAAAGAAAGAAAGAAAGAAAGAAAGAAGGAAAAAGAAAGGACAAAGAGAGACTGAAAATACTATTCAAACCAACAGCAACAAAAAAAAAATGAAATATATAAAAAAATAATACAGAATTTTGGAGGTTAAGGTATTGGTTTAAATGGTTGTGCACCTAGACCTGCGCAAACGTCTGGAAACGTGTGCCTACGTGTCCATGCGTCTGAGATTGTGTGCGTGGTGATTGCACTTGGTTTCTGGGTATGTGTGCTACAGGAGTTGAGGTCCATTGGGGCTCTGCATGAATAATGCATCAGACTGAGGCTGCTGCTGCTGCATCTCAGCAACATTGCCTTGGTCGGTCTGCTTAAAGTTGCAAGTTCTTCCTCTGGAAAGTCAGCATCATTCCGTAAGAGACTGCAGTAACTCAACTGGAGCCTGAATTTAGACAAAAATAACTGCAGGAAGGACAATTCAGTTTCAAGCATTTCATAAAAAAACTGATTTAAAGTATCAAATATGTAAAATTTTAATTTGAATACAACATGTTAAAAGCTGAAACTGTATGCTGATTATTTAGTTCATAAAAGAGCTACATTGCATTGTAAAAACCTGATAATGACTTGTAATTTCTGAATGGCAATATTAATATGCCATCAACACAAATATTTCTTGTTATTCTCTTTCTTTAACATCTCCACAATGTCCCCACTTGTCTTAAGCTTCAGGAAAATGTCAAGATCTGTATGAGGTGTTCGCCTGGGACTGAAAGTCATCCAAATTCACAAATATTTAATTGATAATCAAAATTGAAAGCATGGTAAGTGAAATAAATATTCAGTGACGGAGCATTTTAGGTATATTTCTGCTTTATTTTCCACCACATGAGAAGAATATGCTGCTTTTGGCATCTTAGAATTTCTATATTTACAAATGTCCACATTTTTGTACAAGCATAAGTTTGGAGATAGACATACATTTTAATATTTTTATGGTGAAATCTTGAAACATGGAGAACAGGGATAATTTAAAACTAATTCAAGATTTTTACTGTTTTTTGCTTAAGACGTCCATCTCTTTTAAACTTGACATGCCAGATGAACTTTTTATCTGCAGATTCACACATGTGTGATCACAGAACAGCTGCCAGAGACAGATGCTCTCCATGCAGCTCACAGTGGGATCAGCAAAGGTTCAGGCTGGTTGACACTGTACGCCACACACGCTTAGCGCCCAACGAATTGGAGCATCAGGAGACTGACACGAAATTAATTCGTCCCCATGTGCAATCATAAATTTGCAATCAGGACCACTTTCATTGAGGAAGTTTGGCGTAAATGCATTGAACGGTGGATTTGCGCTTTAGCAGAAACTCTTCCATGAACTTTGAAACTCTTTTCCGAGGGTTTATGGAAATATTTTAAAGCCAGGCAATATGTAAATGTATGCAAATTAAATGGGTTACATGAGGTTATACAGCTACTTTGCCTCAGTCACTGCAGCCTAGTCGGATAGTTTTTTTTTCGACTTCTTTATTTTAAACCCCACTCTTCAGTTTCCTGAAAGCGCACTCCCTTTTGAAACGTGTCTCCCATTAAAACTGTCAAATCCTGATTTCACTGGACTTTCCCGCTTAAGGTGGATCACAGGTGACATTTGTGCAACGCAGTTTAGCACTTTAAATAGCCACATGTGAGCCACTCCTGTACTCATCCTTTACTTTGTCACTAAAAATCTTACCTATTCGTCCCAAGATTAAAATAAGCGCTGCGTGTTTGCAGCGTGTTTGCAGCGTGGACTTCACACGCTGCTGTTTACTTTCACCTCAGGAATGTTTGGCACTTTGGCAGCCGTGTCTCCTGAATGACGGACCGTCAAGGCTTATCTTTCTCCAAACCCGACTCTTCCCTCCCTCCCTTCCGCGTCGTGGACATTCCCAACTCTGCCTCGTCCAGTGTCCCGTTTTCTTGTGACGGCCACGTCCCGGGGACTCACCTCTGTGCGCGTCTGCAGCCGCTTGTTCATCTCATAGATCCGATACTCGGGCTGGACCATGTAGGGCGAGTGTCTTCTGTAGAAAGGTCCGAACGGAGAGGAGTAGAACGGGTCGTGGGTTGGGTTGGACATGGTGGCTCCTGGCGAGGCGCACGGCGCGATTTCAACATCCAGCGGGCACAGCAGTGCACATGGGGGTGCGATGCTCTCCGACAAGCCCCAGTTGGAAGCAGCCGCTATCGAGGCTGAGCTGCACTCTGCAAGTTGGCCTGCCTAGTTCCCTGCTATAGCGTGGTGCCGGAGGAGGGAGGGAGGAAAGCGAGCGGGAGGAGGTGGGGGAAGCAGCGGAGTTGGGTGGGGTGGGGGGCGGGGGGGGGGGGGGGGGGGGCAGTTTCCTGTTCCCTCAAGACCTACTCTCAGTTTTGCACTCTTGCGAAGTTCAGTGTGTAGTGTTGCACGGGTCTCTTTCTTTGTGTGTTTTCATGTTTGTTTTTGTTCAAATTTCACATGTTGGATTGAGAGTAAAAAACAAGGATGAGCTCACATTTAATTCCTATTGATATTTTTCAACAAATCACATGTAAAGGAGCATAAACAGACATGAAGCCACGGCCGGATGTAGGAGGATGCTACCCTGGGTTGGGACCAATATGGTGCCCCTATTTTCTTTTGAAATGACAAAATAACAACAAACCTCTTTAGAAAAAACATTTCTCTAAAAGAAGTTTAATTTCAGAAATGCAAAAATAAGAGAGGATTTTGTTGTGTGTTTAGTAAAGAATCCAAGTTCAGAGACTCTTGCAGAACTGAAGAGTTTTTCTAATAATGAATGGAGAAGGAAACTTAGAGGGGAATCATGGGTCATGCAGAGTAATTGAAGAATCCAACAATGAACAATGAAATTCACTCATATATAGTGAACAGTGGTGGAAAATGACAAAGGAATCAGATGAACTAATCAGGGGAGAGGAGGAATAGCTGTGGCACAATGCAGGCTGGGAAACTGAGGGAAAGAGACTAATTAACACAAAGGAACTGAATTAAGAGTTAAATAAGCTATAAATAAAGGTGAACAGACTAACAAGGATCAAAGGCAACTGAATGCAACTGAACTAGGAATCTAAACACAAAGCACAGATTTAGAAGACTCCCTTTCAGCAATAATGAACATAGAAATGAGCAGAATATGACAAGACCTATATGACAAAAACTAGAATGTATGTTCTTTAGATTGGGGTTTCCAAGTAGAGAAAAAAATCAAGCAGATACTGTGTCTTCCTAAAAAGAAATAAAAAAAATAAAGTTGCACTTATTGCATTTATTCAAAAATAGACTTGAAAACTTATCTAGTATCAAAATTAATTTGTGCAAACATAGAAACCTATCTTATAAATGCATTTAATATGTGCAATCACTTTATGTAAAACAGAATAAAGGGTTTTGGTGTAAGTAGCGCTTCCTTCATTAGCGAGCTGCTGTTGTCACTTTATCACAGTTTGATGAACACTAGCTGCCAGTTCTTCATTTTTCTCTGGAGCTCCTATATAAATGACTTTTTCCAGACATCTTTGATGTTTTTCTCCTAAAAACATGTGTGGTTTTATGACGTATATCATTTTTATCTGTGTCTTTTAAATTTTAATATGCTTATTTTGCTAAATTAAAAAACTCTGAATGCACATCTTACAATTTTAATACTTTAACTTCAGCAGCAGGGTAGCCATTCTGCCCTTTTCTCTCAGTGGAAAAGGACACTGATTTATGCTGCATGAAGCATAACAACACACTAAGTGACTAAAACCATTCATTCACCAATCAGGCATACTTTAGTACATATGCAGCAAACTACAATACTCTCTGAATCTTTCTATCAGAACCATCAGCCAGAAACATTCTCTTTTTCAGAACTTTGAGATAAAGTCACTTTTGTTAGATTGGACCACGCTTCCTACCTCTGTGCATCAAGGAGACTTAACCTTGTCCACTTGTTACTGTTCCTGCTTTTCACCACTTTTGATACTGACCACTGGAGACCTTAAAAGAATTGCACTTTTGAAGATTCATCTAACCATCCATGTGTCCAAACTGGCTCAGTTAGCCATTTTTTCTCCTTCTACTAAATAAATATTAAGGACTGAATTAATTTTGCTGTCACCCCCCTCTAACAAGTGTCATAGGTCAGTGGTGTAATATTAAGTGAATTATATTTGTCAGATAAAAGAAAAAAGACTCCCACGATGTGAGGTAAGATAAAGCTCTGGATGAAGCTCAAAAAGAACAATGTGTGGGTTGACAGAAAAACAAGTCAAAGCAGTAAAAAATCTTTCTGAAGATTTATTGTCTCCTGACATGTTGATGTCCTTTTTTACTGCGCAGGCAGTCTGACACAAATACAACCTTTGTTGAGTAATTTTCAGAGGAATCCCTTTGTGTTCTTGTGGCATCAACTTCCCAATTTGATACCATGGTCAAATGAAACATCTCAGTGGTGGAGGAGAGAAACACAAAGCTGTCTGTAAAATAATCTTCCAACCACTTCTTTCAGAGGTCTGCACATCTGCCTCCATCTCATCCTATCCTTTGTTTCTAGCTTTATTACACTAACTCTGAACATCAGTGAATCTCCTCCCTGGTGTTCTTCTTCTTCTCCATATTCCTGATCTTTTGTCATGCTAAAGTCAGCTTGTATCGTCCATTTCAGACAGAATTAAGACTGTGTTGCAAAGGCAAAACTGACCAGTGCTGGATGGTTTTTGCAGAGAAGGTATTCTGGTGCAAAGTGGGCGGTCCTTTATATGTGATTGAGTGTGAGAGTTCCTTTTTAAGAGCATTCACAAGACTTATTGTCGTAGTGACCAAGTATGACTTAGATGAGCACAGAAGACTCATATGGGCATCAGTTGCAGCCAATCCATAACATGTTATTGCTGTTGTGCCCCACCCAAACTCTCACTAAAACCAATAATGATCAATGTACACTCACTACTTTCTCACCATGCAGCAACCATCAATCCACTCTTCTCATGCAGAAGACATTTTATCTGCGCTCCGGTCCCCAACACATTGTAAACTGCTGAAGTAGAAATCAGAGCTCAGTGAGGAGGGATGAACAGCTCCAAATCGATCCAAGAGACCAAAAAGAAGTTGTGGGTTTTTCAAACTGCAGCCCGTCTGCAACATGCATCAGAAAACATCTTACTGTATACATCAATGAGCAGAAGGAGGAAGAGTGATCAGCAGCTAGAAGAAAAGCTTTAGACAGCAATATGAAAGAGCAATGTGTGTCTGTGTGTGGTTGGGGTAGTCATAGTGAGACTCATCGAGTTCCAGGAGTGACTGTTCAATTCCAGGAAATTCAATTCTGGGAAAACTACTTTGGGTGTTTTCTATTGTGATCCTCACACTTTGAAACAATTTAGAGTAAGATGAGGGAGCTGTCACTTCTAATTTCATACAAAAAAATGTAAATCCAATAATGTCAACATTGAGTAAATGCAAAGACCTAAAACAGTTTAAGCTTGTTTTATGCATTTTTTATGTATTGTGTTATTTAGTTTTTTATCTCTGTTTTTATTATTGTGCTTTAATATCAATCTGTCAGTGAGACTAGAAATGGAAATTAGCCACTTGGCTATAATCTCATATATTATTCAGTAATGTGTATTGTATCATTTTGAAAAATTAACTTGAACTTGAAAATGAAAGTGACTTCAGACTGACCATCTGACCAGTGGTGCACAGTTCCCTCAGCAGTGATTGAAACTGATGGCAGAAGTGCAGAAATCCCTCAGGTCGACAGGAATTCCAAAGATCATAACTACATTATGGAGTAACTGAAAATGCAGATATAATTTCAAATGTGTTGTGATCTGGGGCATTCTGGTAAGACCATGCTTGGGATCTTCTCAAGGGTCTTGTTCACGACTGAAGGAATAGGTGGAGTGAGAGATCTATAGGCGGACTGGCGCGGCGTCTGCAGTGATGTGATGGTACTGGCCTGTCTTGATGCAAAGAGGGCTGAGCTGAAAGGTGAAGCTCTAGATTTACAAGTTGATGTACGTTTTACCCTCATTTGTGGTCACAAGCTCTGGGTTGTGACCGAATGAAGGAGATGGAGGATAGGAGATGAGTTTCCTCTGCAGGGTGTCTGGGCTCTCCGGCATACAGAGGGTGAGAAGCTCAGAATAGAGCAATTCCTCTTAATCCTGGAAAAGCCCTTTCTATGTTTTCCTTAAGGTAAGGTAATTTTATTTGTAAAGTGCATTTTCAGCAAGGTAATTCAGAGTGCTCTGTATGATTAGAAGGAAAATAAAACAACAAACAAACAAACAAAACATTCCATTGAAGTGTCAGAGTAAGAAAAAATGTTGACAGGTTGAAAACCAGGCAACACTTCAGGATGATTCAGTTGATGTTAATCAAAGGCAGCTATAAACTGGTGGAGTTTTAGTCATGATTTAAAAGAACTCAGTGTTTCAGTAGTTTTAAAGTTTTCAAAGTTTATTCCAGATTAGAGGAACATAAAAATGGAATCCTACTGTTTGGTTCTGATTCTGGGGATGCAGACCAGACCCAGAAAGATTGATACGACAACAGCAGATCTTTAATGTACTGTGATTTATAAAATAATGAATAGTATTTTAAATTCTATTCTCAAAGCCACAGAGTTTAAGGACTTTTTATTTTTAGAATTGGGGTGATGTGCTTTATGTTCCCAGTTTTAGTGAGAATGTGAGCAGCAGCATTTTGAAACAGCTGCAGTTGTCTGATTAACTTTTAAGGCAAACCTGGGAAGACACTGTTGCAATAATCAGTTCAACTAAAGATAAACGATGGATGAGTTTTTCAACATCTGGACATTATTCCTTTAATTCTGGAAATGTTCTTCAGGTGACAGAAAGTTGACGTAATTATCTTCATATGTTTCTGATGTTTCAGGTCTCAGACCAACTCAGATACATTTTGTTTGGTTGCATAATGCATAGTGAATTCTTAATTCAGTGTTATGGGGTCGAAACTATACACATATTTTGTGTTTTCAAATTAAGATATTTTACATGTTGTAAAATAGTATTTAAAGGTTGGAAAAAGTCATTATAATTTCCAAAGTATAACTTTAACTTTTCAGATGCTCCTTTTGTCCAGCTTAATATTATAGAAATTATAGTTAATGATAATAATATTTGTTTCTGTAATATGAGACAGTGAAGCAATATCACACATTTTAAAATGAGAATTAATGTCAACTTTTGAAAATGTACATTTAGAAGCTGTGTTGATAAAAACTAGCATTTCTTGCAGACAGAGCAGAGTTTAGTGACATCTAGAGGTGAAGTTGCAGGCTTCAACTAACTGTACATTCTAAATCTGAAAGCACATGAGAGGTTGTGCTTTGTGACTAAACACTAAAATGCAACGCAAATACAAAGCAGCCAGTGGAGCTGGTGTTTAGCTAGAGCATTGTGATCTTTGCACAAACCTGCTGATGCAACATGGAGGAGGAAGAGGACACATTTTTTCTGCAGAAAAACAAAAGCATTTGTTTTTGTTCACGCTGTCAAAAATAAAAGTACAAGTATGATTTATTTATTATATTTTTCCAATACATTAAGATATTAACTGGAATTCCAATAACAAATGTAAACATACGTTACATTTATTGACTTTTTATGGCATGAAAACCTCATTTTTAAAAAAAATCCTGACCCCCTTCTGCTTTGAGTTATGAGGAGTAAATCTCTGAAGACCTGATGGTAACACACAGATGCTGAGCCACCCGGCTAACGAGCCTGCATACACAAACTGGGTTTATGTGAGAAATGAGTTCTTAATACTGTATTGATTGTGTTGCCTCTGGTCACTGCTGTTAATGATGGAGTCTTTGTACCTGGCTAGTTATGCACTATAATTTGTGATTAAAGGAAGATGAGGGAACATTTGCTTCTCTGACTGCAGCAGCGAGAGAACACATCCTGCAGTGTCACTCGACATCAACATTCCAAATGTGTGTTTGAATCATGTCAGATTTTTGGTGTTTAATTCAGTGGCTAGACAGAAATATTTCGTACTTTTCTGCTTTTTAAAAGTAGTCTTCCACTGTCAATAAATAGTGACAGTGCTTTAATAATTATGCCCTGATATGTCGTTATTCAAGAAGTAAAGTGACGGAAAATAAAATACTCCTATGAGAAATACTGTGCTGGTGATTTTTAATGGCATCAATAAAACATAAGTTTTAACATTGTTTGAAACTTCAGCATAAAACTCCTGATGTGATGGTCTCCATTTCTTCTTTATCTTTCTTTCAGTGCTCTACTGTGCTGAAGAATTTTGTCTTTGAAATAAAGGAAGAGAGAAAGAAAATACCAGAGCAAAAAAAAAAAAAAAAAAAAAGAAAGAGAACAAGAGAAAGATGGGAAAAATATATATTTTTGGTGTAACAAGTACATCAATTTCTGGTTCTGCTGTATATTTCTAATGTAGCTGTTACAATAATCTTGGGACAAAAATATTCCTCAATTTAGATTATTTTACAATTACATGAGCCATTAAGTTGTACAGTTTATTTGCTTGCCAATATGTGAAGAGTTTTTAATTACTAATACCAAAAAGGAAATTAACTGAAATGACTTTATTTAACAACACAGTAATTTCTAACTGTTCACACTATATATACAATACAGGTAGCAAATCTGATGTTAACCAGGAATCAAGAAGAACTGATGAGGCATTATTTAAACCATGAGCTGAATCAGGAGTCAAATGATACAGGCAGAATGAGGATTTAGGACATGGATAAAAACAGGAAATGGGATCTAGACTAAATATTTTAAATATAAAGTTGTATTGTTTTTTTTATTATTATATTAAAAGAAACACGGCAAGAGATGGTGTTACTTTTGTTGATCTAGACATGACAGAGCAGAGCTGCAAGTCTTGCATCAACTGTTACATTAGCAACAGTTGATGCATGAACTGTTGCTAATGCTGCCAATATGATGACTTCATGAGAAAAAACAAAACAAAAATTAAAACTGAAAACAAATAATCTATTTACCTATTGCTGTACCCATTAGTCATCTAACAAGAACAATCAGAAAGGTTCCTTTTGTTACTGTGACATATTTTTTACTTAAACCTGTAATGCTAATATTTATTTCTTTAATTAGAGACAAATGAAGTGCTTTTTAATAGATAACATATATAGATTTATATAATACAGTATACTTTATATTTGAAATTGTGGATTTTAAATCTGGGAGGATGTGTAAATCCATTTTAGCATTACCAAATTTCTATTACCCTAGTTAAATATGATTTTCTTACTTATATCCTCAAATAAAAATGTGGTAATAAATCCCTGCAACCATAAATAGAAAACATGTAATTTTGAACAATTAGGTAATTATTTCTTTTTGCAGCATATTTAGTTTTCATGCAACACAAATTATCTTGCATAGTTCCAACACCATATCCAATAAACATGACTTTGTAACACATTCCACATATGTAATCTTTGCTAGACATGTCAATCTTGTGATGGCCTGTGACAGTGTGTGTACCTAATATGAAAATTGTCCATACCGGACACAGTGAAGTGGAGTGAAAATCTTTTTGTGGCACAGTGATTAAGATTTTCTCCATGCTCTCCACCGTGACAGATCAGGCCTGGGCTGAAAAAGTGGCCAGAAGAATCTAAAAATAAACAGACACGCAGACCGACTGTAACGATGCAACCGAATCTCACATTAACTGCACACACTGGGAATTAATGAACAGCATTTATGAAGTCTGACTTTTAATCCAAAATGGCTGAACGGAGGGAAAGCAGTCTGAATCGAGTGAGATAAAAGTTGTAATCCAAACGCCTCAGGCATCCGGTCGGGTAATTAAAAAAAAAAAGTTTGAAAAATCTATTAATAAACCGTTAATTAAAAACTACATTTTTAATATCTCAAGACCTTTTCAATTGACATTTCTAACAGGATTTACTTGGTCGCCTAAAGCACTTACTGCTTGACTGTAGCTGCAATATGGTACATTGAAGTGAACAGCTCATTTACCACATTTCAGCATTAACCTGGTTGTAGTGCAGATGATCACAAACACATAATGTTGAGTCCAGAGATGATGTGATGTACAGTAGAGCAGCAATGATACACACATTGACTAATTAGGATTTTTCATTAATAGCTCAAATCTATTTCTTCTATATTATTGAGACTATATGAAAGTCCCAAAAATATCTGCTTGAATAATTAAATTCTTTTTGCTGGTCTGAAGTAAAGCCTTGACCATGCCATCATCATTATCTAAGAGTTGTTTTTCTTTTTTAAAATCACAACATCAGGTTCAAACTTAAATAATCAATAGTTATACCATTAGTTATCTGTCTAAGACCTAACAACAAGCAGAAACAATACATATTAAATAATAATATGTCTATTTTTTAGAAATATTGGGCATTTTAGGAATAGATACGTAACATAGCGTTCATCATATATGAGTGAAAACCAAATTTCTCTAGAAATCTGAGGTTATAATCATCCTTTGACAGAGCCACTAAAAGACCGTGCAGGAGCCTGGGCAGAATTTTATTCGGGAGCCACCCCAGGGTAAGACAACTGATCACCAAACATCAATCTCTCTTCCTATGATATTGACTTACCCTATTTTCCAGACTATAAGTCGCACCAGCCATAAAACGCATAATAAAGAAGGAAAATACAAATATAAGTCGCACCAGAGTATAAGTCACCTTTTTGAGGAAAATTTTATTTGATAAAATCCAACACCAAGAAGAGACATGTCATCTTGAAAGGTGGTAAAAATAGAATAGAGGCAACGACAGGCTGAATAATTGCACGGTATGCTAACGTTACATGACAAACAACGAGCTGAGAACGTGCCTGGTATGTTAGCACAACATATTAAGAGTTATTCAGATAATTATAGCATGAATAACATGCTAACAAATTTACGAAACCATCGGTGTCTCTCCAAATCACTAAACACAATGAAATCTTCATCCTCGGTGTCGCTTATTAACAACTCTGCTAACTCCAAAGGTGGAAGATGCGGCTCTTCTACACCCATGCCTAGAGCGCCCTCTAGTGGTTCAGTATGAAAATAACATGATATGATATAATAACATGTTAATAATTTCATACATAAGTCGCTCCAGAGTATAATTCACATTCCCGGCTCAACTATGAAAAAAACTGCGACTTATAGTCCGGAAAAAGACGGTATTTATTTGGATGCTACTTTTACCACAGCTTAATTTAATGATAACTTTGAACTAATAGGCCAACAGCAAATTCAAATTTTATGAGAAGTTAATATTTCACTTGGTAAAACCACGCCAACTCTCCAAACAGTAAAAGGGATGACATTTTCCCAGAGGTTGAATTTACCAGTTCCAGAAAGAAAGTTTTAACATAGAAGGTTTGCAAAACCCTAAATCTTTTGTTGTGACTGTTAACTTTTCTGTTTTGTTATTACTAATAAACTAATTAATTAGTAATTTTTATTTTACTGACAATTACATAAGAGCGACAATAAATTGTGTATTTCAATTAATCAACAACGTTGAGCAGCATAGTTGAAATTCTTAACTGGTGGATTGAGGTAAACATTTCATAAAGTTCATTGGCAGCTAATAATGTGTCAAGTTGTACCGTGTCTTGGCATTTTAACTTCCCAAGCTGCATTTTCTTTCAAATACTTTAAATGTAATGTATGAAATATGTTCCACAAAAAAATAGAAGAATTTGTGAATTTGTCCAGTGTGTTAGTTCCAATTTAAAGCGTTGCTTGTGCATGTAAATCTGAGACTTTATGCAGCAATAAATTTAAAACAAAAAAGTTTCTAATGTTTCTGATAGTTTTTTATAATTAGCTTCCAAAATTAGTAAAATCTTTTGATGTCTATCAGTGACTGAGTTACTCATGCAAATCTGGGAGAAGGCTGTTCCATATGGCTTCACATGAGTCACACAAGAAGCAAGAACAAGACTTTTAATAGTAAACGTTTTCAGATTCGTGTTTGGGATTTTTTTTTTCATCATTCACATGGTTGCGTTCTTCTGCTGCTCCTGCTTTATTTCCCAAGCTGTGTCCTCCTGCAGGAGTTCACTGGGCTTTTTCAAGGGGAACATCAAAGAGGAACATCACCACTGTTTAAATTCAAATTGGCTTAAGACGATTCTGAGGTATTCAACAATTCTGCATTTCCTAAAACTGTCTATAGAACAGTTCCTTCTTTAGCTCTTTTCCAGAAAATAAATAAAAAAGACAGCTCCCTGTGACCACCCCCTACACACCGCCACTCACACACTTTACAGCCCACTTTCCTCTCTTCCAGAATATATTCTTCCGACAGGTGTGGAAGCTCCTTCAGTCAAATGCAAAGTAACAGAATTTGTTTTTGCTCTACATTTTACCATCCAGATCCAACCAGAAATATTTCATTGTAGTCTTGATAAATAGATTGACTATATTCAAGATTTCTGAAAGTCTTTTAATGTCTTTTTCAAAATGTTCAGCTTTTTCATACATATTTCCAACCATCCTTCTACCTAACCAACACATTGCAGTTTATTGACTTAAGATTTAAACAAAATGAGGAGCATGGACAGGCAGAGAACCAAGTGCTATTGTTCTACAATTTCACAGCTTATGGATACTGACTACTATATTTTTCATTGTTTTTCAGTTCAGTGTTTTAAATAATAATGACAGATAAAACAAAACCAAGTGAAAGATACCTTTTGCTCAGTTTAACAGCCAAAAGTCATGTCTATAAATAAAACAGAATAAATCAAATGCAGTATTGGAGAAATTTCTGATCCAAGTTGTTTCTGTGCTGCGTGTCTTTAAAAAGTCACGTTGTTGGTACCAGTTTATAATTTTAACCTCCACTGGAAGCAAAGTATAACATTTGATAGATACAGTTCAAATACCTTTTAACGTTCCTTACATTTATCATTTTCACACCGAGAACACTTTTCTTACTGAAACAAACTGTTGATTAGTTTGAAAATGAGGACAAAACTAGATTGTAAAACATTTTGACAGTAAATAACTGTTCTGAACAAAACCAGTCTCACAAAACTGTTTATCAATATACAGTTCAAAACTGTAGTGAGAAGATACCGAATGAAATTTACATATAAAACCAGAATGGATGGGCTGTTTATGGAACAGATGGCAGAAGATAATCTAATGCAAAATTTTAAAATAAGTAAAGCTATTTTCATCTTTAACCAGTAAATACATCTTATTACATTTATATAATAAGATATTTTCTTATTTTGTTTCATACATTTTTTGTCATTTATGAAGCAAAAGCGACTTAAATGACAAATACTCGTACAGAAGCTCTGATTTGTACATTCTTAGCTCTTCCATTAGATGTATTGTCACTGACATATAGTATGAACAATAATTATCACATTTATTTCCTAAAGCAAAGAAAAAGGAGGACATAACTGCAGAAATATGAAGACAGCAAGGAAGTAGGAGTCAAAACTTCATATTCATCAATGAGAAAAATTATAACAGAAAAACTTGTTGCACAAAACAGAAATCCATCAAAGGAGGTAAATTTGCAAAGCGACAAGAAAGTTCTATTAAACAAGCATAAACAGAGACAATGAAAGACAATGAACGAAGGAAAGCCAGGGAGCTTTAGTACAAACTGCTAGAAATGATTAAGTGCATTAACAGATGTGGGTGTTGAGAAGTAGGTGATAACAATATAATCTAGAAATAAGAAGATAAGTATCTAGGTTTTTATGTCTGTGTACAGAAATTAAACAAAGGCAAAATGCACAAAAGCAGACAAATACAGACAACAGTTCTGATGAATGGAAATAAAATCATCATATAGTAGTAAATGCATTTGCAAGTGAAACCTCACACAATGAGAGGTGATTAAATCTTGCCAATCGTAGATGAGTTTGACAAGCTTCTTAAGAGCAATGAAATTCTCAAGAAATGTTACATTATCAAACAGGTTGTGAGATTTCTCACTCATTAGAGTAGCAGTGACATTGTGTCAGAATGATGAAGATGTGTCACGCTCTTAATTTCAAATGCAAACTCATAAAAGTGCAGAAGATGAGTTTGTAAAGCTGCATTCTGTTTTAAAATGAAGAACAATTCTGCTTGTGTCTTTAACTTCATTATATTCTTTGTTTCACCAGTTATAAAATAAATCTTTTATTAGCTTTAGTCTTTATTGAAGAAGTCTGCCATAATTAAGCTGGTTTTCTTTTCTTTCTTGAGTTTCAGGACAAACACAGGATAAACCACCATGCACATGTCAAGAACAACTGAGAGTGAATATTATGAACTCTAAGAGATAATGTCAGGGTCTCATTTTGACAAATATGTTTAGCACATGCAAAGCTCAAAACTTCCTTTAGTTTCCCAGTATACAGTTTATTTGCACAATTTGGAGGTGGGACGTCTTCTCACCAGCTGGGACGTCCATTCAACGGGAAGTGCACCGTATAATTATCTTTATGGGATATTTTTTGTCATATAGAGTTTGGATGAGATTATTTTCACTTAAGCCATAGGAGCGGATGCCACACGCAAAGCAGCGTTAAAATAAACGACTTGGAGCGTTTCCAGCCCTGTGTGAGCTTTGTTAGGTTGGCATTTGGCCAGTGTGGCAGGAGACTTTCTTCAAATTCTCTGATGAGCAAACCATTTTCACACCCGCTGAGCATCATGGAGAACCACTCACAGCAACTACCAACGTCCCCAATATAGAATCCTGGTTCCAGAAAAAAAAATTCAATCAAAGGAGTCAGGAAGCTCTTAATAATAGCTACATTATTCCAAAACTGTTTTTTTTGGGGGGGGCTCAAACATAGTTTGGAAAGAAAGGTGATTTTCTGTTTTTTTTTTTTTTTTTTGCAAAAATTACTCTTGGCAAAAAACAAGACTTAGACCATGATTTTAGGTAGGTATTGATATGGATATGCATTGATGCACCCAGATGACATCTCCAAGAAACAACAGAGACTGTCCATGTTCCTGATCATTTTTTATGTTGTGGCTTTAAAGGTTAGTGTGATTAGGGTCAAACAGTTAAAACTAACTGTGAGGAACTCCTATCTTTAAACTGTGCCCATATTTTGCTTCTGTTCATCATGTGTTCTCACTTAATAGCTTTTCTAAGCCTGATTATTTCTGACAAACTTTTGTTTGCTTCATCTTTATTTCTACTTTCTGAGCCATGACAAAGCCGAATGGAATCAGATGTAGATAAACTGAGCACAAAGCCAGATGTTCCTTGAGAGTCTGCTCGTTTGGAAGTTGAAAATTTGCTGGAGGTTTGGAAATTCAACAGTTGCTAGACGTCAGACGCATTGAGGATCAGGAGAGAGAGGAGCTTTTAGTTGTGAGGGAGACCAAACACTTGTGGATGAGAATGGAAATGGGTCAGGACACATATAGACTCTGCTTCTGCTGGGTTTCCTTTTGGTGTTACTATGGTAACATATCCTGTCTTTCTAGCTACCTACATACCTAACTACCTACCTGCCTTTAACATACAAAGTACACCTATTTGCTCCAGGTTTTGCACCTGAACACACCAACGCTGCTCCAATTCGGAAAAACTCTCAAAACATCTTTTCATCTGTCAGAGCAGAAAGTGGGAATGTAAAGTTATTTCTATGTTTGATGTAACTGCTGCTGCTGCTGCAAACAATCAACACTGCTTTGCTTTTTTCTTGCTCTCTCTTTTTGAGTAAAACATGTCACCACATGCAGAACATCTGAGAATATTTCATCACCAGAAGAAAGAATCTGATTGTGTTAATAAATGAAGCTGACTGGAGATTGACAAGTCATGATGAAGCAAATTAAGTGCTAAGAATAGAGCCCAAGCTTATTAAAACTGGAAATACTGGGAAACTGTAACCAGTATCAAGCTGCTTGTGGAGAAGGAAAGTAAAAAAACTTGTAAACTCAATTCTGAAAACCGGGAAGCATGTCCCCTATTTTGAGCACACAACTGTTTTCCAAATATGGATGAAATATACCCCGGATGCCGGAGCAGCAACTTCTATGGTGGAATCTCATTAGCATCGTAATAGCTTCCAGGCTCATTTGCATTTTGCCGTGAGTGATTTTTCTCTCACACTCTTTCCTCTTTGCTGCTGGATGGAATAATAATAATAACACACACAAAAAAAGAAGTAAAACTTTAAAGCACTATATTTTATTTCATTATTTAAGTTAAACAAATTGTAATTGAAAAGCACTTTTCAATTAGGCCATTCCCTCATCCTGATGACAAATGAGTCTTCCAGTTGTGTCAAGCAATTATAGAAAGACACACAAAACTACAAACTAATATTTGCGCGCAGGGATGGCAAATTAGTCTAAACAGATTAATAGAGGAAGTAGATGCTTTTAGTTCTGTTTCAGAAATAGCTTGTGTGGGCTTCGATGGGGAGTAGGATCACATTTTCCCCAACGTTGTGAGCTAAGGGGTGAAAATAATATGACATGAAACAATACCCATGGCTGATAAAATGATTTAGCTCCAAGTTCTGAAAATGTCAAACTATATTTGAAGTGAACAAGCAGAGCTGGTGGTACCTGAAGGCCGCCTTAACAGATGTTAACGTGTGGCTGCATTGAGAACAAGAAAACAAACATCCAGCGCAGCTTGTTAGACATCCACTCTGCCTTTCTTATGCTGAATTTTTGCAGCTCAGCGAGCAAAGAGTTAATATTTTCAACCAGTTCTGCCTCTGAAACACACACAGTCGCACACGCGCGCACACACTCATATCCCCACAACCCATCACCCCTGATCACACTCAGACACACGTACTCTCCCACGCACACACACATGCACACACAAACCCATAATTCCCAACACTACATCCCTCCCCCCCTCTCCCTCCTCCACCACTACCTCCTCCTCCTGCCTCCCTGGGCTCACCCTCCCCTCCGCCTCCTCCTCTATTCTCCATCTCTGCCCCCCCTTCCTTCCTCCCTTCCTCCCTCCTTCCCTCTCTCCTTTCCTCCTCCACCACCGCCCCCCTCAGGTCAGTTAATAAGCGAGCCTGAGCCTGTGCCTCAGCTTGGCTGTCTGGAGGACATGCAGAGCAGTGTCTCCTGGGAATTGGCTCATGCAGAATGCTGCTCCACTGAGAGAATGGAATTTTACCCTCGCTAGGGCTCCCAGCCGCACCGCACAGCAGGAAACCTGACAGACATGCACACACAAGTGCACACGCATGCACAACAACACGTGCTGCAGATCGGCACACAGAAGCACCAACACGGCTGGCCCCCAGGGGTGCGTTTCCTGAGACGTCTCCCTGTCCCCTTTAAGTAAAGTGACCACTACCTAAGAAAAACACTTATTTTCTCCCTGAATCATCAAGAAGCCATCATTAAGTTAATGGCGACACAGTCTTAGGGGACGTGTGGTAATAGTCTGTGATGCACAAAAGCCTCCTTTTCACAACAATGTAAACACACACAGCTACGAACGCAGGGACATCAGTGGTACAGAGCCGCTAATGAGTTGGCCTGTAGATTCAGAAACAGTGGCTTTTCCTCACTTCTGTCTCAACTTCAAATGTTGAGAAAGTCTCCCCCCCACCCTGCCTTCCCTCTGCACCTCCACCTCCCCTTCTCTTTTAGTCCTCCTCAAACCCACAGCTCCATCTATTGGTGTCTGTGGGTTATAGGGAAGAATCTGTAAGTGACGGAAAACCAACACTGAACTACTGGAATTGATTCAGACGTACATAAATAGATATTCTACCAAGCCGGGCCTTACTTCCTGTAAATTAAACGAGGGAAAAAACAAGCATGTTTAGTTGAAAAATTATCAGGAGGTGAAAATATGTTTGCAGCACTGAAAAAAGCACAAGGCAAAAAAAAAAAAAAAAACCCTAACCTTTAACCCTTAATTTTGTTTTTAAATTAGCTTTTTCTCAGTTAGATTGTCTGCAAATGTGACATGTTTGGTTTTCAGAGACTGTTTTTCTGGACAAAATGACAGAGGTCTGATGAATCATGTTGCCCAGCAATGCTGAGTATGATTCATGCTTTCAGCAGGGTCGAATTTACCCAGAAAAATACGTCTTACAGCTTTAAACCACTGCAGAAAGGAAACAAAATATGCTTTCTCTTGGCTTGTTTGGTAGATTATAAGAAAAATATGTTGCATTAGTGTAAACGACTGTCTTTAGCTTAAACTCATCTGAAGAATCTGTTCTTAATGGAATTTGTAGCTGCAGCACATAAAAAGGCATTGTCTCAACAAAATCTCCGGGGAGAGATTCCAGCACCTCTTTCCAGATTAATGCCACCGATCCAGTGGGATTAGCACTTACACAGATTGTGAACTGATGGTTTCTGGTTAGAATACCTTTCTGTTAAAATAAATAAGACAAAATCTCCCAAAACACAAATATTTTCCACCCAAAAATGAAACCCCATCACTTCAGCACACCATTCACAAGATCCTTGGCATCTATATACCCATACAACCCCAGACTTTAATGTATTTTTTGTTTGTTTGTTTCTTTTTTTTGTGTGAGTGAAACAAAGCATTTTTGTGACATGGAAAGAAATGCATCATGCAGTCAGCTTCACTGAGTTGATACTATGTAGAAAAACTTGTTTGCTCAAAACATGTTAAAAATTATTTGCAGATGCTTGATTGTAAAATAGTTCGCAATCAGTTCTAATCTTGGATCTTAAAAACATATTGATCTAATTAATACTTGCAAAAGTCTCAAAGTACAGTTGTTTTCTTTAGGATTCCAAGGCTATTAAACACTTTAATATTTTTTGGGTAATTGTTAAAGTTGATGTGATTATGTGAACAGAAATCTTCAAATCATAGTTTTTTTCCACTGGAGTTGACTGGGCCATATGTTTTGCCACTTCTGACCGTCTTTTCTTCCCGGATCTCTCTGCTTTTATCTCCATTCGTCCAACTATCAGTTTCCCCGGTTTGCTGGAGAAGAGTCCCCACAGCATGATGGTGTCACTGACATGTGTCTTTGATGAACCTGCTTTAACTTCTTCACAACTTTCTTTTGACCACTGAAGTGTTTCTTAAGCTTTATGATGCTATCTGCTCACTAATGTTCTTTAACAAACAAACGTACTTCACAGAACATCTGACTTTCCACTGAGGTTGAGTCAGACTTCTGACAGTAGTGATAGATTGTATTTAGAAGTAGCAGAGTAAAGCAGTCTGAATACAATTTATTTATGTAGTTTATTTTTAAAAATAACATAAAATAAAAACTATGAATTGTTTTCTTTCCACCTCAGAATTATGCACCACTTTCTGTTTGTTTGTCACATTAAATTAAATGAAATATATTGACTTTTCCAGTTGTATGTCAAGAAAATGTGGAACAGTTCATACTTTTACAAGACACTACACTAAGTGTTTTTTGTTTGGTTTGGGTAATTGTTAAAGTTGATGTGATGTGAAAACAATCCCTCTGAATATAAATTGTTATAAAAACTGAATCCCGTTTTCTGCTTCCAAATGCACCATGACATGGTTGGAAAAATTGTGGAAATGGAGGAGTTCAAACCAGAACATACACACACATAAACACACACATTTCAAATAAGTGAGCCCTCTCTGCATGAGATACTGATGCCAAGGCAGCATATTTACCACAAAAAAGCTCCAAATAAAAACTGCGACACTTTGCATTTAAAACATTTCTACACTTTTTCCTTATTGTAAATACTACCCAATTGTAGCATCTGCCAGGTGTATCATACATAGGTTATAATTATAATTTCTCTCTCTCTCTCTCTCTGGTGGAGCACCTCCAGTGGAAAAAGCCAAGGCTGTCTCAGCTCTGGCTGTTTGTAGTGCAGCGCGCCGAGGCAGCAGCGCTCTCTTTGGGATTTAGCCTTTCAAAAGTCCTCATCAGATTTGCAGCGCAGACGTACTTCTGCTGCCTGCCGCCCCCACATCTCTACCCCCCCAACTCCACCACTACCACATCTCCCCATCCCTCAACCCAACATCCCCGCCCTCCCTCTTCTCCCCACCAGTTTCCTCTTCCCCCTTCTCTCCTCTTCTCTCTGTGCTCACTCGGCTGCAGATGTTTTGGATATACATTTTCTTATTGAAGAAACTGTGCCAACTGCAGAGCACAAACATAATACTCATCAGCTGCTGGTGTGGTTGGCCTGGCCAATGAGTGGTGAACTACATCGTTCGCATTGGGGCCAACATTCCTCAGACACTGAGAGGTTGAGAAAAGGTTGTCCCATTGGCTCCCAAAGTGCACAAACTGAGGGACCCATGTTGTTTCAGCTTTTTTATATGTACCACATTTGTTGCAAGTTGGACCAACATGCTGATTGCCATGTTTGCTGTGTGATCTAGCATCACAACAACACACATTGTTTGCGCACAATAGTAGTTATGTGCAAAATGTTTCACAGAAGAGAGAGAGAGATTTTCTGCACAATACAACGGAAACGTCTTCCGGCGTTCCACCTCAACACTGCAAATTTCACACATTTTGATTGTTCAACAGTTATCCTACAAGTGTTGATTGTGCTCTCAAGAAAGGCTTGGCTTTAGGGAAGTTTAAACTTACAAAAAGAGTTCAGTTCAATCAAATGTGGCAAAATTATGACATAAAAACATCAAATTAGTTTATATTTTAAGGGAAAATTTAAATATTTTGTCAGTCAGATGCACAAGTAGCTTATTCCTTTCGATTAAAAGTTATGAAGCACAATAAATTAACCAGTTAACTTTTATTTCAGTCTTTTTTTGCATCAAATTCTGTTTTGTTCCATGCTGTGTATGTAAGAAGAATTACAACTGAAAGAAATTAGCTGCATGTTCTCACATTTGTTCTTTTAGGATTACTTTTACATCTTTGAAACTTGTAAGATTTGCAAGTTCTAAACATAAAAATCACAATTATGAGAACAATCTTTTAACAACTCATCTACTTTACAATCTATCCTACATAATCTGCAATTACTACAACAATTAATATGGTGAGCACATTCATTTTATGGCTACATCTCAAAGTTCACTGAAGTGCTAGACAGAAACACTTACATTTCTTTTAATTCAGCAGTATGAAAAATTATTTGTTAAGTACAAATTAGTAGCAAAGTGACAATACTTTTGATTTTAATTAACTCTTACATCTTATGAATGCTGTTACCATGACTTAGGGTGGCTACTGTCAGTATTAAGCCAGTGGATGTCTATGTAGTTGCCACATGGCAAAAATCCAAATTTAAACTGATCCTTTTCTAAAGTCCTGAGAATTCGAGCTGTGCTGCACTGCTAATGCTAACTTAAGTAAACAGGAACAGATGGAAATTTAATAAATGATGTATGAATTAAGTTATCCTTCTTTAAATGGCCGGTTGTTTGTAGTCTATCTTAACCGTCTGTCTCAAGAGACCATGCCTTTTGCAAAGGCCTGGTAAAATGAAGCTAAAGTCAATGAAAACAAGTAAAATCATGGCGTATGAGTTTTGATTTTGTAGTAAAACATATTCAATAAGGAACTGATCTCACTAAAAACTTGTGTGTGAATGTTTATTTGTATTGTGTCTCGGTGTGAGGAACTGGTGACCCTGCCTCTCACCCAACGACACTGGAGATAGATCGGAGAACACACACACACACACACACGCACACACACACACACTCACACAACACCCGGGTGATCCTGCACGGATGAGCTGGTAGATAATTTTAAGTACAAATTATTTAATGGAGTTATCATTTTTAGCAGCTTTTGTTAAGAAGTAAATACACCTTTCTACTCATGAAAAAGTTCTGGTATAATCAATGAAAAAAAGTAAGATTTTGAGGAAGCAATTTAGTTCTCCAGGTCCAAGAATGACCTCTTGGTAGCTGTGTTGGAGGATAACTTCAGCACTACTTCCATGAGGTTCTTTCTTGAAAGTTTCTATTAACGAGTTCAAATGAAGTTTGGGTGAATGGGCTTAAGGCCTATTGGCCTCAGGAATACCCCACTTCTAGTGCTAATTTGTTCTCTTAGTATTTAGCAAAAATTACAGGTTGGGTTTAGGTATCAAGGGAATATAAATCTCTGAAAGCCAGAGGTTGGTTCTTTCCTCTGGCTTTCTGACTCTTACTCTTATATAGGGACATGTTGTGGAACTTGTTACCTGGGCAACTGGACAGGTTGGTCAGACAAATCAGTATAAAATTAGCACAACTTCTAAACAACATATACTGTATAGGCAGAGGAGGAGAAGCTTGTTGCTTTTTTCCCCAGACACATTTCACCACATTTTATGGCTGCAACACATAAAGTCCAGATTGTTTGATTTGTTTCTGACACAAGCCTAATCAAACGTCTGTGGTAAAACCTCCAAGACGTATTTCATATAAAAATTTGGATTTTGTTTAAAGGAATGAGACTTATATGAATATCTGGTTTCAGAAGAAACACAGTAGATCCATCTTAAACATCTTTATCAGTTTGTGTTTATCCATGTTTCAGCATAGCGCACCATGCCCATTAATATCAGCATCTTCACCTTTGGGTCAATATTTTACTCTGCATATTTTGGCAAGTTGTATTGATCAATAAACATCAGCACCACCGAGATCAGTGAATAATTATGTGAATAATATCTTTTAGTTTATCAATACATGTCCACACTGTTTTTTTTTGTTTTTTGTTGTAGTTGTTTTTTTTACAGGGTACTGTTTTGTGGAGAGGGTGAGGCTGATAGAAGACCAAACTTGATGTTCAGGAGAGAAAGAAAGAAAAATAACTGGCTGTGCTGCTACCATCCCCCATCTCGTAGGCATGGCAGCAGTCTTACACACGTGCCTGCAGTTACACACACCAGTTCATGTACACACATACGCACAAATACACATGCTTACAAACGCATACGCACGCACACACACACACACCCCTGCACACACACACACACACACACACACACGCATACATGCACAGCCCATCTCTCTCTCGCTCTCTCTCTGTGCTACCTGATGTGCAGCAGAGAGAATATTCGAGAAACCAAACACAATGAATGTTTTTTTCTACTATTTTTACAAAACAGGCCATAATTCTAATTAAATGCATGCAGGTCCTATGTGAAAAAGCTGCTCAATTTAGTTTCAAGATTCAGTATTATGATAGCAAGTGTAAAAAAGAGTAAAAGTTTGTTAAGTAAAGCTTCAGTGTTGGATGTATAAAGTGTTTTAGGAGTCTGTTTTTGAGGGCAGAAAGCAGTTGTGATAATCTGTGGCGGTCCTGCTGCCCTCACTGCACCAACACACACTGCAGCTCAGGGCGGTTTGGCTTCAGCTATCCAAGGTCATTCCTTGGAAATTTTATGATTCATTTTTCAAACGTGTTTAAAGCACTTGAACATTAATTTGTAGCACTACAGTCATGTTTTGTGGTTTTGATAATGAAGCAGTGAGTAAGATTTGCTTGTTTTATTCCATTTTGTGGCTGCTTGTCCTGCAGAACAACTACACTGTCTTCTAGGGGATTTGACATTACACGCTTACTTTTTATTTATTTGTTTTATACTTCATAATATTTTATTGCATTGTCTAACAATCTGTCAAACAAGTGTTAATGCAAACACATTAAATCATGTAAAATATAATGCACACTAAGGTATTTCAACCCAATCAACCATGAGCTGCCTTGAGGATGTGTATATGTGCCATGTGAGACTGTCTATCTCTCAAGCCTAACAAGTAGGGCAACAAGTTATTTACTCAAGTCATCTTTGTCTGAAATTAAAATTCATTTGCTAAAACATTGCGAAAAAAACAACAACATACTTTTAGTCTTCTAGAATCGTTCAGGGTTTAGAAAACACATTTTTAACACTTTATGTTGGTACCATTCTTACTGCAATAGTGTCTTTTTTAAGTCCAAGTCAAGTCTTTGATTACTTAAATAATCATTTTGCCATCAGATGCATGCCACATTGTTAGTCTATGCTGCAGGATGAATGTAATTAAGTTAAATAATATGCTTTTTACAATTAATGTAAAAATTGTAAAACAAGTAAAAATACTTGTTTTATAGTACTGTAATACTGATCAATTGTAATATTTCAATCTTAGAAATCAAAATATCGATTTATGTAGAAATGAAGACATTCAACAAAACTTTATATTGTCCACATTTTAGTACTTCAGTTTTAGTTTAGTTTAGTTTAGTTTCCTCACACAGAAACAAAGAATATTGCAGATACAAAGATATAATTGTAACAAAAAAAGATGGTGAGCGATATTATTTTTGAAAAATCAAAAGTGGATTTGTTTGTAATAACACTTTCATTAAAGTGAGAAAATAAGATGGCAGAACATGAACAGATTGTCTGGAATTTGACAAAGAAAAGTATCCCTGTAAGATCTACAGTTTATTGTGTCTCTTCCTTTCACCCTGATTATATGCAATAAAGATTGTTTATGAGAGTCAAGTCACAGAGTGAGAGTCTAAGATGAGTCTTAACTCGTAGTTTTCACATCCTAAGTCTTGGACTTATTACTGTCTGTGCCACACTTGCAGTAATTTTGATTATTTGACAAGATCTTAATGAGTCTGGTGAGGAATTTAAAGAGGTCCCAAAAGAACCTAAAATCAACCATTTCATTGTCTTGGAAAAAATTCAAAACAGTTTTCAAGATTCCCAGGTCTTGCTGTCCAAGCAAGTTCACCTTGAAAGAACTTTAACTTTGGTAAAAGAGTTCTCCAAATGCCATCAAATGTCACCTCAGGACCTGTAGCACACTATGTCTACTGTTGACCTCTGCAAAATGGGTACAGGCAACTCGTGTTAGATTAGCAAAAATAGGGGCCAGGAGGGTCATTTGGTAAACCATGCGCACCATAAGCAGAGTCTGCTGTCCTGGGTTTGGTTCCAGAACTCGAGTTGTTTGCTACATGTTTTCCCCTTCTCTCTCATCCATATTTCCTTTCATATTACTCTTCAGTAAGTCACAAGAGCTTAACAAAGATGAGTAAAACATGTTTTTTAAGTTAGAAAACATTAAAGTCAGACTAAAACTGGCCAGAGACAACTTCAATAAGGTGCATGCTTTCTAATTGACTTTGTTTAGCTGGGTGTAAAAATAAATGGTTTGCACATAAAGTATTATGTGCACAAAATACAATACACAGAGTTCTGTATTTTGTACATAAAGCAAATACAATACTCCATGGAAACATGCATCATGTAGGCAGAAGCATCATTCTACTGTTTCAGAGGGTGCAGGATGAAGGGTTGGAGACTATCTGTAAAGAAATTTAAGCTAAAGCAGAATTGGATGCTGCCACACGACATTGACCCAAAACATACCAAAGGACTGTCTGAGAATTAAGCAATAAAGTCAAGGTAAGGTAAGGTAATTTCATATATTTAGCACATTTTCAGCAACAAGGCAATACAAAGGCATGAATGAAAAGCCAGGTCCTGGTCTTATAGATGCTGACTTTAATGTTGACTTTAAATAAACTGTTCATGAAGCAAAAAGCCTATTTTTGTTATTTGAGAAAAAAAAATATTGATTTTTCTTTTTTGTTTAAGTGCAACTAAGAATTAAAAAAAAATAAATCTAGGTGGAAAAATGACAAACATTGATTTTAACTTTCTGTAGTGAAGATAACCGAATGGGGTATTTTTCCAAAAGAATGTTCTTGTGCAACACTTCTTTATAACACAGTTAGAGAAGATATAACAGTAATGAATAATGTTAGTTCACTTCGATGTTCACAGTAGCATCAAAAAATGTCCCCAGTTCTTCATAAACAAGACAGTTTACAGGATGGTTTTGAAGGCAGACACAGATTTGATGTGTCTAAACTACATCTGCAGAGGCTTCTATAAAATGTGGGCTCAAATGTAGAATGCTCAATCTCCATTTGTCACCACCTGGGAACAGTTAGCTGAGATCCCAGCGGTCAGGAGGGTAGATTTCACATCAATGAGTCCGTGAAATATTTAGGGGCCAAGTCATTTAAGGTTTTAAAGGTGAGAAGGAAGAATTTTAAATCAATAAAGAATCTAACAGAGAGCCAGAGAAGTCAGGGGGAACTGTTTGCATGCCTTTTAGTCCCAGCAATGAATCTCGCTGCAGCGTTTTGACCCAACTGGAGGCAACAAAGAGAGCCTCCACATTGCAAAAGTATTGCAAATTCCTTAATGTCAGAAGTTCACAAAACTGATTTTTAAGTTGGAGTTAGACAGAAAGAATTGTAGACTGAAAATCAGATTTAACTTGAGGATTTAATGTGGGGATTAATTATTATTGCCAGTTTAGTGATTAGCATTTCAAATACTGAAAAATCAGATTTTTATTTTCCAATTCTTTTTCTTAAATGAATCAAACCAAGACAACTGGATTTAGACTTTTGTTTATTTTTCTCCGTTCAGTTTGACATATTTCAGGTGAGTAATTATTTTAAGTGCAGAGTGAGCAACATACATTATTGCAGTTGGAAAATATGTATGCTTTTAGTTTTAGTTCAGTCCAATTTATTTTCACTGCAGCTGCATGAGAAACCTGAATGTTCCCAAACAGCAGAGTTCAGGGATGGCTGGGAGTTCATTCTAGTGTTGTTCTAGGATCTGTCTCTGTTCTGTTCCACTGAGGTTTTAAAGTTGTGTTGCATTACACACTTACTTCCACACCTCAACAATCTGCATTGTTCAGTTATAAAACACAGCTGCATTTGTTTGGTGCATTGTGCATATGGAACAAACAGCTGTAAAGGATATTTACGGTAGAAATATGTTTCCTGTTAGACCGCTGGTAAAATCTTGCAATTTCCTCAGTTTTGGTTGGTCTCAGAATTATTACCTCTGATAAACACAAAACGATTCATTCCTACAGCAGTTCTAACCTCCAAAGAAACCTGAAACTAATATCAGCCAGTAAACATTTGATTGGTGCATCTGTACAAATTTCATCACGGTTTGGAAAACAGAATGTGCTGAACTTTACATCTATTGATCAAAGTTTTAGAAAGAAATTAGAGATCAAACATCAGCCAAGAAATTTGTATATAAACTATGAATGAGTTACTTTTTTAAGGCACTGTCAGTTCGAAAGGGAAGATTGTAATATGACAGATGTGCCAAAATGTGCCAAGAATAAAAAGATTGTCAAATCTTTTACTTGTCAATATTTGAACAAATAGTTGTTTCTTTAACAATATATAAATAATAAATTTTGACACACAACAACCCCATAGGAGGTAAACTAGGAAGGTGAAACATATTAAATTCCTGCTGATTCTTCATGTTCAGGCTGTCCTCAGCACCTTTTGTAAGAGCTGTGGTCGTCCACTGAGGTTTACCTTCATTATCCTGCAGACTTTCTAACGATCAACACACAGGCAGTACAGTTCACTGCTTAATTTACCCCTGGTGTTTACCTTCACAGGCTCAGCCACCATCTCTGTATCATCTACTGTCTCCCACAATGCATTTTTTCTTCCAGGCTTCGTGTAATCGGCATCATCCCAAAGACGATCAATAGTGCTTCAGAATTACAGCTCTGTGCCGGGCGCTATTTCCAGGTGTTGAGCTGGTTTGCTTGGCATGAGATTTACCAGGAGCCAGGGGTGACATGGGGATGGATATCGGTTTGAATTAAAGTCTAAGGCTTCTCCCAAACTTTATCCAGAATTGATGTTTCGGACAGATCAACAAATACATTTGTCATGTTAAAAGTTGCTCCCTATCATTTCTCCACTTTTCCAGACAACCTTCCAGAACTTAGTTTCTTTTTAAAGAGGTGACAAGTGAAGGTACGTGGTGTCGGTGAGGTTTACAGATCGGGCACAGTCATGCTAAAATGTGAGGAAACAGACTTCCAACAAATATGAATGCCAGAAAAATGCAAATGTGCTCAACAATGTATTTATTATTCTGTATATGCTCAGAAATAAAAGGGTTCAGAAAACAAGAGAGGGTGGAAGTGAACCGCTCCCCTCTGTTCCCTAAAGCATAAAAAAAGAAAAAAAAAAGCATGAAGGGAGGAGAGGATGAACACGGCAGACAGAAAGATAGATGGAAGAAAATGAAGACAGAAGCTGAGATAGATACAGAAGAAAAATCCTGGGCCTTGTTTCTTCCATTTTTTTTTTTTTTTTTTGTCAAGCGATGGCATCCTGTGTTCTTGGATGTTTCGTCGCCATGGCAACTGTAACTTGGTGACCTCGTTATTTCTGCCTAATCCCGCTCTGAAATTATGTTTGCTCCACCCTTTTGCCTGGCTGCCCTGATAACATAATCATTGCAAATGAGGCAGGGAAATGGAGAAGAAGAGAGAGGAAGAGAAAAAAAAATACATATATATATATATATATATATATATATATATATATATATGTGTTGTAAAATGATTTTCTTTTTCTGAGATCTCCATAAACTACACACAGAGCTAAGAAACCGGAGCTGATGTCCCTTAATAGCTCATGATAAATTCTGAACAACTAAAATATACTCTTAGAAAAATATCCAAGTGAGAAGTTAATGAACTGTATTAGTTTTAGGTCAATTATGAGTTTTGGTAAAAACTGATTCAACAAAACACACCAGAAGATTTTGTTTGAATCTGGTAAATGACACATGTGATTTCCCTGTACTCCAAACATGCACCCATCAGCACTAAATCACTTGAATTATTGATTTTGATGTTTGATTAAATCTATTATTGGACAGGGCAGAAGATGCACTCTGAAAAATTTATGCCTTTTTTTCTTTTCTTTTCTTCCCTTTTCTTTTATTTTCTTTTCTTTTGAGATAAACACACAATCTACTATATCCTCAGTCATGCCTTACTTAATAATTTACAGAATTTGCATATTATTATTGGTGTATCTCATTACGGCAGCCCAGGACACACTTATATATTCAAAAATTTTATTAGCTGGATATTCTGTTGCATAAATTAACATGGGTAATGAAGAATGAGGGCTGCTCTGAAACGATTCAAAGAAAGCCCTTATTTAAAAAACATAGAGGGAAAATAGCTGAGCTCAAAAAGACAAGAGTCTCCAACAGCTGAAGTTGGAGTTTAAATATTACACCAAATCATTTGTGACTAAATATACAATCAATCATTTCTTATTTGTTGACTTCGCTGTAAAAAAAAAGTCACTGTATAATTTAAAGTAAAGAAATTACAATAAGTTTACAGTAGCCTTATTGTAATTCCATTACAGTTTCACTGTACTTTGATTAGTGTTACTGTAATTTCTTTAAATTAGCACAGTAATTATATAACATGGTTACTGTGATTTCATCACATTTTTATCACAATAAAATTACAGTAGTTCTCCAGTAGAATTACAAAAAGTGGTCATTTTACAGGAGTTCATAAAACTGCATACTTTGCTAGCTTTTAAAAGTTTAAATGTGAACTTGCAACTTAATTTACAAAATTCCAAAAAAATGTATTACTTTTTAAATTAGGAATATATTCATATATATATTTTAAAATGGCTTTATTTTATTGTCAATTTAAATCTGACAAACTGAAGCAAAACAAAATATAGTATTTTGCAACAGCAATATATGCTTGTTACATAGAAGTCAAAGTATTGCAACCAAAGTGAAAAATACTCGGATATAAAAACATATACATTTACCCTCATGGTAAATGTATCATGAGGCTACATTTACCATGTAATTAAATATTAAATGAATTATTTAATTCATTGAATATAATGAATTAAATAATCTTTACAAAAACAAAAGTGCCAAATGTCAAAGCTTCCAAGCAAACTGCATGTCAAAGTCATGTGAAACTTGAAGTCAAAATTCTAAATGTCTGTCGTTTTCTTCTTTTGAAAGAAGGAAGGGATCCAGCAATGTTACTGGAACCCCAACAGTACATCTTGAACATTTGGGCAAGTTTAAGAAATCCTCAAAGGGTTGCTGGAAGATAAAGAAAGAAAAACATGTTTTATTACATGAGATGAACAGCACATTAAACTACATTTATGTCAGTTAAAGTCAGGATGAAAAGGACAGATTTAGTGGACAGACACTCTCTCTGACCTTCCTTCGTTGTAGCTGTCCTCCTGTCTGTCTGTCAGAAATGGACAAGACAGATACAGAGACAGGCAGAGAAAAAACAGAAGATAGAGAGATGGAGTGAGAAAACTAAATGTGTGTAAATGTGTAATTTTACCATTTTAAAAGTTCCACTGGTAATCCATTAAGGAGGAGAACAGGGAAAATGCATAAGTCTTCCTTTTGGTTTTGATGTCCAGTCAGTAAGTATCCCACAATGCAACTGTACATTAAAAATTTACAGTACGGCTGTAAATTTCTGCGTGCGGTCCAATCACGTCCTATATACCTTCCATACGCATTTCAGATTACAATAACAAACTGTATTTTCAAAACCCAGCCACCTTACTGTATTTTGATGGTCTAGTTTTTACAGGCATTTGATACAGAGTGATAAATAACTACACTACAAGTTTTCTTTTTCAAAAAAACTTTTTCTCTTTTAAAAAATTTTGAAAAGTCAGAAACTACTGCATTTATTATTGATGACAAACCTCTTATTTTGAATCAGAATCACATATTTATTGGAAATAGGGAGGCTCCAAATTGTTCCTTGAAATGTTAAGATTCTTGGTTTTAAATATAAAACAAAAATAGATTTAGAAAAGTAAAATGTTGTTACAGTGAGTATATGAGGGAATTTTTCTGCCATAATTCTAGCGCACACATTTTCAGTCTCAAAGCAGGATTACATGTGTTCTCAAAACTTTTGCTTACATTTTCTTTTTGAAAGCAAGACTTTATGTCTTTCTTCTCAAGACTTGTAATGTTTACTCAAACCTTTCTCCTCCTGCTCTTCCAGAACTCACTGCTCCCTTAAGAAACTTTCTGTTTGCTTTTGAGACCGCCTTTTGGCACTGTCGCCTGGCAACCTCTCAGCCAATAGAATGAAAGTGTCGTGCAGGGTGTGTTTGTTTCCTTGTAGTGGGGGTGCTTGTGTTTATTATCAATTGTAACAACCTGAGCCACCCAGTGGATGTAGGGAGAAACAATGGTCTCAACTTTCTGCTGCATGTTGCACTGAACATCCGCTAGCAGTGTGCTACTGATCGCTAATATTAGGCAGGAGTTTGTTCACCCAACCAACTTTCTACATCAAGTGGGTGGTGCAGGTTGTTACAATCGATAGTAGCCACACAGGCACACCCGCTAGAAGGAAGCAAATACACCCAGTAAAACACTTTCATTCTATTGGCTGAGAGGTTGCCAGGCAGCAGTGCATTTTTGTTCCAGAAGCAAGCAGAAAATATTTGGTAAGAGAGAAGAGAGACCGAGCAGTCTCTGCTCCTGAGTGAGAGAAGTTTTAAATACAAGCATGACAAGTTTTGAGAAGAAAGACATGAAGTCCTGCTTTCAAAATAAAAATGTAAGCAAAAGTATTTTACATTTTGAGAACAAAAGACATGAAATCTTTTCAGACTGAAAATGTGTACTCTTGAATTATGGCAGAAATATTTCCTCCTTAGTAGTGCTGTTTAAATATTACACCAAATCATTTATTTTAATTGTGTATCAAGAGTTGTACAGATTTTGCAGCACTGCCAAAAAAAATATGTTTTCAGTTTTGCAGAACCTAAGACAAGAAGATGCTTGTTTCAAAATGTTGTAAACATTCCACTTTTCTAATGAACCAGAACCATTTCATCACAAGTTTCTTAACTTGTAATCAAAAGTATTAAACATTTTGAGAACATTTCTATCAGCACCGGCTTATAGAAATGTCTCAGGCACCATTTGTGAACGGGGATATTCCAGTCAGCCCAGAAATATGTGACGGTTGGACCAATAAACCCTGACCCATTGAATTTAGTTGTTGCAATCTGACAAAATGTGAAAAAGTTTGACAGACAAAAATACTTTTGAAAAGCCCAGTGAAATGTACAGCCTGAACCATTTGGAAATCATTTCTTTTCTTTTCTCAGACATTTGTTTTTTCATTTAAATCCAGTTTGAGGTTCATGTCACTTTTTTCTTCATTTATTTCAGTGTATCTTTGTGACATTTTTTTTTCTTTTCAACTGTGTCTGAAATTAAGCATCACAGTTCAAAAGCTCTTCTAATTTGATGCTAGTAATCTCTCAACTTTCTAAGTCTCTAACTTAATTTTTAAACACAGTAAACACAGAAAAAATATATATTTCTTACCCCACCAGCAACCTTATTTTTCTAAAAACCCAAGAAGTAAATGAAAACCAGATGTGTTGCAGGATTGGACTGAGCAGACTGTGTTTGTGCAAAAACTGTAGGCTTAGATGAAAATCCAAAACTCTGATCATTTTTGGACCAGTTGCTCTACATGAGGCAGCATCCTGGAAAGTCAACAGCAAAAAACGGGCAAGAAGTCAGAAATCAAGTCATATGGACCCATGTGTGTACAGTAGGCAGAGAGAGAAGTGTGTAGATAATCCAACCTGAGAGAGATGACTGCCTGCGTCCCAAGAGGTTTATCTTGGTTGGATCCTGTTGCTTCTATGGAAACTCTGTGTTCGGTCACATCGTTCCTCCAGTGTATCGTAAAAACCACATGCATGCACAAATGCACCCACCCACCCCCAACAACCTCGATTTGACTGCTAGCCTGACATTTCTGCCCACTCTGACGTTGTTGAACCTTCTGACACTTGGAAATTAGAAACATCTTCACATTTATACAAATTCACGGACGGAACATGAAAAACAACAGCAGCAGAAATATAAAATAAATGTAAGTAAAAGTAAAACAAGTGACACTGGAGAGTGTCACATTTTGGCAGTTTTAGTTTTGCAACAGAAAGAGTAACCAGATCAACCAGTTCAATAAGTTCTGTAAAAATAAAGTTCATAATGTTTATGCACATTAAGTCCACTGCACTGTCAGATTTTAGCTGTAAATAAAGATCCTTCACAATGTATCCTTTTAAACTTCATTTGCTACCAAGATAATGAAAGGTTTCTATTCAAATCAGGAATTTAAATTTGCAGCTAAAGCTTTCATGAAGTAAACTTGCTTGAAGTTATTACATATCTGGCTGTGAAGTTTGTAAAACTAATTTACATTATTCTATATGTTTATTTTATAACGTGCAAGCGGGATACAGAAGATACCTGTTCACTGAACAGGTCAACCGCAGACATTAAAACAAACCACTCCTAAAATTTAGGTGCATGCAGTGAAGCTTTGCAGGGTCACCAATTACTGGGTTCATTTATGTCTGCTTATGTCAGACTGAGCAACAGGAACAGCAGGTAAAGAGAGAAACTCAAATATCCCAGCTACCACCTTATGTCCTTTTGTGGGCATCCAGAAAAATTCATTGGGAAATTTGGGATAAACACTCCATACAGTTTTCCATCATGTCTTTTTCCAGTACTTGAACCTTTGCACTTTTTTTCTTTTCAGAGCTCTAACAACATCGGAAATAAATCTTAAAGTAGTGGCTAATGATATAACTAAACATTATAGAACCGGTTTCACTGTAATAACAGCTATAATGAGTCTTCTAGAAAATACACACCCAGAAGTTCAAATATTTTACCAGTTTTACCTGTCGGTTTTAAAGTCTTGCGATACATTTTAAATTGGAGTTAGTTCTATATTTTGATTGGACCATTTTAACAAATATGCTTTGATCTAAAAGCCACAAATCATTTAATTGTAGCTTTGACTGTTGTCCTCCTGAAAGGTGAACCTCCACCTCATTCTGAAGTCTTTGCAGCCATTAACAGGTTTTTCTTTAGGATTAGAAACACTTTGAATAATCTATACATCAATTAAGCTCTTAATCCTGCTGTCTTGATATCATAGCATCCAACTTGATTTCAATAGTAAACTCATCGCTCTTATCAGGTGTTTTTCCCTAGGAAATAGAGACAGCAGTTGTCAAACCACCACTGAAAAATAATGCGTAAATGTTGCTGTTCATGTTCTCAATAAAACCAAGAAAATAGAGAACATCAAGTGAGTTCTAAAGTCCCATCAGTCCTTCACTGTAGCTTAGAGAATAGACTTCAAAATAGTGTTGCTAATTTAAAAATCACTGAATTGTCTTCACATCAACCTTCCAACCTCTCAGGGCTTCTGGTTCTAATTTTACTCTGCATCCCCAGAATCAGAACCAAACATGAAGAAGCAGCCTTTGGTTTTTATGCTCCTCGAATCTGGAACAAACTTCCAGAAAACTGCAAAAATGCTAAAACACTGAGTTCCTTTAAATCAAGACTACACACCCATTTGTTTAGAGCTGCCTTTGATTAATAACAACTGGAACATCGTAAACTGTAGTCTGTGGCACATTAAGTTGCAGAAAAAGTGCGACACAAATAAAACTGCCTTTCCTTGCCTGGCCATAGCACCTTCTTCCACTGATTTCCTGTGGCTTTTGGCACACTTCACATTTGACTTTTTATGGCTTTTCTTTAACAACTGGTTTCTTCTCGACAGTCTTGCATTAAAACCAGATTTTTGGAGTGCATGACTAAGAGTTGTGGAGTTGACAGATTCTCCCACCTTAATTGTGACTCTTCCAGTTAAAATGGGATTTTGGGCTGCTTCTTTAACTAATGCTCCCTGTCAGTATAGGAGGATGCCCATCTTGGTAGATTTGCTGTGCCATATTCTTTCCAATTTGGACAATTAGCTTCATATTGTTCTTTGAGATGACCAAAAGGTAAAATATTGATTGATACCTTAAAACTGTCTTCATAATTCACCACAATCTTCTCCCTGATCTGTCTGGCGTGTTTCTTGGTCATTGTGATGTTTGTTTGTCCTCTAAACTCCTCTAGCAAACTTTTGAGGCCGTCACAGAACAGCTGGGGTTAATTTAAATTGTTTACTTCTTTTAACCAAACTTAGAAATTTGCTATTTTCAGATCTTAAAATTTAATCTGATCTTATTATACTATAAAGATAATAAGATAGATAAATGTTCACATAGCGCAAAATGTCAAGAGTTCTGTCAAAGAGGCTAAAAAACAATTAAGGTTTTTTTGGTACATAGACTAATTAATTTGCTGAACAATTTTACATTGTTATTAAATACACAACATAAATGCACAAGTTTAAATGCATCTTGCATTAAACTTCCACATATCAGTTGTACACACATCAAGAAATCTAAACCTATTTACCTCCTCATAGCAGAACATGGCACTACAATATGTTATATTGTACATATTTTTTGAAAGATTTTGAAGTAAAAAGGTCAGATAATTTAAGTCTGAGAAGTAGCAGATGTTATTAGGTGAGTCATATACGATGACTGCACTTCTTATTTTCTCCCACCCTCACTGCAGTCCTAAATAACGTGGCTATTACCTTTAATGTCAGTCTGCATTCATTCCTTCTCATTGTTCTGGTTGTCATCTCTTCAACTCAGCATGGCCAGAAGCATTTAGCTTTTACATTTTGCAAAATTATAAAAATAAGAATACAAGAAGGAGCTTTCATTAATGAACCGTGAATGCTGCAAGTCATCATCAGATGAGAATGTAACAGTTCCCAGAATCAAGGGTTAAAACGTGTGACAAAGAAATGATTGTTGTTTCGCAGTGGGAGCTAAAAAAAATACAATAAAAGAAGTCAGTGTTGCAGCAGATACCCTGAGGCCCTGGGCCCCTGACTCTGGAGCTGCTCGTGACATATGGTTTCAGGGGCGGGGGGAGAAGAGGGGAGGGATTGAGTGCATTTTTGTGCGAATGTTTGGTGTGATTGTGATAATTTAGTTTGTAATAATCTATGGCATAGTAATATTGAAATCTTTCACTTTTTTATCAATGTAGCTGCATAATATTTAAGAACAAAAACCCCACAAAAACATGTTTAAAAAACATGTTTAAGGTTAACATGTTTTCTTTAATAAGCTCTTTACTTTTTACAGGAAAGTACACAAACTTTAAACATATTACTCTGAATTATTCAATAAACTTAAAAGGATAATCAGAGTGAAGGTTTTTATTTCACGTGATCCTGAAATAAAAAGAACAGAAACAATCTTTCATCAAAAAGTCTTAAAGCTACATGGAGCGAGCTGAGTTTATTTTAATGTTTGTCTTTTATCTCTCAGTCCATGTTCTGCCAAACAGCGAATAAAGTAAAAGACAAGTTAACCTGAACATGAGACCGAATTAGGATTAGTCCAATGTGTAATTGGTTTGTAGAGACAATTCAAATGTTCTGCAGTTTAAAAATGACAAATCTAAATTAGAATATAATTAAATTTGGTTAGAAATTATTTTTTGAAAAAGCAAAAAAAAAAGTCATTTTATATAATAATACACTTTGAGAAATAGATTTTCAAAATATATAGATTTGTCACTCATTGTTATATGTAAAAAAAACAAACATTTAAAGCATTTAGTGCAAAATTTTGATAAAAAGGTCCTACTGATCTGATTTACCAGAAATACACTTTTGTTTAATTATTGATAAAAATTAAAGCTTTTTTATGTTCATAGACTAACTACATAAAAAGTTTATCTTCATTCATCATAGACTTTTAACAGAATCACCCTAAACCAATAACAGAAATATTTAAATCTGGCAGAAAGTGTTAAGACTTATTAAATAACCCTGACTGTTTCAAAGATGTAATATTGCACGGGGACAGAGAAGAAAGAGCAATGCAATAAAGTTGTCAAGTATGAACAGTAAATATTGATAATAGAGAGTTCAGGGGTTTTTGGATCTCAGATCTGTAATTAGCAGCAAAACCAGTTAAAAACAAATTTTCCAAGCCTCTAGCTGAGAGCTGCTGTAAACACACGACTACCACCTGTCTGAAAGGACAGCGAGTTCTCAGAAAACTGCAGCGGAATATTTGGTCGAGTGAAGGTTTGAGAAACAATGTGTGCAAACCAAGACGTTTCAGTCAGTCTATCTTATCAGCAAATGTGACATTCCTGACAAACCAGACTAACTCATCCTCATGCAGCATTAATCAAACATATCTGTTGTCCATTGTGTGTGAGTACATTTCAGCTTTTCAGCAAGATGACCATTTCTGTTACAGCTCCTCTTTTATGTTTTTATGTTTTAATTAAAAGAATAGCTGGAGCAGGTTATTTCCATCGGCCCATCATTTATTCATTGACATGGATTTGCCAAGCAGAGGTTCACCTCTCACTGAACAGACGTTCAGTGAGAAGCATCTCGAGTTGCCTTGATCTTAAGAGACACTGGACCTGGTGTTGAAAAATAAATTTTCTTTCCACGCCGACCCTGCGCGCTGAGTTATAGGCTCAAGGGGGCATTTAATTAAAGCAAAAACTTATCACTCACGTTTTAATTATGCTCCCGTCCAGTTCACATTCACTTATGACTTAGTGCCATCTAGAGGCCAGGCTGGGTGGAAATAAAGCACTGTGTTAATAAAAGAAGGCAGCATTTGTCTTCACTGTGTGGATATTATTATTTACACCATAATCACTTTAAATGAACTGGAAATAATAAAAAATGGAAAAAAAAGATTAAAAATCTTTTAGTTGCTTTCCATCACTTTGTGTGTAACTTATATTTTAACATCTGGTGTTTAATATTGTCTGCAATAGTTTAAATACAGTATAAGTTAAAATTTCTGCTTAATGATCCAAAAAAGGAAAACGTTCAACATATTAGATTTTATAGAGGGCTGCAAGAAAATAATAATGCCTAATAAAAACAGATAATACTGTTAGTTTCTGTACTGGGGTAATTCCTTTTTATTTTCTTCAATGCTCTCTTCTATATGAGCTTGAAGTTTTCTACAGTTGTTTCTCTTCATGATAACTTTCTAATATTCATATTAAATCGGCTTATATCTTAAATCAGATCTAGTTTGAATTTAAAAAGTTATTGCAGTAAAACAGCTAACAGGTAATCGACCAAAAAGGGTCGATTACCTTTTTGGTAATCGACCAAAAAAATATTATTTTCATTTAAATAAACAAATTAGCAGTATTTAGATTAGTTGTTTAAATCAGCTAATGAATACATCTAGATAAAGGAAAGAAGAGATGGATATTGTTGAGATTTGGAAATTTTTCAAATTCTGATCTTCAAAAACCAAGTGAATGAGCCCTGATCAACAAAAAATCCTTCCTAATAACATATAGTAAGGATTTTAATTAGACTGATGAGCAGATTTTTAATCATTATTGTCATTATTTGATAAAAGACTTTAATTTTAATGGATTATCTGAATAAAATCAATCAGATAAATAGAAGAAGACTGAAGAGGGACAGGGCATATTGTCACTAACCCCGCCTTCCTTCCTATTGTTTTTTTTTAGAAAAATGATTAAAATGCAGCCCTCCTGTTACTCCACTATTCCCACGTTTTATTAGTTAGTGGTTTGGGAGCTTGGTTGTGTTCCCATTGGGCTGTGCTCCTGATTTACAAAATAATAAATCAGCTGCAGACAAAGGCTCATCTACCTGTCCCTTCTTCAAACTACACAAAAAAAGAACGGACTTATTTAAAAATGTGGATCATATTCAAAAAGAAACAAAATAGTAATTGTTGAGATGTAATTAAATGTAATATAAAGTACTATACAGTTATGGGAGAACATTTAATCAAGGGGAAATCTGACATTTTTAAATCAAGTATTTGACTTATATCTTCATTAGATTCACAAAACAGACTGGACTAAATACACTCATCAATAATGCCAATTGAAGCAATTTGCAGTTACAGCAGGTAGCAGTTGTATTTCCAGTCACAAACAAAACAGATTCTATAGTGTGATCAAAGATAGAAGGTTGTTATTATTACATCATCAACAAAGAAAAACAGGCTCAACCATCAAGAGGTCTTCCTTAAAACTTTAAAATCATATATCACATCCCAGTGATATAATGTTGTTTCAAAAAGCAACATTATGAGTTATTGATGGACTTGGGATGGACAATAAATCAATAACAATATATGTTGCGATTGATGTGTAACTGCAACAGAAATGTCAGAAAATATGTCTAATGGAATGTTCAGTAATTTCACTAAGCTATGAAGCAGAACTGCAGAATGTATGCTAATTAGCATGCTAACTGCACGCCAATTGTCCATGCAATTAGCGCCTGCAAATACGATGGACAGGAAATGCTTTACCTGCTCAGCCTCTCAGCTTAGTAGAATCAACTAATTCACTTACTCTTTGATAAACTAGCAATAACCTGCTGAGTAATATGCATAGCAGCATATTTATCAACTAGTGACTGCAAAGGTCATGTGACTAGTTTGGCAGTATTTCAGATATTTAAAAAAAGCTAACTAATAATTATCAATATCGACTGATATGAAACCTTTATATCATAATACACTTTTCAGCCATATTGTCTAGCTCTACGTTTGACTCATTATTTTTCTCACGCAGCATTCACACCAGACTGTACTGTCAGAAAGACCCTGTAGCGTAGCAAGGAGTCAAGAGGAGTCGTGTATTTCTGCAGTTAGTACGAGGAGCACTGGGAGAAGGTATTTACTATCATGTAAAAACCATATTTTTTATAAAAGGTACATACTGAAGTATTAATACCACACAATTCACTTTCACTGTAATTTACAAAAACAATACACAAATATGGATAGCCTTTCTGCAAAATGCATGAATAATCTTTTGTTTAAATGTTGACAAGCTGTTAATTGTGAAAGATTTCTGTGTTAATTTATTAACTGATTATTAACTTTGCATGAAGTTTCAGAATTAGAAACACATTCAAACTTAGGTGTTCACACAATTAGTACCTGCGACTACAGCTCAGTTATATATGAAGTATTATGTATATATACAGTATATATAACGTATATATACACACATAAAGGCACAATATAAATATTCTGCCTATTTTATATGTGGAAGGGTATAACTGGGTATATAGAAGTGTGCATTTATTGCCAACCATTTTCTTAAAACATCAATAGTTCAAGTCAGGGAGTGATCCCATCTCTGAACTCCTACTGTCTGATCCTGTTTCACTTTGTTGTTTTAAATCTTTCCTTTAAAAAAACAATCCCAGCTCTGAGAAGAGGCATTCAGGAAGTTGAGAGGCTGTTCTTGGGTTTTGGGTGGCTTACTCTCACGCAACACATGTGCCGGCTGGACCTCGGGAGGCAAAGGGGTCCTCCCCAGCAGGTCAGGTTACCTCGAGCGGCCAAGGGCTAACCACTACCATCTGGTCTTACCTACTATGTTCACAACAGATTCAGGTCTGAATAGCTTCCACATGGCAACGTGCCACCTCAGACATAACCTCTGGAAACATGCATAGGTGTATGCATTCATGCAGGCAATGTGCAAATGTAAAAATATGGCACAAGGACAAAAAGTGCACATGCAAGTAATATTGAAGGTTGAGAAAAGGGGTGGGGGGGGGGGAGACAAATAGAAAAAGCAAAGCCGCACAGGTGAGCTGATTTTTCTTTTATATAGGCAAAACTTTAGCTTCATAAATGCCAGCAAGTATGTTGCATACAGATATAACTAATGCAATACTTACAAGGATATATGTGATCTACATAATAGTTTATGCAAATGCTCTATACAGAAAAACACTGAGCAGGTACAGGTAACTTATATGTATTTGTGTGAGCATGCTTGTCACAGATTTACCGATTCAGACTTACAGAACTGCAGGGGGCTGCAGGCGGGGGATGGGAGGAGATGGGCTTTAATCAGGAAATTCACCTCAAGGGGTTTCATCTAAGCAGGACTGGACGCTGCTCTTCTCTCTGCTTCACACAATGAATTGAATCACAGAGGCAGTCTGTGCTTGAAAGCCTCAGTTCACTGTCAATAAAGCTAATGCGATTACAGGTTCTCTGTGTGCAGAATAATCTGTCATATGGTTTCACATGGAAATCGACAGATGAACTCAAACGGTAACTAAGGTTGCAAAACAGTTTTACTTTTTGGGATTTTTTTGCTTTTGCATATATTTTCAAGTTAAGTAAAAATAATTTGAGTGAGAAAAATAAACAAATTAAACGTATTAATTGCCTGACTCAAAAAATATTGCCACTAAAAACAATATTGGAATGCATTTTTTGTGATGTTAATTTAATAAGCCGTGTGTCAGATTTATTTACATGGAGAGTTGCATTTCTTTTTCACCAATATCTTGCAGTAATGATGGGAGAATCTGACCACTGAGCAAATATTTCTTCAGCACATCCCAAAGATTCTCCATGGGGTTAAAGTCCTGACTCTAAGGTGGCTGATCCATCAGAGAACATCATGTCTCCCAGTTTCAGCCCAATAAATTCTTGCATTGTTATTTTAGAATATGCCCGCCCCACTAAGGAACAAAGTATCCAGAGATGGAATAATCTGGTAATTCAGTTTCCTCAGTAGTAATCAGATTAGCACTGAAATGATTCCTCGAGTAATTGGAGTACCTTGATTATTAAAATTCCTTGAGGAAAATTTATCTGCCTCGAAGCTTCGTTAATTTATGTTTTATTATTTGATGCACTGTGTTAAGGGCCTGATTATTACTTGCGTTGTGCAGCGCTCTGACTGCCACCTGAATTGTTGACGAAAGCTAAGTGTTAGCAGCATGACATCTAGTTTTCATGTTCAACCTTGGAGGATTTTATTGACTGATGACATTGGCTGGGTCTTTGTCATTTTTGGGGCACCAATAAGCATCTTTAAAATGACTAAACATTAACCTTTTTTTTAAATATGTGTTCAATCCTGCAATTTTATGCACTTTGGACTGTGTGCAGACTGACTTTCTCTCTGATCCAGATCAGAAGTTTAAAATGCGATGATTGTTGTAGTGACATCTAGTGACAAAAACTGCAAAATGCAACAAAAATAAATACCCCCACTCTATCTTCATTTTATTTAATAAAGCTCTCTGAAACTGCAGATATAAGATGAGTTACTATGGTAACTCATTTCCAAATTTGAGTGGTGGTGAGTAAGGAGTGGCCACTTTGACTGCATGCTTTATGATGCAGAGATCATCTTTTCAGTTTGATAACATATCAAAGCTAACAAATATTTTAATGGTAGAGGAACTACACAGTTAGCTGTGACAAAGTAAGAAATGCACTGCAGCTCATGTATCAAGTCCCCAAGGCTCTTTTGAATGTTTCATACACAATACTTTGCTGATTTTTTTAAATAGTTGAAATACCAATGAGTAATATTTCAAAATATGTCCAGTTCCTACTCTCTATTGTATTTTTAAGGGTCTTGTTGATCAAATATCTTACATTATCAATTGCCATAATTTTTTATATTTTCACAGTCACCAACAGACAAAATATTTCAGTGAAATAAAATAACATTAAGAAAGTGCTTTGCTGTATAACCCCTGTAGCACACCAATGCACCTGTAGCACACAGATGATTCACATCTCATACAAAACAATAGCATGTGTGGCGCTGGGTGACAATTTATCTGCCCCCGCTGAAGCAGAAACAACATGCTCCGTCTCAGCTGAAATCTTTGATCAGCTAAAACACTTTCTGTGATAAACATTGACACGATCCCCATGGGCAATCACTCTATAGTGCTGGCATCATGGGATGTAATGTATGCATAGACATGTTGAACTAGCCTGGGGCTCCTCACACACACATACATGCCCACACACCTAAATGCTTACACACACACACACATTACATGCCCACACACCTAAATGCTTACACACACACACACGTGAGTACACACAGTGAGAATGAATTGCTATGCCACCTAGAATAAATACATATCAGCTACAGTGAGGTGAGGTGCTTTGCACTTTCCTATTAATCCCCAGCATGGTGATTTATTGCAGTGTGCTCGTCAACAACCATATAGTCCCCTGGAACAGGGGCCAGCCAGGAGAAATAGTGGAGTTTAAGTCTAAAGCCCAGCAGCTGCCTCTCACTCTATTTATGTGTTTAACGCTGAGGGAGAAAATATCGGATGGTTAAGCAACAATATTTTGCGCAAAGAGCAATGAGGCTGTCGGATAATCTGTTCCTCATAATCCAAGTTTTTAAATTGATGCCTTCCCAGATGTCGCCGCTGTGGAGATTTGCATTTGCTGAGGTGAAAGGCCTGGATGCTTAGCAATCAGTTGTGCACAGCAGAGTGACGCTAAAGGGTCCTTCTGTAAGTTATTTTTATACAACACGTGCATGGCCATGCATATTCAAATCCAAATGATAACTCTATCCATTTGATGAATGTGAGTACCACTGAAAATCACAGACAGGCAGTAAAGCTGGCAGTTATTTAATAGCACCATCTAGTGGACACTTCCATAAAGAGGAATCCTTTTGTTCTGTGGCGGAAAGTTTGGATCCAAATAACTCAAGATTTTAAAGAGGTTAAATTATCAAATAACTGCAGGTCATGTAGAAACATTTTTTCCACAAACTCCTCCTTGGTCCAGATGATATGCAGTAGTTCTGAAAGGACATACAGTGTAAGCCACATCTGGTGACACCATAGGCAAACAGTATAAAAATACACACAGAAAAACAATCCCAAAATAAATTAATCTCTCTGAAATCTAATTTTAATATATATATTTTTTTAAACAGGAATGGTTTACTGGTAACTTTGCTTACCAAAGACACTCTTCTCTGTAGGAATATAAAGATGTTCATGAGAGTAAGCTGATTTTATCAGATGCTATTCTGTATTAATTTGGCCACATATTTTGGATCATTATTCTATTGAAAGGTCTAATTATGACTTATTTAGATTTTGGGAGAGACCATAGGATAGCTGTTTAGAATCTGTTATGTCAAAAAATTATTTAATAAGTCACCTCTGACAGAGTTTATAGGAATTTTGGAAAAGAAACAAGCCCACAGCATCACACCTCTTCCACCACACTCCACAGTGGACATGAGGGATTTTTCACATATGTATCTGTCAATTCCAAGCCCAAACCACATGGAGTGTTTGTCACCGAATACATCAATTTTACTTTCATCTGACAAAAGTCAAAGTCGTGCGTCCCAAACAACCTTCTGCCATAGGCTCAAGTTGCTGCTCTTGGTGCAGTTCACATCCTCACCATACAGTGAGGATTGACCAGGGTGGAATAATAAAAATGGATGCTTATCCAGCTTAGAGGCCAGTGGATAAAATAAATGGGTCTCTGCCAATTCCTATTTCTACCGTGAAATAAAATTGAAGCTGAAAGTGATTAAACTGTGCAAGAGTCCAACTACCTAATGTAGAGCATACATACAAAGATAATTTAGTCATTCAAAAGGATTCTAAGAGGCATCAAAAAACAATTTCAGTTTAAAACAAAGGCTGCATAATGCGAGATTAATTTCTCTCCCCTGAATAAATCCACTTGGATAGTTCATGCTACTGCAGTAAAAATAATGTATTTTAAGGCTTTTTACACAACTTCCCAGGGTTAAGCATTTTTTTATGGTATATTTTTGATTTACTTGTCTGGGACCAGCTTTTTGAAAAGTACTATATTACCTTATAGAGATTCATGTAAAAAACACAGATGCGAGTCATGAAATCTCTTTTGTTCAAAGACCTAAAAAAGATTTTTGAGAAAGAATTTTAAGTTTTTAACCAGTTTATTGTGAATTTTCAGTTACAAGACAACACTTAGAAAACTCACAAGGATCAGAGCATCTTTTCCACCAATGACATAAGGGACACTTTGAATCTCAAAAGCTACATAGAAAATAAGGCCACTCCACTTTTACAGGTATTGTTCATCTGGAAGCAGATGGCTTTGAGTTTGTCTGGTCGGACAGGATTTACAGTAAAGAGTGTGAACTAATGGCTCCAGACCCCTCCCATGTAACAGTGGAAAGACAAGAACACACACATTTAGAAGAGAGTGGGGATTACAGTGAAATTCTCCTGAATTTTCAGCATTTTTAAAACTGTTTCGACATCCGTTGCAGGTAAATTCGAACAGTAAGACTTCACAGACGTCCCCCATCCCCTCATCCAGCCTCCCCAAATGAGCCTCAAGTATATGACTATGTAATAATGTAATATATCTAATTTAGCACAATTTCACATCACTGCTCCTCTAAATGAAATTGAATACTCTGATTAAGTCTTGATGGTTCATTGGTCAACACTGCCTTTCCATTACTGCAGATTAATACAGTTGGATCGCCTGTTATAGATGAACAGTAGATGGCGCTGTGTGGCTATATTTGTAAAGGACACCCTCTCCCATCTCTTCCTTCACATTAAACCCATGAGGCCATCTACTGTGTGTCATTTTCTCTCCTCATTATGCCCTCACATTCTCCTCCCTCCTCCTGCTCTTCTGTCTGCAGTTATTGTGCTGCTGCTCCTCATTTCAGCATCCACACTGTCCTTGTTACCTCTCTCCCTACGCTACCAATCCCACCACTACCTCCACAGTTCTGCCCTGTCCTCTACTGAGCGGCCACAGCTTGAGTTTCTCCTCCGGAGGTCAGAAGCTGCATCAGGCTTCCTGAAGCGGGTCGGTTCTCCCCTGTGGCCCAGCCAAAGAACATTCTGCCGGAAAATAAAGAAATAAATAAAAGTTTGCTGGAGCAGTCAAGGCACTAAAACAATAATTTATGAGTTACATGTTTGGTTTTATGAGACATCCTCCTGTCAACATGCAATTTACTGAAATTCCTGGAAAGTTTGACACAAAATTATATGAATCTTATTTTGTTATAGCAGACTTTACCCATGAATTTCTTTTACATGGTTTGTTCTAAAGTGAGCATTTTCATCAGGTCTCATATTGTGCTTAGATAAGTGAATTTGCACACATATGTATTATTTAGCGATGGACAAATAAATCTGCCAGTGACCACAATCTGGTCATTTTACACTCGACTGGCTCCGATCGCTGACCAGCCAGACGGAAAATAAAAATCCAATTTTTCCACACGATCACTGAATTCACTGTAAAAAACAACCAGATTGCTACAAATGATGACTGAGATAAGTGACGATTGTTCCAGAACAGACAGGCTGCTTAAGGCACTTTAGCAGTTAAAATATACAAATAATTTATCACACAGCAGCAAATTTTGGCAGTAAAATGGTGTTATATAAATAACTGCTCTCAGGTGTTATCGGTGAAATGTGACCAGAAGCAACAACAGATCAACACTTTCCTGCGTCATCTCCGGTCATGGAGATTGCTTCTATTTTGGTCCTGGATAGACAATCATCTGTTTCCTCAGAGATTATCAAAGTGAATCCAATCCCATCTAATCTCCCTTTGCTCAACACAGATCACCCCTTACACCTCCCCACATCCAAAACCAAACATGACATTTAGTCACAATTGTGTACATCTTACTTAGTCATAATCTTAAAACGAGAGGAAATTATGTACTCAGACAATTTATTTCTACCCTTCCTCTAAACAGTTTAACTCCCTCCACAGCTAACATTCAAGTTTAGCATTCAATCAACAGAGGGATGATGAAATTTTAAGAACATTGCTCTCAGTTGATGTAAACAAACAGAAGACAATTACATTCTGATTTTAAATGCATCCTCATAAAATTATGTTGTGATGTTCTGCACCAAATATAACAACATCACAGACCAATTTGATTCGGAGTCATTTGGTGGGATTTATTTATGGAATCTCCATTACAAAGACATGTATTAATAGATGAGGCGCAATCTGTTATATAACAGAATTGCGGTGTTATGTCATGGGAGAGGATGTTTGTTACCAATTTCTTTCAGACATGCTGGATTTTTCCAAAAAAGAAATAAAAAGAGGAAAAAAAGTGATGTCTAAGCCTGAATTTATACTACATGTGGTTCTGCTGCAAATGTCCCGAGAAGCATGTGAGATTGCAATGATACAAAGGAAGGATGCTGTCATATAAAATACTGTCATTCCCAACTCCCAAAATTAACTTTTTTCATCCACTGCTCTCTCATATTGCCTGAATGGCCGATGCTTCTACAACAATTTGAGCAAGAGAAATTGACTTTATAGGTGTCAGAATAAAATGTTTTGTTTGTATTATGTGTTATATGCATAGCAATAAATGATGTATTTTGACATAATAGGTTTAAATATGCCCATATATTCATTAACATTGCAAGGATTTTGAGAAAATGCCATCTTTGTGAGTTCTTTTTAAAATATGGATGCTGTGCTCATGCATTTTCCTGGTAGCTATTGATCTACCTGAGCACATTCTCAGGTAAAATGTTTGAGATTTAAAGTATCAAAGCTGAACACAAAATCAAAACAATGTCCCCGAGTCTTAAAGATCCTCTAGGGTTGACACTGACGTGGCAGGAAGAAATGTAATTTTCGTGCCCATAGCTGCCCTGATGCAACAGAATATGAATCAGACACATGAGGCCATGTTTGAGCTGTCAGCAACAGGGGCCACTGACATCAAAGCCATGCAAAGGAGCTTAGCTGAACCTGAATAATATAATAATTTAAAGATGGAGGCTTTTCTGAAGGTCGAATAAAGTCTACTCTTTTCATCTTAGTCTGATCATGCAGGTTATTTTATCATTTTAATGGAAATCAATGGTCATGTTACTCATTAAAAACTTTATATTCCAAACTCAGACAAACGTTTAGTACAGGAGTACATGGAGAAATGGAGCAACTTTGAATCAAATCAACTTTTAAAGAAACATACATACATACCAACTGTAAAATGAAACTAAAAACCCAGCCCATCTGGTACCTACTCTGCAATGTATTCCAGCGGCGTCCACGAGCTGTAGTCTGCATCAGGCATGAACTTCCTGTTCATTGGTGTATCCAAGGTAACGCTGCCAAATGAAGCCAGATAACAGTCAGGGTGAGTAGCTGCATCAGAGCAGCAGAGAGGAAATGGCGCTGGCAGCATCTCCACATAAATATCATACAGTGTTCTGGAGTGTCAGGTTCTCAAGTCTGTCTCCGAGTCAACGCCGTGTGTGTAGGCTGCATACATCCACAAGACATGTTTTAAAGTCAGGTTACAGGAGAGGTAGTTCAGCTTTCCTAGACATATGATGGAATCCACTTAACATGTGCAATTTGACATAAAAGTATTACATCTGATTTAATGGATTTTTTTTCTAAAAAAGAAATTTCAAATGACAGAAAATGTTTTCAGAAAGTACCTTTTTTTCTCAATCATCTCTTCTGTGAATTGAATGACGGAGTACTTGGGCCAGACAACAAGAATTTTTGTGCAATTGCAACAAAATGGCCATTATGACAGAAAAAAAAAGACAATTTTTACCAGAAGAGCAAAACGCTTCTAGTGTTATCAAGATCTGACATGAGCAGTTTAATCCATGTGGTTTGCTCAATTTTTCTGCTGCTGAAATTTGATGTTGATAAAATATCCTTATCTGTAAAAAAGAAAAAAAATGCTCAACATTCAACATTTAAATTTATTTCTTAAGAATGATCAATTTCTTTCTCCTAATATTACAATTGTATTCTCGTAATAAAAAAAAAAAAATCATAGCCTGGGCCTAATATGCAAATTTCAAATAAATAGAGGTTTTAAAGCGTATTAGTCAAACAAGATGTCAACCCTGGGAGCTCTGACATCACTCTATGGAATTGCACAGAGTGTATTGATGGGGAGAAAAAAGATCCAGATTTTTCAAAAACTAAATAATCACAATCCAAAATTTCAAGAGTCAATTTATTGGCCACTACTAATATAAATATGTGAAGTCTTTAAACAGAGAAGGCATGAAAGAAACAACAGAGTTCAGCCTTATTGTTGCCTGGTTCTTTTCGTCCACTAAAAGACATCAAACTAGGATTAAAAAGAAGGATCTCGGAGAAGGTAATGTCAAACTGACAATTTGAATGATTCTAGAATATAAAAGTCAACAAATGTTACAACAAATAATAAAAAGAGGGCTATAGAAGAAATCCAAGTCATAGCTAATGCTAAACAGATGTGACTAAATGCTGACGCCTGTGTGGCCTCAGGGTGGGAGATTAAAATGCAACCAAAGAGAGAGCAGGAACTAGATCCACCCCTAAAAGGACTGTTCTCACAATGACTTGCTCCAAGTAAATAGTTATGACCTGTGCTGCTCATTCAGCAATAGCAGATCATCTGTGTAATCAGATTCGTGATCTGATATTAGCATCCTTAATTATCTTTTGTCTCATTTTCACACTTCAATATCCAACATAGTAAGTGGCACAGCTTATTTTCCAGCACACCTACATCGATCTATCCACACAACAGCTGTGTTCATCTAAATAAGAACAGAGCAAAGATGACGGAGCTGACGCAAATAAGCACAGAATCAATCAACCATATAAACAGCTTTAACCATGACATGGAAATATTAGAAATATCTCATAAAAAATAATATTTAAAATTTGTGGATATTATTCTGCTCCACCACATTATCAGATTTGAATTAATAGCAGTTGCACTGTAAATATTTAATGATCTAACATCCAGAGTTTATTTACTCTGTAAATTATATATTTTTTAGAACTGATCATCTGTCACTGTAGATATTACACACAACAAAAGAAAAAAAAAATCGACCTTTTTGTTTCAGTACTTACGGTAGGATAGCAACAGCTGCCGCTCCTGCCGGCATGCCGCTGTTCTTTGCTGCCAGACTCTGACACAGTTGGTGGATGGCAGCTTTGGCCATGCCGTAGCCCATCATACCTGAAGAGTAAAGATCATCAGGTATCATCCTGGTATTAGGGACCACAACTGCCCACATATTGTTGAAATACACAAATACTTGAAATCCCCCCCAAAATGCTTATAATTGCTGTTGGCTGTGTAATGTGGTTGAAGGTAGTACAAATTCTACATAATGTTATCTGTTAGGCTAATGAAAAAGTATTTTAGACCAAACAAAATTTCATCTGTTAAGGTTTGTCTTTTTATTTATTTTTTTAAATCTTCCACATCTGGAACTTGTCAGTGCCTCTTCTCACAACCTCTAAACAGGAATGTCAAGCATCTGCTACCCCCCTCAACCATCCTGAGAGGCTTACAAACCACTGACCAATAGGAACCAGGGGCGGCTGCAAATTTTGTTTTCCCCAAAAGAGAAAAACCTAAACCAATTCAAAATGGTAGAAGTTAGCAGTATCAGCAATGGGGTCGTTTTCCTGCTTTCATCTGCACAGGAAGCCGAGGTTTAGCCTCTGGGTCCAGACATGTCACCTGTGTTTGACAGTGTTCAATACCAAAAGGGGCCCATGCAGTTTAATTCATTTAGCCTCTGAAGCAGCCTCACTGTAACCTTGTTTACGGACCGCAGTAGTTGAAGTTCAGAAACTCCAGTCCTTAATAAACACAAACTATAATTTTATTTCCTTAGATTGCAGCCAGGTTTTGCATTTGATTCAAGCATTGCAGCAAAAACAAATCAACAAATTTCAGACAGTGGCTCTAAAGGTTTTAAGTTTGAAAAGAGTAACTTCCAAAACTCCCTCTTTTGCTTGTTACAGTTTATTCTTAGAGGAAAACTAATCCATAAAGTTAAATTCAGAACATTTAGTCCTCCTTAATGCATCTCTTTTTGGGAGCAGGATAAGCAGACACAAATAATTCAGTGCATTTGATCAAAACAACTTGGAAGATAATGTAATTATAACCTCAACAAGAACAGATTTTTCTTGTACATTTTAAAGAAATTTTAAATAAGCCTTTGTCTGTTTCAGTGTGGGTAACACACTCCATCCATGTGAGCAAACACTGCTGAGTCATTCTCCTCCTTAAAGCAGCAGCCAATGAAAGCTCAGCTCAGTGGGGAGTGCTGACCTGGAGCTCTGAACAGCTAATGTTGGATTTGAAGAAGACATAACTCCTCCAGACTGAAGGCTCTCCGGCCGGCTAGTGGCAGAGCAACCGGTCTGATGTTGCACCATAAAGATAAAAACAGTCACTGATACATGAGGCAACTGAAATACTAAAGTACATTAAAATGAAACTTTCAGTTTTAATTAAAAATACATGTCATATTGAGAAAATATGTAATGATATTGGTGGATACTGCTACAACAATATGACTTTGAATACATAACTATGTACTTAAGAATAAATAATGCCTTTCTGGTTTGAGTTTAAAGTAAAAACACTTTAGATAATGAATATTCTGTGCAGCTCAACAACCTCCTCCCCATTTAGTTTTGAAAAATGCTTATGTTATGTTAAAAAAGTGTCAAATATAAATATGTTTAGAAATTTGTATTTCACTACATTTCCCTTTAGCTAATGATTCCAGGGTTAACCTTTCCTTCTTCTCAGCTTAGTGCATCAGTTTCCTGGACAAAGCTTCGTTCTTTGATGCGTTGCACAAACAAACCAGGTCACCGCCTTTTTATGATGAAAGCAATAAAAGTGTCTCCCACCTCCAGTGCCTGATTGAGCAGCTTTTGCTCCTGCCAAGGTAAGCAGACCCCCAGATTTCAGATGGCGAGCAGCGAGGTGGCTGGAGATGGTTGACGTCCACACGCTTTGTTTCCACATCAAATCAGAGTTCTTGAAAAAATCTGAAGGACAGTAACAGAAAATATTAGACTGCACAAAATTAAAATATATTTTTCTTTTTTTTTATTGACACTACAAAAATTTAGAAAGCATAAAGTTCAAACTTTAACAGGAAACATTTGGTTGCATAGACACAATATGAATCTGAAGTTTACCGAACGGGTAAAACGCAAAATGTTCCAATGTTTAATCGTCATTTCATAATAATGTTGGTCATCTTATCTCACTTTCCAGGGATTTTAATCTCTTCAATTCTCGTGTTGGTAATAAATGCAGGTAATTAAGCAGCTGAATAAAACTTCAAAGAACTGAGCATCATCTCATTTGCAATTTACATCTTTTTTCTAGTTAAACTAAAATTCTAAGTGTTTCACAAGACTTAAATGCAGCCATTAAAATTGAAGAAAGGTTGGCTGATGATTAATGTTGAAACAAATAAAAGGTTTGCACTCTGACCTTTGGAACTGCAGTTCCCTCCAGCCCATCCTCCTGCCACACACAGGATCGCATCCACTTTGCTTTCCCCCAGCAGCTGGGCCACATCTGCCGTCACCTGCATATAAAAACGCTTTTCATGAATCCGCCAGGCTTGCAAACCAGCTGAATGGCATTTAAATGTCAGCAATGATTCTGTTCGCTCTGCAGTTGGAAGCTTATCGCTTCAGCACAACAACCAAAGCAAAGATCAGAAAACAGGCTTCACATTAACCATTATGATGAAGCTTCACTGAAGTGTTTCAGGATTTCAGAATGGTGCCGCCAGGTTATTAATAACTTAAAACAAATGCAGGGCATTTAGCATTGACATGAAAAAAAAATCCTATTATGATGAAGTTTGTTTTTTTTTTGGGTGAAAACCCATCAAGTCTAATTAATGACATCTGAAAACCCAAAAGACTCACACTGCAATAGTTCTTTTACCATTTTCCCCTCTGTCTGCTCCTGAGAGTATCAATAACTTTAGAACATGGTGAAATGTAAATGTGGGCAGTAAAGTGATCTAAGAGAAATAAATGCCTCATATTTCTTTATGTGGCTGGTATCCTGAAGAACCTCATTTAAAACTGGTATTAGGGACCACAGCTGCCCACATATTGTTGAAATACACAAATACTTCAAACCCCCCTAAAAATGCTTATAGCTGCTTATATTATAGTTAGTGCAAACAACAAATATGTCTTAATATGCCTTAACAGAACAGTGAAAAGTGTCTTGGCACAACCACAGAAGCCATCATCTATGGTCTTCCTTATTCTTGTCACTGACTGGAGTTACAACCAATCCACGCCAAGAGACATAAATGGATTGGGAGCTTTGTAACACCAGCCAATGGGGTAGCACTGTGCCTATATATTTCAGCTTCAGAAGCTGCAATGTTTTTCAAATATTTTTAATATGCTCTATGAAAAAATCTGAGTGAGAAAAGTGTCTGCAAATAAGTGAATCTGTGAGCACTGCATGTGACCTGTATTTGTATTTGTGTGGCTATGCTTGCTGCGACATACAGTCACAATGTTGGTATGAGGCCCAAGATTACTTTTTCAAAAAGTTGTGGTCAAAGGTAAAAAAATAAATAAATAAATTAGCTTAATTTTGCCATAAGACGGTCTTACAAAAAGATTAAAATTGTTGCTTGTAGACTTCTCTTTTTCTTCATAAAGTTATAATTACCTGAGAAGACCCTGCATTATCGTCCTGCTGCTGGCCTCTGGTCTACTTTCTCCTCCCTGACTCTTTATTCTCTCTACTGTGACAAAGATTTATTTTAAATATGTGGAAAGCAACACTGAACAATTTCTGTAAATTAAGTTTATTCCTGGTATTAACCAACTAGCAAGTGATATAAAACAAGTAACAACAACATTAGTATTCTTGTTGACAAGCTTAATATGATATAGTTGCATGGACTAAGCTCTTCACAATAGTTTGCTGGATTTTTGGCCCATTCCTCTTGATGAATTGGTGCAACTGACTCAGATTGTAAATTAATATGCATTTGTGCATAAAAAAAATAAATAAAAATTGTCTTGGAAAATTCCATGAGATTATTTATACTTGTGGTGACATGGTGCTACATAAATTGATTTGAATTCAACTAGTGCGATTAATTAAATAAACTGTTAAAAAGTGTTATACATTTGTAAAAACATCCTTGAATTCACTTATCAGTCTTATTACTTTGCAAACGGCCAAATCACCGAAGTAGAAAAAGTCTTCATTTTGTAATGCGACTTGAACGCAACACTTAAACACATTTTCAAAGCAATGCATAACTAACTGAATTCAACATGCACAAACTCATGTGATCGCATGGATACCACATGAGTAAATGTAACACTTCAGCCCAGGTTCGTCACGTTCTCAGCTACCTGTTAAGAGACATTTAGGGAGACGGAGCAGCGAATGACACCTGGCTGAAGCTCACCTGTCCTGCCTGCTCGGTGAAAGATTCCGTCAACTTCACAATTACGTTTTCATTCGCCTCCTCATTAGCAGCGATGTCGACGCTGGCGACCCACTGCTCCACAAACACAGACAAAATACAGACGGATATTCACTGTTAGCTTTGGACTCGGCAGAGGTTAGCATGCAGCTAGCGTTAGCTCCCAGCACTTACCCATCCCTTAGATTTAAAATGCTGAACACACTTCGAGCCCAGAGCGCCTCTCCCTCCGTACACGATGACCCGGTTCGCCATGTCTTCTTTAGTAGGACAGAGAGCGGTGGAGCCGCAGAGCTGCAGCTGAAATATTCACAGCGGACAGCAGCAGCAGGAGGAAGAGGAGGAGGAGGAGGAGAAGGAGGCGTCGAGCAACAAGTTACAGAGCGGCGTTCAAAGACTCCCGGAAATACAACAATCACGTAGATTTTGGCAAATACTCTAACTTTAAAACCTTGAAACAGTTTTGTTCAACCATTTGGTGCTCCCTGTTTATAAAGTTAGGCACTAATCAAACTTATTTATTTCAGCTTTCCAAAAACGTATTGCTAATGAATAATGAATTAACTGAGTTTAGTGAATCACTTGCTTTTGTGAGCAAATGATTCAGTCACTTTTCCAAATGACTTAGTTGGTTTGAATATTTTTTCCCCTTGTTACAGAAAATGTTATTTAGAAAACTGATTTTTGTATTTATTTAGGTTTTCTTTTACTGATAATAAAATTTTGTTTGATGATTTGAAACATTAAAGTCTGACAAGACTCCAAAAATAGAAGAAATTGAAGAAACCTGTACTTTTTTACAGCAATACAAGGAAGTAAAACACTTATGCAGTAAAGTTTACATATAAGTTTATCAACAAACTTGGATCTGCTCAGCAATTGATTCATGTACATTTAAATGAGTTGGCCAGGAAGTGCTAATTGTTAAATATTATGGATTGCAGAAAGAAGGTTTGTGTAGTACAGAAATCAGAGCAGCAGCAACATTCCTTTACAATTAAAACTAACTAATGTCATACAGTTTGCAGGTCTTCAGATCCCTTAGTTTTTATACTGTGAGCACTAGGTGCTGCTATAAGACTGTTTTTGATGATGCACCAGTGCGCTTCATCTGCATGCCCATTATGTTGCTGCTCTATTATCTGTACCACTACAAGTCTGGCATCAACACACTCTTGATGCTCATGAATAATGTAGATAGGCTGGCCTTGGTTTCCTTGTCAAGTAGTGAAGCAACTGATATGTCACTTTCAATTGGATTTGACACACACTTCTGCAGAAGGAATAAATAGGTATTTTGCCCATTTTGACACATACCTAATGAAACACAGTGTGAAAAAAAACAAATACACGCTTGTTCCTGGATTGTAAACAAATATATTAGCTCATTTCTTCCTTCCAGTCGCCTGATCATTCAAAGAAATGCATGAAAGCACTCTTGACTTCCCATTCCCATTGGGTATCCTATGGCCATCTGCTTGTTTTTTCTTTTTTCAGAGGATCCCTTGTCTGACTTTTACTCACTGTGGCCGATTTGGTAGTTTTCTGAAACATTTGTGGAGCAAAATTAAATAGGCCATTTTATTGAAGGATCTATATTCTTCTGAGAATATAGACATTCAAGGAACTTCTCATCCATTTTCATCCAGCTTATATTAAGATATTCTTCTCAACTGCATATAAACTGTCTTGAGGAGAGTGAGGAAAAAAATAATCAATGCCATTATGTTTTTACCATACCACACAAAAACTAAACTGAACTGTTTTATGAGTTCTCTGTTGGAAGTGATAACAATAACTCACCCAATATACAGTACACATATGGAGCAGCTGGCAGATGGACGAGCTTTGGAGGTCCTGTGGGGGACAACCACAAGAGAAAACAAATTTAAAGCTCTGAGAATAAAACTATAATACTCATGAGTCATATCTTTCAAGCCACAACCGAATCACCAGCTAATTGGGGAAAAAGGACAATTTGTTTACTTCTTTCATGAGAATGCTCTGCTCCACTAGGTTATTAATGGAGGATCGTTATGTGTTATTTGTATTTTGCCTATTTTGTAAGTTTCTACAGTGATAATTCTAGACTTTTGCACATTTGAAAACACATTAAAGCACCTAGCGCAGACTTAATTTAGCAGGTCTACTGAGATCTTTAGCAGAATTAATGTAAGAACCGGCTTGTGGATGAGAACATGTTCCATTGACTGGCACCACACATCTGGTGCCTATCTTCAGGTGTCACTGGTTGAGAGGTGAGGTTTGCATTGGAAGTCTCCAGTCCATCACAAGACATCATAGACACAGTACAGATGCACACTGATGATGCCTGATGGAAATTTAGAAACTAGTTTATCTTTATAATCACATTTTTGGACAATGAATTAGGAATTTGTATTGTATTATATTACATTATATTATTATTATTATTATTATACAGTTCTTTGGAATCTTAAATCTCAAATTAACATCAGTCTTATTTTGAAAACATCTCTAATGAAGGTATTATTATTATTTTATACATATTACTTAAAAAAATAATTAAGTGAATTTAAAATGTACTCCTTTTATCTTGGAAAAACTGGACTTAAAATCTAGCTGTATAATTTTGCATGTAGGCTGAAACTTTAATTTTTCTCTTCTTATCAAACAACAACACAACCTGTTCGGAGACAATTACTGTGTGAGAACTAAGGGGCTGTCTGGGGCCCCCAGCCGGCCTGGGGACTCTAAGCATCTGCTTCATTTACTTCTGGTTTAGCATATTAGATATATTTTCATGTCATATTGTAGTTATTGTTTAAGATGGGTATATCACAATTTAAGATACATCAACAATAAAAAGTTCTGCAGTGCAGAGGTAAAAAGAATATACTGCATTATATTCCTCTCGGCTTGAGCAAACCCTCTTCTAAATTCTCTCTGACGGGATCCAATCAGAGGAGAGGAGCAAGTCTTTTTTTTTTTCAAAGTAAGGGTAAATGTATGTTCTTATCTCCTCTACTCCTGTCTGGATGGCTGGAGGTTGTTTCCTTAAAATTTACAGCTCTAATATCACGGTGTCACTTACTCCCTGATACCAGGCAGAATAAGTTATGAGCAAACGCTGCTGCCTCTTTTTGACATCAGCTACCTGTAGGAGAATGATGTGATACATCAACGTTCATAATACTTGTTCTTTGATGGAACGGCTCACATCTTTGGATAACATCAGATCATCAGGAGTGAAAAAGCTCTGAGTCATAAAAGCAAGTTGTTCAAGCCCCCCCCCCCCTCCAAGTCTCAGCTCTTTTAAATGTATTATTTTAACCTTGTGTATTTTAAAAGACATGTGATCATTTTATAATGAGTGAAAAAAACAAAGAAAAAAAATTAAAAGAATAGAATTAGAATACAAATATGTAGCAGATACCAAAGAAACTGTGGTAGTAGATGATTGTAATGTGTGATATACAGATGTTCATCCGTCCGTCTATCTGTCCGTCCATTTTCTCTCCACACTTGTCCCTAGCTGGGTCAGAAGTGGTGCTGGTGCCTATCTCCAGCCAGACATTTCAGGCAAAAGGCGATATGGATGTTGTACTGTACTATTAATGTCATTTTCTTTGTATTTATCTGCAATTGTTTTTGCTGACTGCAAAGCAAATTGGCCCTTGGGAAGAACAAAGTTGATCTATTCTAATCTAACATGAATAAGTTGTCAGCCTGTAGTCAGGTTTGTTCGGTTAATACCCACTGCTCATTGAAATGTATTTTGCATATTAAACTGTAATTATTTTTAACATTTTAAAAGATTCTGTAATGGTATTTTAGTTAGTTGATCTGATTTGTCTGTCAGAAAGAGTTGGTAATATTATTTTCAAATTCCCATATAGCTGTTAGAATAACTGATAATTACAATGTTCTAGGAGGAATAAAGATTCAGTTTTCTTAAATGTCAACATGACCAAAGCAGCTCATTTTGTAATTTATCTGCCATAAGGGTAGAATATATTACAAGAAGAGAGAAGAAAATCATATGCTATTTTTTTTGTTGTTAATTAGCAATAATTAACAATATTATGCTATTCCCTGCATGTCCAAACTGTGATCTCCAGCATCCCAAACCCCCATCCACAATTTACAAATAGAGTGAATATGCCCCTCAAGAACATAGACTAAGATCTTTACAGACAAATAAAATTTTCATTGATGACACTTTGATAAAATGGCAAGCAGTCCCAAACCAAAAAGAAAGGAGGATAATCACCCACCCGAAAATTTGGAAAATATTTACCTTTCACTTAATACGGTAGCAGGGAAAGAACATGTCTAGATTTTGTATTAAAAATAATTTTAAGATCTCTTTTAATAAAAATGCCTTTAGAGAAATTCACCAAGCTATGCAATCTTCTCTATATTTTTGCAACTATTTTGCTTCATTTCAGCAATGGATTCACTGTGTAGATTACATTAAATACACACTGGAGGGTCCCATCCATTAGGGCCAGCAGATGAAAGCAGTTTCATATGTATTTTTGCATAAGCCATAGACAAGGCAGGTAAAAGAGATCAAAGACATGGAGAAAAAGATTTTAATTGAAGCTGTCAGAACAACATCTGACTGCAGGAACCGTTCTGTGCTATTTGATCCAGGCGATGGCAAAAAACAATGCTGGATTCCTATGATTAAATTATTCAGAGCGAAAAAGCATTGTGTGAAGTAAAATATTTAATACAGGGCCAGAAAAATGTCTCTGTGTTCCTCCAACTCCACACAAACAAATGCCATGGCCCTTCTATTAGAAAATAGGGCTAAGCATCAGGAGAAATGGCCTAAACGGCCTGAATCCAATTTTTCAAATACATAAATTTGGAGACATAAAATTTACAATAAACTTAGAAATTTTCCAGATTACATAAATTTAATCTAATCAAAAGAGAAAAAAAAGCAATTTGATGCTTTCATATGAATTAAACTGCTCTCAATACAAGTGAGCTAATGTGTTTGGCTTTTCTTCTATTTGACCTTTGACATTTCAGTGCTAAATCAAAATCAAATCAAATTTGATTTGTTTTGCACATTTCAGCAGCAAAGCATTTCAAAGTGCTTTACATCATAAACACAAAAACACAAAGTCATGCAACATAGAATAAACAATACATTGTATTACATTTCAAATACAATTCTAAACAGGTGTGTTTTTAGTTGAGATTTAAAGGAAGTCAGGGTTTCTGCTGTTTTACAGTTTTCTGGAAGTTTGTTCCAAATATTTGGTGCAGAGATGCTGGAAGCTGCTTGTCCTCTCTTGGTTCTGGTTCTGGGGATGCAAAGCTATTCAATGCCAACTCAAAGTTTCACACCAGCTTTTTGTAGTTAAAAATAATGTAGTTCAATTATGTCTTTGTGGAAAAGTTTCAAAAATATATTTTTTAATGATTTACAAAAAAACACCTTTTCATAGTTCCATATTAAAGCACCTGAGCCCTGCTACCTGTAAAGATATTCTCTGCATATTAGGATAAAATGCTGAAGTGGAAAATTTATGCTGTGCAGAAATTCTGCAGCTGTGAATAAAGTCATAACTCATGCATTTCTATGCATATATTACTCGCTTTATCTACGGCAGTAGGGTGATACAGAAAAAAAAGAATCAGATAAGAACCTCATTATGAGATATGTCAGCATAAGATTTATTTGAGTGAAACAAAAACAATCCTTCAAATAAAAAACAAGAATTTGATTCACAAATTAAGACACAATTCACCATCAAGTTCTTAATCCATAGGAATAAATACTTTTAGGGTATAGGAACTTTTTATTGTAACCAGATACATTTTTTCAAAGCATGATGATACACACTTGCTTATTTAGATGTAGAGATTAAACTTTGTTGGCAGTCTAGTGAAATCCATAAAAATCAAAACAAAACAAGCCTACCAATCATATACATGTTTACTTTTGTCCATGCCCTGTCACTCCGTGTCTTCGTAATAGTTAGTGTGTTTTACTTCTTTGGACTAGGGTTTAATTTTTGTAATGACAGAGGAAAGCAGTAACTACAGCCAGTAAAGTCCTGAGCATTCATTTAAATGGCATTTCACATTCATTCTTAACAATACAAAAATTATTTTTGTTGATCAAAAGCATCCTCTCTTTACTGCTTTTACACCTCAGGTAGTAGGTACTGCTACTCCGCAATAAGAACTATGAAAAAAAATTAACGTAATTAGCTCCTTTGAAGCAACATGTTTTCATATTTTCCATTATATGATCATTATAACAATGTCTGTTTTTCTTATGAGGAACTGTTTTCATCAATCTTTTATTTATCATGGTATTTTTCTAAATTCACAAAGTCCTGTTGCAATTATGGCATGGTGTACATTGCAGGCCAGAAGTCTTTACTTTTTCTGCTGTTCAGTATGTTTGGATGAAAGTTGTGTTTTATTGGTGTAGTTACTTATTATTCTGATATGAGCTTATATAAAATATCATGTGTCATACTCAATGAGTAAAATGGGATTTTAGGGTTCATGTTATCATAGTTAATAAAGTAATACAGAAAAATCTTAAAAATATAGTATTTGTGAGACATTGGAAGGTGGAAACAAATAGTATGACCGCTGTGTATTCAAGGCAAAAGAAAAGAACATTGATGAATGTCTTTATACTGTTAAAAGGAGTATTTACAACAGTAAAATCAATATTTAAAGATTAAAACATAATCTCCTGCTCCTTTAAAGCACAATTTGTTGTCTCAATGAATGGGAAATATTAATTATTTTAACAATGAGCTACCTTTCTAGCTTACTTTTCAAAGGCCTGGTGTGAGAATTGCAGGCTGATCTACCCTCTCGTTTAACTGATAAGACTAAGGTAGCTCGAGATTTATCAGTTGAATCTTTGCAACTGATAAAATCTGTTGGTTGTTTGGGTCTCCGACTGTGTCTGCGATCACATCCAGTCAAAGTGTTTAACTGATTCTCTGAATATTGACAGAGGAAATAGTTGAATCATTCTCCCAAGGGCTCTTTCTTTCTCTCTCATGGAGTTTGATGTTTTCCAGGCAGAAATTCTCTGCAGCTTTTTCATTCAAACCCAAGTTGTGTCAAGTACCACTTTTTTGCCATTTGAAATCCCTGCATCAATGTGACAGTTTCTTAACAGGCACTTGGAGAGTTTTGGGATGGTGTGAATTTGTTGATTGCAGTGCTTTGTGACTAGTAAATCTGTTGGGTAACAGAGGGACTTATAGTGGTTTTCTAATGGCCACTAATTATTGAAGGGGGCAGCAGTAGTGAATAGAGAAAGATAATAGGAACCTAGTGGTTGGATGACTTTCTGATTGAACTTCAGGTCAGAACCACATTTAGTTAGAGCCAAATAATACAACAAATGTATTGATGCAAAGACTTAAAACTGATACCAAATGAAAACAGAAGGAAAAGAAAACTGACCTCAGAAAATGTACAGACTCATCCAGACATGGACCTGTTGTGTGTTTCAAGGTATTTGGAGTTATTTAAAAACATTTGTTTCACAACAGCCAAACTGTATCATTTTTAGCCAAAGTTATTTAACTGACCCATAGGGGTAACTTGAGACCCTTAAAGTGAAAGAAAGTATGGTTATTAAACTATTAAGATTTTTATCTTAAATAATCTGTGTATATGAGAACATTTTTTGTTAGAATCAAACTTGCTCTGTGTAAGTTGAGCAAAAGAAAAAATCTACATTTATTTTGGTTTCTAAATTTGCTGTAACTGAAAATTGAGTGTTAATCATTCATTTCCTTCAGTCAGTCAACACTAGATGGCCCCATGAGTCTTTCACAAAAACAATCTAATCCTATGGTGTTTTGCTCACTTTGTGCATATGTATTACTCTGACAACAATAAATACATGTTCTTCTTTTGACAGCACATCATTTTGATGCAAATTAGCAGATTCTAAATATTTATTTGAAAAACAACTGTGAACATTGTGCTAATGTAAAGTCAACTCATAAAAGAAAAAAGTTAATGCGAGATGTCTATGTAAAGCAGACCCAGTATGAGTTCAGAAAACAAAACCTGTGCATTGTGGCCCAGTTGATGTAAACAGAGAGGATTAGATATGAAGCTTGAGGGGTGTAATGGCTCAGATCTCACAGCACTTCTCTCTGAAGTGGATTATGAAGCTGATATTGATGTCAGGAGTTTACTTGAGGGCAGGAGATGGTAGAAATAGAAGGTATCGGGTAATCTGAAGGTAGACAGAGGATGAAGCATTGGCAACTGGTGCAGGATAAAAGTACATCTAGCCTGGAGAAAGACTTAAGATCAGTGCAGAGAAGCAATAAAATGATAGTGTGATATAATAGCGACTGTTGGGAGCTGGAGAAGAGGTTTTCACATGAGGGTGAAGCTGTGATTAGAGGAAGATTGGAGTTAAAATCCCAGGGAATCCCTGGCGTGTGCAGGTCCTTATTGAAGTCTTAGTTTCTCGGATGTGGGAAACAATCAAAATGGAGCTGAGGAAGGAAGACGCAGGAGTGGGAATAGTGCATCTGTTCTGGGGACTCTGGGATAAATGATGGAAAAGAGCCTGGTGGTAGAATCACGGTTCTAACCTCTCGTTTAACTGATAAAACTAATGTAGCTTGACATTAGCCTCCTCACCTTTATGTTTTTTTTTTTAATTTGGGTTTGTAAGTAAAACATAACATTTTTGGAACAAGTACTTTCTGTTTGCTAGATTAACTATTTTATTTTCATTTACAAAACTTTGGTATGGTTGATTTTCCCTTAATATTTAAAGTAATTACACAAGTTTCTGCTTAGATAAATGTACTGTGGCGTTACTGTGTTCACCACAGTAACACATTGTATGTGTGGGATAAAGGGCAATGGGATGAAAACATGGTAATAAAGGATCTTTTTCTTCTGGCACAATTCATTGATGCAGAACCCACTTAGTGAAAATATATAACATTTTTGTTTTAGTAAATATGTTTGTAATGGCTGTATGGCATAAAATTCAAACCAGGTGTTTGCAACAACAAAAGTAATTTGCACATAGAAAAAAAATCCAAACAAATTTATTATATTTTGGAATGACTCAGACAACACAAATTGAACATAGAAAGTTAGACCTAAATGGCAGCTTGTTAAAAGGCTTTGTATTACCAAGAAGTATGCATGCCGTGATGGGTGAAAGCAAAGACCACTCTTAATACTTCTGAAACACAGAAGGAACTGTTTACAGACATATTTCTAGATGTCTGCATGGTTCCATGTGCAACAGGATTTCTGACAAATGAGTTGAAAGAAAATTCAGAAGAGTTGTCCAACATCCAAGAACCACTTGCAGTAAGTTCCAGGCAGATTTTGGATTATCATAGACAGAGAAGTTTGGAGGTGGGAAAATTTTTTACCACATTCCTGCTGACTACATACTAAGGAAGTAAGACCAAGTACAGACGTGTTCCAAGACATACTTGGTAAGAACCAGAAACTGTAACGAAACACCCAGACAATGAAACATTTAGATAGTTTTGGAGAAAGATTATATACCTGCTAGCACAGGAGGTATCATACATTTTCCAGGCACATAGTGCCTTTTCATATATACAGTGTATATTTTATAGCTGTATCTGACGCCTTGAAATTGGCCTCTGTCTCTTTAAGAGCCTCCAGAAAACAGCATAGCGTTTGGGAAATAAGTGGTGCATTGTATGAGCAAGCGTTAGGGCGCCCCTGAATGGCAGCCATGGGAGATTTAAAGATTTCTTAAACATGCATTCATGAGTCAAAACAACACTTCATGTTAGAAAAACATATCATCTTAAAAAGCTCAAACAATGTCAACTTTGCATCACCACACCCTTTTAAATCAAATGAAAAAGCTACAAAAAGAACTGAATGCAAGTGCTTAGAGGAGAATAAATGAATTAAAATCACATCTGAATCCATGAGTCTAATTTCTGCCGATAGGAAACGTCTTGACTAAAAAGCTTTTTTCTGGCAACCGCTTAATAAACCTAAATAATTCATTCTATGCCATTCCAAATTATTACATTTAATTTCAGTTATGGAGTTATGTTGATTTCTTTCACTGTGTGCTTTACTGGCATCTTATCTGACATCTGCTTTAATATATTCCATGTCTGTGGTTTCCATAGAAATATAATTACTGAGAAAAAAGATCTATGTTTCAATTTATTCTCTTGACAATTTTAATGTATGGGCTTTAAAATTTAATATGCAAGATTCTAGCTCTCAATGATAAAAACACAAAGAACATGTGAGCTGCAGCAAAACCCAAAGAAATTAATTGTGATGTACATTTAGTCATGAGTAGGATACAAATGGAGCTTAACAAACAAAGGATTCTAACTGATAAACCAAGATTTTATGTTCATTTTGTGGTTCTTTACAGAGTCAGTCACAATAAAAAAGATAACACCAGCTAAATATTGATATATGACATTTACAGGGGAAAAAAAATCACAACAGCTTTGATGACTGAGGTGTGCTTTACATTGTAGCCTGGGTTCGAGGTTGCTGCATTAATGTCTGTCAGATATCCTCATTACTCCAGGTGCAGGGAGAAGTATTATCTTCAGGAAACAGAGGCATGGTTAGCGCTAATGTGACAAATGTTACACAGGTTTACTCAGTTTTCTTCAAGGTTATTTGCACCAATGGCATGAATAATTTGAATAAGCTCTGATGGACCTTTTACTCTACCTGAGCAAAAAAGGAAAACAAACCCACAAAAACAACAGACTGACAAAGCAAACAACCAGCTGGCAAAGGTGTTGGAAGAATTATCAGCTGAAAAGGCAGGTACACTGATCACCTCTGGGTGTCCTGTGGTGTCTGGCAACGTGCCTTTGGGTCCTCAGGGTTGCCAGGTGGGGCCTCAGTCAGTCTGGTTTGCGCGGCTGCATCCTGCAGATGCATGATAAGTTTGGGATCTGGGGACCTTCGAGTCAACGCCTTGGGCTTTGTTGTTGTGCAGCTTGAGCTGACTTTGGCCAGCTTTTGTGGTGTGGGCTGCAAACCTGATGCTGCTGCAGGAGGCTGGCTGATGCTATTTGGAGCTCTCCTTGATCTTTAACAAGGTAGAGTGTGTTAGGCAAACATCCACATGACTGCCAGCTGGACAGTGCATTGTAATGAGAGGATCAGCTTCACCTGTCAATGGTCTTGATGTGTGTGCACGGCTGATTCGCGTATTTCTCTCTGCAGCTGAAGGACAAAGGGGGAAAAAAACAGACCAAAATAGAGTTAGATTGTAAAAATTCTTTATTTTTGGCAGATCTGACTGGCTGTTCCTCAGTTTCAGTGCAGATTGTGTGTGTTAGACAGAATCTAACGTCTGGAGATACGCTGGAGTGGCAGCTGGGTGGAGAACACAGAAGGGAGGAGATGAGGGACGTAGAGCGCTTACAGCAGAGTGAGTTACAAAGACATGTTGACATTTTATTAATGTCTGTTTGTGAGGACATCAAAACAACATGTATAGATTACCCCCCTTCCTCACCTCAAAACCATCAAAAGCTTAATATGGGTTTATTGTACAATGCTATTGTTTCTCCAGTTGTTGCATGTTAAACTAAACATGAATGACATGCTTGAATAAATTGCAAATTAATTGATTTTTAAAAAAGCACTGCTTTTTTTCTTGGGGAAATAACTGGAAAGAGATTAAAAAGCTTCTGTTTGTGAAATCAAACACATTTTCAATACTTAAAAAAATACACTGTTACCTTATTTTTGCATTCTACAGTCTTCTTGCAAGCTTAGAATGGGTCACAGTGATCAGAGTTTAGTCACACACTGACATGACACTGAACCAGATATCAGCCGCATTCATTTGTTTGCTGTAATCTGCAAAGGATTATAAGAATAACAATGCACCATCAGAAACATGAATATCACATGTTGCAAATGTGAAAAACATGCACATTTCAGATTGTAGCTCATGTTATTTAACAGTCTATATGTTATCCAGTCTCTAATACAGCAGCCTGAAATGTGAGAAAGAGTGGAAAAGATTTTCTAGTGGCAATCTCTGGGTTCTAACAGATGAAATTTCAAAGCAACCCTAGAACTGGAGAAGAAATATTACAAATAAGTAGATGTTTTTAATGCACTTGTCTATTAGGATGCTCAGAAAATCAGCATTTGATGAAGTGATCAAAGGGCCAAAGAAAAACATTAAGTTTATTGTTTTAATTATCAAATAATAAGAAGCTTTTCTCAAATTAAAAACACCTGAGAATCAGCTCAGGAAGGCATTTCTAAATTATAAAGTGAAGCTGCAGATTCAGTGGAATTGCGCTTCCCTTGAACTGAATTATTTATTGAAAATAAAAAAGACAGAAATCAAAGTTAAAGAACATTATTTCAAAATATTGAAGAAACACCTAAAGACATCAGTTAGGAAGTTAAACTCAGTCCCAATGGGTCTTCCAAATGAACAATAACCCTCTGCAGACAAAGTGGTTGCAAAGTAGCTTGAGGACAACAATGCCAGTGTTTTGATGTTGCCGTCACAAAGTCCTGATCTCAATCCAATGAAGAAATAATTTTGGTCTTTCTAACTGATCTAAAACAAAAGAAGATGGATTGATCTAACTTCAGACATTGAGAAAAATATTTATGTGTTGTTTTACTTAGTGTATGTGAACTACTGTATATATATTGATTCTGGTACCTTTTGGTCTAAAATTAAAATTAACCAACAGAGTGATGTTGGTTATTTGAAAGGAAGGGCGTGGGCATAAATTCCTTTTTCTACGATTTTTTGAAATGACAAAATTCAAAACACATACTGTTCTTTAGTTAAACAGAAATAATATTTTAGTTTGTTATTAAATGCTTTTTGAAAAGGCTGCCTCAGTCTTTTGATGGCCTCAATTATGGACAAGCATTCATTGCATAAACTATAGGATCAGAATAAAGCAACCATGGAATCAAAACCAAATTAAAACTTTCTCACTAACCTTTCGCTTTTACACTCATTACTGCTGTAAGTTGAAAAAACACATTGTTTGAAAGAACCTATTTAAATATGCTATTATCAGCACAGAAACAACAAGTTATTCAGACCTCTACAGTATTATTCTTTAAAATGTTATATTTTAATAAAAGAAACTTCTTGAAAACAGCCAGGTACAACATCATCTCCTCCTCTTTTGTCTGGTCTTACAAGAGTATCAGTTGTTGCAGACAAGAGCCCACCTCAACCGCAAAACAAAATTAAGTCCATGCTGTAGAGCAAGAGCTGCCATGTTCACTTGCTTTGCATAATGAGATGTGATCATGAAATGGACAGAATGCAGGAACGCATAAATCATAGCAGAATATAGAAAGTCGTGATTAGATTGTTCAAAAGCCACACAGCGTATTGAGATACATTGACCAGAAGTACAAAATGAAAATCGGGCCTTGTGGGTCCTCTAGATAATCTTATGTCAAATAAAAGGAAATAGCCTAATCAACCTAAAAGAAGCGCAAACAATAAATAACTTCAACTGAAAGATGGAGTCAATCACGTGTGTGAGTGTTTACACAGTAATGACTTGTTTGAAGAGTTTCCTCCAGGTTTCAGAGCTCATCATAGCTCTGCTGAAAGTCGAATGATATTCTCATGGCCCCAGATCATAGACTTGTGTCTGTTCTGGTTTTGTTAGATCTCAGGGCTGGTTCTGATCCAGACAATCACAATATTCTCACACAAGGCTTGATCATGTTGTAGGTATCTAAGCAACAGTGACAGGCTGGTTTAAGTCAGATTTTTGTCCTACAGATTCCAGTTTGTTCATGTAAATGATATTTCTTCTTCACAATCAGGGGTTACTTGTGGAGTTCCACAGGGTTCAGTGTTTGAGACATGTGAAGTAGATTTTTCTTTAAAGAGAAAATCTTTTATTTGCATCATACAGTAGCATAGTCAAGATGTTTTTTTCATGCAGCTGCAGAGGGTGTACAAACTAATTGAACAAGATGTGTCTGTTGGAGTTTCCCAGACAGGTTATTTGGGAACTTGCTGTTTTTCCCGTGGCCTTCCCTGCATGGAGATAGAGTGTTTAGTTTTCGCATCCCATAGACATGATAGTGAATGAGCGTGCAAGGTTGAACTGTTCTGTCTGTTTCCCTTTGTTTCTTTTGTTTGGTCTTAGATTGAGTCTCTGCCTCTGTTAGCAGAAAGAGTTGAATAAAGCAACTATGCAACTCTGAGTTTGTTAGAGCAGAATGATTTGGGCCTAATGCAGTGTATTTTTGCTCTCCATCTGCAGATGTATTAAAGATTGTTTTTGCTCCCTGACTTTGTCTGGACCTCAGTCTCTGAAATATGCACTTCACAGGCAATTATTTTTTATTATAAATATACTTCCGGTTGGTAAAATCATCAAATAGCATGGGATACATTTCTTGTGCTATGTTGAGGATAGCCAGCTAAATTTATCCATAAATCCAATCAGTTCAGCATGTCTTAAAGATATTAAAAACTGCATGAATTTGAATGGATTTTCTGCTTTTAAATTTTAACACAACAGAAGTTGTTGTCCAGATATCATGGCATTAAATTTACCTCTGATAATAAAGCAAAGAACCTCTGTCTTATTTTTGAGCAGGACATATCATTTTAATCCTATATTGAACAGGTTTGAGTATGAAGTGCTCTAGAATTTCCTGGCAAAAGCTGCTTTCACTATGGACTTTGAAAAACCCAGTGAACCGACACCAGCAGGTGGCGTGGCACCTCAAACCATCACTGATTGTGGAAGCGGCACAATGGACATAACACAAATGGATTCTGTGCCTTTCTACTCTTCCTTGAGATTTTGAACCTTAATTCTGAATGAAATAAAACTTTATTGTCATAGTTTCCAGTGACTCTTGATGTCCTGCCTCCACCCTCAACCCACTTCTTGTAAAGCTCCTTTGACTCATCTGTCCTGATAGCAGTCTTCTTCATGGTCCTTACTGACCCTGCTGAGTAGGATGTGACATGAGTTTCCAAAATTTCACTTTTTCACAATATTCTAACCATATGTGATATGTAAGTTTTGGCTTTTATTATCTGTAAATCAAAAAAAATCCAGTATTTCATTCTATCTGTGAAATAGCTATACAATATATGAGTTTTACAATATATGAGTGATAAGATGTGTAATTTTGTTTTATTATACATTTCTTAAGATGTGGCTATATTTTGGTACTGAAGACAAACATAGCAAAACTCTTTCAAATGGGCTGCAGTAGCCCAATGTTTTATTGATGCAAAGATCTTTGTGTAGGAAAGCAGCAGCCTGTAAACTTAAGAAATACTGAAACATAAGTTGTTTTCCATATACCATAGCTGTAAATTTAAATTTTTTGTTATTCAAAGGTTAGGTTCTCAACTGTGACATTTGTTAGATGTGAATATTCTCCCTTTAAAATCCCCATGCCAGAAGATATAGTTGCATTAAAATATTATATTCAAAGCTTTTTATAATGTTCAAAGTTTTTTCTTCCACCAATGAGCTCTCATTTTCAGACTGGCATTAAATGTGGACTATGTCTCTTTCTGTCAAAGAAATAGTTTTATGCTTTTCATCCCACTGAGGCAGATTTCACTTCCTTCAGGGAACAATACTTTGCTATGGTGTACATCAAAAGGAGAAGACACTTGGTCGTATGTGCAAAAAGCATTTGATCAGTGGTGGTCCACCTTTTTGCTTTCATCAAATGGAGAAAATGTTTGGCAGCAGATGCAAGACTGAAACACAATCATGAAGATGTCTTTCGGAAATACAATTTATAGAAATAACTTCCTAATTACCAAGCATCTTGCAAACTTAGTTTAAGTACTATATGTCTAATTAGAATACATATTCAAAATTCAGTATGCTTGGCACAGATTGTGTTTTGCGTGAAATTTGGACGGAATAATTTGAGAGTAACAAACACACAAATAAAAATAGAAGTGGTCGAGTGGTCGAGAAGCAGGGTGGGTTTTGTTCTTTTTGGATTGTAGTTTGTAATATGTGAGCTGTTTGTAGCTTGACATCCACACCAGAGACAAAAGCTTTGCCTCAAAGGGCCATGACTGCTTCTTTATGAAGTTCATTACGAGTGACTCAGAAAATAATAATCTTTGAGGCATAATACTGCCTCTGACTTAGTGGAGGAAAACAGTTCAAGAGCAAAACATGCTGAAAATATTCAGCAGCCAAAAATGAATCAGTTTTCTGATGCAAATTAACAGCAGCACTTTTTATTAATTTTTTTTAAAGTTGTAACTTTAAAACAGACTCTTTGTCAAATAATAATTTCTCTTTAGCTTGACCGCTTAAAGTAAGATCATTAAAGTAAAATAATTAAAACTAATGGGAAATAGCATGCTTATATATGTGCAAATAGTGATGTGTTGATGTATTTTCCAAAAGGCAGAGACTTTAAAATGCAGGGACTTTGTTAATGATGACTTTGACACTGCAAACATTTTGGACAATGTATTTCCAAAGGTGTTTCATTTTTCTCTGTTCCAGAAACTCCATTGTGACAAAGCAGAGCTTTCCTTGAAAAGAAAAGAAAGGAAATGCTCCACATATTTCCTGAACTTCTCCAAAACATCCTTCTCAACTTAAAAGAAAGACTCTGATCATTTCCCATGGAGGATGATGTGTTGCATTGTTCATCTAACATGATTACAATGTCTTAACATAAGGTTTCAGCAGAATATTGGTGAAAATAAATTCACAAATTTGAATTATTATTATTATTATTATTTGTTTTAATGACAGTTTCTCCAAGAAACACCCAGAAGTATCTTGCTCATAAATTTTTACTGAAGTGGAAATTAATTAGACTAAGTGCAAACAAAAAAAACCCTCATAAAAAAAAAAAAAAAAAAAAAAAAAAACCCTCATAAAACCCCTCATAAGGTTTAGAATGATGCTAATTTGTATTGGAAATACTAAAGGGTTTCTAACTAGCACTAATTCAAATATTGCTTTTCTCCAATTTTCAGATCAAAGTAACTTAAAGTACCTCATGTGAGCATCTAACACACCACACAAAGCACAAAACTCGCAGGTAGACGTTCACAGGTAGTCAGGAGGGCATGGGAAAATTTACAACTGCAGAAACTTGGTTATTTATGGATATTTATGTCTTTGGCTTGTACCCTCACATAGTTATCCAAACTATGGGAGCCTTGTAGGACAAACTGTACCTCAAATTATACCTCTCACAGGTAGTGCAGGGATAGTAATATGTCATTATTATGTTCAAAAACTTGTGGTAGTGTTTTAAATTTCAATAATGTGTTTGTTTAATTGTATTATTTTGTAGTATAAACTGAAATTTGAGTTAGATGTGAAGTGTGAGATATAACTGCTAAAGTATTTGCTGAAAGTTTACAAAAAAAACACTAACATACATAATGAATACATACTGTTGTAGAAAGCGTCACTGATATTTCCCACCTTGCTGCTTCCTATTTAACATACTAAAAGCAAGAGAAAAGCAAATGTAGACATGTTTTCTCTTCTGCCATTAAGGTTAGATGTAATGTGTTTGTTAATTGTCTCTTCCTTATTTATTTAAGAATCTATTTGGCTTAAATTTAGAATCAATTCCTCTGGAAATGTCCATTACTTTCTATAATTAGTAAAAACAGCCAGTATTTCATTAGTCAAGATGGCAGGTCTTTACCAGCATTTGGAATCAGTTTTTAGACACAGAGTTTTCCTTTCTTAAAATGCTTGCAAGGGTGAACAACAGTACAAGACCTACCTCAGTTCAGATAGTATAAATGTAAAAATATTTCATACAGAGGTGGATGTCATATGCTTCTGTTTGAGATGGAGTCCCAGGGAGAGGACACCAGGAACCCTCACACAGCAAATGCAATGAATGCAAAAGTTGGCATTCCAATCTCAAATTGTGCACAACACAACACTGTGCAGTTTAATGGATAATGGGATACAAAACTGGTCACACATCACATCTGTGTGAACGCGTTCTTGCTGACGCGCCTCATACAATGTGTCACAATCTATTACTGTTCCCGGCACACACCAGACACATTCTGTGATTGTTCTTCCTGCCACTCTTTTGCTGGTGCCGAAAAAGAAAAGGCTTGCTCAATCACACATAGAAATGGAGTGCACACATGTACAAACACGCACGCACACATGCACACACGCACACACCTCAAAACTAATTGTGTTCACAACAACTCACACACGAATTCCAAACTAAGCACTAACATGCTATCGTCCTCAGAGACAAACACTTCCTCCTCTTTCTGATTTTGCATGCAGGGCATTAATTGCCTGCATGATCAATTACAGACATCTCAGCTATGCCCATGTGGCATATAATGTTTATAAGCTCAGATGCGGCTCCATAATCTCTGGTTTTGCATGGAAATAGCAAGGGTGGGCTCCTTTGTATTTGCCTTAATGAGTCATTCTAACTTTTTTTTTTTTTTTTGCTAAAGCACCACAGTCTAACATTGATGCTGAGTGAGATCTGTGATTATTTTTGGTAAGAAGACTCGCCAAAAATAGCGAGTCACCTATTGCTCAGGTCACATGTATGATATGTTTTCTGGCTTTTCTAAAATGTATGAGAAGAATTACTGTTAAGATCCCAGGTTATCAAGTTGTTGTGTAGTTTAATTTGATTCTAGTTAATTATTATTCTGTTAGTTTCTTATTTTGATTAAATTAGTCTTGTTCCTGTTTTTTTTTTTTTTTTTTAGTTCAGTCCTTTTTTAATGATTCCATTTTATTTCTTGTGTCTAGTTATTCTTTGGTTTGTTTTACTGTTATATTATTTTTCTAGTCCCCTCTGTATCATCCCTCACACTCTGTGCCACTTTTTCTCATTCTCTCCCTTTCCTCAGTCTTCCTTATGCTTTCTTTCCTTCCCACCTGTAATCAGTTAGCTAATCAGCCCAGCTTCATTGTTTCAGCATTGACCTTCAGCTCCTACTGTCATTTCCTGTGGGATTCCTGGTTTTGTTTTGACTTTGGCTCCTTGTGTTCCCTGCGGTTTTGTAAGTTTTTTCCTCATTTTTTTTATCAAATCATTCTTTACCAACAAGCCATCTCTGCCTCTCTGTGTTTGGGTTTTTCATGAACCAACCTACATCAAGACAGATATTCTCTAATAGTGTCTCTTTCACATACATTTGCCAACTTATCTTACATTGGATGTTTATAGCAGTAACATTTTCAATAAAGTAGAATATGAAAACTGGTATGTTTTCAGTAAGGTCAAGTTTCAGGGATTGGTTTACATGAAAATACAGAGCAGAGCCAAACAACACAGACTTTCTTTCACCTATGAACACAGCCAACGTCTCATGATTTTAAAGCTCTGGCAGTAAGTTTTCTTATTTACTCTTGAAAACATCACATTCTTTCATTACACACCACACTGCTGGCTACCATTCTTATCTCATGTTGTTATTTATATTTGAACATTTGATAAGGTCCTTATTGAGAACGTTTTTTCTTCACCTTGACCAACACAACTCATCCACCAAAACACACAATAAAAAGCATCCTCCAGTAAAATAATGGTGGAAAACAAATTTAGCGTAGTAGTTTAAGTTACAACTATGATGAAACCTTCACACATACAGATACATGCAGTGCTGCCTTGTTTCTCACTCACAGACCAAGTCATTTCTCATACAGCAGCAGAAAGAGGAGAAACCATGCAGTGTTGTATCATTAGTCAACATGACTGAATAGATGAAGAAAGAAACTGTGGCTGTTGCACTAGCCCCTGGTTGGGCACACAACATGCTACACATGGGAATAGGACATTTTTCCAAGCTGTCCTTGTGGAAAAATTCTTTCAGGCCATTAAAAGTTCAACCCTGCAGAAAAGAAAAGAAACATTAAGACCACTCCTTGTCCTTGTTGTTTAACTTTTCATTCTTCCACTAGGGGGTATCATTTCTGAGAATTTGAGGGTATTGTGAATCTGAAAATGTTACCCCAATAAAATGACAAGAATTTAACAAATCCTTGTGTAAATGTGTAAGATGAAAAATATTTTTTAAACCCTAATTATTTTTTCCTACACCTCTTGGAAGTAACACAACATATACTTAAGAGTTATGAGTTACCATCAGCAACAATAATTTGAGAAGAAGAGTAAAAGCTACCTTTACCTGCATTGGTGTGACTTGACAGCAACCAAGAATGAGGCGCAAAGTGGTTTAAAACAACCGACTGTGAGGTGAATTTAACTGCTACTCCAAAAAGTGACAAGAAGCACAGAAGATAAAAAAATGTAAGGCTGAAAACATGAAAACACTCTTCAAATTTATGCTTTCTTTTGATATTCTTATGTAACATTTTTGACATAATAAAAGGATTAACAACTGTTTTCAATTTTTTCTGTCTGGGACAAAATATCCCAGACAGATTTAAATAAAACTTTCTGATGAATGGATTTTAAATGTCAGATCAATATGCATGGTTGTGGTTTGATTTAACATTGTTGTATATCAAAGGACCTCCACATCTCTGCTTTTGTTTTGCTTATCTGTATGCAACCTCACTGAGTTTATTGGACAGTTTGATGACCCTCATCTGTGGCACATTTTAGACTCCCTGCAGAGGTTCAGTAAACCCTGAATGACTTCATAATACTGGCATCTTCAGGATCCTTTCAGCTGTTCGAAGTTATTTGGCTTGTTGCTGTATTTCATGCAACTTTTTGTTTCCAGGTCTTGCTGTCACTGGAAGGAGGTTGGCAGATGTTTTATCCAGCAATGATGAGCATAGTCTTTTGTTATGGTGTCATTTATGCAAGTTTCGGTTCTTCTCTGTGCTTCTTGTTAGATTTTTGACATTTTTCTCATTTTTGTAGCTTTTTTTTTCATCTTTTTGTGATTCTTTTGTGATGTCTGAGATCTGAGCTATGACTTTATAGTTCTCCCTTCTCAATGTCAGTTGCCTTTTCTTCTTTTTTTGCTTGTTTCTCTGATAAAATTCCTCAGACTCTGACCTGCTCATTCTCTTATGATGTTTTGACCTGAGACCAACTTGCTTTTCTTTAGTTTTCTCATCCAGCATCTTCTTTATTAAAAACGTACACTTTCTGCTGTTTTTTGTTTTGTTTCTTTCCCATTTGTTACTCAATGTTTTCACCCACATGCTTTCAGTGACTCAAAGAAGAAAATTTCTATAACTTACTTGAATGTTCTAAGGTAGATGAAGTCACAAATATCAAAATATTGTGCTTGAAATGACAATTGAAAATATCACAAAAGCCCCAAGAAGCAAACTTTGCTGCAGACCTTGGATTGATTAAAAAAAAAGATTATTGTACTACTGTCTGAAGTTCTGGTTCAACTTTAGGGGAAACTTCTGGTCCAGAATGAAGAGAAGCAAAGATACAAGATGGGGAGGAATACCAAGTTATAATCAAAATTCACGATTTTGTATGCAGGAGTTTTGTTTGTTGTGGCATTATCAAACACCACCTACCTTTCAGTCCTGTTTGTGGCAGAGGTCAGTCACTCTTTGCCATTAAAGGTCACCTGTCAAGAAAACGTAAACACATTTCAAGCATCTGTCTTCTTGTTTATCCACCTTCAACCAAGGTGAGTCTTTGTCATCAGCGCCACTTGTGCATCTCTAATCAATATAGATGTCATCACAGAAATAATTTGTTACAGTTAATTCAGAAAGTAGCACTTTTTATATTTATATTCATTCAAATTCAGAGTAATGCATTTTCATCACTTATATCAGTTGGTTTAGATGATTGAGGCTTGTCGCTAATGACATCTCAATATTCAGGTTTTCATATCTGTAGTATACCATCTTTAATGAGGAGACATTATGACATGCGCCTTTAATGATGAAGACTGCTGACTTCTCCAGCAGAAGCTGGCTGTTCACAGGGAGCTGGATTCAAGAATGTGTACAATATATGAATTTCCGTCGGTAAAACAAATTAACAAATCTATTTAACATCCATTCAGCCAAAAATTTAAAAAGAACAAAAGCAAACTTCCATCTTCTGTTCTCACCTCCTAATTGCCTGGAGATACAATGGATCCCTTCTCAACAGTTGGGACAAGTCATATTAAAACAAATAAGCTTTGGAGACCAAATGAACCAGTCCTAATTTCTTCCCATGAAAGAAGCAATTCTTTCATGGGGAATAATTCTGGAACTTTTCCCGTACCACAGTAGGAGGTGTATCCTTGATCCAGTTAGTAAGAATGCATTTCCAACCCAGAAACTATCACGTAGTTTTTCTTTTAAATAATCTATTTTTATTTCTTTTGAAGGCAAAAGAAAAAAAAAAAGATTTTAATACATAAAGGATGCATGAGGTGTGGTTTTATGCAAAACATTAGGAGCTGTATATAAGTGGTGCAGAATTTGGTGCTGGGTTTCTGGCAGGCAGCTGCATATGAAAATGTAACTTTATTTCTGAATAATAAATTCCACAGGCTTCCTTGGTAAATAAAGAGAGAAGGCGACTAATTACAAATAGTTACCAATGTACCGTAGCCAAATACAGTAGCACAAAATTTGATAATACAAGCAACTCTGAGGTACATTAAGAAAATGAAAAAAATGCCTCATTTTAGATTTATTTTAAAATCAGGAGGACTTTTTGATATTAAAAATCCTGGAAATTAATAGACACAAATTTATGTGGACTTGGACAGTTTTATGAATGTTCTGTCATTAGTAGGTCATACAGAATTTAGGAATCATAATATGGAGTGAAATAATTTAGAGATACAGCGACTTTTTTATTCGCCATTAATGAGGTGGTCTCTGCTCATACTGTATATGTCTGAGTGAGTGAGTGAGTGAGTGAGTGAGTGAGTGAGTGAGTGAGTGAGTGAGTGAGTGAGTGAGTGAGTGAGTGAGTGAGTGAGTGAGTGAGTGAGTGAGTGAGTGAGTGAGTGAGCGGGGCATCCATAAAGAGTCCCTCTTCCCTCTTCCTCCCGCTTGTTTCTCCAGGAGGTACAGAACGGCTCCACTTTCCGTCTGTCAGCTCGTCCTCGCTTTGCTGCCTCCTCTGCCCACTACGGGATATTTGTGATTGGCTCCCGCGTTGCTGCTCTCCCGCCTCCCCTCCCCCGGTGGTTGTATGTAAATCTGGCCGGGACTCCGCCAGCGGGTGAGGTTGGAGCTGGTGACTCCTACTTCTGCGACGCACACGGGATCGGAGAGCGGACGAGGTGAGATCGCTGCGTTGCGCTGCCGGAGCGGAGCTGTCCACTCCGCCTTGGTGCTGAACTCCACCACGTTTCTCTCCCTTCGCGCTGGCTCCACTTTACTATATTTTTGGAAAGGATTAACACCATCTGTTTCGGCTGCGCATTGGCCCAAACTTCTCCCGGGGACGTCCCTCGCTCTGTCCACACCGGAAATTACCCCACAGTGTCCGTGGATTTGAGCGGCTGAGCTCCAGGTTACCACTTTATTGAGAAGTATTGCTTTGATCCACTCACTTCTACTCCTGTTTGGATTATCTTTTCTGGACGTTATACCTCTGTCCACACAGGTAAGACTTAGATCTGGTGTTTGTGTTTGTTTGTGTGTTTTACTAGGACTAATGATTCAGCCCCATCCGGTCAGACCCCCCTCTGTGAGAAATCTCCTCTACTGTCTGACTCGCTATCAGATACAGAGCTTAACCCTCATCATCGCTGAGGCGCTCAGACTCTTTTCCAATAATCCAGGAGGCCACTCTCTTCGCCTCAGAAAATATTATATCTTCCAATCTGCCGCTTTGTGCTTTTACCATTTCAATTTACCCGGCGCCAGGTCCGGGAGCCTCTAACCAACTGATATGAGGCTATCTGAAGTTGGGATCAGAGTTGCTGTTGTTCTCACTTTGAGGCACAATCACTTCACAATACCAACACAATCAATGTTGATGAAGACGATTGGAGGCTTTGCCCACTGCTTTTAATTTATCCGCTTTGTACTTAGTGGGTTATTATTATATTTTTTTTCTCATTGGTACGCTAATCCTTGAGTGACACCGTCAGCGGGGGAGGGATTATACTTATTTTTTATCCTCAGATTTGCGTTGGACTCATTTGGCTTCATATTCCAAACCCCAGCGCCGGGGATGGTCAGGGAATTCTGTTGTCTGGTTCTTTGCTACAGACATTTGAGGTCGGTTGTTGCATATTCCTCCTCAGTGGTTCAGCAGATGGAGTTAAAGCCACCATAAAACCAGATTAAGTTCAGCTATTGATAGGACTTAGATTCTCAGCTTAGGTCTCCAACAAGAGGGTTCCGATGTAAAAGCTATTTCTAGAAATATGTGGCTTAGACAGAGTCACACATGACTGAACAACATCACGAACTACTAGTGAAGTCTGAGAAAACTCATAAACCTATGCCATTATTTTCAGGATGCACACAATGCAAACTGTTCTAATACTTAAGAGAAATATAATTTTAAATGGTTTCATATGCTTTTATTTAGATTCAAAATCATTTTGTCATGTTTGTAAATTTCTTTTATGATGAAGTCCTCAGAGCTTTGCATTTTCAATCCTGCTTATGTGCTCAGATAATGTTAAATGCCATTTCTTTTTTATACATATACTTTCAGTTTGAATGTCTCCAACATGAAGCTTTCAGGAACATTAAAGTATCTCTCAAAAGCATTCACACTATTTGAACCTGTCCACATTGTCACACTCACAATCATTCTTGACTTTTTTATTATTTTTTAAAGTACTAAAACAAAGCAAAGTAGTAGAAAATAAAAAGTGGAAGGCAAAGATGTGTTTTCAATATTTTCTTCATATATTTGAAAAGCATGACATGCATATCTACTCAGTTACCTTTATTCTGATACCTTTAAGCCAAATCTAGTCCAACAAACAACCTTTGTAAGTCACCTAATTATTAAAATATTAAAATATGTGTCTTATTTAATTGCAGTATAAGTACAGCTGGTTCTGCAAAGGTTCTGTTAGTTGGTAGAGGACATTAGTGAACAAAAATCATAAAGACCAAACAGCACAGCAGACAGGTCAGGGATAAAGTTAGGCTTAAAAACAATATCCCAACCTTTGAACATCTCAGAGCACTGTTCCATCAGCCAACATTACATAAGAGCATATCACAACAGCAAGAGGGGGAGTCTGTCGATAGGGCAACTATATGTCATGCATTTCACAAACCTTGCTTTTATGGAAGAGGACAAGAAGAAATTCGCAAGAAGTTGCAAAAACATGTGGACAAAGCTGCTGCAGTCAGATAAGATTACAGTTTTTTTTTAAGGGGACATTCACGTCATCTTGATTATCTCTCTGTGCTGTAAAACATGTAAATGTTTCCAATCAGCAGGAAAGCAAATGAAAGACAGAGTGTGTTAAATCAATGAAAATACCTGTTTGAGTCTGCATAAGTCCAAAGAATAGAGCAAATATTCATCTTCCTGCAGGACTGTAGTAAAGTCAGAACTGCACTGGGTTCATGCAGGACTCTGCAATACCAGTCACCAAAGGCCAGTGTTTTGCATGGGTCAGACATGTTCCTGCTTCAACGCACCTAATTCAGAAGGTTTAATGAGGCCCTCAGCATGTAATCACATACTGCAGGACCATGCATTTAAACAATTCATTTCAGGTGTGCTTACCCAGAGCAACACATGCAGAACAGCAGCTTTAAAGGACTGACTTTAGATAGCACTGCTTTAAATTAAAGCAAATTTGTGTGGATGAGCAACCAAGTCAAAGTTCAGAAGTAAATTGAGAATTTGTAGCAAGATTTTAGAATTGATGTTCATAGATGTTAGTTATCCAATCTGACTGAACTGAAGCTACTTTTTCAAAGAATGAGGAAAGGTTTCGGTCTGAAGATGTGCCCTAAAAGCTTTAATGCAGCCAAAGTTGTTTGTGCAAAGTATTGACTCAAGGGAGCTGACGACAAATGCACACTACTCTATCCAGACTAAAAAAGCTTGATAAAACATGCATAATCTTTTATTATTATGCTCCCGTTATTGGTGTTGGTCTGTCATGTTAAGTTCCAACATAAAAATTGTAACATAAACCAAAGGGTCTAAATATTTTTGCATTGTGCTGCATTTTTAAAACTTTACCCTCTGGCTAAAGTCCCTGTTTTCATCATCTTGTTTCTGAGAAATGGCGATCTGCTTTGTCACTGTATTTATTTATAATAACATATCTGTGAAAAATTCCAGGAAAAGAACCACACATCTCAATAAATACTTGAAATATTTTTAGAGACAGCTTTTGCACTCCAGACGTTCCTTGCAATTCCTGCAATAAACAAACACAGACAATCTGCTGGCTAAATGAAACAGTAATTAACATTCTTGTGGAGATTATATGCAGGCTTCAGAAAGCATAGAATTTGAACATTCAGCCATCTGCAGGCTGCCACATTCCAACTTCAGTCTCTTTATCCAAGCAATGCATTCACTTTATCTGTCAAAGCTCTTTGAAACTAACAGATAGAATCTATTTCCTCTGGTGGATAGATGGATATGCAGTTCCAGTTTTGAGACTTTCCTCACTAATTGAATCTCAACTTGAAGTGAACAAGTTATGTATTACGTATGAACACAGGACTATTTGATAACTGGTAACTTACTAAACATGCATTGTACTAGAGGTTGTTTTGAAGGAAAAAAACTGAGCAAGGATAGTGCTTCTGTAATCATGGGTATATTTTCCTCTAAGACAACATTTAGAGTGATGCATAAAACCAAGAGGACAATGACAAAGCCAAGCAGCAGATTCAGAAAATTCCCACTGGGAAAGCACTTCTCTCAAAAGCACAAAGACCAGAAAAAAACTCTTTCCTCTCTGTCTTTTTTATCCAATAAAGCCATTTAATAACAGGTAGGGAATAGGTCCTGCCAGCCGTGCAGGTACAGAGTTAATGGAGTTGCTCTGCTTTTCATTACAATGCCTCCTATTCGGTCACCACAGGGAAGGAAAGAATTCAGAGTCAATAATTCTTTTCTCCAAAAGAAGAGGAAAAACTGGACAACTGATCAAAGCATTTCCGAGATTTGAGTGGGAAATTGCTCTTCGTAAGGGCGTAGGTACCCCATCTCGACTACTGGTAATGAAAAGGGTAGGGCAGATTCAATGATATTAGAAGCATGCGGTGGGATTTGGTGGTAAAATGCGCTACCAGTGAAAATGGAAAAATTTGAAGGTATTAACATTTTTCTTGGGTGATGGAACACTGGAGCTGGTTTAGGGAGTGCTGTAGGATTTGCTTATGGGCAACTTTTGAGAGCAAAGGGGTTTGAAAAGGATGTTTATCTGCAGTGTTCGTCTTTGTCTTTTTGTGCAACCAAAACTCAATTAGTTCAAAACCAAGATAGGTTGGAGAGATTGATCTGTTTCACATTGAAAATGTGTTTCTGTCCACTTGTTCTGCAGTTTCTACACTGTCTATAGAACCAATCCTCCCTGAAAGAATTTGGAGATGTTACCCTGCTGGCTTGTTTTGTTTTCTGAAAGATGCCCCAAGCTGTCTAAAAGTTTAAATGTCAATCATATTCATACTGAAATAAAGTGAATGTGAACATGGCTGTTATTCTGTGGTAGTGCAACTGCTGTATAAGTTGGCCTGTACCACAAGTAAAAAATGTTAGTTTTTGCAATGCTTGTGAGCAACAGAACACTTGAACGAGTCTTACTGGCAGAATACAGGAATGTTAGGAGTCATCAATTCTTTGAGTGAGAAATCAAATAGAACACATCAAGCCACATAAATAACACATTAATGACTGAGACACGTGATAATTAGGATCACCAACCAAGTGGAAAAAAAGACAGGCAACATTTTTCACATCACCTATGCTAGCTTATGCAGAGCCAGCAAAGGACAGTGTTGCCCGGTAGCAATGCTGTTGGTAGCAATGCTGCATTGCAGCAAGAAGTTCATGGATTCAAGTTCTGACCTTGGATTTTCTGCATGGAGTTTGCATGTCCATCTTATACATGTTTTAGGAAGCTTTACAAATGTCATCCAGTAGCCTATTGGGTAGCACTGTGCTCAGGTATGTCAGCTTCAAAGCTGCATTTCCTTTAAGATATTTTAGAAATGTGATACTAAAAGAATCTGCAAATTGACCAATTTTCCCTGAATAACCTGAGTCACAGAAAATTTCACAGAAAATTTGCAAATAGGTGGAAGCCTGTTATACTTATAATGTCCTGTACTTGTGTAGGGCTTTGTCTAGTCCAGAGAACTCCAAAAACACTTCACTACATTCATTCACTCATTCACAATGATGGTGGTGACATACGTTGCAGTTTGCTTTTCAGTTGGCAGCCCTGGTTGCTCTGACTACCTCTCTTTAGGTGGGTATAAAGTCTCATTCAGAGTCACAATGACTGAAACAGACTCCGCTTACAGGATAATCCCTCCTCCAGAACCATCATCGCCCCTCTTTAGTGAAGTGGATCTTTAATATTTTATCTGTCTCATAAGGAATCAACTTTTTATACAAAATTGAAAAAATTTTCAGAAAAAAAAATCTACTAAGAAAACATAGATTTTTAAGATCATGATTTCAAATATTTCCAGTACATATTTTGACAAGCTTGTTGTTTGTTTTCTGTTTCATCACATACTCCATCCCACTTCAACAGTGACACTTGTAACACCTCTTTCTTTCTTCTTCACCTCCCTCCTCACTCTCTTAGCTTCGCTCTACCTTCTGCTGTCTCTCATCTGTGTCTCCATGTTTGTCTTTGTTGTTTCCTCCCTCAGTGCGAGGGATTTTTATTGTGCAGTAGACCCCAAAAACTTTGAGGTGTGTTATTCTGCCACCACATTTAGAAGACACTGACATTCTTTTCTCCTCGGATGCAGAAGCTTGTTTGATGATGTGAAAAATGTATTGTTTTTTCTTCCCTTGTGCTTTACAAATCTCTTTTTTTCTTTCAAAGAATTTCAATGATGCTTCAAAAGATGCAAACAGAAACAAAAAGTTTCCACTTTTCATCACCATTTTTCCCATGATGTTAAAGAATATCTGCTCTATGCATTCAAAATCAAACTAGTTATGTTTCATCTGGCTCAAATTTCTTTTTGTAGCTGAAAGAATCGATATAAAGCTTACAGTACAAAGAGCTCTAAATTTGTGAGGCGTGAACAACTCTTTGCACGTCTTGATAGACCTATAAGTTTATTGTTAAATTGTGACTGCCACCAGCCTTTTCATTCAGTCCTGCAGAACGGCAGTTTTGTGTTTCCTGTTAACATTCAAGGCTGGATGAAAAACTGAATTGGCAGAGCTTGTTGGCAGATGGTGTGAGGATAATGGAAGTAGCACAAACCTTAAGGGTGAGGGCGAGCCGGCTGAGGTCTCTGGCTTAATCCTGTGGAGGACATTGGTGGCAAATAGGCTTCGAAGCATTGCAAAATGTTTTAGAGCTAAGGGCCATGAGGAACCCTTTAAAGCGACATGAGATCAAATCCAAAAAAACTACAACATTTGAAACATCTGCTAAAATGACTAATTGTTGAATCAAACCAAAAGTAACACACTGCTCACTTTATCTAGGAAGTATGTTTATCTGCTTGTCAGCATAAAAAGCAAATTATATAATGATAAAGGTAACGGAATGGAAAAGAAAGAGGATTTCTAGTTGCATTACAGTATAAAAAGTTAAATATTGTAAATTCATGATCCTAAGCAGATAATTAACTCAGAACACCAAAAAGGTTCCCTAAGCCTCTAAAATGATCTCTCAGTCTGGGTCAGTAGGACATGCAATCAGGGTAAGCTGTAGAAGATCATTGCTAAAAAAAAATCTGGTTCACATAGTGCTGCATCCAAGCACATTCATAGAAAGTTGAGTGGAAGGATAAAGTGCCCTTGGAAAAAGGTGCACCAGTAACAAGCTTTTAAATGATTGTGAATCAAAGTCCATTGACATCGAGAACCAACACTCACAGATGAATCAGATATTACATTCCTTGTTTCAGTCTACTCGAATACCAGGAAGCTTGGTAGAAAAATCTCACCCGGGCAAGGAAGAGAAAGAATTGGACTGCTGTTCAGTGGGCTAATGTATTATTTTCATATGAAGCTGAATGTTGCATTTCATTTGGAAAATTAAGGTTCCAGAGTCTTGAGGAAGAGTGAAGAGGTTCAGAATCTGTGTTGTTTGAAGTCTGTGATTATTTGAGGTGCAACGTTATTTTGTTGCCCCTCAATTTAACATTGCACATTGAGGTGCAATGTGCAACTTTAGGCTCTCTGACTTTCAGTGAGAGGAAATTTTAGAGCAGTTTATGATTCCTTCTGTTTACAAGCCTTATGAATATTCAGATTTAGTTTTGTAGCTGTACTTGGGATCAATCCACATTGGCAAATGTCCCAAAAGTTGTTTTAGTGATCATGGTATTATTATGCTTGATTGACCAACAAACTGGCATGAGCATTGCATCTCAATTATTTTCTGCCATATAAGTGTACAATACTTTTTCTTTGGGATCAATGAAATAGTTTTGAATTTGAATGCATTAAGTGTGAATCATGTCTTAGTGAAACTGCTGCCAGAGAGCCTGTTTGCTGCACAGTTAGCAATCTGTTACTCAGCTTGTTGCTCATTTGGGGTCTTCCAGTGTTGACGTACAGAAAAAAGTTAGACATAAACTTTGTTTGTATGCTGCACAAATTTTAGTGTTTGGGATTTGTGTGTATTGAACAGTGACAATAAACTGGATAATTCATCATTCTTTTCATCTTTTATGTGTCTTTCAGTTGTGGCTTAGGAGGTCAGAGAGTCATGCTTTGCTTTTTGTCATCTTATGGGTCAGCTGATCTCTGTACCTGCCATGGCTGCTGACAACTCAGCCAATTCTAGGTGTCCAATTGGAAAATTACCAACAGGACACCCAATGTAGGCTGTCTTAGCCTGTCAGCCTTTCCTCCCTTCTATGTGAGCCTCTTTGCCAGTCAGTTCTTCCTTTTCATCATGTATGCGACTAAATCAATGACATGCTTGTCACTGATGTCTGCCCTGCTATGCTCTCTGGGATCTTTGCTGCCGATTTTCCAGCTTCAGGCTTTTCATGCAAGCACATAAAAGGGCAAAGGGGTCCCAGAACAGCACAATGCATTACTGTAACTTCTGGAGAAAGACATCTTTAAAAAATACAGTTTTTCTTGAAAGTATTCCTGTGTAAAATACATTTAGGTAATTTTATTTTTACAATCAGGAGTCAGGGTGTTTCATTTAATGTGTGAAAACACACAACATGCTTAAAGGACCAAAATGAATCAACTGAGGCTAAACTGCAAAGGTTAATACATCTATTCAGAAACCACTAAAACTAGATAAGATCTAAAACATAAATATACATTTAAGTAATTCAAAGTAACAAAGTATTTGATCTGAGTTGTGGTTGTCATGAAACTTCAAAATGAGTGAAATGTCTCCTGTGGTGAACAAAAAGAACAATTTAAGTGGAAATTATCAGGGATGATGCACATTATGGGAAGACCGATTGTCATGAAATCATTTTGGAGCAGATTGCACAATTTTAATTCCTGAAAAGTTGGTTTAAATGTCTAAAAGTGCAAAAAATATGAAATACTGAAGGAGTTAAACATCATTGATATTCCTGAGATAGGAGAAACAGCATCATGCTTTTAATTAGTGTTATTTAAAGCTTATTTAAAGTTCCAACTGTGCTAAATGCAAACTATTGCCATCATTCAAAATGAACCTATAAAACAGTTTTATTCATCAGCAGGCCACCACATTAATGAAATAAACAAACATGAGAAACAGAAAAAGATATGCATCACAACCTGGGCTCACAGTTAACATATCAAAACAACAAAAACGACATTCAACAATTTTCTGCAACGGCCAAAAGTTGCTATTTCCACAAACATGTAGGCCTATAATATCCAGAACAACAATAACACCACTCCTCATTCCACCCATCAGCAGTTCAAATCCCCCCCCGTGGATCCAAATGAACTCCCATTGATTATGTTATTTTCCCCGCTGAGTCAACACTGTCCTGAATCTCATCTGCTGCTTCACTTATGAATGACATCATAGGAAAGCAGGTCACAATTAGAAGAAATCTCCAGAAACAAACAGAGATAAAGTTTGTTTGAGGTGCTTGTCCTGGACTGATCTGTGAGCTGCAGACTTCTCAGGGTTGTTAGCAGTGAAACATTGAGGGGGAGAAGATGGGGGAAGTGTCAGGGTGGCCTTGCCCTGCTTCACAAATTAATAGCATCACAGGTTGCAATTCATCGTTCACTACCGCTGCCGCCAAGTGTGTTGGCATTGCTTTAGGCACAGTGCAGTCATTCACCTCCTGCTGATTATGTAATGATTGTTAACAATGTGAGAGCCGTGAGCCTCTGCCAGGTCTCGTTCAGCAGCGTCGCACCGACAGCCTGCAACTACTGACATCGAAAACGATCAATAAATTAAAAATCTATAAAAGAGAAGTCAAGGCCAATCCTGCCTCTGCCTCTTAGAGGCATCTACTACTGTAAATGACTGCACTGTTGACCATGCAATGCTACATCCTACTCAAAGCTTTGACACTCTGAAAGTAAATGTTTTCTGTGTGACGAGGTACATCTTGGTCCTTCTCTAAATTATTAATAATTGTGTGTTTTGGATGTGTTTGGAGGTGCAGCTGGAGCTGATAGAGCGCAGTTTAGGATTCTCAGAATTCGATCCAAGCTAGACAGGATTCCTGCCCATGACAAAAGATATATTAGAATCTCTTCATTTTCTCACTGGGTGCTTTTTTTCAGAGCTGTGATGAATAATGCACACACTCTAAGAATGAATTAGTTCACATTTTTATGCAGTACAAACTGGCGGCTGGGGACTGGGAGCATGCAGTGATCTATCTAGCGTTAGTTAAAAGGCCGCCTTGGTGGATCAAACACATATGATTATACTCTGAAAAAGACTTGTCACAAGTGCCAACAGAAGGCTGAACGAGATGAAATTCTGTTCATTTTTCAAAAATTTGATGCACAAATTAAAATCAATTGTAGCTTCGGGTTTTAAATTGCCTCCAGGCTGCAAGGCAATCTGTTTTTCTAAAGCCTATATGTGTCAAAGTTATAAAAGCCAAAAACATGCTAGAGGGATTTAATCACTACCAGAGAAAACATGACTTCTGAACTCCTTTAAATTACTTATTTTTTAGATTCAGGCTTCTGATTACATACTTGTTTGGAACTGCAAAAGTAAAAACCACTATGTTGTAATTCCATGTCATGCATAGAAATAAAAGGCTAATTCAAATAGATGTACATGAAAAGAAACAAGATCAACAATGTTCTTTTAGAGCAAAGCAGAACACATTATGACACCTAAAAGATGAACGAAATCCATCAAAACCCCTGAGAATAACATGGCTTCTTCAACCTCAGCTAAAATTCCCATAAAGTGGCAGACAATCTTGTTTTTATTTTTAAAACCAAACACAGAAAATAAAACCTGGCATGATTTGGTGAGGCTGTCGTGTTTGGCCCTGCCCTCGTGTTTGAGAAGATCAAAATCATTTAAGAGTTTGTGTTTCTCTCTGGGCTCAACACAAAATAGTTGCCAGAGAAGCATATGGGAGACAGGATTTCAATGCCAACCAAAAGTCAGCAATTCTACCAAAAAAACAAGTAAGAAAATAAATGAGTTTATTAGAAAGTAAGTAAATGGGAAAATGAAATGAAATACCAAAGTAAATAAATAATTTATTGAAGCTACAAAATACTTACTGGAAAACCAATAATTAAGCGAGAAAAATAAATTAACAAGTTCATACTAACTAACTTAACAATCATAGTTAATAAGTAAATAACAATGCAAGTTAATAACTAAATTAGATAGACATATACATTAAAATAAAAAACCCAAAAAGATTAACTGTGGGGTGCTTTTAAGTAAGACAGTTAAAAAAATTGAATAATCTTAGGAAGCTAAAACATTATGTAAATAAATCAGTAAGCTTTCAGTAAGAAAGTAAAAACAGATTTACAAACTGTAATCAAATTAAAAATAAGCAAACTGCTGAATAATTCTGTTTGTGAATAACTGAGTAGTACAAATAGTAAATTTGAGTTAAGGAGTAAATTTATAGGCTATTTATTAACTATATCAGTGAAGAAATTAAATAAATATCAACACTTAAGTATTTTCTATATAATGATGTGTTATGTCTTTTTGTCTAATCTTCTTTGTTTTAGGGCACAGCCATAAACAAATCTATAGGGCCTACAGAAGGGTCACTACTCAGACACTCGAGTCTTAAGTTAGAATAGAAAAGAAAAGAAATATCCTGATATTGTCCCACTGTGGGGATTTACAGGCGTACAGCAGCAAGTTACAAGAAAACAGAAAATTAAGAATCAGAGCCTCTCTACTGTAAAAACACATTTACAAAGCATTTACAGAAACAATACTCTACAGTTATTAAAATTAGCATATTTAGTCCCAACGAAATGTGCACTGAACAGGAATATGAAAAGAACAGTATGCATAAAAACAGTGTATGTCTAAATCAGCAACATACTTCACACAAAGCAATAAAGACTGGAACATCTACATTAAGTAAGTAAGCAAGAATAAGTTAATTAATAAATAACTATATGTGAGTTATATAGAATAATTGGTTCAGTAAATACAATCAATTGTATATGTAAGTACTAATTTGCATATAAGTTTGCAAGTTTGTGATAAATGGACTTTACCTTTTTGTAGCAGTATCAACCAATCACAGTACTTCATTTCAAGTCAAGAGATTTTAGATTTTAAAAAATGAACATACTAAGATGTTCATCCTAAAACATTTTTTAGGAAGTAAGTACATAAATCTGCAGATACTGATGATTTTTTACTAACTTAATTTTTAAAAATTCTTTTAGACAATAATCAAGTAAGTTACAATACAGAAAATAAATAAGTAAAATAGAACAAAGTAAAATAAACAAGTAAATAGGTCATTTATTCACTGATGATACTTTGTTAACTTTCTTCTCCCAGTTTGAACATGACACAAGCTGTCTGGTAATCCCACAGAGATGGAGATGCTTGTCGGATCCCTGAGTGAGTCTCACTGATCACTGGAGACTCTTGGTCCATAAAACTAAACATCTGGAGTGAAACTCAGAACGAAGCAGGCTGTTAAATCAGAAGAACATAGAAGATGTAAAATCACTCAAGCATTCACCAGCTAAACTTTAGTTATTTTTGCAAGCTTGTTGTTGTTTTCAAAAGCTTTTCCTTCTCAGTTTTAGCTGTTTTATTGTCTACCAAAAGTTTCCTGTGCAGAGTCTTATAAGGTGTACAAAGGTTGTGGTGTAAGGGTAGTTTGCTGAATCAATTTAAGGCACCTGCTGTCTGTGAGTATCATTTAAAATCCGTGTTTGATTTCAGAGGTTTCTCCGCTTAGATTTAGCCTGCCTGCCAGGATTTAGAGCAGATTAACTTTTGAAAGTGATTTGGCTTTCAGGCTCTGCAGTCCCTATCAGGCAGAGAAATATAACTTTCTCATCCTCCATTTCTCTCCCTACAGGCTCAAATATTCTCACGATCACTGAATATTCGTGATATGCAGACCATGATATGTTGACCCCTTGAAAGTTAATTAGATGTTTGGATATAAAAACAGATGATTTTCAGAAATGGAGGTTTAAAAATATTATGTCGCACACTGCATTGGTACCTTGTATTCACTCTCACAGCAAAGACTCCCTGTGAGGATTTGTGACATTCTTTCATCATGGTAAAGTATAAATGTTCTGCTCATAGGATTTACTGAGGAGACACAAAGCACCTGCACAGACTCAAAGCTCTGCATTATCAAATTTTATATGTTTGAATTATATTTGAATGGAATAGATAACGGTCTCATAAAGTAGAGGTGGGGATGATGCATTATGTCATCACAACATGCAGCCAGCAATTTTACACAAGGGCCTATCTCCTGCTTTATCTGTCCTGTAGTGGGATGCACTGATGCAATCGTCTTGGCATTTGGAGCCAAATGACTCGTGAATATGTGAGTGGTAGTTTTCTCAAGAGGTCAGAGGGAAAGCTGTCAACCGCCGCTGGCTGCATCAAAGCTTTAGTATGCCAGGGAACTCAGAGGCTTTTAAATGTGGGAAAGGAGTTAATTGATGAATTTAAACTTCATTAAATTCCTTATGGCCATTTAAATACATCATAAAAGTAAAACACATAATAACTCTGTATTATTATGTACTGAAACAATAATATGTAGTTGAAGTGCCTTATGTTTTATTTACAGTTTGTTGTAGATCAAGTTTAATGTTAAACCTGAGGCAATTTTACATGTTGAAGCTGAAGTTAAAAGTGTTTTAACAATAATCTTACCTGGCTATTGCCTTCCTATGCAGCTCTGCTTGATTCTCATCTCCCCTTGGTGCTCCATCTGGGATTTCTCCCACTGAGCTTGACTTCTCAGGCAGAATTTCAACCAGGACTATCAGAAGGAGAAGTTGTGACGTCGTTTTTCTGCGCTGTTGTAATTTTGTAATGGCAGCGGAGGCAGTGAAGGAAGCCATTCAGTTCATGTTGGGCACATTTCCAAATATTACGCAACTAAAGCCTGAGAGACAGGAATATTTAAGACATTTTATTGTCTACCATCAGTACTACAGTATGCCTCTGAAAGCAACTACACAACTAGACGACTAATTCAAAATGCAAAATTGAAGAATTGCTTAAATTATAAAGGATTATAGATCTACTTTAAACGGTAATTTAATTACTAAAGGATCATCAGCTGACCTCTAACTTTGTTCTCTTCACCTGTTAAATTATCTGAATTTTATGCAGTGAAACACACAACAGGTGAAGATTGTTAGCTAATTTGATTGGTTGTCTATCAGGTGAGCTGTCAGATCCTCAAAGTAAACTTTTTAAGTTGGAGTTCAGTGAGCGTGAAATTAGCAGCACGGCTCATAACACAGAATCACACACGAGAGCCGCCCTCAACAAGCAGTTTTATCGACTACTCATTGAGCAGCCCACTGTGAGTGGGTTCACAGCACCTCACCAAGTTATGAAGCGTCGTCAAAATGCGCTTTTTACTGCAATTACAAAGGATATTTTTTTTTGGCTTTAGAAATTGTCCTTTTCATTCTGATACAATTGAATCAATCGTACATCTGACGAAAAATGATTTGCAGGAATTGCCATAATAACTTGTGCCGTCAAAGATAAGTGTGACATTTTACTTCTCCTATACTGGTTCAAACCTCAAACGTCTGATTATGTCTTAGTATAGGGCTTTGTGATATGAAATGTCTGAAATGTTATTTTGTACCACTGCTGGTTCAGTAAAACACTTTTTATGTTGAACTGATTAAATCTGAAAATATTTATGGTGTATTTATTAAATGAATAAACCTCGGCCTTTCACCATGTAGGCATTTATAAAATGGATATAAATCATATCCATTCATAAAACAATTGTTGAAAATTGTTTTATGGAAAGCAAAGCATAAGGATAAGAATATGGCAGCTGTAGCACAGGTATGTGAATATAATAGAATATAATAGATTATAATAGAATGAAAATATTCTATGATAAAAAAATTCAGGTTCACTGGTCACAAGATTAATGCAGATTTAAACTAAGGGAAGAAATATAAGCCAGAAAAACATAATAAAGAGAGTGGGGGGGAAATTATATAAAATAAGAACAAGAATCCCATAGAGGGATTTAAAAATTATGGTTTAAAAGAAATTTGAATATGTGTAGCATCATTTAAAATGTATGAAGTCATGATTAGGACGATAAATAATGAAAAAAACATAAACATTTACTCTAAATCTTTCTAAAACTAATTAAACCGTAAAAGTAAAAACCACACAAAAAGCATACATCATTTAAAACTAAACTTAAAATTTTAAACATATTAAGTGTTTGGTAAAAACAAAAATAATGAGAAATATAAATAAATAAAACTGTTTTTATGTCTGACACATCACAACATATTGCTGTAAATTCACATGGTTAACAGAACTCTAGACATCAGATATTTGCTCCATGGGTCCAGTTTCAGTTGTTGATGCTCACTGGTGTTCATGTTAAAGTTAAATAATCCTTCATCCTGCACATCTAATGTCCATCTTTAGCCTACAGTATTTATCCAAGAACCAGTGGCTCTGATCCATCCCCCACTTGACGCGCTAAGCTGGATGGAGTCTGGGCGGAGTTTGCTGATAAATCACGAGTCACAACACTCTGATCACCATAAAAATAAAGACAATGAACATCTGCTTTGACAATGTACTTGACTTCAAAATAGGAGGTTGATTTTTATAAAAGTGTTGTCTTTAAATCTGTTGAAAAGGATATATCCCTGGCTAAATATTAACCAGCAAGTGATCATCGGTACAGTACTGTACTCTATATATGTGCACAATATTGTACATTATTTAATTTCCTTTCCATTTTAATTTCCCTGAAGTATCTTTGAATTGGATTTGTGCTGTTTATTGTTTGACATGGTAAACTCCAAATGTTCTCAATAGGGTTGAGGTCAGAGGAGGATGAATCAATCAACTCACACCATGAGTTTCTCTTCACAGTACAATAATAACACTTCAGCTTTTGTTAAATATGTAATGTTTTCATACCTTGTCATACGGCACACTATCTGATGATTTTCATCACAGAGAGATCCTTTCTGTTTCCCATATTGATTGAAACCTGTGGCCTGCTTAACAATGTGAAACATCTTTCTTCAGTAGATTTCCTTTAGTTGCGCTCACCAGACAAACTAATCAACCCAGCTCTCTGAAATGAATTATAGTGATTCAAAGAGTCTTCACACAGAATACCATCTATAAATTTAATAGCACAACAAAAAATGTAATCTTTATGACACTTAAATCCAATTCGCATAATAATTTGGGACATGTTGTATGTTGCCTCTTACTGCTCATCATCACTAACGAAGAGGTCCAGAATATAAATACTAGATGTTATGATGTTTTTCTGCATGTTTTGTAATAATGCCCCAAGGCCTTCCAGACTTTTTTTTATCAAACATATACTGTTACCAAATGTTGGCACAGTGATGTTATGGAGTGCTCTGTGTCATTATTTATACTCTTAATGCAGATTGTTCTACGATGTGGTTACATTTTAGTGCACATAAATGAATACATTTGCATAATGTAAATATTTAATCCAAATCTCTCTAACAATATGTGGAAGTGAGTTAATTACAAGGAGACAAACAATTTTGTAAAATTAGACAGATTAAAACATTAATTATCTTAATGAATTAGTCCATTAGCATACATGGTCATATTTGATAGATTATGGTGATTATAGCAGCTCAATTGCTTCCTACTTGGACTTGGTCCAGAATGTGAGAAATAATTAAGCAATGGCAGGTTTGGGCTTAATCTGCCGCTGAAACCAGTCATTTACAGATGCAGCATAAAAAGACACATAACCTTTTATTTTCTCACCTTCTGACTTTACAACAGACTAAACCTTACCTGTCCAGTCAGTTAAAACAATCAAAACTATTTTTATTTGTTAAATACCAGAGTAATTAGTTTTGTAGACTTTTTGTAAAGGGGACAGAATTATGCACGTTATAATTTTATAATGCTGTATATATTAAACATGACTTTAAAAAATTTTGGCTTCATAATTTTATGCCTGGAAATTTTACCTCTGTCTCTTTAAGAAACCCCTACCCTTTCTAACACTCCTATATAGATGGGATCCAGACCTCCATAGACAATTTGTGCATAGAATAGAATAGAATAGAATAGAATAGAATAGAATAGAATTTAAATAACAGTCCAGATACCTTGAGGGACATAAACTCTGATTGAGTTGGTTGGGACCAGCTATGGTTAAAAAAACAAGAAGTTTTGCAGAGGACATATTGTGGACACAATCTATGTGCTTTAAATAACACTGAACAGGGCAAAATTTATATATTTTATGTACTCTAAAGATGAGTCTGTGAAACAGTCATTAAACCAACCTATCCCTGCAAAGCAAAACAGCAAACTAACTAACTAACTACAACTTTGCGACAGCAGCATACCAGGAGGTCTCATATTGTACTGAGCAGAAAAATGAGCTAAATGTATAAAATGCAAATATATCTCCTGAATATGTAGATCATATGTAAATGAAAGGTTGCACACAAAGCAGAAACCATGTTAGCTGTCAGCAGATACAGCTGCCTGCACAGCTGGGAAGCTGCAGAGGAAGTGCTCACACTGCAAAAGAAGATGCCGTACACCGTCACTCCAAAACATCTGTCAGCATGTCATTTCAAATGAATGGTGGGTAATTACACAATGATGGTTTTGTCAGTGGGTGGCATCGAACCGCCCAACTTTGGATGTGTGACAAGACTGTTCTTGTCGCTGTGCCCCTCTGAGAAAAGGTGGTGCAGATGAGACGTCATGTCACAATTTCAAATTCAAAATTGAGTTACGTTTAATATAGTAAGTGATGTCATAATCCGACTTTAGAGAACATGGATGTGCTTATTAAAGCAGCTTTACCAAATTCTAAGACTGCATTAGAAGAGAGGGAAATGATTTCCTTTGGCGCTGAAGGTTTTTGCAGCACATTTGTATTTATGTGTTTTGAATTTCTAGAGAAACAATTAGGATCTGTAAAATTATATGTGCAGGGGGAAATGCTTTAATTATTTCTTCCTTTTGAAGCCATTTGTGAACTAATTAGCATTGCACAGCTTTTATTAAAATAAAAAAAAAACTGAAAAGATTCCCCAGTGTTTATTTATATTTCAATTAATCATGTAAACAAAATGAAGCAATCTGTGAATTTGTTTTCTTTATCACTTAAAATGCATTTACATCGGATGGTCTTCCTTTTTTGCTTTTATCATTAAAAATGACAATGCTTAGTGAAATTATTCAATTGGGAATGAAAAAAGTGAAATAAATAAACTAAACAGTTCATTTACCAATCAGTTTGTTTTACCTCATTATGTTCTTGCAGAAAACTAAATTCGCCTCTTGTTGATATTGCTGAAATTTGTTTTGTATGATCCAATTTGAGTCAGCTGAAACATTTGTTGCTCTAATCACACGCTTTATTGTATAATTCTTCAAGAAAAAAAACATCCATCGCTGGTCGGGAAAATACATTTTATGCTTCTAGCTGCTGGAGCAGCTTGTAATAAACATAGGAACTGGGCAGTTATCATGAGTGGCGACAGTTACTGCGTCTGTGCAGATGAAACCGCGCATAAGCACAGAAACTTCATCAATACAATGTCAAAGAAAAAGAATGTAATGGCGTGTGCCAGAAAATTTAATAGGCAAGTGATCTCTGGCAGCACAGTGGTAAATTTCTACAACCGTGATTGTGTTACTCCCAGGCTGTTGCCAAAACAAAGAGGGGAGATCAGCACTACTGTACACTCATGCTTTACTGCAGTCTGCAAAGCTGGAAACACAAAGGCCAGAGAAGAAATGCTGCCATAAAACAAAAGCTCAACATTTGTCTAAACCAAGAGTGTGGTGATGCTATCATTTTGGTTGTGCACTTGTACAGGATGGAGACGAAAAACTGGGAGAATCTAACTTTCTAACTAAACTGAGCAAACACCAACCCCATAAGAACAAACTGAGAGACTCATTTGACTTGCAGAGGAGGCAGAGTGTGTGTAGACTTGACATGTTGTACTGAAATAATAAAGCATCTTAGCAACCCTGAAAATGGTTTTGGTGTACTCTTTCTCTCAAAGTGTTAAAATATTTCATTGTTTCTATTATTGTTATGCTTTGTGAGAGTTTGTAGGAGTGAGTTCCAATTTATTTTTATTATTTTGACAAATTTAAGGATGTGAATTAAAAGAATGGAAGGGTGGTGTTTAGATCAGGGCTGCATTCAGACAACAAAATTTCACTGAGAAAGTTGCTTCTGATTGACGTCTGCTTCTTTAGTCTTGAAACAACTTAGTTAAACTTAATGAGTTTACTAAATGCTTATTTTCCAAAATTCTTAAGACTGCATTACACAAGTGTCACCAAATATTACAGATACAAAGACCCTAAAAGCACTTAAATCATTTTCTAATTTATTACTATAATTTATAATTATAACTTCCTATTTTAATAATTCAAACAAAATAGTTTAAAATATACCTTAACATTCACTAATGTGCACAGTCTTGTCACAGAAGTTAACATCTAATCTCCGCTGATGATGGCTGAGCCAATCAGTGCAGAGAAAATGAATGTAGCTCCTGGATTGGCTGCTTTGCTAATGCTAAATGCATAAATGAATTAATTTCAAATTAGGTATTTCTTAATAGCATTATGCAAAAAGATTCTGACTTGGTATTCGGTTTGCTGCATCTGATTCGACAGCTGGTGAAGGCCTTTTCATTTGTTTAGCTGCTGAAGCTTTGGTTCAAATACAAACCTCAGTGTTGACTTCTTCACATGAAAGAGTTGGGAAGTGTTGGTGTTAGAACAGCCTGTTAAATCCAGCACACATTGTGCGATTTCAAAACCCATACAGGACTTGAACATGTCACACTGTGAGAGCGCGATATAACAGTCATTCTGTTAACACTGCAAATCAAGACACCACACTGAACAAGGTGCTGCTGCAGCACAATGCGTCAGACAAATCCATATCTGTCCATCAGTAAATGGACGGGAAGTTGTGAAAGTTAATACACTTATTTTAAGGGAAAGCTGACAATGATAGAAGCACAAAAGAGGAGAAGAATCAGATGTGGGTTACAGCAGCGGCCACACAGCATGATGTTCCCAGAAAATATCAGACGCTGCTTGTTGCAGGTCGACTTCGATGCATGTTTGTTAAACTGACTGTTTTAAGCTCACTACCAGAGATTTTCTTTCACAATGAAAGATTTGTTAATAACAATTGTTCAGTGTGAACCCGACTTTTGGAGTCTACATAGAAAATGGTTTTACTTCTTCAACCAAAACACCTGCCAGAATCATATTTGAAAGAACTTTCGGTTAGAAAAATAAATAGTCCTTGTCAAGTTGACATATTTTGCTAAAAATATCTTTCTACTGTAATCTAACTAGTGATTTATTCTTTCTAGCATGATGATTTAGTGGGAACCATTGACCTAAAGCTTGCTTCAGGTTACAGAAAAACTGTGATTATGATGCTGATATTTTCAAATAGCTGTGTATTTATTCACCGACAAATCTTCTGAATAAAGTGATCACCTGATATGGGCTTATGTATTCCATTTAAAACCATTTCTAATCAAACCAAAACATACCTTGCAGCCTTTTAGGTTCTTGCAAAGGTTTTGAAGCAGGTCTTGTAGGTCTTATATCTGAATGGTTAGATGCAGCAGAAAGTAATTTGAAATACCACATTTGTTCAGGCACCTTATCAGAAATGATCACTTCCATCTTCATGTGCTGATTGTTTTTATAAATCTGAAAACTCTTGGTTTGAGTTCATTTAGTGGAAAATGATACCTGTTCTGTGTTCAAAATAATTTATGAAGTTTAAAACTAATCATCACAGCTTGGCAACTGCTCTATAAATTAACTATAAACAATGTGACAACCGTGTTCCAAATCCTCATTAACGAATTAGCAGCACGAAGCTGTTATCGGTGTGGTAATTAAAATCTTTGATTAACACCACCTGGAAGTGAGAAGAATATTTTTTGTCTTCATTGCTGGAACTGAACTGAGACAAGTTTAAAGTATTTAGTAATGGCTTTATACTAAAACAAATTCAATAAAAAAGTGAGACTGATTCTCCTGAATCAATGCTGTATCTCTTTGTTAATTCATGATTTAGAACCTATATAACGTTCCTGTTCGGTTTATAGCACATAGTTATAATGTTGGTATCTGAAAATGGGAATCCTGTGAAATAAAGTATTTTAAAATCTGCCTATAAATCTCTACCTTCTTCTTGTAAAGTATACAGTAGGTCACTCATCATTTCTGGAAGTGTGGGAATGCTTTCTGTGTGCTGTCAATACTGCTCGTCAGTTTGTTCACACTGCAAATTTAGGAGAAAGTATTTTGCAGAGAGTTCAGGCAGCCTGTTCTGCAGGGTAGAAGATTCACTTCAAACACTCTATTTCTTCTTGCTGGTCTGAGAATAAAGTGTGAGCGTAAAATGTTTCATTCTCCAAGCAACTCCAGTAACCTCTAGGCAAGTGGTGCCCTTTTTTATGAACTCACTTTACTGTTTATTAACTGACTCGCTGACTACGGTTCCACAGAAAGAAACGTACCACGGTCCGTTTGAGTTGGAGATTTCCCAGCTGTGTTGCCATCAGGAGGCAGAAAATCCTATCGTTTTTCCCTCTTGAGGTCTGATTCATTGTCATGCACATCACAGAGGCAGATCAAGTTTCTCTTGAAGCGCCACAATAATAACAAAGCAGGCATAGGTGTTGCAGGATTTGTAAAACTGATTCATGGAGTGGACCTGTTACATGAATTCTGCATGAGTTCCTCATTTAAAGATGCATTACATTCACAATCATCCCTCTCTTGCTGTGTTGTCAGAAACTGCTCTGTCTGTATGATTGCCACATCCCTTTTTTGCCATTTTTCAAGGAAATGCAAGAACCAAACAGGCGCTATCCCTGAGGAAAAGAGAGTTTCCTGTGGTTCTGGTTGTGCTTTGAAGTGGAAGGAATCCTTATCTGTATACGGTGCTGCTAGGGATGTATGGGCAACAGTACAGTCTGTGTAAGAACCTCCATTATAGCTTCACCAAATAAGATATGCTAAAGCAACCAGGATGCTTGGGTGGCACATAAACAACACATGTTCCAGTCTTCACCATATATCAGACAGACAAACTGTAGTACTTCAAACAATTGATCTACACATAAAAATACAGCTGAGCGTGTTTAAATGGATCTGCCCACCGGGGGTCAGAGATGTGTCAGCTAAGCCATAGGGTGGAAAAGGACGTGTGTGGAGGGGGATAAAAGTAGTTTTTCTGCTGACTGGAGTTCCCCTCTAGTGACCTCCATGACAATTTGAATAATTTCAAACAAGCCTCTGTAGGGAATCATAGGCTTACGGAGCAAACTGGGAGCAACCAGCTCAGCCCTGCAAGATGAAAAACGTCTACAGACTTCTGCTGCTATCCCATTTGTCAGCGGTACAGGTGGGCTTGATTTTGGCCGGGAAAACATCCTGTTGAAGATGGTAATGTTTTCCTGTGAGGACCAGCCACAGGAGCTTTAAAACATCAATAACAACAGTAGGCATGACTGCTCATTTAATCTGAAACTGGTGACTTTCTGAGTCAGAAGTTTGTATAGATAACCTCTGAAAGTCCAAGAAGAATGATTTTATATGTATTTAGCTGAAATATATTAAGCTGAAGTTAGGAAAAAATTATCTTGGATTTGTTGCTAAAGAATGATAGCAATGAAGATGATCCAAGAAAGAGTTTTATTCATTTATTTATAAAATTTTATCTGCAACCCAAAAGAGACTTTTTTTTGTTGATATTTATATGTCTCAGCTTCCATGCACCACAAATCTAAGACAAACTTCCAGAAACCTGCAAAACAACCAAAACACTGAGTTCTTCAAAATCAAGACCAAAATACCACCTGATCAGAATCGCTTTTGAAACATAATCAATTAAACATTAACCAAAATAAATGATGTGTCTGATTTTGGTGATGGCCCTCATCAAAATGTAATGTTTGTTCAGTTGTTGACAGTCTGGTGTTTTCTTCATAACTTTGTATTTTTGTGTTTTTATTATGTAAAGCATGTTGAGCTGCCGTGCTGCTGCAATACAAAAAATGTGATTGATTGATTGGTTTGTACTTTCAAGAACTTTTTCCCTAATCTCCCCTCAGTTCATTATTTCTACTTTTTTATATATCTGAGTTATAGTTATTGCAACTATAAAGATTTTATGCTTATTTATTTCAATATTCTTGTCTGCATATTTGTTGAATGTAGGTCAGAATGCTATGTGCTACACTGTTGCCTCCTATGTGTTGTAATTTGATACCATCAGCTCAGACATTTTTCCTTCTTTGAAAAAAAATTCTTCAAAGCAAAAAATTTACATGTAGAGTATTTTCGGTCTGATATCAATGACACTCAGGCTCTACAAGGACTTGATTGGTGGTTTTTTGCATCTGTTCCCATTCAGGGCTGGCAGGGAGTCTGCTATAATGCTGCAGGTGCAACCAATAGATGCCGTCTTATCTTAGCTCCATTACACGAAGCTGGTATCACTTTGAAATAATACTGCTATGTGTGAGCAAATGCATAACTATGGTGAAGACTTGTAATGTTAGAACTTGCAGAAACCACCATTTATCTGAGAAGAGGCAGAGTGTTTCTACAGCTACAGTTTCTCTGAGGCTGCAGAGATTTTTCTCTTACTTCCAGTAAGTACTTTACTGCAACCTGAGCATACCTTCCCATTAGAGCTTATTAAAGTAATGTGACTAATGCTAACAGCATGGGCTTGTCTGGGGCTGTGGGAATGTGATGGATACTCAGGTACATTGGAGACAGTTCTTCTCAGGTGTTTTTACCTTGAAGCCTTTTGTGATAAAAATTTTAATCAGCCCAAACAGTTTTTAACAACGGCTAGAAAAAGTTACTAAGATATTAGCTCATTAGTAAGTTTGGGTCAAGTATAGAATTTAAATGTTTCCTTAATAAAACAGACTGAAAAAAATTACTTGGTAACACTGAAATAGTTAAATACACCAAATGCAAACAAAAAGGTGAGTTTGTGTTTAATTTCTTTTGAAGCAGAGAACAGACGTTACAGTTGGAAGAAAATGGGCAACCCTGTTCTTTATTGGAGTGGTTCTGAGGGTTAAACCTGACAAAGTAGAAATTAAGGATTTAAAAAGGAAAGCAGCTGAATGAACAGAGAGGTTGGATGTCTTAACAAGGGGCATGTGTGATGATGAGGTATTCAAGCCAGGTGTGAGAGGAGCAGAGAGGAGATATGGAAGGATAATAATTGTAGACCATGACACAAATCTATGTTTCTGATCAGTTTGAGCAGATTTCTTTCCAGCTGTCTTTAGGTCTGCATGACTTGGTAGAATACTCACCCACTCAGTAAAGTATTTGAAAAGCAAAGATGAAAAGATGTATTTTGCTGCCCTTATTTCTCATTGGTGAATGGATAAAAGGCTAAAAAACATGTGACCACCAAACATAGAGAGCTGTCTTCCAGAAAACAACTCCAAATGTCATTCAACTCATGACAGGTTTCAAACAGGAAAAATGACATTTAAAGAGTTTTCTGAAGGATGTCATTGTGAATTAATTTGTGAAATAAATGAAATGCATCCCTTCTGCTGATAAATCTGACTTGCACTACTTACTGTATTGTTTTGTGCCACTTTGACTTTAACCTATTATCTTCTGTGAATGTAGCAACATGAAAACAAAGGATGTTTCTTTAATACTAGAATCTATAGGATATTATGTTTCAATCTGTATCCCATGGATAAAATGTCACAATATTTGTCAGTGGTTCAGACCACAATCGTAAAGATGATTATTTATTTTTATTTATGTATATAATTAATTGTGTGTGTGTGTGTGTATATATGTACCATATTGTCTAGCATAAGTGTATAAAGTTGAGTTATACAAAGATTTCAGTGTAAAGCTAATGGTCATTAACAGGTGATTATTTTGCTGCTGCTTGATGATCAGACCTAATCAGGTATTTTAGGGAATTGCATAATAAAAGTGATTGCATTGCAGTTAGTGTTATTATAGTTGCTGTGGAACAAGGAACTTGATTGCATTTGAACAGCTACTCAGCATAACCCTAGTTTAAGGTGAGGATACTTCAGACAGATCTTTTAAGAAAATTGATGATCGGGGCATAAAAAGGTCAAATACATCTTGAAATCTAAGCAATTTTGGTAGCACTTTCATCAGATAACTAATGCCTGAGGGAGTTGTTATTCTGGACCAGAATCACATTTATTTTTATAACAAATGCTTAACTCTTGGAAACTATCTTTCCTCACAAAGTAAGAGAGCAAATTGCAAATTATTTCCAATAAATGTTCCCATTTGTGGATTTTGTTGGAGTATATATAAAGTATTTGAAAGAAAATCCGCTGCGGAAGCTAAAATACATTGGCATAACGCTACTAGATATGCTATTGGTTGATGTATGCAAAGCAGCTAATCCGGGAGCGCCATTCATTTTCCTGGGCACTCACTAGCTGTACACCCCAGGGCAAAATTTGCCATGCAAAATTTCTACCATTACCTTCAAATGAAAATCTTACATCTTAAATTTCATGAAGGATGTAGAAAGAACTGAGTGAAGAGCTTGATATTGGAAGAGGTTGTAAAAAAATTACTCTTTATTTCATTGTTTAAAAAAAGTGCATAAATTCAAATTGACGATTCCAAACACAGTTATTTCCCAGCTCATGCACATTCATAAGACAAGTGGAAGTTGCATTTTTTAGCCCAAAATCTACTGAATATCGATGCGTGAGAGATTGTTGAGACATGATTCATTGTACACACGGAAGAAATGGGGAGTCTTCATTTGAAAGTCAATGCCAAAGCTTCGACAAGCTCTGGGGGATTTAAAACCTCCAGTCAAACTTATGATGGCATCTCTCAGGGGTTCCAGAGAAACTCGCTTAATAGTTTCTTTCCTTTGTTTTAAAAAAAAATCATGCAAGACTTGTATGATTTACACATGCATTTCCAAGGTCTTGTAAATTTTTCTTATGATAGCAGGTGAAATTACTGAACCCACTTATGTTTAGATTATATCTGTGAGCACATAAAATTGTGATTATTAAATCTTATAATTTCTTCTTTCTTTCCATAATTTTCATTTTAGTTTCAGGTGTCTGAAGGATGCAGTTTCTAGCTAAGACACATCCCACAGAAATGAGTTCATTAATGACCCACTTAACACCAGGGTGTTGTAAAGAAGCCGACTGACTGTGCTGGCAGAAATGTTAATCCACCTTGTTTGGCTCAAACTCAAAGTTAGTAGAAAAGTGTGGCAGCTGTTGTTGCTTGCTTTAATCTTAAGATTTAGACTCCTTTGAGTTTAGATCTGTCCCTCCCTTCTCCAGCATGTCATACTCAAATGATGGCACTGCTTCACCAGCAATACCATCACATTCTGCAGGAGTGTGACCCATTGATTCTAATCAGGTGTGGCAACAGTGAAGCCTCTGAAACATGCAGGACAGTGGGACCTGGGGACCAGTGACATCTGGCTATGTCAGCAGGTGATCATGATGGAGATCTCCAAATATTTCCCCATGTAGATATTTTGGAACAAAAGCAATGGTTCCTCATACCAGTATAAGTTAAGTCTATGTTCACACAGCAGGCAAATATGACACAAATCTACTTTTTTTTTTTTTTTTTTTTTTTTTTGCCCATATGCGATCTACACCCAACTTTTTCTGACAGTCTGAACGGCCCAATTTTGATATTGTTCTCCAAAAACTCGATTCTGTGGGACTAAATCAGATGCATATTTGATTGCTTGTAAAGCATCATGTTGCATTTTATCTGATATTAACTTAATTGATGTGAGACATGCATCTTAATTCTTATGAAAGAAGTCTGTCAGCAAAGCTCATTGCAATCCATTTAATTTATTTTACATGTGTCTTAAGACGTGGCTAATATTCCTATTTTTTTAGCATTTTAATAAAACTGCTGCAGGCATTATAGATTTGGTAAATGCAATGAGAAACAAATTTTCGAGGGGAGAATATGTTGCGAAATGTATGCAAGAATATTCTACAGGTTAAGTGGACATAACTTTGACAAAAGAAAAAAAGGTAAATTTGCTAACATGTGCACAGACAATCCATCAACCTGCTCCTGTATATCGACTATCATTTAACACAAATCTTTTGGGGTCTTAAAAATGCTGAGAATTAAACTAAAACTGTATGCGTTCAAAGCTGAAAATGTGTAGGTACCTAAAGGCGTCAGAAATCTGTGGGAGTCAACAAAAGTCGCAAAGTCACAAAAGTAAAGTTTGAGTGTTCACTGTTGGTCCAGAACATCACAGTGACATGCTGCTGTGCTGGTGGAACCTCTTAACCTCCTGTGAGTAGCATGTGGGCTCAGAAGTCTGCCGCAGCACTGCCATTGTTGTCAAACTCGGTGTCACTCCAGCAGAACAAGGAAGTGGGGTCACCAAGCTGCTGCCAGTCATCTCTCTATTGAAGAAAGATGAGCAGACACTTGAGGCCTGAGATTGCTAAAAAGCTAGAGCTTGCTCTTTGCCTGTGAACACTGAATAAAATGTATAAACCGTCACAGAGATTTTTGAGTTGAGCTGCGGATGTTATGGATGTAAATGCAAATACCTGAGGTTAAATGTAAGACAGAATAAATAAAGTTGTTTATTGGATAATGATGAATATTTATTGAAGTTCTAGTTTGTTTACTTGCTCCAACAGAGCTGTTTCTGTGACATTCACAGGGTATGTTCTCAAAGTCCTTTTTATTTAATTCATGTCATGCAAAGGTCTGACTTGTCCTCATGCAACATAATGAATAATTGAAAATGCATTACACTAGGGGTGTAAAGCGAATGTTTGCACTCATATAAATATACTTGGGTTACATCTGTTCTTGCAGCAGAGTTGAAAATCTTATCTCCCCACTGCATCACAGCTACTTGATTTAAACACTCACCCTAATTAATCCAAAGCTCTCACTTTAATTGCCTTAATATATTGACTCTCTTTCGACCTTATCTAGATTTTCTCATGACGTCTATTTCCCCATAATTGATTTAAAAGGAGATGCTATCTCATTGCTGAGTGTGGGGCACGTATTGATAGCTTTAGTGTAAACCAGCGACAGCTTCATGGTTCTCATTGTCTACGCTAATTACAGCATGCTTGATGAATTGCCTCAGCCAAACGGTATTGAACCTTTAAATTGTTGTAGAGAAGAGCTCACCGTTCTTGTTTGGTTTTTGACAGGAAAAGACCAATGAAGACAGCCGACTGGTGGTTGGTTGCCATTTTAATGGTGGGGATCTCTGGGCTTGGTGCCACTGGGAGACCCGACAAAGAGGGATTCGGGTCGCAGCCCTATCGACCAGTCGTAAAATTCCGACACAAGGTATTGATTGCCTTCTCTTTCTATTTGTTGTCCATAATTAGACTTTTTAGCTTTTGCAAAGCATGAAGCTAATTACGTTGGAATTTATTGATGCGTCTCATGTTGTTTTTTTTCTACAAACCACATTATTTTAATAATAAAATAATGAAAAATCATTATCCTTTCTCCTCTGTGGCAGACAGTTTTTCCAGAGATATTATCAGATTAATCTGAATCCCAGATGAAAAAAGATTATTTCTTTTAACTGAACATCTTAAGTAAAAGATGTAATTGAATGCTTATTGACCACATGATAAAATGCAACTCCCACAGGCGAAACCTGCTGTTTTTATTAATTTTTTCTACTGCATTGCAAAGCACAAGTCATTATTTTCACCCTGCAGAGTAGCTGCATGCTGTTTTTCTTTGATTTAGTGTTAAACAGACGAGTGTGTGTTTATTGGTCAGAAAGCTGTTTGTTTGTATTGTGGTCCTTCAGTTTACATTTCTCATAAGCCTCTTACAGTTCTGTTTAGTGCTAAAGGCGTCTACCGTGCAGTTTGACATCCATGACGTCTCAAAGTGAAGACAGGGAGGAGAATTTTTTTTTGCATTTTTGCCTTTACTTTTAAGCCTGTCTGACACGGCCAGACTAAATACTGCATTTAGCATTTATTTTAGTTGGAGGCTGGCAAGGTGGCAAAGCGGCTTGGAGATGAAAGGCAGCAGCAGTGGTTTAAAAGGTTGGTGGCTGAGAGGAAGTAAATATAACAAGGTGTCAGAAGGAGCAGATGGTGGGATCGTCATTGGAGTATATCTGAGTTCATTAAGGAGCAAAAACAGACAAAAATCTGCTAAAAAAGAGGTAATGGTCAAACACTTGCTGACCTTTTTAAGGAGATTTATATATATAAAAAACATGCTTTCTAATAATTTAGGCTGGGCCATCTCCATACTTTGTTTTTACATAAATCCTGAACATGAGCTTTATTATTTTTTTTCTTGACACAGAGTCCCTTGAGAATAATCTATTCCAAAGTAAGCTTGGTGAAGAAGACAGTGTTTCTTTTAATACTTTTCGAAACTGTTTATTAGAGCTTCAAGCCTAAAATAAGACTTTCTTTAAAATATTTTGAAGCTGACATGGTGAGAGACGCAGCTTAATAACAGATTCATTATAAAACTAAAGAGCATTGATGCACAGAATCTAAAACTGAAAGTAAAGGAAGCAGGACTCATGCTTGTTTTTCCTCATCTACCATAATCAAAAACATTTCAAGAAATAACCTGAGAAAATTGTTTTCTTACAGATAATGTCCAGCATTCAGCTCTTTTCAGCTTAATACTAATTCTGGGAAAAAAATCCCAGTGTAAATAGCTGTGTTCAAGTCTCACATTGATTACACTCAATGAGATCTCCATATTGGTAAGAAGTTGTGTAAACTATTTTAATGATGTCTTAAAAACAGACATTTGAATGCTTTAATCCACATAGTAAAGTCTGCAGCAGTTAAAGGGCATTTTAAAGTTCTTTGCTGTCTTTAGAGGCAACTGATTAAAGGCTATTGTTGTCTGCAACACTTCAGTTGTAAAAATACTGTTTCCAGTGGACTTATTAAAATGGAAAATAAAAAGTGTCAAAAAATAAGCCTTGAGGAACTCCATTTAAACCAAAACAAACATGGAAGCACAATGCTGTCAAAGCTTTATTACTTTTGTCATCATTAGTAAAAAGCTTAGAAATAATGCAGCTATGAAACCTTAACAATTTGGGATTTTCTTAACAATACAACAAAGTCTATAAAATTGTTTTGGGTCAATAAATTTCTGTGCTTTGTGGACTTCCATGAAAGAAACGTCCTTTAAACTAGAAGAACCACTGAAAAGGACATAAAAGGTGGAAAAGGCTTTTTTAAAAAGCAAGATTGAAACTTGCATTATTACATATTCTCAATGTAATAAAATTTCAAATATCTGTCAGATAGTGATGTTAAGCAAGAAGAGACATAAATGCTCTTTTTCTGTTTTTATGTGGCTTTTGCATTGAATATAGTCTGAAATGGTGATTAATGTAAACCTCATCTCAATTATCTTGTCACTACTTTGTGTTTCTACTTAGCTCATATATTCAAGTTTAAGTCAAAGGGAAAAAAAATGTTTCACAGACTTTCATAGCTATATCTTGGAAAGTGTTTACTTTGAAATCTGTGGAGAAGGTAATGTGATTTACTTTGCTTCATGTGCACAGGATTTGGCAGAGGATTTCAGAGATGGAACATTTCTCTATCAGTGCTTTAAAGTGTAGCGGATCTTGTGGGAGAAGTGTTTGGTTACCAACATCTGCAGATTCTCCCCCAAAAAATGAGCTCTGGTGAAATGAGACACTTTTCTTATAGGGGTAGGAATATGGAAAATGGATCAAAAAGCATTGCTTTCAGTGGAAGGAGAAAATACAAAAAAATGTTAAGACATATTTTTAAAATCAATCTTGAAGCATAAGTTTGACTTTAAAAAATAAGTCAGATCTTTCTGTTTGAATTTTCTTTTTTTTTCCATTTTGACTTCAAATATTGAACATAGCCCTTGACTTAGCTGATCTGTGCTTTTTTTTACTGTTTAAAGGCATGTTTTTCATGTCTGAGGAAATATAAAAAATAATGAATTTCACTTTGGAATAAAATGAAGTGAAGCAAAATTATTTAAGTATTCTGGATTTGGAAATATACCTTCAATGTATGGATAGAGTCCTCTAAATATTAAAATCTATTTGATGTTATAGGTATCTTAAACTGTATTCTGCCTCTTTTCATATGTATGACTATTTTACTTTTTTTTTGTTTTATCTTGTAATGTTTATTTTGGACAATAATGTTATCAGTCACATGAACTCCCTTTGTTCTGGTCAGAATCGTTGTTTCTGCCAGTAGAACCTACGTCTTTCTTTCTACTCATTATATTTTCTGTTGAAACAAATTTATTCTCTCATCAATTTAACATGTATATGAAACTAGCAGGATGTTGGTATCTTACTCAGCCTTGCTTACTTTGAGACAGATGGTCAAAGACAGGCGAGGCTTGTAGAGGGGACCAAACTTTTACAAGTTTAATACACAATTAAGCAGGGAGCTAAAAAAAAAATGCATTTTTAAGTTCTGTAGTTCAGCTGAGTAATTATAATTGCTCGCTTTCCATTATTATTGAGAACAGACACTGTAAATATGCATACTAACAATAAATTATAATAAAGCAAAAAAATGTTTGTGCAAAAAGGATAATACTTTAAATAGGCATGGCTGACAGACAAATATTTACATTGTTTAATTAGAGACAACGCGCTGTGTCAGTCAGGTTTCCATCGACTCGTAGAAGGAAAGTTTAAAAAATAGCCACACAGAAAGGTGCGGGTCATTTAAATAACAGTTTATTACAAATATCTTTTTTTATTATGTCATCCCGTTTGGATAAGATTACCTCCCACCACAAATTTGTTGTTTGACTTTATTTTTTTCATAATGTTGTGAAAAAGTAATTTTCATAATGAATTTATGTCAGCATGTTGCTGGAATTTGACACAAAGTTACAAAAATGATTTATTTGCTTTTCTGCTCGAATGAAATTAATGCGTTAGGCACTTTGATTACATCCCAGAGGAATGTCATTACAGCATCTGCATACTACCATAATTTGTCTTGTGAGGGGATGGAGGTAAACTCTGCTCATCTATCTGCCTGTCAGAGCTGTAGAAATGTAAACTCCTTGTGAAAGACTATGCCACACTGGAAGCTCTTTCTCTGAATCATGCCATGTCCCTTTGTTGCCTCTAACCGTTGGCTAGATTGCAGGGAAGCTGAGGTCAGTGACTTGCCAATACAGCCAATATGAGCAGGGTAAACGTTTGGAAATGAAAAATATTGTGTGATTATACAGCGTCTAGCTTTAAAACCCCGTTTTTGCATGCAAATCTGATTACAAATATACATTTTTTATCACTTTGAATTGCAATGACAGAAAATGCATTTATGGGGAATGCGGTCGTCTCTGTGAAGTTTGCTGTTGGTTTGTCCCTCCCTTTGCTTTGAAGGACGGTGTGTGACGGGCATAACAGGATCAGACATGACCTCACAAGCCTCCCCACAATGACTTCAATCACCAAGAGTCACTCAGCCATAAACATCTGGTCACATGCTGTAGCTGTTTCAAAAAAAATTATCCCACCACATTGGGTCAGGTGTAGGACACACATCCTGTCTGCTAATCATAACTGGTTATATATCAAACAAAGTGATAATTTCTGTTCTCAGACATCTCCTGCAAGACCTTGAATGATATAGACTCGATAGTCTAATATTGCCTTGTCATGGGAGGTTAGCCATAATTTACAATTTAGAAAAATCTGCAAGCCTTGCTTGACACAAGACAGGAAAGCAATTTCTGCGAGTTTGTCGCTTTCAGATCAAGCTATTATGTCAGGACAAACAAAATGGAGGCAAGGACAACTGAGTGCAAAGCCCCACAATCCAGCTCTGGCTTAGCCACATGGCAAATCTAGATTAGCGGTGGATAACCAGTGACATGGTTATCCCCTGGGAGTAGGCTGAGAGGAAATGAGATTGAAATAAAGAGGTTGGGAACAAAAGAAACCAAAAAAAACTCGAGTGAGAAATGGATTGATGAGTACAGACATCAGAAAGTTGTTTTTATCTTTAACGTTACTGAAGTTGATTCGCAGCACAATGTACAATTCCAAGTTCCATATCTATTTTTTTATGTCAATACATTTTTGTTCATCAACTGTAAATGTATTTTAGCAATTAAATTCAAAAAAGTGAAACTTGTACAGATTTAATTCACACAGTAACATGTTTCATGTTCTCGTCATTTTAATTGCAGCAAAGTCAAGCCCTACGAATTTTTAGAAAATTACAATATTACAACAAATGGTTAATAAAAAAAAATTAAAAAAACTTTCATTCATTTGTTTATTTTTCTAATAAATACTGGTACTGAATTAGTTCAGCCTGTGGATGTCCTGTCTCAACTTATTATTGATAAAAGCTGACAGGTTCCCTTTTTACGGCCAAGTGAATTGATTTTGCTCACTCATTCAGCACAATGGTGATGTAAGCAGGTCTTGGTCATTTTGGTGTTACCTTTGCTAAGTCTTGTTGGAAGATGAAAGTGCCATATCCATAAATCTTGTCAGCAAACGGAAGCATGGAGTTCCCCAGGATTATTTAGAAAATGGCTGGACTGATTTTGGACTTGATAAACAGTTATCTTGTATTTGTAGAAACACTAGAACACCGTTTGTGGAGAACATCAGACCAGAAGCAGTTGATGAGAACGACAAATAGAACAGAAGGCCTGCAGGAATGAGATGATGTGCAAGGCGTGGAGATGGACGTGGTTGGTCAGACGAACAGTTGTTACAGGGCAGATGAAACAGAAGTTGTGCAGCTGGGTGTTTCCATGTCTGCAGAGTCTCAGGGGGCAGAGGAGGCAAGGCTGCCAGTGGCTCTGGGGAAATCATTCTTTTTAAACAAATAAAGTGTGAACACAGTCTGCAATATGCAAATGAGCCCCTTTTGAAGTCTTTCTTTCCTGTAGTGCAAATCTAAATGTCATCTCCTATAGAGTTCTTGTGGGGGAACCAGCATGGTCCAAAGAGCAACAGGCACTTTCTGCTCCTCTTCCTGTTGTGTTGTTTTCTTAACAATGTTTTGGGGAAAAAAAGGAAATGATTGGCAGGAGAAGGTTGTTACCGTTCATAATGTTTTGTTTATTGCATCATGTTGATTTAGTAAATAGAAACAGTGGATTATGAAAAAAAAGCCAACTTGGTCCTCTTCTGTTTTTCTTGTAATTGGTTTCCCAGGTTCCAAACGATTTAATTCAGGGCCAGTTTGGGTTTGGTTTTAATTATCACCTCTATCTATTTAATTCAGTTAATAAGTTTAGATGCAGCTTTTGTTCCCAAAATGTAAAAGTTGTTCCTAAGTCTTCATGGTGTGTTAAAATACTTCTAAATTTAGTTGTAAATGTGATTAATATGTTGCCAGCAGAGCATAAACAGTGTTATTTTAGGAAGTCTACACATAAAACTTGAATATTAAAACTCAATTTCTGTGGGTGTTTTTGACTCTTATTAGAATTTGATTAGCTGCAGCAGTTCCACACTTGCAATCCTATCAGATACCTTTCTACTAAGACGTTACAACACTATTGCAGCATAACTTCAGGAAAATATATAATATTTCTAAACTTTAGCTTCACTGAGTCCAATTTATCTTCCAACCACTTAGTTCATGTCAATACATTACACAAATATTAAGCAAAAATCCTTAGAACTGGCTAATTCGGTTGTATTTGGCAGACTCTCTGGTCTATTGCTGACTGTAGAGTCATTGCTAAATGCATCCATCCTCTCTGTAATAATTCCCTGCAAGAACTAGTAAAGACTTTTTTTCAAGAATAATGAACTATCAAGATTCCACTGAAGAGAAGTCTAATATGTATTCTTCTTTAACTTTGATGTAAACATTTTTCCACAACTTTATATAGCATCTAAATGTGGAGGTTTTCCAACGAATATTGACTTAAAGTACCGTGGTCACGGTTCTTCAAGCAAAGATTATTCTGGTTATTGTCAAATTTCTGGTCATATAGTTTAGAAGATAAAGTGTGAGTGAGTATGAGAAAATGGCAAATGTAAAGGTAACAATCATGCATAAAAACATAATAGCTAAAAGCGGACTGAGAAAAACAAACAGAAATGAGCCCAGTCTCCTCATGCATGATAAATAAATGGCGATGATTATCAGCCTAATGCCATAGACGGTTTATTGAAGGAAAAAGAGGATTATTTTTAAACAACATAGAAGGTTTTGTCTTTACTGTTGATAAATTTAAATCTAAATGTTGTACAGACTTATATGACAGGTGATTCCAAAATTTTTTTTTGTTCCACATATATAAATATATATGGTTTATATATTAATACATAAATATATGATATATATTTGATTATATAAATTATATTATATACACTATATGCAGACAAATATTTTAAATTATTAGTAAAAATCTTATCTTTTTGCTATGCTCAGTCAGTGCATGTAACAAGGGATAATTGAGTGTCTGCTTCTTCAGTGTTTATAATTGTCTGTATGGATGATGTATCAAAGTTACTGAATAATTATGGAACAGGATGTGCAGTTGGAGACGATATAGGTGACTGTTGGATGCAGATGATTCAGTGATGCTTTGCTCATATAGTGCTACTCATCAACTATATGGAGGGTCTGGTCTCAACATGGTTGAAAATTTGACAATATTTTGATTGTCAGAAGTGGGGAAGAAACAGAATATCCAAATTTTTTTTGCAAATACTTGGGTCATTGTATATCTGACTACCTGTCTGATATAAACATTTATAGATGATGATGCTTAATGTGGCCACAAATTAATATGTCAAGAGATAAACTTGACATGTATACACTACTTCAGTATAGATCCCTTTAAAATCTATTGCACTGTATGCCCTCCATTTGTGGAGGAGCTACAGCAAAGACTGCATGCGGATTTTCAATAAAACAATGAAAAAAACAAGGCTGCTGCTTAAGCTGTCAAGATGGAGCAGTGCAAAACAAATATTTGTCGTTACAAACAATTGAGAAGAAAAGTGTCAAGAAAAAAATTGCTAAATAACTTGAATGCTGCAAAAGAAATTGGAAGGTAATTATAGCCATAAACCTATTTTTCATCATATAATTGGATCTGAACAGGACCTTTATAACAAAAAGTGTTCTTCCAGCAGCTTTGAACCAGAAAATGCAGTAGATTTGTTTAAGTTGAAATCCTTGGGCTTTAGTGAGAACGGTGCAAAGAAGTAACAACTCAATTATTTGCTGTGTTGCATGCTGAAAGAACTTTGCCATAACGGGTCAATGATTGAATTTGTATATTCATTTGTGCCACAGAAATTGTATTCAGACATGTTCTTTCATATATCAGGATTTTGAAAGTGGTGTATTTTATTGTGCTTATTATAATTTGTTTTGTTCTTACTCCATCAGGATGGGATCCCGGAGAGCTTGCGGGTAAAAGGTGAGTTTCCACCTGCCTTCTTTCCTGTTCATTGATGCGTGACTCCATTTGTACAAAATGTGTGGCTGTTATCTAGTTGAGGTCACTCCAGGCAAAAAACATCTACTACAAAACTTTATTTTTTGTGCTAAGTTTGTGTGAAGCAGTTTCGAGTTGAAAAGCTATTACAGTTTTTGTACACCTCAAAGTAGGACTGCCCAGACCAAATGTTTATGATTCATATGTTAATAGAATTAGTGATGTCTACAGTTTTTTCTTTTTCAAAACCAACAAATAAAATCAGAAAAAGTCATCATTATCAATGTTTTTGGTGGAATTTTTTTTCCACAAAGCAGTTGATTCTCATTGACTGAATTAGCCACAGAAAATGCTGCGGCTTCTTGGGATGCAGCTGATATAACCACAACAGATCAACTACAAATATGGAAAGTTTCATCAATAGTTCCTGGTAAAGATCGTTTCAGTATGCTGTTATTGGGACGCCAAGCAGATGTCTGGGATTATGATGGGCCAATTTTACCAAAAAGCCTTTGAGCACAAGCTGGTATCCAACTAAATCGGTCAATTTGACAAAATGATATCAGCTTGTCGCATGTCGACAAAATCAAAAGGTTAATGCATTCAAGTCCCCTCATCGTCTGTGGTACAATTTTTTTTCCAAGTTTTCATTATTCTTTTTTCATCACGTAGGCCAAAATCTGCCTCACACCAGAGTTTTGTGCTGTATTAAAAGCTTGGACTTCAGCGGTGTTAGGCCTTAAACAGACACAAACATCATCATTCTTGCACGAGTTTCCTGTTTGATTCACATACGAAGTACCTACTTTATAGAGATTTGAATTATATAGCTGCCATTCTTTTTCTTTCAGCATTTTTGTTAAATGTTGACAAAGTTCAGCAATACCAGTGTGACACCATTTAGTTATCATTTCAGTGCTTTTCTGCATTTTATTTTCAGCCTGAGGTTTTCTTAAATTAGTTGAAGCATTTGTGGTGTGCTCAGCATGCATTGTGGAAAAAAAATAGGTGTGAAACATTCAAAGTTCAGAAATAAATTAGATTATATTTAATAACAAAATGTTTTGTCAGCTTGAGGCACACAATTCATTCTGCGAAGGTCAAATAATCCAAAAGTGTTGAAAATACACTTTCTAGAAACATTTTAAGGAAGCAAATACTGTGAGAAGACAAAGTAAAATCATACGTATCTAATAAAGTGAAAGAAGTAGCAGTTCACATTAATCTTAAATACTTCCATGACTAATTTCTGGTAAAGTATTTCAGGAAGAAGACTGTGGACTGGACTCAAGATTTTATAGATTTTGATTCATTTTAAAATTTCAGTGCCTCTTCCATCCTACTGCCTGGGAGCCAAAAATAATTCCTCTATTCCTAAAACTTCCCTTCATCATTTCCAGAGTTAGCAGTCAGAGGATGTACCAGTAAATACTTTCTGGGGTTGTTTTGTGGGACCAGATTCAATATTCTTAATGCACATTTTGAATTTTAAATGTTCTGTCATAAATGCATTAAACTACGCAGTTAAAAAACAAATCCATTACATGTTTACAAAATTCCTTAGGGTGCAGATTTGTGCTTTTCATAAATTCAACCTTCCTGTATTTCTGTCTTGAATTAAAATCTGAAGTTGGAAATTTTAAATTCCAAGTCTGAATAAACTTGGAATTACAACTTGGAAAGTGAGAGGCTCCCAACTAACCTTGAATTAATTATGGCTATACTTATCATAGTCAAGGTCGCAGAAATGATCAGTTTATTTGCAGTGTGTTTGGATCACTTAGAGCAAGAGGCAGACCTAATACTGTACTTTATTCATTTATGTATTTATTTATGAGCAAGTTTCTTTTTAGAATTTGAATGCATAAAATGACATATTTTTATCATCCCAATCCCGGCTGGTTTTCTGATTTGTACATTGTGCAAGCTGAACTCGGCGCAACATGATTCCCAAATCTAAGTTCCAAGTTCTGAGACAAATTGAGTACAGCATAATTGGATTCTTCTTTGCTTCCAGTTGAGGCCAATAGCAAGTAGTTTTAATGCATAAATGTTGTGAAACTAAATGGGAGAAAGAGGCACAGTTGTACTGGTGTTGGAGTAAACCTGAAGTCATCTTCTGGTTTTAGTGGCCTTTTTTTTATGTATATATATCTTTTATCTCCAAGCTTCCACGACAACTCCATGTAATCCAGCCTTATACCCGAGTTTTCCTTCCAAAGTGAATGACCCTTTTTAATTGTTTGAATATAATTATCTGAGAACCCAGTGTAGATTAGCAAAAATAGAAAGTGCATAAACAGAAATGTCTTATCCTTCCTGTCCTTGTTCTGCTCTTGTGTTCAGTGACATATTTATCATTGTGTTATTTCTGTGTTATATTTATCTGTCCTTGGTTTTTTCTATGTTGTTCTGATAATGCTGTCTCTGGGCCACATGCATCGTCAAAAAAACATATCTTTATCAAATATGAGCTTGAGAGAACTTTTTATTCCCCACTGTGTGAAAAAAACATATTATTCAATCAGAATTACCAACTTTTTTTTAACTGTGAGAATTTCTTAGTTTTTAGAACTTTCTAACATGCATACTTGGTTGAATTGACACATCACAACAACTTGCAAGTAACTTTAGTACATTTGTCCTGATAGAACCTAGTCAGATTTTTTTACTTGAATTCCACGCACATTTCAACTCTACCAAAGACATTTGATTTTGAAGCTACTCTGAGGATGTACTTAGGATCATTAACTATTTGGAAGACCCATTTAGGCCCAAATATGAACTTCCTTCCAGTTTTTTCTTTATCTTTTTGCCTTTTTCATTTCTGCGTGATATACTTTCATCACAAAGCCATTTTGTGAGGTGCACCAGTCCCTCCTGCAGCAAAACACCCACACAAAATGATGCTACTTACTTAACAGCTAGTATAATACGCTCAGGTTTACAAGTTTCAGCCCTTTCTCCTTCAAATGTATGAGTTAGCAGTTATTGATTGGGAAGTCATTAATCTGAAGTTGATTGACCATATTGATTGACTAATGAAATGGCCAATTTCTTATTGTTTTTGTCCCTTAGTTACTTTTTAAACTGAAATTCGGATTTTTTGATGATCCGGTAATTTTTATAAGGAAGTAATGATTTCTTCTGAGTGAGATTTTAGCATGTCTTTAACTTGGCTAATTTCTTTAGATTTTTCCATGATGTCCCAGAAGGAGGCAGTGTGATGCAGGTTTTGCCTTTAAAATAGATTCATAGGAGAGCCTTAATTTAACTAAATGTTGTTGTGAAAATAACCTTTCATAGACTTGAAAAGCCATGACATCCTCATTTGGGTTTTTCTAAGCTGTTTAAAAATGTAGGCATTACAGTGTGTATAAACTAATTAATGATTCTATGAAAACATATCTTGCTCATTACTCTGGCATTTAACTTCTAACAAAGTTTGAAAAATCGTATCTGACCTCGGAACAGGACATGGCATTTAAAGATTTAGTGTAATGGTATGTCTGAATATCTGGGATTAGCAGTATGTTGCACAGTTCCTGTAAAATGTGTGGACAACAGTTAGAGATGGAAATGCATAAAAACATAGCTGAGGTCAAACTGAATCCCTTTCTTCTTGCAATAATTGTAACTTGACATAAAAACAGAACATGTAGTAGTGTTGATGCTTAGAGGTCACTGCAGTAAAACGGTATGAATTACACTTCTGGAAGAGGCTACAGTTTTTCACTTTCTGAACACAGTAGTATAATGAGGGAAAATATGCCAAATCTGAGCTCTGCCTTCACCTCCGAAAGAAACAAAAAAAAATCTGCTTTTCAGCGGACAAAACAATTAATCAAATCTGTATTTGGCACCAATGTTTCCAACCAGTTCCATCAATAAGTGGATTTTTTTGTTTACAAAAAATTAATGCACTCATGTCCTCTTGTTGGTTGACAAATACATCTAATTCATCTTTCTGTCACCTGTCTAATGTATTTTCTGTCTCCTCCCAACAAAAGTCAGTGGAGGGCAAAAGGTAGTCCAGCGGTCCAACAGAGCTGCCACTGAGTGTTTGAAGGGGCTGCTAAATGAACGGACTGTATCCCCATTTTTCTTCACCAGGGAAGGTCGAAGCAGTAATTGTAGAGGGTGCATTATCATAAAGGGCGGCCCCAGCTGTCTTCAGTGATTCAATTCAATACACTATGTTCTGTAAGCTGAGAGCAGGGAAAACTTTGGCCAGTTTTCAGCAAACACATTTCCAGCCTAGAAAGTGAGAACGGTGCAGAGGTTATAAATAATTCAGGCCTGTTTTTATTTAACACCTCTTACTTTTATACTGCAGGGTCAACTTTTGACTAAAACGTAAGGTTTGCAAGCTATTGTCATATGCCTGCATTTTAAATTGACAACAAAAAGATTTTCTAGAGTTCAAAATATAAATTTTTCTGATGACAAACAAGGCCAGCCAGAAAAGACACTTTTCACCTTTCTAAGTTCAGCAGTTAAAAGAATACAACTAGCACAATGCTGAGAATCTTTATTTTTTAACTAAAAACTGTCTTTCCCTCAAAGATGAACTCCAGTCTCTCTGAAAAGGGTGAACTGACTAGAGAGCATGGCATTCTTGGAATAGTTCCTGCTAAAAACGAAGCCTCTGGTGTTGTAGTTGAATAGATAATATTTATCTTTTCATCCATGAACGTGCCTCAGATTTTTGTTTCATTTAGGCTGTGATAAACTATCACAGCAGAGCAAAGCAGAGGTATTTCTGCTTTGCTTTTTCAATTTGAAGCAATTAAAAAATTAATGATTGACAAATAGATTTATTTTTTCTGTTTTTCCAAAGAGAACACATTTTCAAAATGCTAGATTGAAGAAATGCAGAAAACCAACAAATACAGCCATTTTCTGGGGCTCTAATTGGAGTCCCAGTGTGCACCACAAAAGTTTAGCTTGTTATGAAATCTTCAACAAGACCCAAGGCTGCAATTGAAAGGAAATTTCCTACAGATCGATTGATTTTTAGCTATATCAAACACCCAGCGGAACTTGTTAAAATGATCTTCTGCCCTTATTTTATATGTATAAAAATCCAACGATGGTCATTCTCTGAATGAAAAGTGTATAAATGAAAGATCATAAAACAGAAATGTTTACATATTCACAGAAAACATGCTTTGAGTGAGCCTGTTAACTAAACCAATATTTCCTCTTCCTTACTTTGTAAAGACTTACAGAAGTTAACCAGAAAAATGAAACTACATAATCAATGGACTTAATTTACTCAGGCACAGCTGCAGAAAACACAACTAGTCAGTTATTGAATTAAGACCAGAGAACCCCAGAGCTGGGGTTCATAAACATTCAAAGTTCAAAGCAAGTTTTCAACTGCTCATTCAGAAAAGATGAAGATATTTTTCTAGACAAATTACTACATCAAATCAGTGTAATTGTGCTGTCATTTATAAAACGCTGCTTTGTCCAGAGTAATGTTGAACACTAAACCAAAATATTTGTTCTTCTCCTTGCATCAAGAATTTTCATGAGGGTCAATGATTATATAGTCTTATATTTCTGGTTGTAAGTCTTTGAAAAGGAAGGTAGGGGGGATGTTGCTTTAGTTAAATAAGACTCACTGAAAGCATTTTTGCTGTGAATATGCGCCAAGTTAACAACTGAAGTTTGTTTTTCATTGTTGAATTTTAACAAGTAAAAATTAAATTTGAGTTGGAGTGATCTTCCATGTATCTTAACTTTTGGTCTCCAGGTCACATAGAAATGTCTCTGTAGGCTCTGGTCAAAGCAACTTTTCTAATTTAGAGATTTAGAAAACTTTGAATTAAACCAGAACCTCAGAAATTGGGTTTTCATCTAAACTTAAGGCAGCAGAATCCTTTTCTCATTGGGTTTATAACACAGTGTCGGTTTCTGATATGGGTGACATGGGCAACTGCCCAGGGTAGTTTTGTTGTATTGTAATAAAAACATTATTTTCCTTTAGTAATCTTTAAAGAGATTATTACATGTCTCCAAATGGATATAAATATAAATAATTACATTTATTAGGTTGATTCCAGATAAATGTAATTATTGATTTTATAGAGAACTTCTTTGAGTTAATTATTTTCAAAATCCCTAAAATTTTTATCTTTTAGTTGATTCTAAAGAAATATTCATCAAAAGAAATATACAGAAATGTCATCTTTTTATGTAATAGAGATCAGGTCCTAAGAAGTTGTTTTTTTCTAGTAGTTTACAATGGATTGGTTTATGAACAGTTGTATAATCTGACCTATCTCCATTACAGTTCACAACAGAACTTTTCCTTGAATTTAATTATACATTATTATTTTCATGAAACCAAACAGTTTTTCAGCCCATCTCAGAAATCAAATTATTGTAGGAAGCCATCAGATTGCTTCCATGAAAATCATGTTATGGACTGAATGTTTATAGTACAATCAGTTAAACAGAACATGAATAAGATCACTGGTTGCATGTTCCCAAAGACACATCATGACACCTTTAAACAACCTTTTATCATCTTTGAGTATTCTTATTATGCCGCTTTGTTGAGGTGTAACCTCTGCACCAGTCCAAGCTTCTTGTTTTGCTGCCATGCATAATGTTTGTCCTCCTAATCTGTGTCGTCTCCTCTTCTCTAATACACTGACACAATGCATTAATTTGTATGCATTGCAGTCATTTTACCTCCACCAGACCCAAGTCCATACCAGACACACATGAATAATTCAAAAGCTGAAAAAAAACATTGAGCTCTAAATTGTATATTAATTCTAAAATTGCACAGTACCCCCTGGGACTGGGTTACAATTTTAATAACTTGTCACAGCTAAACCAAAGAGCACAGCGTTTCGGTGCTTTTCTCAGACAAAATTATTTGACTCCCTGTTGTTCCATCTCACTACACATTATTATCAAAATTTAATTTGTAATGGACTTTATACGGTTTGACTCAAGTCTATGTAGAAAGAGGAAGTACTTTTTTTTTTTTTTTAGGAATGTGGGGATGAGGCATCTTAAAAGAGATTGTAGGATAGAAGTGTAGAATTAGTTTCTTGGTTTTGTGGCTTACGTACCTGGAAGAAGGTTTGGTCCTGAAAGTCAACTGCAACCCTTGACCCACTTAACCTTAAAGGTATAGTTCAGGTGTTGGGAAGAGGGATAGATGAAGATGATCAAAGCAAAGCTTGTTTGGAAGAACATTGACTGTTCATAAGATAACTCAACAAATGTGTATTAGACTTTTGTTAAGATTGACAAATAAACACATGGAAACAAATCAAAACCATCTAAAACACAGTGACAGAGTTGGAGTATTTCATAGCTGAAGTTTGTAAAATGGGTCTGAGAAACTAACAGTAGTCTCCGGTTGGTTAAACCTGAGAGTATGAGTTGATGCATAAGGCTCTGACAGCTCTGTTAAAAATATTTAAAAGTGAAATCTCAAAGTAACTGGTGACCAGTAAGTGGAGGTCAAGACAGATGTTGTGTTCCTTCCTTGTTCCAGTTAGCAGTCTCACTGCGGCGTTTTGTCCCATGAGAAGACAACAAAGTTCCTGTTCGAGACAAGAAAACCAGATGAAGTTGTAAAATGTATCACTATGGATGCAACTTGAGTATATCCTGAGCCTCTGAATTAGCTTGGACTGCCAATGTGCTTTCCACATTGGCAGTCCATCTTCCTCCCCGGGTATAATTGCACTCGCATTGTGGTCCTGATAAAAGTCAATTCTAATTAGTCGACCAGGATAAAAAAGCAGCAAGAGTCAGCATTTTTAAACAAGTCAAATGTTTTTTGTTTGTTTGTAGACATTGACTTCCAAAGTACCACACATTTTTTTAAGGCATTTGTTTTATGATTGAATAATTTGACTTTATTAATGCATTCCAATTTACTGCATATATGAATGACTGAATAATAGTCTTAAACTTAATTTAAGAAAAGGGAAAATATAATCTGTTTCAATTTCTTTACAGAAGCCCCTCTTCTATTTTTTGTCCTCCACATGCATTCAACATTTGCAGTTTGTTTTTATGATGGCTATGAAGGAGAATCCTAATGTTCTCATAAACTGACTCTAGCAGGCCATTAGAATAACATTTAGGAGCCATTTTGCCGTGTACTATTCTGACAGGCAATTTGTTTTCAGGTTTTCTGGTTGCTTAATGAACTTTCAGTTAAAGTGAAAAGGCTCATCTGAAAATAGCACATACAAGGGTGGTGGAAAAAAAAGGTGAGTGATGGGTGTCATGGTGATCATCAGGACTGCCAAAGGAAGCAGAACCTGCTGCATATTTAACATGATCAACAATATTCCCATCAACACTCAGCTCCAGCGTATAAATGACTCCCAGGATGTTGATAAGCATAATTTTTGGCAAACCATATCTTAAATGTGTAGAATTAAATGGAGTGAGACGAATCTAATTGAGATTCATCAATAATTCGTAGTGATCCGCATGAACCCTTGCTACTTACAGTAGATAATGATGAAGGCTTGGCAATAGGAGCGCTGCCGTTTCCATCTGAAGGTCAGTGCAGTAATCATAGGAAGGAACATTATCCTGAAGGTCGGTTTCTGCTTTCAGCCAACATTAACTTTAATGCACCTTTCATCTGAATGGCAGGACCGCATCAGTGTCAAACATGAAAATTACCCCCCAGAGCTCCACACTATCCACTCAGTTATTTTATTGTATCTAGTGTCCAAACTAACTGTTACTTTTTAAAGTTATGTGTATTTCCCTGCTGGAATACATTATAAATATTTTCTTTGAAGTCTTGATCCAACTTGCTTTTTTAACTCTGCCAGTAATCATCTTGGAGGAGTGACAGCCACCTTCGTATCCAAGACTGTTTGGGATCAAATTGAAACGGGTTTAAATGAGGAGGGGGAATTGGTTGGGGTTTGGGTTTCCTAACTTTGCTTCCAAATTGTATCTTTTTCAGTCTCACTATTTTCGTGGAAAGAAAGCAAGTGAAATATTATACATGCATAGTCTTTGTGTGCATGCTTCTACTCAGCAGGGAGTGTGGCATATAGCTGCAAATTAAAGAAAAAAACGCAACTAGAATTTTGATTTGTCTTCTTTCATGTTTTGAGATCTGACATGGTCTTTTATGCGTTTCATCATTGCACAAAAACAGTCCTTTGCTGCGGCTCTTTGTTAGACGAGAGTAATGTGTGCTTTAATGTTTTCACCATTCAGTTTAAGTCTTAATTCTTGCTGACATGTGCTTGCCTTTGGAAATGGCCTCTGTCATTTGTAAATTGTGAAAGGGTGAAAGATGAAAGTCTCAGTTTGAAGCAAACAACCATACAAATCCAATGGAAGAATTGTACTATTACTTTAGAGCCATGAAGCAAATAGAATTACACAAAATGAAGTCCTTGTAAAACATAGACTTGCCCCAGTAAATGTTGTAAATGTCATGTAGTTCAAAGTGCTTTGCCTGATAAACCATAACACAATAAGTGAAAAGAAATATGTTTCTACAAAGTATGAATTATACTGTGCAAGGTATAATTGTGTAAGTTGTGTCTTACTAACATAATTTCTGCCATTTATATCAATTATAAAGAATTGCATTCAGTAGCCTGAACTGCCGATTAGTCTTTGTGGTCAAACATCACCTTCAAACTATTATAAAGTCAATCTGCCAGGAAAACAAACCCTCAATGTGTCAATGTGACACCTTTTAATCTTGTTATTTAGATGTCAATTCAATAATTGTAATTGAATCGTCCTTGCTTGTTAGACACAGAGGTGACAAAGAATATCAAGTCATTTCTAAAACCATTAAAATAGAAATGTTCCTTCACAGTTTTGCGTTTAGTCTCAGGAGAAACCACTTACTACATGATGTAGAATCTGGAGATTTGAGCTACTTCTTTGGTATTGAAGTTTATTAACTACAAAACTGATAAAAGTTGGAGGTCAACATTATAACTGTTTAAGAGCTGGTCCATTTCTGATTCTGAAATCCTAACATTGCATTCATCAATGTTTAACTTTAGCATCGAGTGACTATATACAGAAGAGTGACTATATACCCCAAAGTGTAACACTGCAGCCTTATTTCAACTTAAAAGCTGGAAGAGTCTACTGTAAAACTGATCAAAATTTCTTTCCTCAATTACTGTAAAGACTTAACTGAAAACGCCTAATAAACCTGCTATTGTAACAGGATGGGAAAATCAGTCACGGGGAGATGAGCTGCTCATCTGTGCGCAGTTTGCATACCAAACAGCCCACTGTAATGTGAAGTAGTAATGTCAGAAGCGTGGGGTACTTACAATTAGTCGACAATCTGTGATAAATGGGGCTGTTGGTGGGAACGCTCTCAGTGCTGCGTCCTGATGTGGACAGAATGAGAGAAGAGCCGAGCCTACGTACAGTCATTAGGAGAGCAAATGAAATGGGACGGAGAGTTGCCAAGTGGCTGCCAGGTGCTCTCATCCTCTCTCTCACACATGCTGTCATCCAGGGATCGACACACACACACCTACACACGCACACACACATCACACACCCAACCAACCACACACACACGCTGTCACAAGCAGGAAGTAATGCATTACTTTACTTGTTTCTTCAATTCACTACAGATTGACATTTATTGTTACAAAGTTTTACTTCTCTATATTTCAGACCTGAATAGTCTGATACCTTTTACTGCTTTTGCACATATGTATGAAACATAAATAAATCAATCTATGTTGCATGCAGGGGTGCTGAAGGAGATTTGTCACTATGTTTAATCTACACAAGTGTCTGTTTTCCCAGTAGATAAATGATTAAACTGCCAAATTACTTATCTGTGATTTAAAGTTGTAAATCAATGTAGTATGAGAATCTGTACAAGGGAGATGTTTTATTAAGCAATGAAGAAGACAGCTGGGATGCAGCTATTCATCTTTCTGAAAAATTGACAAGCTAAATGATATTCCGTGGATAGTTAATTTATAAAGTTTTGATTCATTTTTGCAGCAAAGCTTCAAGGGAGTTTAGTTTTTAGTTGTTGGGACGATCTTTCATTTTTGTCTGTTTCGATGGCTTGATGACTGAAGGCATTTAAATACTACATTTTGCAAAATCTACCCACCTGCTGTCACTTGTGTTTTCAAAGACCTACAAGATGATTTATTTGTAAGCTCAACTCATCCTACATCTGTAATATCAGCAGCAAAAGTTTATCTGATTTGTCCTCGGTGTTCAAAGGTTAGCATGTAGAAGGGATGCCATGATTCATACAGTAATGATAAATATGTAATGTTCTTTATAAATACACTGGATGCAAAAAAACACAGTCACATAGATCACATTGTGGACTTCCAGACATACTTTAATTATATAATATTAATCCTGCTCTCTTATTCAAATTGCAAATGTGGCACTATTGCCAGTGGGTTGATCAAATTTAAATGCCAAAATTGATCATAATTTGGTTTGCAATCATTGCAATACAGATGCTCTTTTTATGTAAAGCTTTTCAATTTATAAGTAAACAATTACTAGTCATTTCTACTACAGCCACATGAAGGTAACTGCATTGCTTTCTCAGACCTTTTTTTTTTTTTTTTTTTTTTGCAGACAGCTTAACCTTCATACTTAACCGAATATTAAATTATATGAAAACATAGTAACTGCAGTCGTTTGATGAAAGGTTGCTTTATTTCTAGTTCATGTTTTACTGTATAAAAATTATTAAAGACTTCCAAAAATGGAATGGCAAGAACATGCTCAAGTTTAAAGGTTTTTATTCTGGATTTTAGTGGAAGAGTGCTGCATAGAAGCTCACTGGGGTGGAAGCAACATCATCAATGTTTCAAACAAAGTGTGTTACTCCGCTTCAAAGGGCTGAAAGAGCTCATGCCTCAAATAGATTTTCATAAATTGTTCAAGAGTTGTTTATGCCACCAGGAGTGAAAGTGTTGTCACACTTCTGCAATTATCAGATGGTAAAGTGAAAAAAGATTGTTTCAAAAGCTAATGCAACACCTCAGTTACAATACTGACGGAAACGTGCCTTCAACCACACAGAGGGCAATCGGAAATTAATCTTTCACTTGCCTTATGAAATCTATGAACAGCCCTTCAGATCTCTACGAATAAAGCAACTACAACAAAAAAACCTTTATTGGTTGAAAGGTTTTTTGTTAAGAATTATGTGAAAGTATTTTATCTCAAAGCAATTTAATTTTTAACTGTCTTGTGTAACATGCTGATGTGACTCTTCATCGATGCACCTGCTTGTGGTTGGGATAAATCAGAGAGCAAGTGAACATTTAGCCCTCAAAGTTGAGGCCAGAGTTTCTTCTTCTGACAGGCTTATCAAAATATTCACTAAGATCCAAAAGGTTTGTAGCTTCATTAAAGAATAATAATAATAAAAAAAATCAACAAAACATGTTAAAATTAATAATCAGTAATTGTTTTAACAAGGTGTTGCACAATTCAGTGTGTTTCGGTTCGATTAACAAAAATAAAGACTCAAAGACCGACTGACTAGCAGAGCAGGAGTTTAAATTGGCAAATCAACCACTGCTGTGTTCATGAGAGGCTTATTTATAATTGAGAAATAAATATCAAGCCTGGAAACCTGATATCATAACGGACTGAGTATTTTTAATGTAATCTCTGCTCAGCTTGCGGAGCGCAGGCGGTTGCCACAGCAACGGGTGTGCTTAAACGACAGAGAAGGAGCATAAAAAGGTGCAAGTGGTTTTGAGTTGATCACCTGTTCGGGTTGTTTTACCTTTGTTGTGGCGCATCTCAGCCGCTGTAGTTTTTGAACGTTAAATAAACGACAAACTTGGATTAATTACCTTGTTTGTTTGCAGTCAACGTCACAACCAACATCAAATAGGAAACATATATTTGATTAAGTTTTAACAAACAAATGTTTTTTACCACAATGATTATGTTAAATTAAATTAATTATATCCCAGATTCAGAAGATTTGCCTTTACTTTAACAGAGCTCTTTGGTTCCTCCTGTCAGTCTATAGTTTCTCATACTGATGTCATCAAACCAAATTTCAGATCTGCCATAACTGACTGACACCTGCTGACCTCAGGTTTGCAACCAGCTTCTGACTGAGAAACCAGTAACCTGCTCCCAGTGTCAGAATCTCTCTGAGGAAGAAACCACATTAGGTTTTCTGTCACTATCATTTCTGATATAACTGATGTTATATTTGTATAGAATATGTTAATCGGGTTAATTTACATTTTTTATGTCTTCGTGTCATGAGGTAGATCTCATGCGGCTGGTGAGAAAAAAAGTAGATCTTGGTCTCAAAAGGTTTGAGCATCCCTGCCCGACAGCATGACAAAAGGCTGAATAAAAATACTGCTTAACATCAGGAGACTATCGACTTAAAATATAATATAGAAATCACATTTAATACCTAAATGTGAAGAAGAGTTGTGAGAAATTGACATTACTTGAATGCAGTATTATTGTAGTTGCTGATTCAATTTTGTTTTATCTCCATTTCTTATTTGAGAGCCAGTTTAACTTGGTGAACTGAGTGAAACCAGAGTCTTAAGTGTTGTTTACTACACTCTTCTCCCTCTGAGGACTTAGAGTAGTTGTGATGGAAAAGATCAGATAAATGCAAGTCCAACAGTCTCCATTTAGAGAAGGAGAGAGAAAAACATGATAGAAAAAGAATCTTGTACATGTCAAAAAGATTTCACAAGATTCTGGGAACATGTTGCCTAAGTGGATGTGGGCATTCAGATTCAGAATGAAAACTAACTATCGAGATGCATTTTTAAAGGCGTCATACAGCATGCTTTTGAAATGTTTTTTTTTTCCAAGATGATGGTAAGTCCTATGTTCATCTTTGAATTATATCTAAATGTGTTGGCAATGTCAAAGTATATCTGCTGTATCTTTTCACATTTACTAGTGTGTAAATACTTCACATGCATCAAGGAATGTCTTTCTTCAAAATGATGTTAGAACCCAAAGGTTCTTTGGGTTATTTTAATACCAGGGTGATATATTTCCATGCCAATAATGAATAGTTATAAATCACAAGACCCTCCCCCCCAAAAAATCTATAAATGATATAAAAACAAATTTAAGGTGAAAAATAACAATTCAAGGTCACCTAATTTTTTTATTTGCCATCAGTTTGCTGCAGCTGTATGGTGGGAACAACTCAGTCTATGAGAAAAACAATCAATATTGTCCATTTGAGCAAAATTAAGGATCCAGGACTCTAATTTCACAATATGCAACACCATGTGACCAATGCTCTTAATCATTACTGATAATAGTGTACATAAAATAAATATCATTCTAGTAACAAGAGTTACAAAACCCTGAATCTTTAATCAGTTAAATTGATGGCAACCATCTCCACTTCCTTGAATTTATTGTTCCAAAGATAAGCACGTTGGCACCTGAGCTCCAGTTGGTGGCGGTAATGCGCACCAACACGTTGCTAGCGAACCGTCAAAAAAAAAAACAGAAGAAGGAAAGCTATGCTATGCTTTGCTAGCAGCCTGCTTCTGTGTACTAAAAGGCCTCTTCTCATGGAGTCGAGCTCGGTTGGTTGGCTCTCCAGTATTGTGAAGGACTGTTCTTACGTTCAGTAGGAGTTTATTGCTTGAAGGAGCAAGGTGTTTGCTTCTTCACCTCCGTGGTCTTGCGAAAACCCTCATTGCTGGTTTGAGTGAAGCTGCTTCCAATGCGCGACGAGGTTGATCTTATTAAACGTTCGCGGTTCTGTGCCACAGGTTTTGCATTAAGCTGTAACGTTTTTTTCGGTCTTTATTGAAATTTATTGCCGAGATCGCATCTACTTCGGTAGCGGTGCGACTGTAGCAAACAGGATCTGGGATCATACTATTACGTGAAAACAGAGGGGGTGACGAACACAGACAGCAGTCAGGTTGGTCCATCACTTCAGTAAATAGACAGTGGGGAGTATTATGGGTCTGTTCGGTTATTGTACAATATTTTGTCAAACTTGTATACTTACATGCCTTCTGCTATCTGAGAAATGCTGAATACAGAGGATCGTAAATGAGTTTAACAGCGTTAATTTTTTTTAAGGTGAGTTAGCAGCGCTGCTAGCAGCTCGTTTCCTTGAATAACTCACAGTAATAATTAGTTATAATAAAGAAAAGCAGTGAAGTGGGTCAGAGTTCTGAGCTGCAGTTCAGAAATGCCCTTTTTGTAATTAATGTTTTTATTGTTTGGGATGGTGTTCTGTCTGGCGTTATTACATTCACTTCATTTTTGCTATTGTTCAGAACCAAAATAAGAAATAGTCTGTAAAAGAAAATATCAAAAAGGCAATATGGATAAAATCATTGTTTCCATTCTTCTACGACCTTGAATGGCTAAAACTGTAATTAACAAAAGTGATAGAAATTATTATTTACAAATAAAATAATAATAATAAAAAAGGTTAAGTTCAGTTATAGATCAATAAAGCCACAACAAAACACCCTTCACTCCGACGTATGTACTTTTGTCTGAAACTGTAAGTAAATGTTAACTGTCTGACCTCAAGGACCTGGTGTGAATAAAGCAATTCAACAACTAAATGAAAGCCAGCAAGAGCTTTAAAAACAAATCCAAGTTTAAAATTCTTCCTAAAACTGATGGCAAAGCCAGTGTAGTTAAAATAAAACAAGTGTAATGTGGTCCTGTCTGGGAGTGAGTTGAAATGTTCTGAACAAGTTGGAGGTGACCAGGAGATGACAGGGGAAACCGACATCGAGAGTGTTGCATTTGTCACTTGTGTTACTGAACAGAACAAGAACAGACTTGTACAGGTCACAGTAGCTTAAAAAAGGCTTGATTTATTTAGAAAGCGTAGATGATAAAAGTCTGACTAATTGCACGGGCAATTTGTCTAAACTGTTAAAAATAACAGAGATTTTTAACAGTCACGATCCTCAGTCACATTTATGTAAAATGTTTAAAAGTATTCAATACTTTTAAACATTTTACATAATAAACATTAAAACAATATTTTGTTTTTACATAATGTTGCTTTAATGCTGCAGTATGTTAAAAAACAAAAACAATAGCTCTTCTGCTTACTCCTAGTATTAACTAAAAACAACCAACCAGAAGCTTTTCATTAACTTTATTTTTTACAGCTGGTTCATTGCAGCATAGTCTGCTAAAACTGCTAAGGCTAGTTAGCATGGCCACCAATGACAGCAGGTAAAGGATAAGCTGTTGACAGTTGTGAAAAATCTTTTTTTTTTTTTTTTTTTTACTTTCTGCAGCCCTTGAGGGAAATTTACACTATTCAATATTAGCCACTCTGAAGCACCCCTCTATTTTTCTTCTCTGTGCGCTGGTGAGTTGTGTCTGTAAAACTTTGACTACATAAAAAAATTAGTCTGTAATTTGAAAAATACCAGTTTTAGCAGTAAATGACTGGCTGTCCACCATTCCTCATTAGAGCGTGGTGTCAGCTGAGCAGACAGCTGGATGTGCATGCTGACAACAAATCGCTGTGCCCTTCGCTGACCCTGCTGGTGGCAGAGGATGCCTGGCTGTGCAGCACAAATTCACTGAATAATCATTACGCGATGGCACCACGGGGAATTAATAAACTAGCAAATTGACTGACTCAAATCAGGTCACAGCATTCAGACTCATATCTCGTCTAAATCCTCTCTGATTGCTGGAGGATAAGGCAGGACTGCATTTGGGGAGTCCTGCGATGTGATTGAGACAGTTTAAGTGACTTTGTTTACCCTCATATCCGACTGGAAAATACAAGATCTGGTTTTGAGCATTTTGTATTGATGGCTCTCAAAGTTTTTCTGAAATATCTTTCCTATGTTTTGACAAATCAATAAAGATGTGTGTGTAAAAATTGTGCAAAACTTACAGTTGTGTATAATTAAATCAATCTTATTGTATTCTTGGCAACCATGTTTATATCTTACTTTAACCACTTTCATAGGGTCTACAGGTGACCATCTTGTTCATATTTTTTTGCCTGTGACTGAATAACTGAGGCAGAGAGTTTTCTGTTCCAAGCTAATTACATTAGATTGTAATTATTCCAGTGAAATATTAATCTCCTGTCAATAATTATAACATAGCCGTAAACCATAAACCATGCAATGTGACTAATGTGACTATCACATTGGCCATATTTTCATTGTTTTAGTGAGAATGATTGCAAATATTAGTTTTTCTTTTCATTTATATAAAAAATATTTTTATGGCTGCTCATATTATGTTTGCCTTCACTGCTTTTGTTGCACAGAAACATTTATACTCATTTATCTAATTGCTGCTGTTTTATTAGACTTGCTGTACAGCACTTTGCTCATTCTACGTGTTTGCTAAATTTTTTTACAGTTATTTGTTGGAAACATTTTATTTTATTCTTTTAGCAAAAATGAAACCGAAATATTTGATAGTAAAATTATTCAGGCACAAAGATAAACTAAATTTTTATGCCAGACAATAAAAAAATAATTGCAAATAATTTGTGAATTGTGTGAAGGTCTGAAGTACCGACTGTAACTTGGCTGATCATCAATCTTTAAAAAGCCTGAACTGCCAGTGACATTTTTTTTTAGTCTGGAAATTTGCTAAGTGTTGTTTTGGAACAGTGTTGTTTTGGAAGATCAGTAGCAAAATCATTACTGATCTTCCAAAATTAAGCAAGTCGGGGCCAATTTATTGTCGGACTGATTAATCTGTGGACTACTAGTTTGTACCATTTAAATAAATCACTTACCAATCTGTGTGATCTATGTTTAGAGGCCCATGTTTTGAGTTTAATCATAGAAATAACCTGATGATTCTTCTGTTTATTGAGTTTCACCTGTAGCGTGACAGGCTGTATTGTGCATTCTTAGCAAGAACTAATTCTAATTTCAGTTCAAATTGGTTAAAATGATTCTAATCTGCACAATAGGATCCAAGTTAACCATTCTTACTTGAACTCATTTTGGTTTATTTTTCAAAATGTGTTTTAGTTTAAAAGTTACATCTTAATAATGCCAGTCATAAATTAGTGTATTAATTATGCCATTTTTGAGTATAAATTTTATTGTCATTGATTTTGCTAAAAAGGTTTTTAAATTGTCTGAACTACCACAAACATCTGCTCGTCTCATTTTCAAATTTAAATGCTTCCATCTGTTGGAATATGAAACGGTGTGAAATATTGACTGAAAAGTGGTTTATTTAGACTACATTTGTACCTGCTCACATGTAACTCTCCTGTTACAATGCTGTTGGCAGATGTGATTTGGCATGGTTGTGTGTTTCTGTCTTCCAGACATTGAAAGTTGTCTTTGAGAAAGGGACACACTTTCTTACTCCACATTTTTTAAATACGTCTATAGCCAAAAAAAAAAAAAAAAAAAAAAAAAAAACATAAATAAATGAATCCAGGTGCCTTTTATATGACTTTGGTCATGAAAGAACTGTGATGTTCTTTTTTTTTCTCAAAATATTCTATTAAGGCACACTATCTGATAATATCTTCAATCATATAAATTACATGTTATTTTGGGTACTTAGCCGTATAATGGTCCACAGGAAGAGGTAGAAGTGTAGCAGGATGCTACTCTCCTCTTTTTGCAGCATCCAACAAGTAACGTGAAAATGAAATCTGAGTTTAAATCTATTAGTTTTGAAGTTTAGCCTATTTTGTAGAGATACCCCTATGCAGTTAAAAGTAAGAAAACACATTTTATATCAAAGTTTCTAAACTTAAACACATTGAGACAGAAAAAACTCTTAAAGTCATAATATGCACAAGCATGCACTCTCAGACATTGTGGATGTGGTGTCTGACCTGTTTTTAATGATAAAAATAAAAAATGACAGAGACTGATGCAGATTCTGGTTTGTCTAAATGTCTTCCAGCTTCTTCTTTGTTTCATATTTATGTCTATGAACACGTATGGACGGACCTTAATATGTATAACTGTTCAGATGGAACAAGTTTTCTGAAAAGTGACATTTGAAAACTATTTAAAACCTTTTGAATACAATTAATGTAATGCATAAGTTATTAATGATTATTAACACATTAAATCTAACAATTTTTTTCCTCCTTTCATAACCTTTTGATCAACATGCTGTCGTAAAACCTAACATTTCTTTTTCTGTTCCTAATGTATCCCTTGACTCTTTAAAGATAGTCAAAAGAACTATCTTAAGTGTGAAAAGCTAGTTTACGGTGTGTGAGCTAAACCGAGGCCTGTCAAGACTTGTTAGTGTTTATACAGATCGAAAAGTCTGCAAACCACAGCAGAATAAAACCATTTCTGAAAAGAACCCCTGATAGAATATTTATGAAAGAAATTACCCTCACTGCCCCAGAAATGAAGTAATTTTAAAGACAGTGATAACTTTATCACCATACCTGCTGTGTTGTAACTCTACTCATCTTCCTTCTATTCTTCTGTGCCTCTACCTTTAAGTTGAATAAAATGTTCAAGGTTTCTGTCTTTGCTGTTTTTGAAAGGATCACTTTGTTTCCAGATATGCTAGTTCCTCCCTGGCACACATTACTCCTACTCAGGTCATTCAGTCTGAAGTGTTCATTCAAATGCAGATTACAAGGCATAAATTAACATGTGAGGAGTAAGTCACGTTGGCAGGGGGAAGCTTATGCACTGTTTTATGGCAATGTCCTGTTAAAACACCTGTATGATGCACAGAAGAGCTTTGATTGTATAAATGGGTGCATGTTCTTGTTTAAATAAGACTTTAGTTGAAGGCGCCATGAAGCAGGAGCAGAAAAATGACTCAGACGCCCACGTTGACTCTGAAGTTGCTAGAAAATGAACTTCTTTGGTTCCAACTTAACGTTACACTAAAAGAAAGATATTGGTTCTTGAATTACTATGTAGAAATTACATTTTTGAAATGTCATTATGCTACTTGTAAAATGTATGACTCTGTCAGTGGACCACTTTGCACAATTTACAATTTTTTTCTAATGTTTCTCATTATGGAGTTATGTTGCTTTTCACTTTTTTTTTTGTCACAATTTCACAAAACCATGAAATCTTTAACAGAATTACTCCACAACCCTATGCATCTTAAACAATTCAAATCTTGGGGTGGGTGATGGTCAGGGCTGGAGGGGGGGTCATTTATGTAAGAAAGCTTGTAGTCCCCGATTAGAAAAAAAAAAAAAAAAAAAAAAAACTTCTATTTCACATTTTTCACCTTCCAGTTGTTAAATATTGCCTTACCAAATATTGTATCTGTATTTTTACATTGTCCATCAACTCCTGCATTAAAGGCAAATTTATTAAAGCGTGTAATAACTCTGCCAGTCAAGCACTGTGGTTAAGATTTGGATTCTGATTTATTCCAGCCAGTAAGTGTTTAGATCTACATTATTATAGAAAACGTCAACCCTTGAGATATTTTGAAGAGGCTTTATCTTTTTTTTTAATTTTCCATGGAGAGGTAAAAATGTGTTACATCTGTATTTATTTGACTGCCTGGCACTTTTCAAGAAATAAAAAGTTTTGAATACATCAGAAATGGAGCTTTTAGGTGCAAGGCCATGTCTGAAAAGTTGAAGATAGAATTTATCACCTTTGTATGGCGTTTCTTTCTTTCTTTTTTGGCATGTGTTCAATTAAAATGTATTATTCCGTTTTGACTCACCAGTAAAAGACCAAAAATCTTCCTAAAAAGAACAATCTAAACTACTGAAGAAAAGTCATTATCACACAAAGGTAGTTTTTCTCATCAAATGAATGTTAAATTCAAGTTTGTTGAAGAAACACAAATCATTTCAGTGGTGCCTTTGTACTGCCAAATAATAATTTTATTTATGCATGTGACTGATTGGTGGTCTGGTGAGACATAAACCTTCCACTGCTGATAGTTCTTTTCTATCAAGCAGACTGTGAATTAAAAAAAAATACATTCATCTGAAAATAGAAGCTTAAATCCAGGGTTTTTCATCTATTCTGGCAGATGCATAAATACATCAAACATAAATGGATTCATTTTCTCCTGTTGTGTTCTCTCTAGGTTTTATGGGACACATCAGCTATCCAAGTCCATGTGTGCATAAATACTGTGGCTTGGGACGCCATTGTGTGATCAACCATGACACTGACCAAGGGGAGTGCAGGTGTTTGGATCATTGCAAACCACACTACAAACCAGTATGTGGTTCAGATGGAAAGCTGTACCAGAACCACTGCGAGCTCCACCGGGCCTCCTGTCTTCGAGGACACAGGATTACCATCATCCACAGCGAGGAGTGCTTCTACAAAGGTAAGTGACTGTGTGACCTACCTTTGGTGATGGATCGTTTAGTTGAGCTTTCATTGTAAGGCCATTGAAATTGCTTCTGTAAAATTAAGGATCTACATTTTGTTGAGTTTATGGTGCTAAAAAGTCTATGCATTTTAAGTGTTTTGTTTTTTATATTTTACTTTTTTTTTTTGGACCCCCGCCTGCTTGTGGGTCACTATTCATAGAATTTTCTGCAGAACATAAAATTGCCCTACTGATGAATTTATTTGTACAGCATATCTAAAATGCTCAACAGAAAATTCAGGTTTGTGAAATTGGAATACTAGGCACAATGCTAATTGGTCATTGGCTGGTGTCTGCTAAGCAGCCAATCAACCTTGATGGTGATTTACCCTGAAGAGTTGAGGAAGACTGTAGATGTTAGATTCTGTGGTAGTAAGACAGTTTACACTTTGCGTATTGGTGCATATTAAGGAATATTTTGTGTTTGAGCCATTAAAAAGGGTATCTATACTCATTTTAATAGAGAGACTCAAGTATTTGTGAATTTTAGATATTTATGGGCGGCAGTGGTTCTTGTGGTCCTGTGAATACGTTAAATAATAAATACTCCCAAGAATCAGGTACTGAACCACATACCAACATCACAATAATGTGAGGAAAGTTGTGAATCAGTGTAGCAATTCAGAGCTGGTTTTGGTGCCCTCAACAAGATTAAGGTCAACCCCACCTACCTACAGCCAGAAATGTCCTTGGACGTCTACGGTATGTATTATTTGCTGTAGAAAACTTGAGTAAATATCAATGATTGCAGTCTTTACTCCCTGTATAAACTTTATTTATTCTCATTTACAAAATCGTACTTAGAAGAAAATTACAATCTGTGTGGAGGGCAAGTATTTCTCTGTATATCTACGCTGGACAAATGTTGCCGTCAAACAGTACAAGCAAAACATATAGCGCCTTAATGCTCCTTTAGCATTAAGGAGTCATATGGTAAAGGACTCCTTAATTCCTTTAGCATAGTAACCTAGTAGGGATTATAGATTTATAAAATAAAATCTACAGTTGCAGTGACATAATTAGGGTACTTTTGCGTTATTTCAGCTTAGCTAGCCAACACAAAGCTGACATATAACAGCAAAACACGTTTTACTAGTTACATGACAGAGCGTCATTCTGTTTGATTAGGTCATTTACATATTTTAAAGCAACACAGTGCTAATTTTGCATTCACATTTAAAGCACTTTCTTACTGAGAATACTGTCAACCAACGCCGTCGTCATCTTGTGAGTTTTATTGCATCTTTGGTAATGACAGTAAAAGCACATCAACACTTGGAGAACTTGTTTTGCGTATCAGCAACAAAGAGCACACGGCAGTACCCAGACTGTGATTTACTGGCAAAACAACGCTCCTTTAACACAGCATAGATGTTGCAACATTGAGAATAAAGCACACAATCTGAAAATAGCAGCACTTTTTGAAATGCACAACTCTGTTTAAAAGTAGAGGTAGGGCCATGGTTCTACATTGTTCATATTTCCCTAGAGAATCCTGACTGTGCTTCACCATGGTTTGTGTATAAACACTGCAATTATTCCAAGTCCCATGAAATGAGGCTCTTCTCCATTCTTCTGATCCAAGACATCATTGAAATAAGAGCTCCTGACATTGCTGATCCTTTTTGGGCAAAGAGAAAAGCAACAAAACACTCACAGAGAGCAAATGCATAATGTAGCAAGTCTTTTTCAGTTTTCCTGTTTACTTGTTAACTTTGAAAAGTAAATTTATAGAAGATGGGGAGAGGGGCTCTCTTAGATCTATATATTGTCTCACATGAAACCTTCTATGGTTGACACAACAAAGCAACACATCAAACTAAAAAAAACATTTGCACAAAATCCTTTGTTTAGACATAAAAGCTGTCAGTACAATTTAGAAAATAATAAATTCCCACCACAATAAATGATCTAGAAGATGCCACATGAGATGGCATACATTAAGGGTGTAAAAAGAAATCCAATGCTAGTAAAGCTAGTGTTAACAATCAGAGCCGGTGAGTCATCTCAATCACAGAAAAAGGCTTGGAGATCAATGATACCCTGGTGAGTGATGGTTGTAATCAGCCTTTCTCCTGCACCTTGTCCTGTCAGACTGCCTCTTCCCTCCTTTTCTACACCCGGTATTCAAGATGCAGAATGGGATATTTGACCAATGTCAGGCAATCAATATTAGATCGACGGGAGCCAAAGGAGGACTAAAAGATACACAACTTCTTTTTTTTTTCTCCATTTCATTCCTTGCTCAGTCTCGCCAGGTTTTCTTTTCGCTGTGACTGATATGTAATCAATTATTCAATGGAGGAGCACTCAAGGGAGAGAACAGTTTTATCCCCCTTTGGTTGATTTGAAATCTCTGCTGTAGGCTTTGAATTTAAAAGTGTAAAAATAGATAAAACTATGATTACCATATTCTTTCTAAAAGCTTAAAGCTTTTACACAGGGGAACAAAGATTTTTTCAAAATCACACAGCTGCTGAAATTTTTAGCAACAAAAGGACCTATGTAAGTCAAAAGGAATGAATAATTGAGCAACAGTAATAGAGCTTAAACAATAAAATTACTAAGCAAAATAAAGGCCATTCATTTTCCTTTGGTGCTGATTGGCTGAACCCCTTATAGTGGAGAAAAGGAAGAATACCGATCTCATCTTCTGCAGTAGTCCTAAGGCGGTTTCTGCTGTGTGTATTAGTGCATTTTGAGGCACATTTACTATTAAGCAGTTTGTGCGTTTTTAGAAGGGGTCTCAAGTATTTGTAGATTTTTGCTATTTATGGGCTGCTGTGGTCTCTTACCACTGCCACAGCTGCCGCCTCAGTGTTCTGGTCAGGCGGTAAATACTCCCTAGAATTAGTTATTGACCACAAAGCATTCCACATTAATATTGAAGAAAGTAATTTTTTCAGAATATCACTTTCAAATGCAGCTGGTTTGTCTTTCGTAACTTTAGTAAAGTTGAGTACAGTGGTCTGCTCTGAATATACAGTATTCTTTGTCCAGTATACCTGATCTGAATGACATTATGTCATTGATTTCAGTAGAGCCCTTTTAATGAACCAACAATCTAAAGGCATTTTGTAATGTTATCATGTCATGTTAGTTTTTGTCTTAGGGAACTGAGGTGCTTCCAATGATCCGATACCTTTTGTGACAGCAGCAAAAGAACCATTGTGTGTTAAAGTAGCTTTAAACTGATTGAGTTTTACAACCACAGGCTGTTTTTAAATGAACTGTCAGCCCCAGATGGATGACCCCTCCTCTAATGCTCTGCTGACTGCCACAATTCTATCCATATTTCCTATAGGTCGGCTAAACAAAAGCCGCAATAGCATATTATCCCTCACTAATATTTTGTGATCTCTTTTCGCTAAAGTGACAGCAGGTACTGCAGTCTTAATACAAGAGTAAATTTAATTAGTTGAATTCATACTTTTTTATCTATTGAAATGAGAAAAATCCCTTCAGTTTTCTACAAAGTTGTGGGTTTAAGAAAGAAGAATGTGGATTGTAATATTAGAGGAATAACATTGCTACTTTAGACAAATTTACTTTTAATTTCAATTGACATGTTTGATGTTTGTTTTATGGTTGAAGATATTCTGTTATGAAACAGTTACACATTCGTAAAACTGTATTGTCTTTGAAAAGTATTCCAGCCCCTTGAATCTTAAGTTTACTGACAACTACAAACTTCAATATGCTGCTCGGGGGATTTTAACTGATAGATTAAAAAAAAAAAAAAAAAAAAAAAAAAAAAAACTTCTAGAAGTGGAAAAAAATTAACATTTTGTTATATATAGACTGAAATTAAGATGCAAGTCTGTTTTGGAAGATGTCTACTAGTTTAGCACATCTAAATCATTTTTGCAAGATATCTCAAACTTAGTCAAATTGGATAGAGTGTCTGTCAGCAGGTCTTACTGTGGATTTTCAATTTGATTTAGGTGTGGAATTTGAGTAGTTCATTCGAACAGATGAAAATGCTGCAGACCTATTCTAAATGTTCTTCAGGAAGTGTAACTTATCCTGCAGCCTCTAGCCATCTTTTGTCCTGGACAGACTTTCCTCAAGATTGCTCAATGTAACTCCTCCCATCTTCTGTCTGTTGAAGGAAAACTTCCCTTCAACATGATGATTTCTCCACAGCATGGATGATCTGTCAAATGTAGCATTTGCTGAGTTATTTTTGTTGGATTTAGAGGTAGAAAAGTTGAGATATTGTTTTATGACCTTATCCTTCTTTAAACCTTTCCACAACTTTAGACTTTTGTGTTCCTGTTCTTCATGAGTGATACTGTTTTGCAACAAAACAAAAGGACATTATACATCAGCAAGCATATGAAAAAAAATGGTCTGTCCACACATCCATAGAAATAATTCAAATGGTTGAAGGTGATTGAAATACAGGTTAGTATTTAATTAATGTGAGTGCTCTGTTATGATGCTGTTTTGATTTGATATCATCGTATATCTTTTTGTAGAGAAAGATCAGCTGAAATGCTGAGACAAAAAGTCTGTTGATGAGCATTAATTGACAAGATGCACGCTCACGCTGTGCATTCCCTTGATGTTCTGACAGAACTGTGATTATTTTGAGAATGTACTCCTTTACATACTGTAGGTTTCATCCGAATCAATTTTTTTTTTCACCTATTTTGGTACACACAAGTAAAGAGAGATTAACATAAAAACACTACTCTTTTTGCTAAATATTCTGGGAAACTGTTTTTCTAGTTTTACTTTACAATTTTGCTGTACTTACTGTTGGTCTATCACATAAAATTCACCTTAAATTAACTCTTAATTTGTGGTTGTAATGTGATGTAAATGTGAAAAATTAAAAATATGGTGAATACTTTTGGAAGCCACTATAGGGCTTGCATTGCTGTTCCTTCAGTCAGAGAAGCTATGAAATGTTGTCGATATTTACCATATTCATGACTTAATGAGACAACATATCATCAGCAGACATGCAGAGGGCATGTCTTGATCAATGAAGTAATTCTGTCTCATATTAATTTAAGAGACGGACGATTAGTCCCCCGAGCAAGTTCAATCTTGCAGTCATTGACTGATTGCTTTGGAAGTGACATCCGTATGGAAAGAAGCTGAATCACTATCGGCTTTGGTCCCAGCTGGATGATTTAAATTTTTTTAACATGGAAATGGACAGGCCTTATCATCCAGACCCTCACGGTGATGCTTATCTGCTGAGGAAGACAGAATAAAAAATGACAGCCATGTGTTGACTGAAGTTTCTCATTAGTACTGGGGAAAGGATCTGACCCCCATTTTCCTCCTGCACAGCATGGTAACTTAAACAGGATCAGACCTGATTGAATACCAAGTGGTGCACAAAAGCCTGACCGACCTGCAAAGTGCAATATGCACATGATGGTGAATATTTTATATATGTTTTTAGCCTGGAAACACTATGAAGCAAAAGCGAGTAGAGCTAAGATTAAAACAAAAAAGCAGCTGCTTTCAGTGCATCCTACATAATAAATTACCAGGGAGAGCATACATTTCGAAAATCAGACAGCTCCTAATAAATATATTTTACCACTGTCTCTAGATTTATTTATTGTTTTTTTTTTGCATTGCATCACATACTTATGTTGCTGCAGATCATTCATTTGTTTTTCTTTCTATATATTGCATCATATCTGTATGAAGTGTATATAGAATATAACTCCTTTATTCCAACTGGAGTATGTTTAAATATATGCATACTGAAGCATCTTCAAATTCATCATGTACAAGTTCAAAGTATCTATAGTGTACGGTTTTAATTAAATATACTTAGTTAAAATTGGCAACAAGGTGCTTCAATTGATCTTCAATTAATTTGAAAATCAAATTCGAGTTCAAAATTTTCTAGCCACTGAGAAACAACTTATTGCATCAACAGATCCTCAAGAATCACCACTGTGTCTTGCCTTGTAAACGGTCTCAATGCACAACAAGCCAATCCCCTCTTCTAAGCTGCACTATAAAAACATGCAAGAGTTTCCATTTAAAGGGACCTTGTTTGTCTCTTCAGCCTGTAGATTTGTTATATTCTTCAATTATCTGAGGCTGTCTTTATGCCAAAAACGTCAGTCTGTCCGTCCATCCATTAATTCATTCTCTTCCGTTTATCCAGGGTTGGGTAGTAGCTTAAGAAGGGAGGCACAGACTTCCCTCTCCCCAGCAACTTGTTCCAACTCCTCTGAAGGAAACATATTGAGTGATTTCTTATTCCATTCAAACTACTTTAACATTTTTGGAATTCCAAGTCACAAACCATCTAAGCTAAAATATCATATCAACAGCAGAAATTAAAATCATCACTCTGTTTGGTCAAAATAAAAAAATCCTATTTAATCCATGAGCGTGGTTCAAATAACTTTTTGCATGAAATAATCAAAGTCAAAATGTATTTAATTTTAATAGTTTTTTTCCAGTTGAATTAACTTTTTCTTTCTAACGATGAACATGATGTTAAATGTGACCTTGGGCCTATATAATAAGCCGCTTTTTAAAATCCCGTGTTTGAAGTCCTGGTCAATAAGACTCCAGCTTAGAGAAGAAAATGAATTGAGCTGTGTAAGGAAACCAAAGGACTGGCAGTTGCAGTAATATGATCAGGCAGACAGACAGACTGAGATGGTTGAGGAAAAAAAAATCTTATTTGAAATCATCATCGAGATGGAAAATCAGTTTGACATTTTGCATTGATGAGTACTTGGTCTTCCATTCAACTAAAAACCTTAATTTTTTAGGTATTCATTTCAAATAAATATGAAGCTGCTTTCCTATTTTCAAACTACACATTTGCTTTAAATTAGGTCGAACTAATTGGATTATTTTTCACCATGAATAGTGAAATATAAGATTTTAAGTGAAATATTTTAAGTCGTCAGAGCTCTCATTCAATAGCTGACCAGCATTTTTGCATAATTCCGCTGGTATTTGGATGATTTATTTCTGAGGGTGACAAAGACCTTGAGGCAGAGAGACTCCTTGATGTCACTCTAAACTTCTGCTCCCTGAGATTCTCTCTCATATTCACTTCTAGACTCTGACTGCATATATAAACTATATTTTACCTTTGCTCAACAACTAAAAAAAGGTATTTGTCTGGTTTTCTTTTAAACAAACATCCGAGTTGCATTATAATTAATCAGACATCATGTTTATATTGAATACTTTGCAATAAACCAAGACTAAAGCATGCAGCCTTGGCTGAACGTTAGTGATTACACTGTCTCTCTATGAAAGTAGGTTCTTCTTGAAATGTCGGGCTTTTGTTTTTAACTGCTTCCCTGGCGTTCTCAGTCGAACAAACTCTTTGTAGATCACTCCCCTGAGCCCAGCCAAGAAAAACATGCTCATGAAGCATCATAGTCTTTTGTCCTCCAGAGACTCTCTATCTTAACGATGTGTCTTTGCGTTTCCACTGGAGAGTCACTCCAGTGAACTCACCCTGTACGCAGTAAGGGGAATTATAACCTCCTGTGTGTTCTTGCCTTCTTTTAATGACTCTTGTGGTGCCATTAATGCTGCAACCCCTGCACGAGCCTTGGCACTGTCATCGACAGCAGAGCCAGAGAACAAGCCCCTCATTAAAATCCAGACCTGTGAATCATTAAGTTTGGAAGGACGTCCAAGCCATTGTCTGCTACAAGGTCTCGCTGCTGTTGACTTTGAAGTTGGTTTGTGTACTTTGTGATGTATTTTGCAGCTAAAGCAGACATGATAGTCTGTTTTTATGTTTTGTTTTGTTTTTTACAAGTAAAAAGCTTCTATGATGAAGGAAGTGATTTTGTCATGCAAAACAGGGCTGCTTTTTTGTTGTGAAAGCTTTTTATCTGGCACTTGGTACAATAAGCTGTAACACCTTTTTTAATGACCACACAATTTGCTTTCTTGCCAGTGGGAGGTCAATTTCGACTCTGTGAACTATATCAGCTTTTTAAGACCTTTATTTCCCAACAGTTTTTTAAAATAGGTTCTGTAGTTGCACTTTATTTCAATCTCGTTTCCTAGATGAAAAATAATTTTTTGAAGTAGGAAGTTGTGATTCATTTGACAGAGAATAGGGGTGGTGAGCCCAATTTATCCACATTTGGCCAAAGACAAGTGGTAATGTGGAACTCGCCTCCAGACAAAGCTATTTGCTGGAGTCAAACCTGTTTTCAGACTCTGACACAAACTACCCAGGAAGAAACTAGCCTTAACCACAAACTTTGAAAGAACATCAAAGTGGTGAATAGGTGTTTTTAACCGGTATTTTTCCGAGGCGATTTCATTTGTGAGTCCAGCTTTCTCTTAAACCTAAATTTACTTCAGATGATGCTAATTCACAACAGATGCTTTCTCAAAAGAATCAAATGACTCCAAATCAAAATCAGCTCATCAATTCATTTGGTTAAATCAACTTTTTTGAACTATACAGGATGTTATAATGTAATTCCTTCAGCAAACACAATGCCAGAATGTTGCTTAGACTTGTTTATGCATATTTGAGAAATCTTTGAATCAGAGCTTTCATTCATACAAAGCACCACCCATATAACATTTTGCTACCAAATTTACCATTGTGTCTTTGTGCAATAACAGGAAAGTAAATCTTAGTCTATTTACCCTAGCCTTCACCTTGGAGCTTGAACCAAGTGTTTTTCCGTTGATCCAAACTACTAATAAGCAAGTAATCTAGTGTTAAACCTTGAGTGTAGTGTTCAGTTTTACTGGAAACAGTCCATTTACCATTTAATAAGCAAGTGCTTTTATTTGCCATTCACATTTTCTTACCACAAGTCTGACAAAAACAACTCAATAAAAAAAGCAATAGTTATATTTCTTTAGTACTTTTAGCATCTCTGAAAGAGTAAGGTTTAATTATTTCTGTTGAGACGATGTTCCCTCAGCAGCAGGACATGCTGCTGAGGGAACAGTTGTTGTTGTACCAGAGGTTACCATCTGCTTCATTTTCTTTGTTTCCCCACTATAACCTGTTTTAGAAGATTTATGCATGAACTGTTTCTGTTGCCAGACAACCAAAACAAACATGAGTTATTGAGCATAATGCAGCTTATTAATGCTTCACATTAGGAGTATTTTAATGTCATTTCACTGTTGTCACTTTGCTAAAGATTGTTGTTATAAGACCTGGAGGACAAAGAGATCTTACACCCTTCTATTCTCATTTAAAGTGTTCTGCCACATTTTTGTCAAAATATATGTACATACATGTTTTGTTGATTTTAAATTAAGTTAGATTTTCAAAAACTTTCAGCACTACTTTGACTTTTGTGTAAAGTTGCTGACCTCTGTCTATAGCAATAGTTATGAATGAAAGCACACATTGCCTCAGCAGTGGTTTGTCCTTATCGTGTCTATTTGTTTTTGTGTTTAGCTGAACTCTTGTAAACAGGGATGTCTGTCCTCAGAGCTCCGTGTGAATTCTAAGAGCAAATGGTTCAGCTTCACAAGGCCAGTTGACCTATCCAAACTGACTCGACTTGTCAGGAGGGAAATGTCCAATGATGCAAGAAAAAGGCGGTTTGAACAGAAAATCACATATGCAGTTACCATGTAGTGCTTTCTGTTAATGTCAGAGGATTCAATTCTCAATATAACGCAAGACTTTTGTAAACCGTTCACTCACATGCCAACTATTTACTTCAAGGGAGGGTGAAAAGTATAGTATGTCTTTTCAAAAGATCATCAAAACATCTGTATTCGCTTTTAAGACACTGCTAAGCAACAAAAAAAACACTCCTACCTTAAAGTTTGTAGGAATAAAAGCTTTAATATAATAAAAATAAATACATTAATTAGGTCTAACATCATGAACCACTGCCTCATAGTGTGTTTGTGGTGCCAAAACAGTTCCGACCCACATGTTGTAGTGTCTGGGGGTTAAGACATGACTAGGTCCTCATGTCTCAACCCCCTGTCCTTGGGAGCTACTAGCCTGAAACTTTTAGATTCATCCCTTATCCAAACCATCAAAGGCCTGTTAACAAGCTTTCCATTTGATTCAGGTGTGCTGGAGAAAGGTTGCATCCAAAACTTTCAGTGTAATAAGTACTGATGACTGAAGTTGGGCATGATTGCTTCAAGATTACTGGGTTTCTAGATGTAACCTCAATGTGTGTGTGGGTGTGTGCGTGTAGGTGTGTGTGTGTACACAGTGTATCTGTAGATGCTCATCTGGATTCACGTCTGGAAAATATTTCATTCCTGAATCATTATTGCTTTGCAGCAGGGCACATTATCCCCCTGAAAAAGGACAAGTCCATCAGGGAATACCATTTTCACCTTGACTGGTTTGCAGCAGTATATGTAGTATCCTGGGATGAACTGTTTATTCTGGCCTCTTTCAGTCAGAACCATCATTATCTTCTTTAATTTGAGCTATAGGTACTCATCCATTGTCCCACCTGAGGCCAACATTTGCTCCCCATGTGCATCAATGATTCTGTTGCCAGTTCACTTCTGCTCATTTTTTTTTGACCACTTCTGGCCGATAATAACCCAGTCCAGCCTCGGAACAGGAGGTGCTCTGACCCATCACAGTTTTAGCCCTTGTCAGACTTGCTTACACTGTTCATTGCCTGCTTCTACATTGAGGTTTTAAAACAAATGTTAATTTACTGGCAACCCACTAACGGTTGCCAAGATGAAGAGAAGACTCGTGTTTTTTGTCTGACCTGCCTGTTTTGTGTATAAAACGTGGGATGCCACATGGTAGAAAGTTATTTATTTCATGAATTTCACCCAATTCCACATTGTTACATTGTAGTAACGTCTCATTCTGAGCTTTTCATCTCTCTGAAAGTGTTCGTCATAAAATCTTTGTCACACTCGCATCAAACATTTAAAAATAGCATTATAAAGGATCTAGATGATAAGGGAGGAAAACATTTCCAAAGCACTTTTGGCTTTTCTCACCTCAGTGAAAGTTAAAATTGTCCCATTAATGATGAATATGACAATTAATGTTTGACATTTCTTAAAATTCACACAAGATCACTTTCATGATGATAATTGCGTAAAACATACACTAGATTTTTTTTTTTAAATGAGAAATAAATGGTGCCATGACTCTCTTTGCCTCAATTTAATAGGATTTAATCAAAGGGTTTTATTGTCTGGAGATATGACACCGTCCATTCATATGGGCAAAATCAATTTTTCATTGAAATTTGTCACAGAAGAAGCTTTAGAAACAGTACATAGCTGTCCTAATTCAACCCTGGGAAATGACAGTAAAAAAGAGGTCATTATTTTATTGATTTTCCTGTCTTCTTTTGCTCTGACATGGCCATTGGCTAATGATAGTCATATCAATGTGTACATGGCACCGTTTGCCTCCCTTATTAAAGTTGCATGAAGACAAATGCAGCGAAAAGCCAGTGCAGATATATGTCTCAGCCGTGGGGAATATCACAGGCTCATTTGTTGAAAAGTGAATTGGTAAGGGAAATGATGGCACAATGGTGTCACCACACTGTTCGTTGTTTGAAGAAGAAAGCAAATCACACACACCGTTAAGGAGAGATGTATTAGAGCTGGAAAAAGAATAACAAATATTAATATACAATGCAATATGGTGCTTGTAGAAGGTTAAATGAGTGTAAATCAAATGTAATAATCTGAACAAATAAAACTATTGCTGCTTTTTGACACACCAAGAGAAGACAATTGTCTGTGCAGCAGTCCATAGGTTAAAAGAAGCAACATACATTTTCTCTTTCTGTACATATTTATCATTATACATGATAAATATAATCTTCTCTTACATTGGTAGAAAACGATAGGTGAATACACATGAAAAAAAAAATGTTTTCATAGTTCTGGAGCAGCTATTGTAGTGATACAATAACCTCCCGGAATGATATACAGTATTCTCATCACGATACTATACATATCGCGATATTTGGCAAACAATACAATTTGATAATATTTGATGCACTTTTACAATTTTCTGAAAGATTTTAGAAGAACAGAGTGATTTTAGTGGCATTTTGTGTTCTATAGACTTGGAGTTAACTAGCACCAACTACACAATACTTGACTATGATTGGACAGAGTCTAAGAGTCTGCAGCTGGACAAAATGAATCAAATATGCAGTGAGAAAATTAGTTTCTGTGATTTAATTCATGTGGGTTTGACATAAAACTCAAAGTTTCAACAGTGATCCAGGAGCTGAGTGGGGAAATTATCAGCCTCGATCAGCCATCTGTAGACTCTCAATATGCAAATGTTTTTCTTTTGAACATACTGTGGCTGTGTTTGGAGTGAAAAGAATGTCTTCTGGACTCTAGGGAAAACGCTCCCGGAGTTAGCCGTGGCTGTAAGCTGTTTACTACTAGCTGCCTGGGGCAGCGGCTCTGCTTCACCCTGTAGTGATCGACTACTTGCAGCTGCGCGGCATTGCCTTTCCCCTGCTTGGCTCTCTGAGTAGGTGCCTCTCAGACTGCCAGGATTTGGTCGTACTATCATACTCTGATACACTTTGTCAATTGCTAATAAGAATAATCGATCAGCCATCGTCACCATGATAATTATCACTGCACCCAGACGCGCAGTGATGGTTTCCCCTCTTTGTTTTCCAGTTGAGCTATAGGTGATTCTGCTTTCCCTGTGAGCAGACCGCAGTCCTTTTTCCCTATGATACTCATCCAGCACCTCTTGAACTTCTTGTGCTGACCATTTTTCTATGGTCTTGGATCTGAAGGTGGGAGCTAAATCTTTACATGGACAGTTTCTGATGAACATGCGAGTAACTTCCACACTTGGATTGTCAAAGGTCTTACCCTGCTTGGGTAAGTAACATCAGCAGCACCATTTAATCTTAGCCAATATTCGAATGGATCCTCATTCTCTTTTGGCTGGGTGGAGTAAAAATCAGCAAGTGGCACGGGAGAGCACTGAGCAGACCCAAAATGTTTGCGCAAAAGTGAGTAGATGGCTTGTGGATTGCGCTGAACATCAATTCCACAGCTGCGTATTCCACACTTCACAACATCCCTGGCTCTGCCTCTGAGATGGATGAGGATTTCCTCAGCCTGGTGTTCTTGCTGTACACCACTCTTTTTTATGTAATTTCTCATTGAGTCCTCCCATTCATCAACTGTAACTGAATCAGAACTCTCCCCTTTAAAAATAGGTGGTTCTCTAACCTGGCTTCTGTAGACGAGCTGGACCTGCGAAAGATCTAATGAGCTGCATGGGACTTGATGGCTCTCATTTTGAGTTTTCTTTGTTGCAGTTCCACTTGGGTTACTTGAGTTCAGATGTGCCATGACACTAACAGCCAGCTGTTGCCCAATTTGTTGAACAATACTGCTCATCTGATCAACCAGCCGAGCATTATTAAAATGAGAATCTGGAATAGATGTGCTAGAACACTGAGGAGGCTGAACATTAGGACAGGTCTGACTACTGGGCGTAACAGCTTCTCTAGTCACAAATGTCATTTACACCAGGTACAACAAGTAATGCTCCACCCAATACTTCATCACCCATTGAAAATGGAACAGGGGTGTTAAAGAACCCTCTACCTCTACCCATGCAGGGCGGAGTCATGTTTGATTGTCCAAAATTACTGAAATTCATTTTGACAATAGTCCAAAAGCACTCAAAAGAAATATCCTTTCACAAGGATTTATGGAAACACACAGAAGCACTACTTAGACTAGTGTTAAAAACCCAAATGGCACAGTGGAGCTCCAGCGACGTGAGGATCAGAAGTCACAAGCCCGGTCCGATGTAGTTCTGAACGGGTCACGGCACCAATGTGACTTCTTTCCCAATATACAGCACACAGCAGAGACCAGTTGGGTAAATTTCTGTAATGAGTGTCAATAACAAAAACACAGTAAGCCTCCCTACTGGTCCACCAGCTCTGGGTACTGCAACAAAACTCCACGTTATTCTCAGAGCACAACCACCACTACTGTTCAGAAAGGAACTGGACTTGATGACCTTCCACAGTAGAGTTCCTGACAGACTGTGTGGAATCTGCAGTTCTTCCTCCTTTTATAGGCAACCAGTAGGGGGCGCCAAAAAACACTCACCACAGGACAACCATGAAACCCATTCTAGCAGAATTTAAACTGAACCATTTCAACTATGTTACATAAGCAATACACTAAATATGTTTGACACACACTACATGAAGCAATAAAAATTAGCAAAATGCAGAGATAAAATTTCAATTTGGAAAAACTATTGGAAAATAATGTTGCAGATAATGTGGGAACATTATTAGCTATAAGGATCCAGCACAATACAACAAGACCTTATTAAGAAGTCAATTCGATTGACAAATTTAATTCAAAAAGTGAAATTCATATTAAACTTAGTACAAACACGAATATCCTTCTACTCGTCATTCCTGTCATTTTATGACGGCTTAGGGCTCATGAAAACTTACTGTGGTTATGCAGGTATATCCATACATTGTATTATTCTGAATACTCACTGAACTGCCTGGTTGATGTTCACTTTCCATGGGTTAGTGCTTCAAAGCAGGATCAGTCTATGGCTCTGCTGAGGTTTTTGATGAAACCCAGGTTGCGCTAAGTGGCCTTCAGTTCATCTGGGCTGTTGGATCTGGTGTCCAGCATCTTTCTCTTCACAACAGTCCATCAATTTTCTAGATTTAGGTCAGGCCAGTTTGCTGGCAAATCAAACACAGTGATACTTCGGTCATTAAAGCAGGTGTTGGTACCTGTGGCAGTGTGGGCAGGTGCCAAGTCCAGTTGGAAAATGGAATAAGTATCTCCATAAAGTTTGTCAGCAGAAGGCAGCATGAGGTGCTCTAAAATATTCTGGAAGACAGCTAAGCTTCTCTTTTCTGTCTTACCATCATTAGTGTCAAGTCAGCAGACTTTTCCAAGAGGGTGCAGGGTGTAACATGACCAAGATCATTCCTGTATTACAAGTCATGAATTTGTTTAATATAATATTGACATTTCCATGAGAAACTTGATTTTCAGTTTTTGGCCTGAGCCATAATCATTATATTTGACAGACGTTAATATTTGAAAAGCCTCACTCTTTATAAGTATTTAATTTTATTGACTGAATTACTAAAATAATAAAAAACAAAACAAAAAAAATCATTTGTTTTAATTTGAGATACACCTGAAAATTATGCATTCATCAAAAATGGACTTCTTTCAGGTGATAACTAACGTAAAAGAGAAAAGGAAAAAATAAAAGAGTGAAAGTAATTGTGCTGTTTACAATCTTGTGAAAAGATTCAAAAGATGGATATCAACACATGCTCTCTGAACTTGGAAATAATTATATGGATGTGACCTTCAAGGCCTTAGAGAAGTTTGAGTGGAAAGCCTTACACAAAGGACTTAGTCCTCACATCATCATCAATGTAACTGCCTTTTACAGGCTTTGGGAATCTTATGTAACTGCTTCTGCAGCTTAAAGTGTAACCTAAAACTCTCTTACACAAGTAAGTGTTTCACATATTGCCCTGCACAAATAGCACTTTACTTTTCAAATAGACCGAAAGCTCAATACGTTGCTGTGGTCAGATGAGTTTTGGTTTCAGTTGGTTTTGGGGAAAAAAGAATATCTGCTTGTTTGTTGGAAAATGAGAAATACCATCCAGGCTTTTCAATGAAAGGGGCATTGACCAGAGACTGTCATGGCTTATTGTGCATCATTGGAAATTGATGTCTGACTTATGTATATGTGAGCATATCATTGACAGAGGCATTTATTGTAGAAAAACCTCCATCATAAACATATATTGCCTGAGAGACTTATTTCGACAAGAGTTCTAATGCTATTTCTTGTACAGTTGGCAGTGTGCATGTAGTAACTGTACCGTCTGAAGTGCAGACCTGAATCTCAGCATATCAGGAAGGGAAGCAAACATGGACTGTCAAGCAGCAGAAATCTTTCCGATCAGTTTCTGTTGGAACGGAAATAAATTCACCTTCTTAGGATGAGCTGGCTCGCTCCAGTCTTCTAGCTACTGGCCACAGTCAGAAATAGACATGCACCTTCAAAAGTTTCTAATGCATTTTCTGCTTGTCAATGTCAACTTTCCACCCCTAAAGTTAGAGATTCTTGTGGATTTGAGTGTAAACCCGTTGGTAAATTTAGAATATTACGCATATATGTGAAGATATAATATGCAATCATTTGCAAATTTATCGGTGTGAATTTATTTTAGATTTTTTTCACATTTATGCAATTGTAGAAAGCTCAGCCTCACTTGGGCATTACTAGTTCTCAAAAAGGGTAAAGACTGAAAACATACAGAGTGAGAGGATAACATTTAACTGCACTTAAATGGCTATCTCTGGGCCAAGATCCTAATCCTATTGAACATTTTGTTCTGGTGAGCTTCCTTTTGACAGTCTCTGACATTTCACTGTGAAGTACAGATATCACTTTTTGGTTTTGATGGGTGGAAAAAATGTGGCCACAGAATCTGAAATATGGGGTGCCATCTTTTCTCCTTGCTGTTTTCATGTGAAATATGACCAATTCCAATCAATCATACATTCAGAATGTATTTGTGTCTTAACACACAATGCTGTTAAAAGCAGCAAGACAAGCAGAAAACTATGAGAGACAAACGTCTTTAAAAGAAATTACAAATATGAAAAGGTGATGATGAACTGCAGAAATGCAATCAAGTAGATTACTATCAAAAGATAAGTCTGATTGAAGTGAAATATATAATAAACATGGAAACGGTGCCATTAAAGCTTTTAGGTTTCACGTTATATCAGGTATTGTTTTTCTTTTGTGTTTTCTGAAAAGTTTCCAAATAATTTGTCAATGTCTCCGTTTTCATTTCTGACCTCGAGGAGGAATAACCTTGTAACTCTAATGCACTCTGTTTCTATACTTTGTCATTGTCCTTTTTCTCATATCAAGTTATGTAAAGGCACCATCAACCATAAAGCAATGATCTCCTTTCATGAGGATGACACTCACTTATGAATGGAAGTGTGTGATAGTGGACATTAGCAATGTCATCCCATTTTTAAAATTTGATCCATAGCTGTCAGAGTGCCCTTGACTCGAGTAAACAGGATGTTCTGCAAGCATTTATAATGTCTGAACATATAACTTCAATTTTAAAGGGAAGTTTGTTTACAGTGTTGCTTAGAATTTGAAGGCAGTATATGTCTGTTCAGTAGAAACACCTTGTACCAGGCAGCCATTTTAGTTTGCCCTTTGTCTAAACTTTTAAGAGTTATGTACTACAATTTAATTTCTAAAAGACAGCTAAATTTGTATTTTATGTGTGTTTCAGAGTAAGTAAAAATTAGAAAAATAAATTCCTAATAGCTCTCAGTTTAGTGTCTGAGTTTATGTATGAATTCCTGAATGAAGACAAAGATCTAAGTAGGACATGTTTCCAAAATCTGTATGTGAAGATACAGAAAAGTAATTTGAACCAAGTCAAGCACTTTAAAAGGCAGTTCTACAAAATATTAAGAAATATAAATAATCTCCAAAATAAATTTCTTTTGCTCTCTTTATTCTCACATCAATCAAATAAAACACATTTTAGTAATCTTATCAGAAAAAATTTAGTGTGGTTTAAAGGAAGCAGATCTTTTCTTTGCAGCATTCATCTTGTTTTAAGATGCAGAAAAAGAGAAGTGTATCTGCAAACAGAGATGTAATGCTGTTGAAAAATACTTGGTTTTGCAGTTTTTCTTTAATGGGTCACCTATTTTTCCTTAATAGCTTTATCACTTATTCACTCTAGACTCCTGCAGCTTTGGAAAAGCTACTTTTAAGAATAGTTTGCAAAATGTGTTTTGTGGCATATCAGTTTTATTATTATGGCTATTTCTGTTTTGATGTTCTGAAGGGAGTTTCCTCTCCTCCGTTTAAATATGTTTCTTTTTTTCTGTTTTTGGCTTCTTTTTTGGATTAATAAAGTATAATAAGATTTAAAAAGTGGACCATATATTCTACAGGGAGAAGTTATAAAAAGAGCACAAATGACAGTCCTAGAAATCTTCGTCAAAAGATGACTACAGTGATTTCGAATAAGAGGTTTCACAAAATCTTTTTGGAAAAAAAAAAAAATATATATATATATATATATATATATTACTAATATATAGTAAACAATGAGGAATAATTTTTTCCAATGATATGATAAATCTTTACTCTGCATCTTTGGAAAGTATAATATCTATTTTTTAATGGTTCACTGTCACGTATACAGATCCGGAATCCCTGCAGGTCTCCACACCTCAACACAGAGAACTGGTGTATTTGATCAATGCATGTATTTATAGCTTGCTTAGCTTCAAAGCAACATCTAGTCATTTGCATGTTCATTATGAGCCTAAAATGGCCAATTATTCTATCAAAGGCATCTTCAGAGGACTGACCCTAAGAACCCAGTCACATGACAAATTAGCCAATTAAACATGTTTGATGTTCATGCCCCCTGTAGTGCTAAATGAAGTGTTGACTTTGTAGAATAATTTTGTTATTGTCCTAAAATGAGTTTTATTTACCTCTGCTAATGACTAAAGTCATTTTTACCAGGTGGACTCTTAGGACTAAATCCTGTACATGTACCCAATTTAAAGCTATAATTTTCTGTGCTTAAAATTTCACAAATTTAATTTCATGCCAGTTTGTTGTGTTAGCAGATGGAGTCTATGTTTTGATGACCGCAGCGTCTATTTAAAAAATAATGAGTGACTGCACAGGCATAAAGTTGTAGAAACAAACTTCAATCTACTCTTTTTGACAAACTCCTAGTTAATAAATGCAGACAGGTGGATTAAGTTTTTTAGGTGCATCAGAGTAAACCGAATGTAAAGTAAATTCATTATGCCCTTTTCTGCAGTGTCAATATTTTGTGTCGATCTATGGCATACAGTCCTAACAGAATACACTGAATGTTGATTCCTGTTTATTTACTTTGAAGTTTGTCCAGAACCATGTTTGCATCCTGCACGAGTGATTATGTCAATATCTTGAAAACACCCTCACCATTGCTCCCAGATTTTCCTTTCTCTTCTGTCACCTACTTTTTTTTTTTCTTGTAAAGGTAGTTGTAGTGCTTTGAGCTTGTATTAAAGCACTAAAGCACTTAGTGCAATCTATCCGACCCACTGTTCTATTGTTCAACCTAGTGTTGCATTATCTGATGATGAACAGAAATACAATTTGCTAAATTTTATCCAAATGTCCAAAAGCACAAATGGTTGTATAAATAATTGCTGGCTCATTAAAGCAGAGACCTATGTTTATAACTGTACAAAAAAAAAAATTAAACAATGGTTATAGGTTGTGTTTGAAATGGCTTCATGCTTTTATTATAAATATAATTATGCACAAACGTCGTCTTTGTTTTATCACAGCATTCTTCTTCCAGAGTTCAGTGCATAATGATTTTAGTTGTTGTCAACGCTTCACCCACGCATATCGCACTGTGGGGGGCACTAAAAAATTAGACTCAATCATTATAAATAATCATAATGCATTAAATGAAAAATGTGTCTAGCATGTTGGAAATCTGAACGTCAAATTTGACAGACACCTGTGTGCACAAGTGCACTCAGCGCAGCTGTGCAGGCTGTTTTGTAGACATAGGAAAGCATAATTTTCCTTTCAGTTGTTCAATACTGAAGTAACAGTGATCCAGAATTTGTTCTCAGGGCACCCAAATGGCCAGAAATGTCCCTGATGTTCGGCCAAGAACCACGTAACCACAAAGTTTGAATGCAGAAATGACTGAGCTTACCATGGAGGTGAGAATCGTCTTCATCAACCTCACATTTTAAAAGTAGATGAACAATCCAGACCTGGATTTGTCAACTCCTCCCTGCTGATTCTGTGAACAAAGAATGACAAAGATTAATGAACATATGTCAAAGAAAGGTTTGCTAGTTCCTGTACACAGATAATTGCTAAATGTGTTTAGGATATTTCTCAACAGGACTTTTTTTTTGTAAGGTGTCTTTCTGTTACAATAACTAACATACTCACAAGGCTTCCAGATTTGAGAGATCATAAAACTAAAAGATTTGTGTCTGCACGTAAATGGTGGCAGGTGAATGTTGTACTAAAACATTTGTTTCCACTGGTTGTTGTGAAGCTGAATGTTTTATGAACAGATCAATAAGAGCTGCAGAGTAGGGCATATGTGGAGCAACTGATCTATAGGAATTGAACTTGTTATGGTTACCAGCTAGAAGTCCAGTGGGTGAATAAATGACGCCACCATCCTGTAACCCGATGCTGACCCCACCATTGGACATAAAGCAGAGCTGCTGAGTAACTGTAATAATCAAAGTGTTACAGCTGGTCAGTATAATAATTACTTTTATTCTGAGTGGCTGATGACTGATATGTTTTCCAGTGACTGCATTTTCCTGGTTGCTCTATGAAGCTGAATAGATTTTTAAGAAGCAGTTCCTGGTGCTGAAAGTTTATTCATGCAGCACAAACGTTTTATTAGAAGTTGAGATGCACTCGGTAGAAAAATAAATATCGGTTGAGGAAAAAGCAAACGCTTCCAGAGGAAAGACTTTTGTTTGGTAAAAAGTGAATTCTATATGTCTGGAGCAATTTTGTCAACAGTTTGAACAACATGGTTCCCTGCATGTCCTCAAATTTGACATGAAGACGTTTTCAGTGCCACAAATAACCTCAAAGTTGTGATTTGCTTACTGTCTTGGTAGCATGCATTTAAATGCATGCTACAATTTGTATAAATGTACATTTCTTAAATAAATTGATTAAATTCCATAAATGATTGGAACAAACTTGTGAGAATGTTCCAACCTCAAAATTTACGTTAATACTTTTTTAAAGACTCATAAATTATTGTGTTGTCATTTTGAAAAGAAAATGTAAAATGTTTTGATTTTCTAACTCAAGGTTGTATCTGTACAGGTTTGATTGAAAGCTTATTGGACTACCTTTGAACTTTTCATATATGCTGAAATATTTAGCTGGCCAAAGGAGGAGATAAAAGCCACAGATATTAAGACTCGAAAACTACTAACCATGCATGGAGAGTTCCACCCCAAATCCAGCACCCTGAGACTGTACATGAGCCGCAAGGAAGGAGGCAGAGGACTAGTGAGTGTGAGAACCACTGTCCAGGACGAAACAACTAAGATCCATAAATACATCAGGGACAAAGCCTCAACAGACAATGTACTCAGTGAATGTCTCAGACAACAGGGAACGGAGGTTGAGGTACCAGAGACACCATCATGGGAGGACAAGCCCCTACATGGGATGTACCACCAGCAAATAACCCAAGTGGCTGATATCAGTAAATCCTACCAATGGCTGGAAAAACCTCGACTCAAGGACAGCACAGAGGCCCTCATCCTGGCCGCCAGGAACAAGCCCTAAACACCAGAGCAATAGAGGCCCAGATCTACCACACCAGACAAGACTAAGGTGTAGGTTGTGCAAGGAGGCCCCTGAGACAGTCCAGCACATACAGCAGGGTGCAAGATACTGGCAGGGAAAGCGTACATGGAATGACATAACCAAGTGGCAGGCATAGTGTACAGAAACATCTGTGCAGAATATGGACTGGAAACCCCGAGATCAAAGTGGGAAACACCCCCAAAGGTGGTGGAGAACGCCAGAGCTAAGATCCTGTGGGACTTCCAGATCCAGACAGACAAAATGGTAATGACGAACCAACCAGACATTGTCGTAGTGGATAAACATCAGAGGAAAGCCGTTGTGGTAGATGTAGCAATACCAAGTGATTGCAACATCAGGAAAAAGGAGCACGAGAAACTGGAGAAATACCAGGGCCTCAGGGAAGAACTGGAGAGGGCCTGGAAGGTGAAGACCACAGTGGTGCCTGTGGTCATCGGGGCCCTCGGGCAGTAACCCCCAAACTGGAGCAGTGGCTACAACAGATCCCAGGAACAACATCAGACATCTCAGTCCAGAAATGTGCAGTCCTTGGCACAGCCAAGATACTGTGCAGACGCTCAAGCTCCCAGGCCTCTGGTAGAGGACCCGAGCTCAGAGGATAAGAACCACCCGCGGTGGGTGAGAAGGGAATTTTTTTTTTTTTATATACTCAAATTAGAGTCACTCAACATGTCGAATTGTCTTGGACTGAAATCCCAGCATGTGGGGTGTTCCCCAAGGACAAATGAGGATGCTGTCTGTGAAATTTGATTGAAAGTCAGAAAGTTAAGCGACAGAAAGTTAAGAAGACTCCAAAATGCAGAAAACAAAGATTTTATGTATAATTTTTCTCCATTAAAAATGGTTCTGTTGGACAAAAATTGTAATATCTGATATTTATTTGTTAATCATTATGTGTGGGGTATTTCAGGTCCTGAAACAAACCCAACAGGCAATGGGTTCCAAACAAATACAAATACATCTGAGATCAATAGACCTTAGATGTATATATTTGTTGACCGGAAAAATATTTGTTGCACACTTTTTATAACTAGTGTAATAAAAAGAAAAACGAATTTGACAGAACTATAACAAGTATTGTTGAATGTTTGGCTCAAGCCAGGTAAGAGATAAAGGAAATGTACAGAAACAAGTAACCTTTTTTGTATGAATCCAAACCTAAATTTGGCCTACGTGATATACAATTTATTCACTCTTTACTAATGCATTTTATTTTCTTTCCCATTTTAAATAATCTGGTGGCATCATTTATTCCCCATCTCCATCTTCTTCAAGATGTCAATGAATGTAATACATGTGCCCTAACATACAGTAAACATGATAACTCCATTCCCCACTTTTCTCTTGATGCATTCTAAATATAAACCTGCATCCGAGCTGATGTGATGGCCCAGTGCTGGTATGTTCAGGCTTCATGTCACTGTCCCCCATCACGTCATCAACAAGACCTGCCAGTGACGGAGTAAGATCCGTGTAATCAACTCTACTGGGATCACATTTGAGAGCAGAACAAACCCTCCCTATCCTCATTATCCCTCTCTGTCTCTGTCTGCCATCCATCTCAGTCTACTTCCCTGTCAAATTTGAGGTGTGTAGTACAAAGTAGGTCTTTTTTTTTTTTTTAAAGACAACCTACTTTCCAATGTTTTATGTCATGGCCAAGGAAGATCAATGGGGTTTCTTATGAATAGGGTTTCTTTTAGAATTATTTTGTAATGTACAGAATGTTCTGAGATTATTGTAATAAAGTGACTTAGTAAATGGAAATAATGGCCACATTTCAGATGACTGTTTAACTCTTGGTTAAAAAATGATTCTATTCCAGGCACAGGGGGAAAGGTAGTACCTCATGAGACAGAGCTTCTGTGGTGATGAAAGATGGGGGGGAGAAAATTACAACTTCATCCACAGAGAAACGGCAGTGTCAAAGACTGAAACATAGAAAGGCGATCTCTCACAGAGAGAGATAAAGTGGTGTGACTTGATGAAGGGTGTCAAAAGACACTTCAAAATATTCATTTCTTTGTTCTTCTCATTTGCTACTTTTTACTTCAACTCGAATCTTGCTCAAAAAATTGTTAATATATTAGAATATAATATCAGGAGGATATTGTAAATCGGTCTTGTTGCTCTACTGATCATTTGACTTGAGACTAATCATACATGTACACTCACTACATTATTCCACATCTGCCTTTCGTCTTAATAGTGTAGGATGAAACCGTGTCACAGTTAATTACCACCACTTTCTTATTAAGCATTTCCCCTTGCACCATCTACAGTTTGACATGATTTCTTAGACGTGTTAAAAAAAATCTGCTAAAAGTACAACAGCTCTTCTACAGGATTTAATGGTGCTCCTGCACAGCTGTGCTTCAGAATGGGCTCAATTTAGACTTGCATATCTCACCAATAACTCAGTAAAGTTATTGAACCTCTGCTATGCTATGCTTTTTGCACATAAATAGATTCACTCACCTCGATGTAAATGTTGTTTGAAACTGACTGTGAAACAACTGCTTTGACATCTTACCTGATTGATTTGGCTATTTGTTATCTAACCACTTGGGCACTTGGAAGGCGTTACAATTACAATCCTAGCCTGTCATTGAATCCTTAAACAGAAAAAAACTGACCATACAATGTCAAAAGTATTGTCTCTTGTCCATATTATGCAGAGTACTGAATTCCACACTCTTGATGCCTATAAGCATCCATTATTCCCAACAGCAGTATGTCCGAAGTAACATACATACTTTACAGACAATATATTGGTTATTTTATCATGTTTTGACTTGAATAATATACCATAACTCATGGCAAGATGGGAAACCTTGTGGACACAAATTTAGGAGCCCAAGCTCCCTGTTAGGAATTCATTCACCATCTGGCTTTCATTTTATATCCCTTCCAAATTTGTCAGATTTTGTATATATTTAATTGTGATTCTTTGAAACAATATTTCAATTCGAATAAAGATGTTGCTACAGGTTTAATCAAGGTTTGGTTCAAATATGTAATTTCGTCTTTATTGTTTTTCTTTTTGGTATAACATACAAAGTAAAATCAGTGTTCGCTATTTCAGGTGAAGAGAAAGCTTTTCTCTCTATGGAAGATGACAAAGGTCAAGAACAGATGACAAACTAACCTTTCAAACAGGATTTTCTGAGCTCAAAAGTAAATTTCTGGCCTTATTTTTTATTTCTTTCTTCATTGCTTTATGGATTTAAAGATTTATTTATAATGAACTTTACAGTAAATTCTGAAACAGGAGCAGAAGTTTCATCTTACATCTGAGCTTGTTGAGAGCACTTTGCATGCATATAACTGTCAGTCAGAGCAGCAGTGATGGTTTGAGGCTCCACTGCTCAGATATCCATTTCAGATGCAGTCAGGTGTTGCTGCAGTGACACCTTTAGTTGCTCTTAAAGATTGCAATCAGTGACCTCTGATTTGGGTAGCCCACTTGTCATCCTGTGCTTTCGTGATGTATTGTGAACCGCGGCAGTAGCCAGAGCCCTGGAGACGGTGATGGAAAAGCTGAAGAGGTGTTAGGGAGTAGATGCAGGGACAGGAAAGCTTTCTGCAGAGTTGACTCCAGCTACTCTGCTGAGCATACACTTTCACTATATAAATAAAACAGTAGTGCTTTTAAAGTGGCAGGTCAAAGCAGGGTGGGGTTTCTTTCACTGCTGGGGCACTGGTGTTTGCACTGGAATATAGCATTGAGCAAAGCCTTTGGTCATTTCTTGTTTCTCCACATTTTGTTTCCAAAGAGCCACACTTCCTTTTCAAGAATTTTGGAAAGTTTTCCTTGGACTCTGAATCGGTTATGAGTTTTTTAATTTTTTTTATTTTTTGACTTGGTATACATTTTATGGGATTTTGGAACCATAACTAAATTTCATTTTTTTTTTTTTTTTTTTTTTTTTTTTTTTTTTTTTTTTTTTTTTTTTATCAGTCAACTATATTTGCAGTTTTTAACTAGTTCAATTTAGATGAAAACATCTGGCAACAAATGCTTCAAAAATTACTTTCCTGGTAAATTAACTTTTATTTGTCCAGTATACACAACATTGCCTCATCTCTGGGGTTCTGCAGCCTTTTTAACATTTTAATGATTCAAAGGGCAGAATTATACAGCTTTGAACAAAACCTCCTTCTAACATTGGCATAGTACCAGACTGAAAATCTAAATGAGCTGCAAAAGTCTTTGAAATTCCTTCAGAAAATTTGGAGAATTTTCAAAGAAAGCCAGTTGAAATGATTTCAATATAGTCTGAAAATGTAAGGAAGTAAAAGATACCTAAAGAAACAGGGTCAGCACAGTGTACATGTGACATTGTAGATTGATTTATTGTGAATTTTCAGCAGTGCATTCAGCATACTTATAAGAAAGATTGCATATTTGATTAAAGAAAACATATACTGTCCTGTCCTTTCATCATGCTGTATGTAATTTCTTCTGTAATGAATGATGATTTAAATAACTGTTTCACCATAGTATGTGATGTGTTGTGCATCACTGTGCAGTGATGGCTTCTCTTTGTTTTATTGAAGGCTGTGTCCATCATGTTTACAATGTTGAACATCCAAGAACATCCAGGAATAAAGAACATTGCTTTTAGTTTTCATGCTCCATCAAGTGCACCAGCATCTCCCTGTAGACTCAGTGGTACTTTACCCAGGAGAATGTCATGATATTCTATTTTGAATTTGGCTTTGTTTCTCTTATGGGAAATGAAAAAAAAAATAATGGTGTTTAGTTTATCTTAAGGTTTTTTTTAATTTTTTGTATTTGTCCCTGGAGTAGACACTGGCTCTTTAAGTTATGTCAGTATCAAACTACATTTGCAACTCCATTTAGCATTGCCTCAGTAAAATGTCTTGTCACATATCCAAAATGTTGTGTTGCAACTATTTTAGAGTTAATGTCCTAATCCATCTGGTGTTGCATTAAATATAGATGATTTTACATACAGCTCAATAAATGAACTCTGTCCATTTGCCAGACTGAGACTGAGGACAATTTGCTTTAATCAATAATTGTGCAGAGAAGTACTGAAAGACAAACACGGTAGTGCTGTCTGTGTTTACTCAGACAGCACTACCTACTTGCTTACAGCGCTACCTACTCACTCACACTGCATGTGATAAATGTAAAATCTTATATGTTTTAATTTTAACAAATGCATTTTCCTGTGAGTTATAATTATTTGTCTAAACTCCAATGATGGAAGTATTTGAGCACTGGAAAATAGATACCCTAATGGGGATTTTTGTTGTAGGTTAGGTAGTTCAGTTTAATCTTAGTTTCACCTCAGACATGTATTTATCTTAAATATATGTTGCCTTTGGGGCTGGTGTAGGATGAACATTCATTTACAAGACGATCTTGGAAAAAATGGAGAAATGTTTATTCAGCTTTTCTTTGGTTAACTCTAGCTTCACAGAAATCAAAATGCTTGAAAACCCATCATCCACCTGATAGCTACTGCTTCTGATGACTACTTAAGATGATATGAACAGATTTCTTCTCGTTTTCTTAGTTTTTCCTCAGTTGCCAAGTTCATGTTCTGCAGAATGTGGTCCAGGAAACGGCTGGCCATCCACCACCTCATGTATCTGATGAGTGATAAATCCAACCAGTGTGCTGTGAAGCTAAGTAGTAACATTAGGCAAACCTTGGCCCTCCAAATCTCATTAGAATAAGCATACATCAAATAACACATTCCTCGATTTTCCATCTAGATCTGATCGCACCATGCAAGCTCGTCAAGGGACAAAGATGTAGCCTGGAAAATGTGTAGTTTCCACTTACCTCTTCTATTCTGTTTGTTCTGAGACCCTCTGTTTTACTTCATTGGTTTGAACCTTAGCTACGTAGCACATAAAGTACAGCCTGAACAGCATTTCTTTTTGGTATCAAAATGGTTCCAAGCTGGAGGCATCTTGTTGCAGAGTTTTACGTCAGTTACTCCAAAATTGATCATCAAGATACAGTTTGTTGGATCCAAAGTTTATTTCAGATTTTCTGACCTCTTACTACGTTCACAGAACCAGAATTGGTTCCAACTCAACCAGAAATGGAATCTCCATTTTTAACCTGAATATGTATTTGAATCTAAAAATCAGAATTTACAAAAGTCACCCAAGCCAGCAAGAAAAAATACAGCACAGTGGTTTATAAAGTGTTGGTCATTGTGGACTGTATTTTTGCCACTTTGTCACAAAGGCTTGAGGCTTCTGGTTGTGAGTGCTTTATGTTGTCAGATGTCTCTGACAGTCAAAGAGTAGCTCAGGATATGAAATATCGACAGAGACGGAATTAGACAAATGTATACAAATAAGTTTGTATATATTTGTGAATATATACAAATTTTTACTTTGCTTAAATTGTGATTTTAAAAAAATGACAATCATTTGAGATGCTAGATGAAATATGTTTTTAAGGTTATGTAGTCATCTTTATTTCCAACATGTAGTATTAACAAATGGCTGACTTTGTAATGTATCTGCAATAATCGTCCAAGCTCATTACCTATGACTGCCTCTGGCATGCTAACAGCACTTTCTTCCTTCCTCAGTTGTTCAAGTAAGCACAGACAGCTTTTCTGCCCAGATGTACTTTTATAATCTGACACAAGTTTGTTCTCAATATATTGAGACCAAATACATGTTAATTGGTATACCATATATTTCTAACCATGGGATGACCTGTAGTTTTCAAAGACAAAAGAAAACGCAATATTGAAAGATTTTAATATTAAATGCTTTCACTTTAAGCCAAAATACAACTTCATTTTTTTATTATTTTTATTTATTTATTTTTTTTACCTTTCTGCTTCAGTCTGTTAATCATTTGTGTGGTTGAAATCAGTTACTGGTGGTCCATCACAAACATACAGATTGTGACATCGTCTGGCAATGCTTAATCATTTATTTATTTATTTTATTATTTTATTCATGCTTTCATCTGGCTGTTTTGTTCCATGTTGGCTAACCTGTCACAGCTGTAGACCTGAAATAGTTTGAGTCAAAGATGCCAACAGGATATTTCTTACCAATATGATTATTCAATCCCATTCATATATTTTGATCTTAGCTATTTGGTAATTTACTAGAAAGTCAGTGCTTGACTCTTTTTCTTCAGTTTCTGGTTGGCTGTTGATTCTGCTACATGCTCTGCATACTGTGTCACCAGCACAGCCAGAATATGATGATGTAAGAGGCATGAATCTAACATGCCATACACAGGTTTCCTCAAATGTAGATAAGAATAATTATGAGCTCATTTCAAACCTCATCTAAGCCTGCAGCGATGTGCTAAAACTATAAAATCTTCAAAATCAGCTGAGCCCTGTCAGCTTTTCTCTCTTCGCGCCTTGTGTGTGTATAGATGCATAACTTGTAAAGTTCTTAGATGTAACTGACCTTCATATCCCCAGGGCGCACCAACAGCCATTTATCTTTTATTCATTTTGCCATTTGTGACCAAGGCAGCTACTCTGACACTGAAACTTGTCCAAACCAACCCTTTTACGTGAAATGCGGCAGGCTGCTGCTGTCAGGATATTTAACACTAACTCTGCCTCCTGTTTTAACAGAGAAGCAAGTTTTATATTTCTCCTGATCATTCAGTTCCGTCTATGGCAAGTAAAAAACCTTGCTCAGCTTTGCTGTTGTGTTCACACCCTGGTTCCTGCACAACTCGGACTGAGAATGCAACTCAAAACATCTGTCAACACCTTTGTTTGTCTCCCTTACAGCTTTACCTGCTGACAAAAAAGGAAAAAAAAAAAAAAAACTCCTTTTTTTTTTTGTTTTTTTTTTTTGTTGTTTTTTTGTGTGTGTGGGCTTTGCACAACTCAGAACTGACAATGAAGCACTGTGGGAGTTCAGGTAAATATTTAGGGCCAGAAACCAGCGAGATCATTCTGAAATAAGGCCTGTAGTGTTTGTTTGTGATTGTAGCATACGCCACAGTGCACTGTTAAAGATCCACAAGAATCAATGACATTGATTCTTCAAACCCCGGCTTTGCTGAAGTTGATACACCCCCACAAACAAAAATTAATGCAGTGCAAAAGCATACCAGAAGTTTCCAACTACCTTTTATTTATTGACACCTAAGTTGCACTTTCCTTGGTCCTTTTTTCTTCATTTTTTGTCTACTTTGTTTGGTTGCAGCTGGTTTTCTGAATGACAAGACAAAAATACGTCAGTCGCCCTCGTGCCTTGCAAAAAATATTTCCATTCTTTGTGTATTCATTATTTATCAAACTACATCCACAGACTATTATGTATTTTGCTGGGTTTTTATGTGATAGGCTAACAGAAAGTAGTCTATGATTTTTGTTTTTACAAAGAGTATTGAAAAAGATTGGCTTTTAGGAACCTTTTATTCTCCTTAACTTAAAGAAAAAGGCAAGACTTTTGTGACAAAAGCACATTTATCCAAATGTCTGCTAACAGATCCAGGATTACTTACAGTTTACAATGCACAAGGGTATTGTAAGCATACAAAAATAATTGTTTTAAATCAAAAATATACATAACAGTGTGTTTGTCTATCACATAAAATTCTAATTGAATATATTTTTTCAGACCACTGTAACTGTATTTTTTTCTCATTATTCAACAATTTTGGATTATCTTCTACATAGATCCTTCTTGATATACAGATGCATATGAAAGTCTTTCTCAAAATATTCCATATTATTTTCATGTTAATTGTAAAACTGACACTTTTGGGATCTTAAAGGGTCACATAGGATTGAGATGAAAGTATTGTAGAGCTTGAGTCAAATGTTAAAGTCTGGTAAAGCTTCAGACTTTATCAGACTTTACTCTTCCAGTTCTCTCATCCCTCAAGCTTCTCATGTTTAAGTTTACTGATTGCTCAAGTTGTTTTGCTCAGGGAATATTGACAAAAATTTATAAGATAGATATTAAATGCTATACTGAAGCTGTTTGTTCCTGTCCCTGGATTGCTCTCTTTCAGGATTACAAGACATCAACCGTCAACACATAGGCAGTTCTACTGATCAGAGATCTCATAATGACACTCAGTAAATCGGTTTTGCTTTGTCATTCCTGAACAAAGTTCAGATGTTTTGTAAGAGACTCCATGTAGCCGATGTTATTCTTAGACGTTGATTACACCAGAGAGTGTGACAGTGATGTCACTGTTCTTCCCAGAGAATTGTAAAAAGGAGAACAAAGTTGTTTTTGTTCTGGGCTGGGTGACATCAGCTAATAAAACTTTCATTAGGGGAGGTACACTTCCAGTTGAAACAAAGAGAAATAATTTTGACAAGTGTAAACCTTTGATTCTTGTCATTATTTTCTCTTTAGCTCCATTTCGCCTTCCCTCCTCTAAACCTTTTATCCAGTTGATATCTTTGATGTAAACCCTTTGATGGCAGATTGTAAATACAGGGTGATCATGTTTTCTGTTGATGTCAGGGTTTGCTCCTGACACCTGTATGATGAATTTGTAGTTTCAGTTTCTTCATTGTTTGGCGAAATGCTGCAAATGTGTGGGTGTGCATTCGTTTTTCTGTGAAAGACTCCTTAGCATCCGTTCTGAGGCAGAACATCACAGAAACTCTCAAGTTAAGTGCTTACTTAATACACACAGGAGCTTATGGTGATGTCATCCAGAAGCGCGATTTGTTTGTTCAAATGCTAATTGGCAAGAATTTTAATAATTCCAGCGTGTGAGTTTAATCATTGTTAAATTTATGTTCTGGCAACAGACATCATGCTGTTGTTTATATACCGGCACAAAAGATTTAAAAGAATCATGATGCTTATTATGAGAGGGTCAGGATTTTTAAAGGAGGTATTATTTAGAATTGACATTTTGTGCTTTTATTTCTTGCTATTGTAATTTGTGAGTTTGCTGAACTCATTATTCTCATACTTTCCAATCCAACTCACCCAAGAATGGTTAACTGCATAATTAGAAGCTTCTTGAAGAGACAGATGTCTCATTTAACCTCTGTCTTTGTAACTGAATTTGATCTAATTGCAAAGTCAAATTTCTTTTAAGTCATATTTGGAATATACAGTATTTTTCTATAACAGCTGAAAGCAACAGAGTTAGTTGTGCTATAAAATGGCCCTATCTGCCTTTAAAATACACACAACTGCCCCTTTAAGTCACAATCTGTGGCCACTGCATGCCCTATTACCTTACAACCCAAGCAGAGCTCAAACACATTTGGTCAACTGATTTTACTTATGGTTCTTCTTTTAGCTGTACTTGTTCACTGGCTGCTTGTTTTGTTGACTTACTTTTCTTTTGTTTTGTAAACCTAACAAGACGTATCTTAACCTGTTCAAGGATTTTTTATAGGGCCCTTTTAAAGAAAAGCATTGAATAACTACATTCAGAATAAACTCCACCTAAATTTGATGGAAGTTTTGAAATCAACAGTAACATCACCATCAGTTTGCAACTGTCTTTCAGTATCTGCAATATTACAAATTATTCTTATAGATTTTTAAAGACATAATCTTTTAAAATGGTGCTATGTCTCAAGACTGCTAACTTGATAATAATATGTCAGATGAGTGAATATGCTGAAACTTCGGTTATTTATTTCCTCCCTTTGTCCGTGGAGAGAAAATGACTGAAGAAGTGAGGAGGAGGAGGAGGAGGAGGAAGAAGAGGAGGTCGAAGGAGGAAAAAAAAAGGCCAAATTAAACATGACAACTAAGTTCAAGCTGCTGTAATGGTGCTGTATAGAAAATAAGAGGCAGAACGGGATGCAGTCAGGGAGAAACTATTTTTAGATTTCGTAACAATTACAGAGTTTAAAAAAAAAACATGTCAAAGTGAGATTTTTCAACTCAGATTAAACTTGAAAATGTTTAAAACAATCTTAAGCAATTGTTGAACAATTTTCTGTCTCCCATTTTCTCTGTTGCCAGATGATGACTGCAGGCTGAATGACTACCGCCGTCTGAAAACCAAGATTCTGGATTTGCATGACAAGCGATACCTGGGAGCTGCAGGTCACGGGGCCCACAAGGACAGCATGGCAGCCAAGAAGCAGCTGGTTGACCTGATGTTCAAACGCTTTGATGTAGATCGCAATGGACTGATAGATGCTAGCGAGCTCTCACAGGTAAGCAGTTTAAAGCTGTGATAAATACTGTCAATTTATGCAAATTGGTGCTGTAAGAAATCAATTTCTTGTTTAATTTAAAAGTTTTTCACACTGTATAAAGACATAACAGTTCAAACAACAAACTTAAACGCTAAGGATGGGTAACGACATGTGGTGCCGGGTAAATATTGCTCGAAATAGAAGCGCCGGTATGCTGAAGAACAAATTGAGCCCCTCTCATTCACATAGTTTAATTCTAATGGTCTGATAATGACAGCAATTACAAGGCTGCTGGGAACAAAATGTTTTGTTTCACTATTTGTTCATTCCATTAAATGCAGCAGGATGTGCCATTTATTTTTCAGGAGGCAAAATCACCCACCATATTGCAAAGTTTTATAACTCTGAAGATATTGTCACATCACCTGGAAACCCAATAAAGCTTTAATAGCACATCACCTTATTTAAACAATATTTATTTTTCATCAAATGATGTAGAAAAAAACTGATGCATTTTAGTTGTTACCTAATTTCCTCTGTTTCATTAAAACATGACCAAATTATGACATTACTTATTGCCACAAGAACAAATAGTTATTGGAAATTATTGAAGATAAGAATTCACTCATTCTCATACAAAACTGTTTTAAAAAGTTATGCTTTTAATTCAATGGGAGGTCCATTATAAAATAAAGAGAAAAGCAATGTATTTGCATGAAGGAGATGTACTTTTCAGTGGCAGGTTAACTTTCGTTTTCTCCCCATGTGTCCAGAGTGACGGATGACAAACACAGCCACTAATAAAAAAAACCTTCACCAATCTGAGAAGAACATCAATAGGTGTCTGTTACTGAACTTTGACTTCTGAAAATCAAAATGTGTGGGATGAGGAAAAAGAGGCAGAAGTGCTCTGCAGTCTTTCACAAAGTGGGACACCTGCACCCACAAAGGCAGTGTTGACAGCCATAGATCACTCATTTGAAAAGGTTATTATTAACCCTTCTCTTCATTTGTGATCACTTGTGTTTGGTTGTGATTATACTGCAGACCCATTCACCTTACAGTTAATTAAATAATTAAGGCAAGGACAAGCTGAGATTTTATATTTAATGACAATAAATCTAGTTCTGGATCAGCAGCATTGGTACAGCAGAGCTGAAGCAAATGAAAACATCTGAGCCAACAGGCAGCAGAGAGAGTATGGACCACTCTGCTACACTTCAGCTGTGCATCGAGTGGGAAGACACTCCACTTTCCAACGATGTATCAGCTGGCACATATTCCAGATGTCGTCCAGCAGGAGTGATTATCTGTACGCCCACCTTGGTTGTACGGTTGTTAAAAACAAAATATGAATATACTGCTGTGCAACTATTTAGTTTAAACTGAATTTGTTACAGACCACACTACATTATCCAGCTGCTTGCATATGTTTTTCTGTCATATTAACTTGTAATTTCTATGGTTCTGACAGCTCACACAGTTTCAGTCTGACTTCAGTTCTACTGACAATATCTAGAGAAAATCCACCTTGCTGCTCCTCACTTCTGTGTGGAAACGTAAAACACTGAGGTGTGCATGAGGCTAATACTGTCAATGTTGCCATTGTAATGTTATAACACTGCAACAGAAACTGCTTCTATCATTTTTGTTTTGGATACAATATTTTATAATAGCCATAAGTCTGTTAATAAGCTTACTTTCCATGTCTTTAATGTTGAGCTTGAATTCGAAGAGAGTAGTGCCTATGAGGATTTGAAAAGTTTCATTATTTAAAGCAAAATGTAAACCCTTTGATCATTTAATTAATGATCTTTATATCTGCATAATAAAACCAAAGGATTAATGGAGTTGCTTTTCTCTGCATCATAATCTCATGCATTTATCCTTGCCTTTTTTTCACCTTTTGAAAAGCAGTGTGGGTCAAAAGAGTCTTGTGCTCCTGGGGAGCCACAGCCTTTAGCCATCACTACTAAGAAGGATGTTGTAAGAAAAGCTTTTTGTGGCTGGCATGAAAGAGGAGGGTATTCTTGGCATAACAAAGTCACTGCATACCTGAAGACTGATTTATTATGCAGTATATTTGAATAATTGAAGGGGCTAAGCATCCTGCAGCGAATTTCCAAACCCACAATTGCAGTTGCTTTTCTTGTTACCTTCCTGCTGATCCAGTTGAAGATCTACTCTGCAGAGGGCTTGGAATTGTTCATGCCTTTGTCATCAGTGAAGCAGGATTCACTACTTTGATTTGAATGTCTTTATATAGTCCAATGAATCTAAATTTCAAAATGTGTTATTTTATTTTTTATGCAGTAAAAGATGCCAAAGGATGGTATAAGAGATGGTATAAAGGATGGCTAAAGTTAGGAAAATGAGTTTTGACCGCCCTTAATATACAGCCGGAAGGATCTGAAAGGGAGGACATTTGTTCAATTTTCTCAGGCCAAAGTAGAAGAAACTTTTCAAAGGATTAAAAGATTTTTCTTGCTGCGTTAAAAAAATGAGAGTTTGGCAGAGAGTTTGGCAGACCTCCCATAGAAATAGCTTCCGAGGAGGAAGGCATGTATGGCAGCGTAAAAAAAAGTGCTGATGGACTGAGAAGACATAAAAGTATTTTGTTTCTTTTTCTGTTTGTGTGTCTTTCATATTTATTTGAAATTTGAGAACAACTACAATTTAGACAATATTTGTATCCCTCCCTGAAGCAACTGCATGATGATTATAGGGACTAAGCAATTAATAGGATTAACTGAGGTGAATCAATTATTGGAATAATCATCAACTAATTGATAGATCCTTAAGTGGGATACACAGACTATAAAATATGGTATTTACTGAAATATCAACACCCTCACAGCAGTGATTAAGTCAAAACTGCAGATATAGTGCATATTTCATTTAAGAAGAAAAGTAAAACTTACCTGGAACTCCTCATGTCCCTGGAGTTCTCAATTCTCCAGGGTTCAAATTCTGCTAAAAATCTCTTGAGCTCTTTTACTATATGTTTGTTTCCTTAATAGAAAGATAAAGATAGTAATTTATATATATAAATTTAAAAGGAAGAAGTTGTAGTTTTATAATGATGCATTATGTGTTTTAATCTTAATGAAACCAATGAATAATGTACTATTTATTGGGGGGTTTTCTGGAAGACAAAATTTAAAAGCAAGCAAAGAACAAAACAGAAATGATAAGCCCATAATGCATATTCATGGAACTTTGCTGATCTTTTAACTTTTGCCATATTTCCAAAAAATATTGGATATTAATGCTAAATAAATGTTTGTGTGTGCAAACCCTCAGAATACAATATGCACATTTTTTAGCATTTATAAACAAGATCATAGCTGCCACCCTTGTGCCCTGGAGCACTTTTATAATTGGAGCATTCTCCAAGCTCATTTGAAATGATAGAACGGAAAGCGCTCATCCCAGCTAACTTGACATGCTGGAGTGTGCACATAAAGAGGCTCTGAGCAATTGTTCCTGCCCTTTTAGACTTTGTGCCCTTTTAAAATGGCAAATATTTTTTTTATTTTATTTTTTTCTGTAACTTTTACAATGTCTGTACCTCATAATTTGACAAAAAATGTGACAGAATTGTTATTTTTTTTGTTAAAAAGACAGGGCGTATTATTTACCATTGAGTTGTTTCTGGACTTGTTTGAGTCAGAATAATACACAACATAAAAGACAAAAGTGTAGTTAAACGTAACATCATAAAAAAATACTTCTTCTTTAAGTAAGTATGTTTTGCTTGTTTTAAGGCAGCCAAAATAAATGACTGAAGCTATTTTTATATGTACATATAAAAGCACGTTTAAGGTCAAAGAGTGACTGTAATGGTTCAAATATTTAAAGTTTGTGACATCATTTTGAAATGTGTGTAAAATTTTCTATCCTTCAAATAATGTGTTTTGCTTAACCATGTCTATAGGATTCTGTTGAGTTGAATACAAAACGTTGGTTTCAGCAACATTCCTTATAGTTCTTTTTATTTTACATCGAACAAATAGAGGTAGTAAAGAACTCCATAACCATCTCACCTCCAGGTCTTGTTGCTGCAATCAAGAATTTTTTCAGAAGTCATTTGATTACACATATAGAATGGAGCAAGCCTTTCAGAAGTGGGAGAACTGGGAAGTTTGGGCTAGGATAGTAGCTTTCCACACTGTCTGATTGGTTAGATCATATGTAACTTCTAATTATTTGTGTTATAAATTATTAAATGTGAATTTCTTGTACAAATGATATTGACATTTCTGAGAATATTTGGGTTAATGCTCTTTTACAATGAATTTTATATGTGGTTGGTTGTGCTTGTTCACCTGTGTTATCTGACCCTCCCTCAACTAATTAATCTTTTTCCTTATCATCTCTGACCTCTTCCTCACGTTGTTCTTCCTGTCGTCTCTCCCATTGTCTGCTTTTTTCTTTTTCTTCATCTCTGTCCTCCTCCATCTTTGTCATAGTCTCACATAACCTCTGAGGTGGAAAACTTCAGATCAAATTAGAAATTTTATAGAGTAACAAAAATGCACATCAGGTACAAAAGTGTACCTGGGATGGAACACAGTTCCACTGAGTACACACACCTAAAACACCAACATCTTATGCCATGCCTACATGTTTTTTTTTTTACCAGTGACTGAAGCTATTTTTAAGTTTGTGAACATTTAATTTTGTAATATTGTTTCACATGACAATTGCTCTATTTTATTCTGGTGAACTACAGTGCACAAATTTGACATTGTGCTTTCTTTTTATGGTTTTAAATATATACAACAGCATAAAATATTGTTGTAATAGTGCTTTATTAGTGCTATGCATTGCCTTTTTGGCAGAATAGTTTTGAGTAATGACTGCAATGTAGTCCATGTTAAGAGGAAGCTGAAAAAAACCTAGTGTAGCTGCTAATTGCAGAAGCGTTCTCTCTGATTAATCATCCAATGTTCCATTGGCTTTGTAAATTAAAGTTCGATTTGAATCAGCCAGTGGCTGCAACCTCAATAAACATTACATCTAGTTATCACATCAGTGATGTGCCTCAGATAATTTAGAGCACATGGTGTGCTGAAAACCACTGAACACATCCAGGATCTCTTTTCAATGTCTCAGTCGTCTTTCTCCACACAAACATGAAAGGACGAAATTAAGAATCATTCCATTAGTAATTTATCAAAGGCCAGATATTTGAAGGAATGGGTGGAGTGAGGGTGCTGCTATTGTACACATTCTATTTGTGTAATTCTTTTTTTTTTTTTTAATGGAAATACAAGTCAGAAAACGTGAACAGAATGAGTGAAAAGGTGCATGTCCTTTATTCTGGCTCAACTGATGAGGACAGCTTATGGGAATTATAGTTATTGTTAAAAAAAAATAATTGAGAGAAAATGGTTTTGGACAAAAGATTAAATTAAAAAGCATCAAAAAAGCTCAGAATGAGAAATGCTTATTGGGCTGCTGGTGCAGTGTTTCAAGGAAACTACAAAGGTTTTAGTTGACCACCTAATGTTTCAGCCAAGTCATCTGGAAAGGGAAGTACACTGATCCGGAGGACAAGACATGATGTATAAAGCTGTCCCTTGTGATCAGTTTTTTGACAGCAGATATTGTATGATGGATGTTTTACAGGCAGGGTCATGCATGGGGTGTTGAGCAGCATGCTGTAGAGAAAAATGTGTCACAACCCTCTTCACATCCATGTTATAAAACTTTATATAGAAAGTTTTTGTTTGAGCACAATAAACTGTAACAGTTGAGAAACAATTTTTATCAGTTTGAAGAGGAAATAAAAGGAAAAATGGTTTCTGAACAGAATACATATTAATGCTCTAAAACAACTTTGGATTTTGAACATGTTCTCTCACTACACAATGCAGGGAGCAGAGGTAGAAAGATCTAATGAGGTGAAAACATCTGTGAAACTGTAAATAGTAGGAAGCTGTTTTATAAGCTGGCCAGAGTGTTTCAACTTGAAGTCTGGGTCATCACAAATATCAAACAGTTTGTGTTTAAGTTAAAAATCCATACCAATAACACACAGATAGAAGGACCAATCAGCATTCAAGGCAACAGTTCTTATTGACTGCTTGAACCAGAGTCCAAGTAGGTTGTCTGCTGAATCACTTCAAATTTAAAGGGGAATTCACTTTACACATCTAATAGTAGTTGGTTAAATATGCAGAACTGGCCAAAAAAATTACAATATTATTGAACAGCCTTTTTATTTTAGAAACATTATCACTAAATAAACACATCATGTACATTTATTACTCATAAATGGATGTTATGAGTAAGCATTTATTTATGTTAATTAGGACGATTTTGTACTTAATAAGAAGCATAACGATTAAAATTATATTACATCAGAGCAACAAAAAATATTTTTATTATAGAAATGTAAGCTTGGTGAAAAGTGTGCTCAAAAGTACCTTGAAAGTCTGTGAAAGAATAAGAGTATATAGACATTGGATGGATGTTAGGTTGCAAAGCTAAATTTGTATTTAAGTCATCAAGTTAAGGCATTATGATTGGATCTAATAGTTCATCTGCAACAATTTGGGTGAAGACAGACCTGATTTTGAAATATTTAGTGGAAAAATACAGTTTTGGTGAATAATTTCATGTTGGAAAAAGAGTCTGCCAAAAATTACTGCAAGGTTTCTGACAATAGCACGAGAAGGGATAATTAATTTGACAAGCATGAATAAATTGTTTTTTTGCTGAGTTCCAAACCTTTTTTGGGACTGAGAATTATAACCTTGGATTTACCTGAGTTCAAAAGTAAAATCTTACTTGTCATCTAAGATTTTGGGTCTGTGAGAAAGTCTGTTGGCCAAGAAACTGAGCGACTGAATGGGCAGGTGTAGGAGAATGTCATCCGCCTAGTTGTGAAAACTAATGTTATCCAGCAAGAGAATGTAAAGGTAAATATAAACTGTATCCAGAGTGGAATTGTGTTAAACACCATAATAGGAAAGGACATGTGATAAATGTTAATGAGGTGAAATCTGAAAGATATATTTGACTTAAATCTTTGGAAGCAGTATTATTCATCCCCACTAGCTGTTCCAACCTCTGTAGTAGGTAGATGTGGTTGATGTCAAGTGCAGCACAGAGGTTCAGAAGGACTAGTACTGAATAGAGTCCATTAACTGATGCGATGAGAAGGCCAACTGTGATTAAAAGAGTTTCAATGATGTAATATTGTCCAAATATAGACAGAAATCTTCATATGTATGCATTGATCTGGCTGAGCTGAGTGCCTCCTGTTCTGTTCACTCTGTTCTCAAATTTGACTGTCATGTGATTTATTTCCCATGCACAAAGGAAATTCAAACACAACTAAATTGCTGACTTGTAATACTGTGAAGTATATAATAAAGTGTGAGAAGAAAAAAAAACATCTACAAACTCCAAGAAGCTTCGTCTGCCATCTTTAACAGAATATTGTGTTTTCTTTGAAGGTTGTCAAGCATGAAGGTCTGTCCAAGGATGTCTCTGAGTGCACATTGTTCGATCTGCTGAAGTACAATGACATTAACGATGATGAGCACCTTACAAAGGAGGAATTTTACACAGCCTTTGGTGAGTTTGATTTTTTCTTTCAAACGCAACAAAAAATCCTTGAGATGCAAAACAAATAGAAAATAGAATTCAGTTCATAGCTGCAATGAAACTTTCTATCTCCACAAGAAGACAGATCACTTATGACACACATATTTTGTTCCCTGTGCCTTCGTCAGTACTGCTTAATGATTCTTGATGTGTTGTATTAAAGATGTTAAAACCAATTTGATCCTAGAGCTGCAACATTGTGCTAGAAGTGTCCAAATCATTTTCATCTGTTCAGTCTAATTTATTTGCAGTGATCAGAATGCAACAGAAACAACAAGAGCTGTGACATATTGAAATTTCACTCAATTAAATTGTCATGTCACTCATGCTTGTCATCCTAATATTGTGCTTTGTTTCTGTTTTGAGGTATTAGCTCTACTTAGTAATTTTAACTTTATGGAGAAGGGACTGAGGTTTGACAAAACACAAAAACACAAAAAATACAAAATTGTGCTACCAATAGTTTCTTGGCCACTTATGTATATGGTAAAAATATGTTTTATATCTTGCCAACATTTGCTCTGTGGGATGAACTATTTGATGCCAAATGAGTGTTGCTGGTCTGGTGATGGAGATGAAATAAGGAGTTCAAAGTGGAATTTGTTCCAAAGAAAACAGGTCACAAAACCCGAAACAGTTCAAATCAAATCCTCCATCATTACCCAAAATAATGATGACAGGTGTTCTGCAAAGTCTGAGTCACACAAACACATGTGCACTAGTTTCCTCCTTTTGTTTCCTCCCCTTGCTCTTGTAGATGTTTCCTCCTTGCCTGACATTTGCAGTCAACTCAATATCCTTTGACAGAATATCCTCTGACATTTGGCTGGCTTGACACATTTAGCAGTGGAAGAGAATTTATAATCAACCTTTATCCCATCAGCCCTTTGTATATGAATCATTTCTTCAAAAAAAAAAAAAAGAACAAGTCATGAGAAGAAATGGTATTGTGGGAGTCTTGTCTACTCCACTTCAGTTGTTTGTGGGTGAATGTGTGTGCCAGAAAAGCCCTTCTGGCAAGTCTTGAAAAGAAAGGAACCCCAGCCAATCTGGAGGGAGCAGAACTTTCTTGAAGAGTTTAGTTACTCCATCTACTTTTTTTTTCAAGCAAACAGATCGTTTTCAAGTTTCCAACTGAACTTCTCACAAGGAAATGGGCTATTTAATTTGAAAATAATCAAGCCCTCTGGGGCAGCTTCTTTAAGCCTGCTCTATTCACCTCTATCAGTTCTTTTTTTCTTACTTTCCACTTCAAGTTGTTGCTTATATGAGTAAATAATTGCCTGAACAAATCCATTAAAGCTGTTTTCTCAGAATTACTTTTTCAGTAATTATTCAAATTAACATTTGCAGACTCAGATGGACAATATGTTCATTATGACTCAGTCAACAACTCAACTCATCTTGGGATTTTTTTATGTATTCTGCTAGAATGCTCTATGGCCATTTCATAACCTTTCACTCTATTTTGGATTAAAACTAGCATGAACATATTTTGAGGTGATTATAACTCTGAGCTGATGTTGTATTTATTTTATTAATTCTTCAAACCACTCAGCAGGAGTCATGGAAGTTGGATGTTTTCATGTTTCCTTTTATGTAACCTCATTGGTCATGGAAGAGACTGCAGAAAGGTCTCTCTGTGACCTCTGGTGACCTCTAAAGGCTGTAGGCTATTTTAGTGGTAAGTTTGTAAAATTAATAAATAGATAAGTTCACAATTTAAAAAATACATACAACGAATATGAAATGCATCTGGAAAACCTCAAATACCTAAAGGCAATGCTTCTTGACAAGATGTTGGCTGGTGTTTACTAGCTAAACAACCAATCCAGTAGCACCATCCATTTTTCTTGTCACTGCACCATCACCCCAAGAGGATATATGAGAAAAACTGCAGAGGTTTTGAAGTAAAAAGACTGCGAAACGACAGCCAGTTTCCCCTGGGCTTTGCTTTGGTTTAGTGGGCACCCTGTATGCGGACTCTGTTGTCCTCCCCACGGTTGTCAATTGAGCTTCAATTCTTTACCTCAATACTTTTGCATGTCTCCCTCTCTTTCTTTCCCCCTTCCTGTCAGAAGAATGGGAAAAAGGCCACTATTGCAGGACCCAAAAACCAATTAAAAAAATTACTAATTTCAGACTGTTTCCAATATGCACATTCATCCATACAAAGATATATGTATAATTTATCTTCAGGGTTTTTAGAGGGTCTCTCTAGTATTCACGGATTCTACCTTCCGAGCAATACTGGAAGTCTCATCAGCCACTTAATTATTGGTCAAGTTAATCGATCAAAAGCTGACATAAACAAATGCCTATTGACTTGACTTAAAGGAACCAAATGTTTCTGCAAATTTCAGGTTTTCAGAGGATTTGTTCCAGTGCTGAGAAGCATAGAAATTAAAGGTTGTCTCATCTAGTTTAGTTCTGGGACTGGGAACACAGAACAAGCACGTATCTGAAGACACGAGTACATGCTCCCTACTAGACAAGTAAATCAGAAATGCATTTAGCAGGGTTTTAGAATCTATAGTTTGACTAACAGGGAGCCAGTGCAGTTCACTCTGTGTGAACTCTGGCAGCTGCATTTCGGAGCTGCATTTGCCTGATTGAGTTTTTTAGAGAAGCTGATTGAAGCTGATTGATTGAACAAGTTTTTCTAATATCTAAAATATCTGACACATTTTTGCATCAAAAATTAGAAATGAATTTCATGGAAATTAAACTTATCTGAGATTTATATAATGTGCAGAGCTGCACACAGGAGCCCTCTGAGACCTGTAATCATCTAACAACACCTATAATATTCACGGCAGGAAATAAAAGCTAATTGAAAAAGCTATAGTTTTTTTTATTATGTTATCAGGCTGATTTAAAAAACACTAGTCAATCAGATTTACAGAGCATGGCTAATCTATTTTATTACTACTGCCGCTCTTTGGTGCACAGGTATAAAACGGCTGTATAATGTGACAAGTGGTTAGAGCAGCAGCTTTTCTTTTTTAAACATAAGTGGGCTGATGCACAGCTGCTGATATAATCCAGTAATTGGAATATGTATTTTTAGTCATAGTATTGAGGATGTGTTTTTGTTTACATGTATAGATTGCAGATTTTTCTTCCACCCTTCGAGACCATCATCATTGTGTCCAAGGCAGAAAGACTTGGCCTGTGGTACAATTGTTTGGTTTATTGCTGACATAATCTCCAAGAGGCAGCCGTAAAATTCTATGCAAATTCCTTAAATGCTGTCATAAACTGTGCCACATCATAAAGTAAATCAGTTGATTCAGTGTATCTGGAATTATGGGTGCCATCTGGAACAAAATGGCAGTAAAACCAGAAATGACCAACCATGAAAAAGGCACCTGTCTTTTTGCTCTGTCAAACGTTCCCCCACTGCACACCTCTGTGGAACATTCAAAGCATGGCATGTTGTTTGTCAGGACATGAGATAAGGATTAAACGTCCATGAATTATTCATTCCTCCCATTGCAAAGGCTGGAAGTGGTTTGAGAATCAGTTTGTTTCAGCTAGCCATAACATAATGCCTTACGAGAAGTGATGTCTTAATTAGATGACTGCAGAGATATGATTTTTTTTTTTTTTTTTTGCCACATCACTGATGGGGAGCACTGTATCATCACAGAATAATTTTGGCTTAATGCCTTATGGGTAAGGTGTCAAGTGTTGCAGGGCATCATCGTCCTGTCAGAGATCAAGCATATTGTAAACTCAATGTTTATTGTATATATATATATATATATATATATATATATATATATATATATATATATATATATATATATATATATATATATATATATATAGTTTTAGGGTGTGTACACACCAGGAAAGTCTTTTGGTCCGCTTGTTTGGTCCACACCAAAAGTAATTTTTTTATTTGTTTATTTTTTTGTTGTTGTTTGTTTGGTACGGTTTGCTTTTAGACTATGCTTTTTTTATTTTTATTTTTTTTTATGCGGACTATACAATTATTGCTCCCATTGGACAGAAATGATGGGCATCGGTAAGCATAAAATAAAATTGTAGGTTTAGTAACAATGAAGGGAGAATTTGCACCATAATCTTCGTCATTTCTTTAGATGATACGGATCAATGCTGGTTTGTATTCACACCAGAACCAGCTGTTTGGTGCACACCAGGGTCTGCTAGAGAGTAGAGAGTATTCACACCTGCATAAATTTTCTTCCAAATGTAACAGATGTTATGTCTGCAGAAATTAAGTTCTTTGTTCCTCTGGGGTACAGTTGACTAGAAAAGGGGAATGACAGCAATGACAATTTCTTACCAGCTTCAGTCAGCATCTAGAAAGCCAACCAAAAGGTGCATCTAAAGTAATAAACGTTCTAAAATCCCTCTTCATATTCCAACTTAACAAACAAAATACCTTTTCTTGTTAGCTCGTCCAGATCAATCAAAATGGGGAAGGTTAAATCTGATTTAATGCAACAAAAAATTCCCTTTTTACACAGCGTATTTAAAAAATAAATGTTCAACTGTATCCTATCAAAACAACTCTATGATCTCAAGTATGCCATTGCTGTTCATATTGGCCCATATGGCCCTGTGGTTTTATTTCAGCAGATGAAGCATAATTTATGCAGAAGTTAGATGGTTATGCTTTTATTTAGATGTTGTAATCTTCACCCGTCAGGCATTAATGCTGCATCCAATATTCATATGAGTTCCAAGACATACCTATATCTAGAAATAAATCCTTTCAGTCCACACTCCTCTTAGGAAGGGAACAGCATTAGTTTAAATGGCTCAGAGGGAAAATTTTCACAAGTGCTCTTTAACAGATTTTTTGTGTACTTACATGTGTTCCTGTCTGTAGTGTTCTCTGCCATCAGCACTTTGCTAAAACGAGTTATTTGTAGTTGAAGCCCTTCATGCCCAGACGGAGGTCTCTCATCAGTAGCCAACAAAAACAGAATAGCACAAAACAGGAAATGGTCATTTGCATGCCTCCAGCAAATATCCCAGCATGAATACAGGAGAGTAATTCATTTGAAGTGGTTGTTAAATAAATGTAATTTCACCTGCATAAAACAGATGCTGACAGAATGTCTTTTAAAGCCACTATACTTGGTCAAGTTCAGTGTTTAGGAAGGTTTTAAGAACAGCTGCATGCCAGGTGCCAGCATCTTTGTTTTTTAGGCCTTTTAAAATGTAATGGGCAATAAAAGTTAAAATGTTATTGCTTTTATTAATAGTACCAACTTCAAGACTAAAGACCACCTTTCATCTACTTCTCAAGCTGACTTTTATTTTTGCTAAACCTGCATTCATCTAACATTTTCCTAACATATATTATCCAAAGTTATAACAAGTAATGATATAGTGATTGACAATAATTCAATGGTATGTTTCATTCAATCATATGTTAACTGGTCTCGCTTACTGCCCTGGGATCCTGTCTAGTTACTACTATTCTCTGTAAAGCAGCAATACAGTGATAATTTTCAAGGTTCTTGAACGTGCAGTAGAAATAGATGCACAAAATGTCCTGACTGAAGATTCCACAGGTGAGGATTTGGGTTCTGTGGTGTCTGCTGGTGTTGGTCCATTGTGTTTCTGATCTCCAGTCAGTGATCAGCCAGGAGAATGCAGGTCTCCTGGCTGAAGAGAGACATCAGCAGACATGATTCTGCTGATTCATGTCAGCAGAATCATGTCCTTCTGCTGACATGATTTATGCATATGCTAATTTCATTTTCAGCAGGACTTGCTCTCAATGCCAAAAGTACCAATAGCCTCCTTTAAGGACAAAAATTAGTCTGGCCTTAACATCTCTGACAATGTAACTATTGTCAAGGGAAAGACCGAGCCAGACATACTGAAGATTGTTGTAAAACATTCTTCTTGACTTCTCAGCCAAAGCTCTTTACACAGCAAGGGTGAAGTAATGCAGGAAAAAGAAACCCTGACCAATGTACTGAGTTCATAAACTGCACAGCACCTGGACTGGATTTATGCTTTATTCTTCATTTTTTGGTGCTTAGGTAAAAGCTGTTTGACTTATATCTGGGATGTTTCAGATTAGACCTGACCTGCTCGAATTTACGAGATCTTTGCTATTTTGTTCATTGAGTTTAGAAACCTTTCTATGCATAAAATGGCTTAACAAATAAGCATCTCAAAATGTTGAACAGTTGTTCTCCAGCAAGAAGAAATGAATTGATCTGTCCAGGGTGTAGCTCACCTCTCGGCCCCTGGCTGCTGGAGATGACATCCGGATTAAGATGATGAATGTGAATATTACAGTACTAAACTGAAAATGAGCTGAAAAACCTTTTAAAATTTGAAATCCTTGCTAAATACAACTCTGAAGGGAAGTGTTTGTTCAACCCAGTGGTGGCACTTATCTCACCCTTCCCGGGAGTCAAGGTATTAATTTTAAGCCCCAGCAGATGCAACTTGTTTATTTTTGTGTCTTTATGAACTAAGGCTTACAGGAATGTTAGCTGTCATAAAAGTGCTTTTGTCTCCAAGTTTGCTTCACTTTCAGTGAGAGTTTACATTTTATTTCAGAGGCATCATCAAAAGTGGTAGTTTGTGTTCAAACCATTCGTTACATCTAAGCTAAGTGAATATGTAGTATATTCTTATGTTTGTTTTAGAGGTTTTCTAAAATTCACTTTCCCCTCAGATGTGTTTTCATCTGTTTTATAATTCTGACATGAATCTTAATTCAGAGAATTCATTTTTTCTGTAATTCTTCATGGCAGTTTCACTCTTCGTTTCATTCTTTCATTGTAATTCCATGAAGTTCTCATCTTTAACTGAGTCTGCCGTAATGCCTACATAGACAGAAAGTTTGTCAAGTGTTGAAATTGGTTGACTTACACTTGTTACTTTCTGGAAGATTATAATTAGACATCAGTCAAGAAGCCTCTTGGGAAGGCTGGTTCCATTAAGTCAAGTTTGCATTATCCAGCCTGCGTGGCAGAGCAAAAATTCAACAGGCTTTTACTTGTCAAAACCCCTGCTGAGTAGTCCATCCACAGGCAGCGAGAAGGGTGTTAAAATGGTTTTCGAATTTATCAATGTATTTTCCAGCATGTTCCATTTTATGAGTTTAAAATGTGTTCTAGAGAGATTTAAAAAAGGTTCAATCTGCTTTATAATCAACAATATTAAAGTAAATAAAGGGAGTTTACACAAAGTCTGCTGTAAAGATACCTGCAGGTTTTGTATTGTGTTAGAAATGATATACATGAATTATTAAAATGTTTAAATAGGTATTTTATGTAAATGTTTTCCTTCAGTCATTCCTTTATTCTGTTTACAGTAGAAAAGGTTATTCCATTACCGCTGGGCATTATTACCTCACTTTAACTTGTATTTATTTATAGATATACATTACTGAAACACACTCTGTCATTTAAACTGTTGAAATTACCTGGGTTTTTTGTTTTTTGTTACGCTGTGATAAAATTCTTAATACTCCATCAGGGTTTTGACAAAAACACATGATTTGCTTCTTGATTTTAGTATAAGAGGCCATAGTTATAAAAAGACCAAATGGCCCTAAGATATGTAGATAGTGTGGAGCATGACTTGTGTGTTACAATGTGGAGATTGACTGCATCCACTTCATTTTCCTGCTATAGCTTTTAATCGTGTTTGGTTATTTCATCAAATAACCTTCACCAGATTATTTGTCATCCTGATCTAGGGATTGGAGTGCATGTTCAGTAGGAATCCTGTCTTTTTCTTATTTTTCCACATGCCAGTTTTCCTAATGCTTATATTTTTACTCTGTTTTGATAGGACTTTTTGATAATTCAGCTCCTTCAACTTCTTTTGTGCACTTGCAGTTAATTTTACTGACAAAACATGCAGAAAAAAATGGTCTCCTTCTTTATAAATGTAGTGTTTGTTTTGAAAGTCTAAACCTTCTCCCGCACTAATTCTATTAATCTGTCGCATCACAGGCTGCACACAAACTTTGTGAATTACACTAACACACACTAACTTTGCAAATTAATAAATATGTCTCATTCAGCCGACATAAAATCAGACAGTAATGCTGGGATTTGAGTTGAGTCAGAGATTTTGATACTACTCACTGTAAAAATCCCATGACCAAGACTCTAATCATGGGATTTGATACTTGGAACTGCATCAGGACTTCCCTTTTTAGAACACCACAACAACAAACAGCATAAGTCTTGACAAGAGGACAGATGATACACAGTTGGATGTTGATTGATGCAAACAGTTTGGTGGCAAGACTCAATAACGGAAGAGACCCATGAATGTACATGTGCCAACGCTCGTTTATGGAGAATTTAAGTGGGAGACATGCCTAAAGTATAACTGTAGCATCACATTGTGTTTTGCATTCAGTAGGAAAAACAGATAAGCTTTCATAGAGGTGGGAAAAAATCCACCCTGACTGTGGCGTGATTGTCTTCTGGGGCTTCTCTGCTGTGTTTGTCAGAGGAAGCCTTAAATCTGCACAAACAAAAGGAGAAGATTGTCACAGGAAGCTGTGAAATGTCTGAGTTTCAGGGAAAAGGTCACGATAAACAGCTCAAAACATATCCAGAAGAACTCTCAAATATTTGAAAATAATCATTTTAAAATATATTTCTGGTATTTTAAGCAGGAAAATCAAAGCACTGATTTGATAAACACAAATCAGTGCAAAGAAAAAAGCATGAAAACGTTCAGAGTACTAATTAACTTGTCTCTATAAATTATTTACAATCCAAAAAGTTAATTATCCTGACACTATTTTTACTGTTTTGATTAATGCCGCTGACTATGTAATATTGGATTATGTGGAAACAAACATAAAAAAAGACGGAAAACAGCGAGCAGCTGCTAAGGGTTGCATTTGCCACACATCATTAGTTCTGATTAAAAGCTCCAGTTTCATGATAAAGAAATTAACATGGTGAGTAGATATTTCTCACTGAGTTCACATTTCTGCTGAAATTCTGGGCTGATATGTTTGATTATTTTTTAAATGAGTGGATTTTACATCTGAAGGTTGAGTTCTGAATTCCTAACTTTAACACGCACTTAATAAAAAAGGTGTAAATACTTTCTTGTTTGTGGGGATTGTTTAGCAGTCTAGGGTTAACAAGTCTGATCTACTTATCTAGTCCTTGACATTTCATATGCTTCTTCACTCATTTCAAGCTGTTGGCTTAAAATTGTTTGAATTCTTGCTGCTGTTCAGCTGCTGCTTGTATGTGCATAACAGATTTATTGTTTTTCTGAAGTAAATCTGTTCAATCAAAGTGATGAATGTATTTGTCACACAGAACCAGATGTCTCATTTTGTCTCATTGTAAAGAAACCTTTGTTTCTAATTACTAAGCAAGAAATGAAGAACCATACAGTTTACTTTTGTCTAAATCGGTATTATATTGCAGAAATATGACAAAGCCATTAAACACAGCCTAGACTGAGTGATCTGTGATCAGTTATTGCAGAAAGCTACACTTTCTTATAAGTTTTCCACATGGTAGCTGAGATAAAATAAGTCCAATTAGGCATCTGTGAAGCTCTGCTGCATACTGATGCTGAAGGCCTCTCAGGATTTTTTCTTACAGCTGCTTTGGAAATAGATTCGAGGCTTATCAGCCAGAGTTAATGCATTCACTAAGGCCATTTGTAAAAGTATTGCAGCAATCTTAAAATTTCAAAGGTTAATGGAAGCAGGGTACAGTGCATATTAATAAATTGCAATGTTATTTACAGTCTGACTGTTATTTTACTACCCACATTTTTTTTAAATTAGTAATTGTCATAAATGACAAAGTGGTGGTTTTTGGTAAACTCACTGAGACTCCAACATGTTTGTAGACGGCTTGGTCCAGCATATTAAGCCGGCTGTCACAAAGGTCAAAGTACATTCTGGATCTTAAGTTCAACAATCATTTTAAAAATAGTTGTTTTTACAAATGGATGAAATTAAGCCAATTCTTTCCAGTAAGTACTTTGAGACAATAACGCATGCATTGGTTATCACTCAGTTGGATACTTTTATGCACATTATGTGGGGGTCAGTGCTCCGTCTATCACCACGGGCGGCAAAATGCTGCAGCTAGTCATTTAACTGGCACTCAGAAGATTGAGCACATTTTCCCCATTTGAGCTTCACTAAGATTTAAGGTTCTTTTGTTGGCTTTTAAAGCTCTCCATGGCCTTGCCTCAATCTATACTGCTGACACACCCACTGGCTCTCTGGTAATATCTTAGCAAAGTTGAATCTTTTGTCTCTGATCAATGTTCATTTTTAATAGAAAATTCTGTTTCTCAGAAATAGAAAGATGAGTGGAACGAAACAGAGATACTCGAGCAACAGGAATAATGGAAGCCTTGAGAGGATTGGGAAGCAATGAGCATTTAACAGTTTGTAGAAAACTCACAAAGTACAGACAGCGACTTCAACTTTAGAGAGAATGAACTTTATTTTTCTTGGTACATTCTCGCATTTTTTTGTCAAAATCTTTTTATTAGTTAAATTTTTTAATAATATGAGGAATTGGGTTTTCATTTGCTGTAAGCCATATTCATCAAAATTACCAAAAAATAATACTTTAAATATATCATTATGTGTAATAAATCTTAGCTTTTCTTTCTGAAATGAAATGCTAAAATAAATTCCTGACACCCCAGTAACATGCACAGGTATCTTCTCAGGTGAACGGAAATGATTAGCCCCTCAAATAACGTGTTTTTCTCTACCGAAACACTGTTGTTCTTTCCTAAAAAAAAAAAAAAAAAAAAACTGCTAACAGGAACTCTAGTACAAGAAGCCTGTTAATCCTCTAGAGACTGTTTGTCCTGTCAGATCTCTGTTGAAAGCGTTAAAATAATTTAAGTGGAGCCGTTCAGATTCCACATCAAAGGTGCAGAATCTGTTGTTTAGTTCTTTGTCAGTATGAAGTGATTCCTACTGAAGAATTCACCTGTGCAGTGTGGCGGATGATGCAGATTTGAAGTTAAGCCATGAAAGCAAACAGAGATCTGCTTGGTAGGTTGAACTTAAAGGATGTGAAGCTGAGATAAACAGGGTCCAGATTGTAGTCTTTTTCTTTATTTGTTTTATAATGAAATACAAACATAACATGCAGAAAGAGTGCTCATGATCAGAATTATTTAGGGTCAAAGCATAATAGTTTGATGAGAAATCCTGTGTTAGAGTCAAAACAGAATATTAAATGATCTTGGAATGCTTTATTCTTTTCTTCTTTTTACCAATTTGGTTTTAAGATCAAACTGTTTCCTGTAAAGTTTTAAAAGTTTATTCACGAGGCACGTTTTCATACAATGTAGCCCGACATAAATAATGTGATTTATAGAATTTAAAACCAAAAAAAACATAATGGAGCTCAATCACTTCACAGAATGATGAGCCGAGTAAATAATGTGATTGTAATTAACTTTAATAGACACTATCATGAGAAAACCCAAAGAGACTGAAATAAACATCATAAAAACATAACAATTCTACAGAAAAACTATAGAGGAAACTAAATAATGATATATAAAATATAAGAGAATTAAAACAGAAAATTATAGATTATATTACAAGATTAAATTTAATATGAATAAAACCAAACAAAGTGAAAACTTGTTTAAAGTAAGATGGATGTGAAATGAAAAAAAAAATATCTAATTTTGATTTAAAATAACTCAATATGCTGAGATCATTGCCAGCCTTTAAACCTAGGCTTCCCTTCCTTTCTCAAATGTTTGTGCCAGAAACTAAAATTGAACTTTCATACTGATGCTTAAATGCTTCAAGGCTGAAAAATGGTGTGACTGCATATTGAATATTATTATACATAATGTGTTTACTAGAACTTTCATGTGCAAGAAAGACCATGTTGATATAATGGCTGTTTTTAAAGTCTGTGATCAAATAATTGTTTTCTATAATTTGTGTTTACTCATTTCACCTCTGAATACTAATAATTATTATGGCCACATTGAGCTTTCATGTATTTATGCTTTGAATTTCCTTGTTTCTGATTTTTTGCATATTTTATTCTCATACAAGTTTAGTCTTGTAGTATTATGAATGTAGGATCTTATTCTTGTAATTTAATTGTTGAATTCTACAAAATAAAGTATGTGAAGTCAAAGTAAAAACAAAACTTGCATATATTTGACATTTACCAAAAAGAAATAATGTTAAAATTCCACAAAGACCTGAAATGGAAATAAAGCTCAGTCTGATTTAATCTCAGACGTTGCAGGATAAATTAAAAAAAGTCTTTATAGCATGCATCTAAATATCTGCTTTCAGCGATTCAAACCATCAGATAAAGAAATGACATATCTGTGTGAGCTTAGTGAAAATAAATGTCATAGAGATGAAGAGAAGTGTGTTAGGGCTGAAAGTTGGTGAAGAGGAACTGAGTGAGTGAGTGAGCATCATTTGAGAATGACTTCAATGGAGCATGATGGAGGATGGAGTGAGAGGGTTGGTTAAGCAACCTTGGTGTAATTTGTCTTCATGCTGGCGGCCCTTTGCACCATCCTCTGGTCTTGGGCTGTTTTTCTCTGACAAGCTTGTTGCCTCTAGAACAATTGGTGATTTACCTCTCACCGTGTCACTGACCAGCATCCCGTCCTGGGAGAAGTGCAGAGTAATTCAAAAGTCCCATTAATCACTAATTACAGGTTGGATGCTGGAGGTTGAGCCCTGCCAGAGGGCTCAGTCGCTCTGGCTTCAAATCAGCCCGAAATAAGAAGGCAATGCCACTTCTTCCACTGATAAATCTCTCACGAAGGTGGAGTTGGGCCAAGCCAGCTCCAGCAGCTCAGACTCCCATCTCCCTGAAGAGTTTCTAATTCAGGTCGGATACTATTCCTCTTTTTTTTTCTCTCTCTCTCTACTACTTCCTCCACCGAGCTGCTAAAGCTGTGATGGAGCCTGCCTGGTTGACAGTCTTCCTACTTTCTTCTTTAAATTCTCACTATAACTTCACACACTTCTATCCCCTCAGGGATCAGCAGCAAATCGAGTTTGTTGCTCGCAGTGTATTCCAGAAGCATTAAGATACAAGGAGACTGTAATTGAATGGTTAGGGAGGACATTATTGAAGGAGATTTTTGTCAGCATATCCACCCACTACAACCTTAACACATCAAAGAGCTCAAATGGCAACATTGGGTGTGGATGTGCTCAGTTGTCAGTGTTGGGAGAAGGAGAATTATTAATGTGTGACTGATATAAGAACCATTTTTTTCTAAATCTTAACTGGCTTTAACCCTCTCAGGCTCAAATTACTTGCAAAGATTACCCAGTGCTACATTACCTAAGTAGCACTGAGCTGTTGCAAATCTACAACATCTGCCTGGAGAGGGTTAATCTTTTATCTTTATTTTTTGCTATTGTTACTAAGATTAAATGTTTCAACCCAAGGCTGTTTGTATGCTTTTAATCTTTTTTTTATCCGTGTGAAATTGCTTCCTTGTATTGGACACTCTCAAACTATCATTGTGAAATGTAACAGTAACACTATCAGTAGATGTCAGTAATTAAATAAGGAGGAAACAATCTTTAACTGAGAAATATTTTTTTCCGTTTCACTTTTTTGGTCATTTTTACAATTCTTCAGTTTTCAGAATTTCTATGTGTTTCAAACAATGCCACAAACACAAGAAATAGATTTTAACTTCCAAAAGAATAAGTTAAAATCTTATTCTAACTTATAAAACAGTGCAACAGAAATACATTTTTACTCCATTAATTGTTTGAAAAAATGCAAGCTGTCTACCGAGGAGGAGAAATTATGATACTTGTAAACATAAATTGGCTAAAGTAGTGGAATAGGCTATATTCAAATTAGTAAATTAATCTTTAGTAAATCTTTGACAAGCGATAAGTGTTTTGAAACTAAATGAAAAACATTAGCACATCCCAGTGAATCTCTGAACACTGAGGTGCTGATATTTTGACGTGCTAATGAAAGCCAATTGTACACACAGCCTGATGGAGTGAGGTCATAATGTTACCTGTTATTATAATGATATCTATAAGAATGGTCTCAAAACATTGATGTGAATCAAGCCAGTTTATTGAAAGTGAGCTAAAGAAGCTAACACCTGCAGTTCCTGCTATGTAGAGTCTGGGATTTCCCAGCGGGTGAAACGAATAGGAATAATTTGATGTAACAAATTATTGACACATTAGCAATTACAGATACAAATTGTATTAACTTAATATATTCCTACAATTTTCCAAGGATCGACTGTGAAAGGACTGTAAAACCTTTGATCCTCTTTGGAGTTGTGCTGAAAGTAGTCCCAGTTTTTCATGATGCTAAGCAGAAATTGTCAAACACTCAAAAAACAATTTTTATTAAATAAAGAAAAATTGGCTGCATCTTTACTTAAGAAGTGTTACTCTCTGTCCTGGAGTCTCCTCTGCCCCTTCAAATCACTGAAAGGTTTAGCACCACAATACATCAAAGATCTGCTGTTGTTGTATCAACCTTCCAGACTCTCAGGTCTTCTGGTTCTGGTCTGCTTTACATCCCCAGAACCAGAACCAAGAGAGGAGAAGCAGCTTTCAGCATCTATGCACCAAAAATTTGGAACAAACTTCCAGAAAACTGTAAAACAGTGGAAACCCTGACTTCCTTTAAATCTCAACTAAAAACACACCTGTTTAGAATTGTATTTGAAATGTAATATGTAACAATGTATTGTCTATTATATGTTGCATGACTTTGTGTTCTTGTGTTTATGATGTAAAGCACTTTGAAATGCCTTGCTGCTGAAATGTGCTATACAAATAACATTTGATTTGATTTGATTTTTGATTCAGTGACTTTCAGCATTAAGAATTTTTGGGATAAAAACATAAATGCTTTTATCCACATACACATTTCAATGAGTAAATGTAAAATTTTTCTGACTTTTTTAAAACTTGTGCCATCACTTTAATTGCCAAAATCCCCAAATTCAGAAGAATTTAGAAAAATATGCTAACCACCATTCAACTTCTGTTATTTTTATGTTAAGGTCACATAATTATCAGGGAAAGTGAGATTTCAAGTGTTCCTGCAGAGAAGGTATTGTTCTGAAGTATTTTTTTTTTTCATAATTCTGAATTATACTGTATGTGCTGTGGACTGTGTAGTAACACCTGTAATATTTGATGCAGTCTGATGTAAGCACTTGCCAATGCACCAGCCTCTCGGTGCTCATCACGACAGGTCTTTGTCAGCTGTTACAGAGGGGTTGGCTGAGAGTTGTGGTCATTTTGGAGCTGGACAGGAACTGTGCTACATGTGTTTGGACTGCAGAATGATAGAACTAGGATATTTTTAGTTTGTTCCACAGGAACGATATGACTATTTTTAATTCATTTAATATGTCAAATTAAATTTGAAGGCAAGAATTTTAATTAGGTTTTCATACAAGCTCACAAATTATGAGTCAGTTGGAAACAGCATAATGATTGCAGTTTCTTCTTGAAACAACTCATCTGATGTCTTCTGTCTGACTGGCAAACATCTAACAAGTTTTCCCAGTTCTCAGTTTGGATACAACAAAATCACAGATACAGCAGACCAAAGGCAAGTTTAAAGACATTTGAGAAGCCATTGGTCTCCAAGCGACAGCAGTCTCACTTTAATTAAAGGTGCTTGCATCGTTATTCTCCAGGCTGTGGCAAGTGAGCACTGTCTGTTGGACCTTCTCTTTCATTAGATTTTGTATTTCATGCCCTGAGGAGCAGAACAAATTGAGTCTCTGTTTCCTTTTGCTCCATTGTTCATTACCCAAGAGAAAGATTAAAAATCATCATCTCACGGACCACGTTACATAATACCAAAGAATGAACGAGTGTACACTGCCCTTACAGTCTCTTGCAAAGCACCAGGTAGCATAGCTGTCCTGCCTTCTGACCACCAGATCTTTTATAATTAAATCATGAATGCAGAGAAGAGGACTGTAGTAATTCTGGTTGGTTGAACAGTTGAACAGATTTAGAGATTCTTCTCTTAGTCCCTTTTCTTAAATAAGAAACAACAAAAAGTCTGACTTGTGTTAATCTTCCAGGACAGCAAGCATGTTTAAAAATAAACCAGGTTCAGGTTGCAAAAGCAGGACGAGTAAGATGAGATGTTTGCAGTCAGCAGATAAGAAGAGCAGCTGCTTCCTGAATGAGTTGGGTTTGTTTTCATAGCCAAGGTATCAAAAAATTGGAGCTGTAAACTTATTGACTTTCAGAAAATATTTGACATAAAAAAAAAACACAATAAAAAATGAGCATTTTGTTTTATCTGACCAGTCTCTGTTCTGGAAAATGAATGATCTCATACTTGTATTAAGAGGTGGGTAATAACTAATTACATTTACTTCATTATCTTCTTGGAAAAACAAATTTTTAGAAGTTGTTTTACTTCCCCTGTTTTACTTGAGTGATATTATTCTGAAGTATTGGAAGTGAAGTACATTTTCTTGTTACACTGTCCCCTCTCTAAAGAACAAACCTACAGGCTATCTTAAAGCAAGACTCTGATTTTACTCCAGCTTCATTAGAGCTGGTGATATGGCTAAAAAACATATTATGATGTCAGCATTTCATATCAGTTGGTATCAAAAATATGATTCTTTTTTACATTAACCATCCAAAATACTACCAAACTGGTGATGCAACCTTTTGCTTTTCCTCTTGGGCTGATGGTCCTCATAATTCAGTTGTTTTGAAACAGGCTGCGTTTCAAAAATAAAATAATTTGCTGTCCAACTGAAGCGTCCTCACACCAGCACTTTGAAGACAACCACCAACCATATGCTATATCACTTTATCTTCTTCCTCTGCTTGAATATCTTTTCTTAGCATTCTTTTTTTTCTCCTAAACAGATATTTACTTGCTGAACCTCCCAGATGAGCAGAAAGTCAGTGTCACAACAGTTACTGTTGGACAGAGCGCCGTGATGACCTGCGCCATCACAGGAGAGCGGAGACCACCTATTTTATGGAAAAGGAACAATCAGTATCTCAACTCCCTGAACCTGGAGGACCTTAATGTAAGAACTTGTTAATATTTTCATTTTTTAAAATTGTTTAAACTTCAATGCAGAGTAAGCCAGAGTATGTTTACTGAGTATTCATAACTTAATTAAAAGGTTATCAGTGGCTCTGGGTAGAAAGTGGAAGGGATATTACACAAAGCAAGCGGTTTAAAGATGAAGAAAACCTTTGAATTTTGATGTAAGGGTTTCTGAGAGGGATCAGCTGACATGAGATTTTACAGCTTAACCTTGATGTACATAAGAATAATCTAGTCTATTTTTTTTTGTTCTTTAATACAGAAATGGCACATTTATTCCTATTTGCAGAAGGAGTAAAACAAATTATACTTCTAGTAAACCTTTAATGTTATTATTCTAGTAAATTCTTTAATGTTGTTTTGATCCCAAAATGTTGTGGAAAAGTACACCTGCTAGAAGTAATCAGAGTTCTTAGGTACTTGTGCACAAAGTATATTCCCTTTTTGTTTTTTTGTTTGTTTTTTTTTTGTTGTTTTTTTCACCATTTACTGTCAGGTTAGTTTACACTCTAAGTCGGTGTGTCTTGCCAAATGAGACCATTTTTTTTCTTGCAAACACAGGTAAGTGCAAGAAAGCCACAGCGGCACAATGTTGAATCACCACCATTATTCCAATATCGGTGTGCAAAATTACAGACATTTGGATTTTAGATCCAGTGCATTCATGCTTTGATTGTCCCGTCTTTGATTCCCACACCTGATATGAATTATAGTCACTGTAAAGCTCAGAGAGAATAAAGTTGGCTTCGATTAAGATAATAAAGTGAAAGAGTACAGAAAATCTTAGTTTTGATCGATATTATCACAATGAAAATGGATCTATCTGTTTTCCTAATATTGCCTTGGTTACAACCTTTTTAGCCAGCTGACCATCAGTGTGCAGAAACAGGTTGAGGAGTGGCAGCACTTTGTTAATCCTTGCCAACATGAAAATCTGTCTTGTCATCTCTTTAAAAGTTTTACACCAAAGGCACAGCTTTTATCACTTTGTTGTATCTTTATAACAGGTTGTGTTGAATCAATCAGATCGACCCATATCTACCAATATGATCATGAGTTACAGAAATCGATCATGGAGCAAAGACTGCCCTCGTTTCAGTCTCCATGTGTCCCTATATTGAAAAGATACACGCTGGAATGTGCTCTGGGAGAAAGCCAAGCTGTCATATGGATGTTTGACATGTACCACATACTTAAACATTCTTATAAACAAGAAAGCTGCTGTCATAGAAACATTATTCCCTGATGGTGCCAATCTATTTTAGAAGGGTAATACCTCCTGTCACTTGGCAAGAAATGGTTTGATAAGGATCTGAGGAAACATGACAATGAATTTAACTTGATGTGGCTTTCTATCCCTCCAGATCTCAGTTAAATCAAGATATGTAGGATGTGACAGAAAAATATATCTAATCCATAGAGGCGCATGTGTCGCTGTACAGAACAGAAATATTATTTCAGCCTCACTCTTACATTACAGCAGAGCCTCAGAGGTCCTTTAATCTAAACAGACTGAAAAAGGTTTGACTTCTCAGAATATAGATGGTTATTGTGTATTTCTGATGATTTCACATATTCATGTGTTGAATTATCAGTCAGTCTTTGTTATATCACTTTTTTACACATTCCAGGTGGACAAAGTACTTTAAATAAGACAAACAGGAAGTGATGAATTAAAAGAATTAAAGAAACTAAACAGTTGAACTCAAAAAGGCTAACAATGGAAAAAAAACACAAATTGTAGATAAATCTGTTGGTGTGCAGGTCTGATGCAGGTTTATCTGCATGGGACAGTAATGACCATCTGGACTGATGGATGGAAGAAATGCAGCTGTGTTGATGAGACACTGGCACAGAAATAAAAAAAACAAAATAGCATAAATTCTAATACACATGAGAAAATACATTCACAAATAGTGAAGAGTAATTGAAAAATAAACAAAAATAAATTAAACAACTTGACATTCAAGTTAAACAGCTGATGGGTTTTATTAATTGACCAATAAAACTCACTGAATAAGTAAATAAAATTTATTCAACCCTTAAATAAAAATAAAACTACAACTGTAATTAACTTTTAAAAACTTCAGTAGTTTTTTTGTTTGTTTGTTTTGTTTTGTTTTTCCTTCATAGCTTCAGAAAGAATTTTCTCCAGGCAACAACCAAAAAAAAAAATGCTTCACGATCCAGTTTTATTGTTCATGCGTCATCAGGATGTCTTTCAAAAGACCGGAGGAGTTTGGATATGTAATATATGGAACATGTTGAACTTTAGTTGCTGATGCCTTTGAAAATCATTTATCTAAAATATGCAGATAGCCATAGCAGGGACTTAAAAATGGTGAGGTGTGATCTCTTTCTTTTTTTTTTTCACTTTTACAATCAACCAATTCTGAAGTAGTTGAAGAGATGCTACCTTCACTTTTGAACAGAACAAAACAAGAGAATAATTAGATTGCACTTTAGATTATTAACGATCCTAAATAATACTGACATTACTGGATAATCTCAAATATATAGTATTTATAATTTGGTTAATTTTATCTCTTTAGAAGCTGCTCTGCTTTAAAGTTGTATATTATTTATACGTTTGCAGCCAGAAACCACAGAGATCTTGAAGTTGTGCTTCTTTAAATAGCTTTTAGCAGCAATCTTAAAAAGAGTAGAAAATATAAGTCTATGTTGTCATTTTCCCAAAAATCAGAAAACATTTTTTATGGTAGATCTAAAAAGCGAGTTTTCAGTTGTGTGTGTGAGATAAATGCTGCACATATTTAGCAAAAAGCAAGAAAATTCTGGGGTTTCTTTCACCAGGGTAAAAGGACTCCACGGCAGTCAGACCCCTGGTCTGATGTGTATTGGCAGTAACTAGCAATTTTAGGATATTTTGTTTTACTATTGGTTTGCCTTTGTGTTGTGCGGCTGACTATAATCCAGTATGTCAGATTGTGTTCTTGGTGACTGTTTAGAAATGGAGGGAGTGACAGAGACAAAGAGAGAAGATGAAAGGGGATACCTAAGGGCTTCAGCCCTAGAGGAAGGAGCTTCTTTCATAACTGTGTGTGTGTGGGGTTGTGTGTGTGCGTTAATCTCTAGGCACAGCCCCAGACTGACATTTGTCTTACGTTCTTCTACATCAAAAGAAGCAAAAAAACACGTGGTGAAGTTCAGATTGAGTCCCCATTTTTTTTTTTTTTCAGAAATCACTAAGATGAGTGTGATATTACGGTGCATAATGAAATCAACAATGACACAGTAGATAAAGTAAATCCAGCCAAGCCACTAATGTTATGTTAAATGTTGATGACCCTTAAATTGAGTAAGAGGCACTCAGCTGTTGCCAGTCATCTTTGGCACCATGAGCTGCTGGTTCTGTTTGTCAGTGATGTGTCGCCCATAACAACCAGTGCTCAAACTGCTGATATGAGTCTCACAGATTCTCTGCTGAATGGTTCATTCTGTCATTTTTTGTGATATGTTTCTGCCTTTAAACAATATGAGGGTAAAAATAGTTGTAAACTGAAAACACTGTAAGTGTCTTTAGGATGGTTTGCACAGTGAGATGAAGCTTCGCAGGGTCAAAAGAAGCTTTGAAGTGTTTTTTTTTTATTATTATTATTCCTGGAAAACAACTTTTTCTCTTCTTGTTTTTGTAGGTTCAATACTACTAGCTTTTGTTTCATCTTTGTGATATTGCCTGAAGACACGCAGTAGAGTTCGGTGTCCTGACAATGGGTGGTCTCTGTCTGCTCTTTGCACATGCTTGTCTGTTCCCTGAGTGATTTATATCAGAGCTTGCTCTGTGTATTTTTAATTCAAATGTCAACTGAAAGATGAAAGAGTCTGCTGTCAAGAGATGTTCATTATTCTAGGAAAGGGTTTATCTGGGGTTTTTCAGTAATGACAACAATGACAGCAAAATTCAAACACCTCAGTTTTTCATTTCTTGTGTTTTGGACACAATTTTTTTCCTGCTTCCTGCATGGGTTAATGGATGGAAGAAATGCATTATAACATTACAATGTACCTAATATATAGCACCTAACAATGCAACGTCAAATGAACATGCTTTTAGTTGTTATGAGAAATGGGACTAAGCTGTGGTGCATCCTTCTATCAGTGGCCCTCTCAATCTTGCTACACCTCTAATGGGTGACTCATTTGCATAATTAGGATGCTTAAACATATGGGAGCAGATTTACTGCCCACAGGATTGTGGTAGAATGATGATATACCATTTATACATACCAAGTCTACTGGAGGCAATGAGAATTAGCACAGACTTGCAAATGTACACAAACTGCTAACAGGTTGGAAGTTACTAGTGATACTAAAGTCATTTAAGGGAGGCAGAACAAGGCTATTTTTCTGTGTATAGGTAGGTCTGAAGCCTTCTTTAAAGTAATGTGCATTTTCTGGCCTATTTCAGTTCGTGTACATTTGCAAGTTTTATGCTAATCTTCCTCCAGTAGACTGGAGTTTTGTTCTGACAGATTATTGTAAAAGCTCCTGAGTTTCTTTCGTGATAGAAAACATCCCAAAGACATAAAAATCGTGCAGCACTCCACTGCTATCTCTTTTATGTTAGAGATAGAAGTCTCGTAGTTAAAGGCACATGTCAGTCCACCTGAACACCCGAACACACATCACACTGTCACATTGACACATCAGTTTGACGATCCCACACATTCAACTAAAAAAATGCAAATGCCTTCAAGGTGTTTTAGAAAATCTTGGAAAGAGATGCAGCCAGAAGCCTTTACAGACCCACTGAAGATCCCTGAACTATACTGTAAAATGTATATTTATAACAGGAAAATTTGATTTAGTAATCTAGATGAAAAGATGAAAAGTACATATGTTTAAGTGGTTGGGGTAAACTTAAAATTTCTTTTAAGATTAAACATAACTTAAAAGAAATTTGGCTTTGTAATTTGACACCTTAAAATCAGGCCTCTGTCTCTTTAAGAAGCTCATACTCTTTCAAACACTCCTTCAGGATGGCATCATAACAATACGACACCATTATGCAGTTTGCAACCATTCAAGGATCAGAGTCCCCACACCACCTTTCAAAGCAACAGTGTAAAGAATAAATGTAATTAATAATTCACTAGGAGACTATCACGGAAAGCTTTGCATTTCTTCAATTTATTCATTTAATGAATGGTTTGTTTTGTGTTTCTAGAGCTCTCAGCATGTTGGTTTTCTGTTTGTGGAGTTTCATAAAGTAATTGAGTTAATCTGTATCCTCAGACTGAAAGTACTTCATGTGCTTTTACAACATATGCAGTTGTTTTGATGTTGGCACTTTAAGCCTGACTTTGCAACGTTTGCTGCTGTGTGGATTACCTCTAAATACTAAGAGCATGTGATTCAGCATGATGCACAGCATCAGCTGAACATGTTCAGATCCGTGTGCAAACCAAACCATATCCAGCTGAACCCCTGATGGACTATGCAGTTGCTTAATCCAGATTTATTTTTGGCTCTCAAGCTTCTAGTAGATCACTGCTGTTCTTTTCATAGACAAGAATAAATTTCACAGGCACCTGGCACCCACAAACACATTCTAAAATGCCTTGCAGACAAATTTAGTATAATTGCTTGCTGGAAATATTTGTGAACATCCACTGCCAACATTGATTAGTCATATTCCTGTGAGTAAATGAGATGTTTACTGTGTAATCCCACAGGCATTCCCAGTTTAGAACATGGTTATTTTCAAAGTTTTTGACTACGTTCTGATCTAGTAAATTTCACACTAATCCCACGACGGAGCTGATGTCCCGGAGTCCAATAGAGTCTCTAAATTTTGACAAAGCAGCTTACTATAATTCCATGAAGCTGACCGTTGCTGACTATTGCATCATCATCCAGCACTGCCAGTAATTCAGTCTTCACTCAGGGGCCAAGTAAAAAAAAAAAAAAAAAAACATTTGTAAACTTTAAACGTGTAAACATTAATATTACATCTACAGTTCAAGTTGTGCTTGTTATTAATTCAATGTTAAGAGAGGAGTGTGTCTTCTGGCAACAAATTGCCAGGAAGTAAAAATCACATTTTTGCTTTTGTGTTGAATCCCACTTTTTAAAATATATGTACACCTATGACAAAGAACATTTGATCTCTTTTGCAAAATTCACCAACTATAATTCTTAAGAACTATTTCAAAAGAGCAGAAGAAATCTTATGTTTTTTGAACAATAACAATATTTGTTGTTACCTTGTTGATATGAGTTGAGCGCATGTTCTAATAATGACCTGCCATGAAGTAAACATTTGATTTTTACTTCTGTGATGAATGTCTGTTTTATAATATATATACCACCTATGACAAAGAAAACGTTTTTACTTTTCCGCAAAATTCACCAACTGCACAAGTCTTGTTAATTAGTTTTAGACCATTGTAAAATATTTACAATATTATGGTTTCTTAAATGTTGTGGGAAAAAAGTCATTCTCTAATTTTTTTTAACCTTTCATGTTTTTTCAACAGATCCCATCTCAGGTAAGGCTTTCTGCTTTTTGTGCTGTTTATGCTTGGTATTATTGCATTATATTAACAAAAAGCCCACAAAGCTGAAATAGTGCCTGTGACATGCAAATCATATTTAACTCATAACATTTTTAAAGTGAAATTCTCTCTGTATTAAAATTAAAAAAAATTGTGCCCAGTAATTTCATAGTGATTTTACATGATATGCACACAAATCTTGCAAAAAAGAAGAGTATGCAGAATTTTGCAAGGTGGTAAGTAATATAATTAAATCCACTGTAGCTTTACTCTCTCAGACCAGGCTAAAACATTAATGTAACTTATTCTTAGAAAAATGTCCTTTTTGTCAAAGTTTATTTTTCTTGGCAGATGATCTAATTTTCATAGAACCGACTTCAATACTTTATAGGGTATCACTTTTGTTTGCCTTCTTAAAAAAGATTGTGAACTGACAGGAAATTTCTTTTAAAATCTCTCGTCAGTGGTGGAGGTCAGCTATCCCATGAGTTGCCCCTTCAATGCCTCTTCAGAGGTGACCCAGCTCTGGCAGCTTTATTAATTATGGTTTCTTGAGGGTTGTGGCCTATTTGTAAATGCTCCTCTACCCGCCCTTGTCTGCCTCGCTCCTGAGCTGTCCTACCCTGGCCTGTTCAGTCTGCAGGAAGCTGGGTGCTGCTGATAGCTAAGGTGAGGGTGATGAGGTGAGGAGGAGGAATCATGTCGACAGAGTCTCCGTTATGACTCGTTCCACCCCTCTGAGTTTCATTTCTCCCCCGCCTTCATTTTTCATTTAAGAAGGTGACACAATATGCTCTCAGCCCAAGAAGCCCAAAAGGTACCATCGATTTCCTCATATTGTGAAGCTCTGATGCTTCAGTCATCCAGGGTTCAGAAGTCCGATTGGAGCTCAGAAGAATAAAATGATATACACACTGAACACTTGTAAACGGGATGCCTGATGTTCCCAACTTATCTGTCATCTATTTCCTGAAAAATATAGTTTAAAGGTTGTAGGATGTAAGCAAATGTAAAAAGAGAACTGCAGTTAGAAGTGAGATAATACTTTTGCAAATTAAAACGGTGTTAGGCATATGGGATGAGAAATACTGAGCCAGATTCGATCTCGTTAGATCATGTCACTTTAAAATGGAAATGCCTTGGTATCTTAGCTCCATTACGGTGGTGAATTTGAACGCTGCATAACTCTCATTCTTTCAAAAACATTATCTTCAAGAGCAACTTGGCCTGTGTCTACTCAGCAGGTTGAGATAGACAGTCAGATTTTTTTTAGTTTTATGTTTTGGGTGAAATATGCATTCAGACTTCTGAGTGAACGGTTACCGAACACAAGTGCAGATCATTGCGGCCCCAAAACCTGAATATTTGGGGTCAAGTTTGGGATCACTCATTCTTATTCTGCAGAAGAAGAATGCAGACTTCACAAAGAATAAGATTTAGGTCAGATGTGCCTGCTGCGCGAATGTAATCTTAGTTTTTCTGTTTCTTTCAAGTATATTTATTTAATATGTTTCAAACAAAATAATGAATCACATTCTAGAATGCAGACTAGTCTTCACAAGAATTAAGAGTCAACTATACCTATAAATCCCTCCTGTTGAAAATGAAGAATTACATCAATATCTCTTATTTCTTCACTTTATTTTGTCAAAGATAGAGTATAAGCTGAAATGACTTGCAAAGATTAAATTCTGAAATCCAATTAATATATCATTTGAAAGAAACCTTATTGATATGAAATGCAATATTTGCTGTAGCAATTAAATTTCCAACTTACATTTTAATATATAGCATGTAACAAAATGGGGGTGTGGATTAAAGAAAACTGTTCAAGTTTGAAAGAGGAAAAATAACAAATCCATTAAATAAATGAAGCATCCTGCTGCAAGCAGACATAGGTAAAATCACTACATGCATTGAAAGCAAGAAATACAATCATAGTGGAGAGAAAAAAGTCAGAATCAATGTCATTTCAAACCTTTCCATCTAAAAGCAGACTAAGACTAAACTTTAGCATTGATTGTTGTATTTTGACAAAAATCTTATGCCACTGCTATCAGAAGAAGATAAATAATTCTGGTATTAATTTGAAAACGCAGACACATAAAACAAAACTTCCTTAATCAGTGTGATGTTCGGTTTTTATTGCCGTGTGGTCTTTACAAGGTGGCATCTGTTCCTCCTCTGCCTGGCGGATTCCGCCGTCATCAGGCTCATTAGCTTTGTGGGCTTCTGTCTCCACCGCAGCCTGAACAGTTCATCATTCTGTTTGCTCTTCTTTGTTCAGAAATATATTTTGCTCATGGGTTTAATAATCACAACATGGCATGAATTCATCAAGTTTTAGTTATATCTGCATGATTAATATATAAGTTCTATTTTAACAAAGCAGCCTGGGAATAGCCGCATGCATTCATTAAATGAGAATGTGATAGCAGAATTACTTTCTTTGCTTTCTAACGGGACATTAATGTTTAAAAAGTGGAATTATTTAGATACTGTCTGCTCCACTGCATTAGCCAGTTGTTGTACTGAAGGAAGTAAAGAGTGATTTTTTGCAGTAATTAATTCTAGTTGCACTCTGAGTCAGATCAGTCATCTGCTGTGGAAAAATGTCTTATATGAGTAAATTATTACTTCTAAATATGACTTTGATAGATAATAGGTTTAGCTTTTGTCATAGATTGATGTAGGTTTGATCCACAATGTGCCTTTGCCAACAGCTGTGATAAGTTTCATTTCCTTTTATTTCCAGATCTCCATCTGTGTGCTGCTGTTTGTTGCATTTTTATTGAAACAGTTTGTTTTCCCGGACTCAGCCACAGCTGCTGTTTCCAGGCTCTGAGGGGTTTGTCCAGGCGATTAAAGCTCTGTCTGTCCTCTTTCTCTGGTAGGATTTTGGGGATGATGGCTCACTGTACATCACCAAGGTGACCACCACCCACATGGGTAACTACACCTGTCATGCTGATGGATATGACAAACTGTTTCAGACCCACATTCTCCAAGTGAATGGTAAGAAGGTTATTTCTACACTTCTCTCTTTAAGTAATTCATCATCATACTGTGCCTGCAGTAGCTTTCAAACAACTTGAACCTTACTACATTTTAACTACAAACTTTATTTAGTTTTATTGTGATTTTATCCAATAAGCCAACCTAAAACATATCCCTGTGAACTAGAAAGAATTTGGTTCATGACTTTTCTTTTGTGCATTTTTTTTCTTCAGCAAAACTGAAATTAAAATACAGTGGAGCAGTTGGCTGCACGCTTCTGGGTCCTGGGTTTGAATCCTGGCCAGGGGCTTTTTATATGGAGTTCACATGTTCGTCTTTCGCATGTCTAAAAACTGTTAGTGACAATTGTAGATTGTTTGAAATTCTTAAAACCTGTGTCTTAAGAAATTTTAAGACAGTTGTTTATCACCACAAACAAACACTGTGATTATGTTTGTTCATGGCGTTGAACAAACACGAAGGTTAAAGAGCCCAGCAGATGGATCAGAGAGGAGGTTTTGGACGAGGGGAATTCAGGTTTAGGATATAAACAATATCTTAAGTTTCGAACATTTTACAGCACACTATATAATCCAAAAATTAAAAATATGAAAAGAGCATTAATCAGAAAAAAAGTGACGAAACTCCAAAGATCCACAGTTTTGGAACTGCATCCTCTGCTCAGTTGGGAGGATTTGTTGATTCGTTAAACATATAACCTTTATGAAGTAGCGAAAATTAAAAAAAAAAAAACTTTGAATAAAGTGATGAAGCCCTGTTTGCAGTTTGTCTCAAGGCATGAAGAGGGCACAGCTAACATATTGAAGACAGATCTTCAACAGGGACTGGAAGCTTGCAAGAGAAGAAAAGGGAGATGGATGCCAGAAACTAGAGTAATCCTGGAAGAAAACATGTTAGATGCAGCAAAAGACTTCAGATTGGGATGGAGGTTCACCTTCACCTTCCAAACATAAACATAGGGTTCTATTGTAGATTGGTTTAGATTAAGGCATTTTAAGGGGTAAGAATAGCCCAGTTAAAGTTCAGACGCAAATCCACTTAAAAGTTTGTGATGCTCTTTATCCAATATGCCTCGACTTGAGTGATTTCACAAAGAAGAAAAATCTTCAATTTCTAACTTTCCTGCTAGAGGCTTACCTCAAAAACATGCATAAGTCATTTCAACAGGAGCTAAATATCAGTGTGGACAGCACATTGCTCTGGTTTATTTGTAAAAAATGTTGGAAAATCATATACTGCTTTCCTTCAAGTTCACAACAACAATAGTTTGTGTTGGTTTATCATGTGATATGTTAATTAGATAAACTGAGGTTTGTCATTTTTACCATGACAAAAAGTAGTTTAAAGCACTTTATGTCCCACATCAGTCCTAACTACTGCAGGCTGTACTCTTTGGTAAAATAAGAGACCTCAGAGGTGATGCAAAGCTAAGTGGCTGGGGAGTATTATCAAAGTTTGCTCACAGTAGCAGTAAAATGTGTCAAACCAGCTGCAAAGCAATGTGGTAGCGAGAAAAAAGGTCACTCACAGTTGGTGATCTACCTTGAATCATCACTCAAATCTGCAGCTCACCTTGATAACGTGAAGCCATGAGCTTCAGCTCATTGTACAGTACATTGCCCGCTCAGCACCAAACAGCAGATGGATGCAGTTCGAAACTATTCCATGCGCTATTTAACTACTGAGGGTGCAGTTCTGTCCCCAGGGAGCTGGTTGAAACAAAAAATAAAGTTAGAAAGACAGCAGATACCGAACTTTAATTACCTGGTGCTGATAAACGCAATTTACTTCCTGAAGCAGCTGGAGTTTTATGCAATTCACATGATGGCAATGGAATAAAAAAGCTTTGACAGGTTTGGCCTCCAAAACCAAAACGTTCCAACCAATTAACTATCAGTATGAAGATTTTAAACTCCATGACAAGCTTCTGAGGCAAACCGCAATTACAAATTGGTTTGAAATGTTATGTTAAGCTCAGCATTTAGTTTAATAGTTGGTTGTAAAAGAACAGTAATCTCTTAAGCATGATCTGAATGCCACAGTTTGCCGTATATCTGCATAAGCAACTGATTGTTTTTACATCTAGAAGGAAGAAAACTGACATAATTGTTATTGGGTATAATTGGACAAACACTTGACTTTCAACAGATTAGTTAAGCAGTACTAAATGTAGTTTTGCATAGTGAATGTTAAAGAGTCCCTTTTTTAATAATGTTTCAGAATTTTAGGAACTAAATTACAATAATTGCAAATAAAACCTTTAACCTTCTAGACTTTGTTTTTAGTTTTTGCTGTTACTTTCTGCTCTTAAACCCTGAGCTGCAGGGCATCATTATTAAAAGGCTTTCTTCTTTTCCTACAGCAGCTTTGAGTTTTTAATTCTTTATTTTTGAAATTTATTTTTCTTGATTCGGCTTTGCTCAGGAAGTCACAACTTTGATTTATTTGCCGCTAACAGATTCATCAGAGGTTACTTTGTTCAAATGTTGTACATGCGTAGCAATAGAATTCATCTTACATTTATTTTCAGGATACTAGCAGGAACAAAGACCAAGCGTGTTAGTGTTAGTGGAAATAATGTGTATGATTAGTGTTTTAGGGTTAGCACAACAAACCTTTTAGTTAGCAGTGCCCACCACTGGTTATGTAGCTGCCTGATATTATTCTGACACTGACTGTTCAGCCAAAAACATACAACCAAAACACATAATGTTGAAGTTAGTTTGTAGTTTGTTTTTCTTGTACATCAGGTGGTTTGGCTATAGAAAAACCACCATTCTCTAATTAGTTTAGACACAGAACTAAATGATTTTCTGCCACTTCGAAGAAAATAGTATTTTTCATACTGTATGGACTATCTGCTCAAAAGCAACACCCACAGTTGATTGTAGCGATCCAGTTATTGATTATGTGTGCAAGCCTTATAACCAACCCACTTATGACATGGCATAAACCATGTTGTTTCTTCCTTTCATTCCAATTCACCAAAAACCCAAGCTGTTTTTGGTGGATGAGGAGAAATTTGTCATATTGGTGGAGCTGTCCTTTAGATACACACATAGATTGTGTTTTTAATTTATTTAAACATTTGCAGCAACTGTTTCTTGGGTAGAAATAAATCATTCAATGATTATGTTTTCAGATTTCTAGGTGCACATTGACTCACGAGTGTGTGACACAAAAGCCTCTTTTTCTTCCATAAAAGTGTGATTTATAATTATTTACCTGCAGATTGGTTTGTATTTTATACTTTTACTTTATTTAGGTTTTCTGGCTTTAAATATATTTGTGGTATTTAAAAAAAAATAATTTTTGTGCAAATTATAGTCTTCAATGATCCTTTCAGAATAAAAATATTGGCACCTCAGAAATATTTTAAAATTGTATTCACACTTTTCTTTACCTGCTGCTAAAAGTCTCATGCATTCACGATAAAATACATTAGCTTGATTGACATCGGCAAGATTTTAGTTACTTTTTCTTCTAATTGGTTTGGGTGGGTTTGATAGCCCTGGTGAATGCTAAAACAGACGTATATTGGTGAGGCCAAAGGTGAAGAGATGAAGCTTCAATAAATGAGACTAAATTTCATGAGATGGCTGCTAATAAACACTTTGTAAAAGTCAGTGAATATATTCCACTTACATTTGACAGACAGCTGGATCATTATCATTCTTCTAACAGATTACTGAGAGGTTAATTGTACTGATATACAGACCTTATTGTGCATATGGAGATTGCCAGAACCTCGGGAGGCCAATAACTTTGGGTTGTAATTAATATTGTAACTTCCACATGACCTTTCAATGAAGGCTGACTCCATTCCCAGTGTAACTGAAGTCTCAAAGGACCTGTATCACCCCTTCACACTTAGATTTTGTACAACTCAACTAAGAAAGAGCTAAAATGGGATAATCCTAGTCCAAACTGTCAATCACTGTAACACCAGAAAAAAGGCAACAAAGATTCCAAGTAAAAATCGGTGACAAAAAGTCCAGAGCTGTTTCATTATTTAATTAATCAAAATCAAAGTTCTCGAAAATAAATGGCCTTCATTTATTTTTTTAGATGTTAATGTTACTATTTGGTTTGATCACCATCCACATTAAGTTTATTTCCAATGTCTTGCTCACCTTGGTTCAAAATGTGTTTTGGGTTGTTGTTTTTTTTTCATAGAAAAATAAAATTAAGGCATTGCCACCACCTCTGAAACATTTAACTCTTTTTAAAAACACAGTCAACTGTTTTGGGCTTGGTTTGAAGGGTTATATCACTTATCATAAACTGAATAAAAAATTCTGTATTTAATCTGGGGTAACCCTGGCTTCCTGTGTGACTTAAGCAAAACAAGACCAGGTAAATTAATCCTAGAACTATTTTTTTCTTCTAGATCTATAATGATAGATCTAACTGAAAAACTAACATTTGTTGGTGAAAAGTATAACATAGATGTAATAACTCTGTTACCAGTTATTGTGTGCACCTCATTACATTGAAATTGTTCTGAGCCTCCTTTAGAGTCAGATTTCATATTCAATCTTTTCTGGTCGGAGTCTGATAGCAACATCTCAACCAGGTAAAAATTGCCCACTTTGCTCTGCCAAGGATGCTTCAATCTGTCAGACAGTAAGAACAGATTTTCTCAGTCCCAAAAAATTCTGTTGCTCATTTTGATAATATATTTTAGGGGTCCATGTGGTACTGAAAATGAAATAAATTATCCTTTAGTTTTCTAGCAGACAGTGGTTCTAAAAGCTGAAAATGTCTCAATTCCAGCTTATCCAAGCTCCAATTCCTTAGAAGAATTGGAGTCTGAGGATTTACAGTGCATAATGCTCCCACCACTTTGTTTCATAATTGGTAAGGGGTTTTATTTGAAATGACTCTCTGTGCTGTTTTGTGTACCGAGACAACCTTTTGAACTGAGGGCTAAAGGTTCTAGTTTTGCCTTCAGACTGTCATAAGTTTTTGAGTCGTTGTTCTAACATATTACTTTTTGGTCCAAAAATCTAGAGAACACATTTTTTTCCTCCTTATAATCTAACAAGCACCTGGACAATGATGCTGCTCCTTCAGTGATGCCGTCTGTATCGGAAATCCTTCTTAACTCGTTTCTGTTTTGGGTTTTACTGAATTTTGGAAGAAATTCCAAAATTGTGTGGTCACAAAAACTGGACTTTCTGCTCCTGTATCTTGTAAGCTCCTTCTCAGAGATACACTTGTACACCAAAAATCATTGAATTTCTTTGCTCTACCTCATGAGCGCAACTGACAAAATGTGATGAACATCACACTAAGACAGCTGAAGTTTAATTCAAGTTGAACTAGATTTACTATATGTGATGAGACGTGTGAGCTCTCATCAAATACCAAACACCGAATGCTGACATTAAATCAAGAGGTGTTTCAACAAGTGTAAAACATGTATTAGTTAATGCAACCATGCTGTTGCACCTTTTTTTTTTTCATTTTTGATATATCCCCCTAACATTTGATTGGTTCTCAGAGGAATATTAGTCACATAATAGGTGGAAAATTCACTAAAAATGCAAACCAATCGCATAGTTTTCCTGCTCAACAGTTTAAACAATAGTTTACAAAACACTGCAGATCTAGGATATAAAAATTGCCTTATTTTTATATTTTGTAATTGATAACAAAGTTTCAAGTTAATTTTTGGTTGTTTAGTTTGTGCTTTTCGTTTTAGAAAGATTTTAGTTTCAGTCTTTTTTGAAAGGCCTATTGTCAGCAAACATTTTATCATATTTAATGTAAGTAAATGCTGAGAAACTAAACTCAGGGTTCAGGCTTCCCAGAAAATATTTTGTAGGGCCCCAAATGGCCCCTAAGCCACACTTTGGACAGCCCTGCTGTAGCAAAACCAACTGTAAAATGTTTTCTCTCTTTTTGAAAACATGTTTCATCAAAATACCTCATATCGATAAAACAGATTGTACATACTGTCCACCTCATCTTTAAGAAGACCGTCTACTGCTATCTTCAATAGATGTTGTTATTCTAAAGAAGTTCGTTTTGTTGGGGTTATTTATTAGCTTTGGTCTGTTGTGCCAGCTCTTTTGTTGCAGTGACTCCACTTTACCCACCACAATCAATAAAGTTGCATCTCATTTGTTCACTGAGGTTGCAAAGTTTGTCCACTTTCACAGGCACTTTAGCAGAAAACAAATCACTGTTTAGAATAGATTAATGGAAGTCAAACTAAAACATACAGAATTGCTTTCTTTATTGTAATACAAAATTCACAGAGGATACATTTAAAGTTTCAAGTATTCATGATATATGATTATTTTTGTTGCTTAAAAAAAATTGTTTTTTACAACTTTCACCCTCTGAAGTAACTCACTTTGGTTGAGGTTGGAGGTTTTAGAAGGACATTGTCAGCTTGGAGGTCAGCTGTGGGTGTCTCTTTGTGTGTGCTGATTCTTGGCTTTAAAATAATCCTTCTTTCCTTAAATGTCATATTTTTAGTGCGAGGAGGCCAGAGGTAGAGGTGGTGTCAGAATAATGAGAGCTTACCTCCATACACTGTGCACACTCTGGAACCAAACCTTGATTGAACTGGGTTTTTCTCTTTCCCCACTGTTAGTCGATGTGCGGATACTTGCAGGCCCCAAGGTGAATGCCGTGAGGTTGTAAGGGTTTTTTCCCCCTCCCCTGTAGTACCAAAGGAATGCCTGCAGCTAAAAAGTCTGGGTCGTAGCAGTGTGTAGCAGCTGGAAATGAGCCCAAACAAGAAGTGTAGATTTGCTCTGTCTGGCTGGGGTTAGAGGGAAGATGTTTGCTGTGGGAATAAAACATGCAGAACACTGACAACAGCACAGATTTTGCTTTGATTTAATATTGATCGATCATATATTTTACAGTATTTGTTTAAACTGTAAAAGGTGCAAAGAAAGGACTTCTGAACCTCAAAGCAGTTTCCTAATAGTGAGCTGGTTTAACATTGATCCTACACTTAACCCAATACCAAGTATTGATCAAGGCGTTTTAAATATTGAAGCAATAAACTCCAATCCTCTTCCGATCTGTGTTGTCGCCCTATTGTCCACAGTAGATTCTAAACGGCTGAAAAAGCAACAAACTGGGACGGATTTCTCTCACTGTATCACAGAAGCAATTGGTTGATCATTTTAAGCATTTGAAAAATGTGCCAAGTATGACAGCATGTTTGTACACACAGCAGCCCAGACAGGTTGTGGTCTGCTGCACGTCTAACTGTGAAAGGATGCATTTTATTTGCCGGTGATGTTTCTGGATTATTGTAAAATGTAAATATACTTTTTTTAGTTGTAGCTTCATATTGATGAACACATGAATGTTTCTCCAAATGAGCACTGTATTGTGGGACAATAGATTATTTCAAAGCAAATAAAAAACCTATCTTCAACATTCTCTGAAAATATCAAACTAAAAGCACTTCCTGTTCTATTAATTCAGAAATTCACTCATTTACTTACATTTTGCCTCAGTCATATTTTGCTTCATAACTTTATTTTGAACATCTTTATTATTTAGAGAGCATATGTTTTAAATGTGGATTTAGAAAATGGTTTCCAAATATTAATATATCTTCTCCAGCTCAGTGTGAGGAGAGGAAAACAAAGGTGAAGGAGTAAACAATAATGCCTAATAATTTGTCTAATGGGGTAAGTGTTCCATTTGATCAATTTTCAATTATTTATTTATTTATTTTTTTTTTTGGTTACAACTCAGGTCATATTGGATAGTGAAATCAGGGCTTCTGTCTGACTTGATGGAATATTGATGATTTTCCAACTGGGAACTTAGTAAAACAACTTGCAGATGCAAAGAGAACATATTTTTAACATCAAATGTCTCAGGTCTAGGAAAAACAGCATTGATCTGGAAATAAGAAACTCATACATGACACGAGTGTTGGATTTCATGATGTACTACAATTGTTTTCTAATTACAAAAAATACACTGCTGACATAAATATAAATAATTGTGAATCAGTAACTGGTCATTTCAATGACCAGTTACTAATAAAACATCTGGAATCTTGGTCTTTCCTAGGAAAAGGAGAATCTCTTGTTAAATTGTACTTTTTTTATGCAATGAAATCAAATCTCTGTGGAAAATTGAATTCTATGAATTCCTTTTCCCAAGTAATAACTCAAACAGGAAAAACTGGGGGGGAAATAAGCATCTGGTACCTCTTCTGAGGAGGAAAGATGAGAAAAACTGTAGCAGATTTCCCCGTGGTTCCATTATACATTTTATAAGTTTAGTTCCACATCTTTTTTACAACTCCTCTAGCTGTTTTATTCTTTTACTTTTGTTTTACACTTCAAAAGTACTGTTTCACTAGCTCTGTAAAAAGTATGCTATGTGCTGGATGCACACTGACTGCCACATCTTCATAGGAAAGTAATACCTGTGGAGAGATATTTCATCATGTCGTAGCTCTATTTGTCACGCTTTGTGTAACTGCAGGATGAAGTGCTGTGTCTTGTGCATTAATGCTATGAATGTGCACTTGATTGTGTACTCTATGATCAGTTCCTATTACCCACCAGATCTGGCCAGCATGTTTAATTTTTATCACCAAGGGTTTAATTTGATTGAAGCTTTGTAATAAGTCTTTCTGGGCTTGTTGGAAATGTCCCAGTTGTGGGATGTTGAAATGGTCTCCTGCCACGATGTATCTGTGCATCCCTGCTCATCTCGTGAAGCACCAAAGCAGACGGGAGCCTTGCTGAGTGATTGACGACCGGCTTGGGAGCTTTATGATGGAGCTGTCAGCCCTGCCGTGTCACGTTCTCCTGACAGTGACTCTCCTGACGCCCTTAAAAACGTATCAGAATGCATTTTCTCTCACATCTTGTCTGAATCAAGTTTGGAGTAGAAAAAAAAGTGTTACTTTTTCCCAATTTCTAGGAGTGTTTCAAGCAACAACATTTTCTTGGGAATAAACATATGTGTGAAAAGACAGTGAAATTAGCCTGTCTTTAAACACAAATGATTGTAACACATAGAACTAAATATAAAACAGTGTAGACATGTGACTTTGTCATCATATTAACATCTAGGATGGTTGATTTATCCCTGTACTTCTAATGTATGTTTGTTTATATGTCTGTTAAAGTATCAGACAAATAAAAAGAGGATTTCAATACAGAAATGTTTTAAATCATTGAAGCCCACTAAAATATTGATTCTTGAAAGATAGCAAGAATAGAGTTTTAAAAGATCAATACATTTAATCAACACTTAAAAAAATTAAATGTAATAAAGTTACATTATAGTTGCCATCAAGTGTATTAGTTCCTTAATATCAGTCAAATCACTAAATGATCAGGTTACTGTCCAAAATAATTTAAATATTGTAAAATTGGAGGTGGATTTATCATTCAGAACTGACCACAGCTTCTTTTTTCAGATTCGTTTTAAACCTTTTAAAAAAAATTTTACTACAACCTTAATTTATAGTAAATAGAACATGAAACCCTGCATATTATACAAGTCAACAAATGTTCAGGGTGTGTTTTGTGATGCCTTGTACCTGCACATAAAACTGATGGCTACATCCTCAGGGATGCACAGTGGCGCAGTTGCCTTGCAGTAAGAAGGTCCTGGGCTCGATTCCCAGCCTGGGGTCTTTCTGCATGGAGTTTGCATGTTTTCCCTGTGCATGCGTGGGTTCTCTCCAGGTACTCTGACTTCCTCCCACAGTCTAAAAGCATGACTGTTAGGTTAATTGGTCTCTTTAAATTCTCCTTAGATGTGTGTGTGCATGGTTATTTGTCCTGCTGTCCTGCAACAGACTAGCGACATGGATGGATGGATGGATGGATGGATGGATGGATGGATGGATGGATGGATGGATGGATGGATGGATGGATGGATGGATGGATGGATGGATGGATGGATGGATGGATGGATGGATGGATGGATGGATGGATGGATGGATGGATGGATGGATGGATGGATGGATGGATGGATGGATGGATGGATGGATGGATGGATGGATGGATGGATGGATGGATGGATGGATGGATGGATGGATGGATGGATGGATGGATGGATGGATGGATGGATGGATGGATGGATGGATGGATGGATGGATGGATGGATGGATGGATGGATGGATGGATGGATGGATGGATGGATGGATGGATGGATGGATGGATGGATGGATGGATGGATGGATGGATGGATGGATGGATGGATGGATGGATGGATGGATGGATGGATGGATGGATGGATGGATGGATGGATGGATGGATGGATGGATGGATGGATGGATGGATGGATGGATGGATGGATGGATGGATGGATGGATGGATGGATGGATGGATGGATGGATGGATGGATGGATGGATGGATGGATGGATGGATGGATGGATGGATGGATGGATGGATGGATGGATGGATGGATGGGATGGATGGATGATGGATGGATGGATGGATGGATGGATGGATGGATGGTGGATGGATCGATCGATCGATCGATCTATCGATCTACCTGGTTCTGTTCACAATTTCAGAACCAGAGTTCAGACATTCTAGATTAGATCCGGCTTTGTGAAGATTCATCAAAGTATCCGAAAACTCCAGTCCTCCAGGGCCGGTGTCCTGCAACTTTTAGATGTGCCTCTGCTGCACCACACCTGAATAGAATAATTAGGTCATTAGCAAGGCTCTGGAGAATTTATCCACACAAGGGGGAGGTAATTAAGCCATTTCATTATAGCGTTTTGTTCCTGTGACACATCTAAAAACTGCAGAACGGTGGCCCTTGAGGACCCCTGTTCTCTACTGTGATTCTCTACTGACGTGATTCTCTACTGACGATCGGTAAAAACGCTTTGAATACCTATTATGTTACACTTTTTATAGTTTCAATAGTTTTATCCACTTTGACTCATAAGGACTTAACCCTGAGAGAAAACAATGTATTTTAATCGAACAATTATCTCAGTTCTCTTGGGATCAGCTAAGTTTGTTTTGAACCTAATTACATGCATTAAATATGAATTTTAGTTTCTTTAATGCTGCAGTTAGCATTTGAATTGGCTTCTTTTTCCTTCCTCCCCCCACTTTCTTTGCAACCAGATAAACTCTCAATATCTGCTTTCTTGAATTTTAACAACTGCATGGGCCTATCAGTGACCAGAAGAAATTACAGCCACAAATTAAGGAAAGCACAACGGCACATGAGTCTTCTCTCTTGCATTCACAAAGGAAATTTACTGACTAAAGCTCTTTGCTAATAATGAGTCTTTAACTAAGTAATGACCTTTATTGAGTTCTGTGGGTGGCCAATGGGAATTACAGCAACACAGATAAATTTGGGTCCTCCCACAAAAGTTTTTGCACTTCACTGTTCTCAGCAGCGGTGTTCCATCAATAACCACAGACATTATGTCAAACTGGGAAGGAATGCAATTAATATTTAAATTAGAGATTTGACTGAAAAAATCTGAAATGAGAACGCTCATTTCGTTTTTGTTCTATGTGAATATTTGGGGAGTTTGTCTCTGCACTATATAAAATGTCAGCCGATTTTCTTCTCTCCGACTCTCATCTCACGTTTTAAGCAGTTTTCATATTACGAAGTCTAATCAAAACTTTTGATACAACCACTTTCTTTTATGATGCATGAGTTTCTCAAATTATTTGGTACTTTCTGGAAATCAGCTGTCACATAGAATGCCTTTCACTATTTTTATCGGGATATTGTGTAAGATAAAAAGTAGTTATAGCTGAACAAGAAAGAAAATGGTTTCTCGTTGTTTTACAAATATAAATGTGAAAGGACTGATATACGCTTTTGTTCTGGCGCCCCTTCATTTTGATACTCCTAAATAAAATCCAGTGCAACCTTTTGCTTTAAGAAGTCAGATATTCAGTAAATACAGACCAGTAGTTTGTTGTTGAACAGCAGCATGAAAATCAAGAAGCACTCCAACTGGGTAAGAGTTAAAGATGCTGAGAAAATTGAAGCAGGTTTAGGTTATATAATGTCCTAAGCTCTTGATGTTTGCATGCAGGCCAAAAAGATGTCAGTTTTGGCCTCATCAGACCTTCTTCTACATGTTTACTGACCTAAATGCAATTGAGAATCTGTGTCAAGACTCAAAACTGTCCACATACACTCTCCATCCTATCTGACTGAGTTTTAGATAGATTGCAAGAGAAGAATGGGCAAATATGTTGAACTCCAGATATGCAAAACTGAAAGACATATCAAAAATAACTTTCAACTGCTGCTGTTCAACATATTGACTGGAGTAGGTTAATTCAGATGCTTGCATAACTTTTTGTGTTACTTGTAGAAAGTGAAAAGATTAAATGGAAGTTATATAATCTTCTCCTTTCACTCAACCAATCCAGTGTGCACCAGTTTATGTTGGTTCAGCACATCAAATTTACAAAAAATTACTAAAGGATTTCAGTTTTGACTAAATTCATGCAAATTTTGACTGAAAAGCTACTAGCATGTGAAATAAGTCAGAAGAAATAGAAATTCTGTTTCTGGTTAAATTCTTTTTCAATAACCAATCAAACCCCTAACTTCCAGATAAAACTGGTTCCTGAAACCTACGTAAATCTCACCTGGATCTACTCTTCCTCACTTTTGTACACCATAGATCAGAAAGCTTTGGTACTGGTGTTATTCTTAAAAAGCTTGCTTGCGTGTCCATGTGCCATCTGCATTAATGAATGAATGGACAAAAACCCTGACTCAGTAAGTACACCTTTAACTTACTCAAATTATTCTTTTAAATTAGTAAATTTAAGATGATTCAAAAATGTTTCCCAGATTTCAAAGCAAACTAATTATCAGAAGGCTTGCAAGGGATCCACTGAAGACTGAAGAACTGAGAACATAAATAGGATTTTTGTCAAGCAGAAATATAATTGCAACATTTCTAGCCTTAAATGGCTGCAACATTCTAAATCCGACTTGCATGAACAATTCAAAACTCCATGCATACAGATGCAGGAAGGACTAAAACTGGAGAGTAAATCTGTTTTCCTACTACAATGTCAAATAAATATTTATGAAATACACTATTTATCCAAGCTTTTCCTTTGCTTTTGCGTTTTGTAGATTATGTCTGTGCATGATTGGACTTTTCTCCACGTGTGCATGGTTGTCTGTGTTAAAATGACTTAATTCACAAATTGCATCTACAGGTGCATTTTGGAAGTAAAACTCAGATTATTTACAAAGCTATGTACTTCAAGTGTCTGAATATTTCTGTATATTTTGATGATTGTGAAGAGAAATTTAAAAATTTGTTTCTCAAAAAAAATTATTTTTTTACATTAAGTCAACAAAAAGTGATGTGCAAAGACCAATGGTATGTTAGGAGTCACACAATAATGGAGATCAGTCTGTCATTGACATGGACGCTGTCACGTGTTATGAGAAAATGAATTGGAAAGAAACACAGAAACAAAACACTTTCAAAAGTTTGAAATTGAAAGTTGTGGGTTACAAATGAAGTCGGTGATTCTCGGCAGCTATTTAAAGAGAATTATTGAGTTATTAAAAGATTAGAGATACAAGAACCAACAATGCAGATAAGAGCAGCTGATATTAGAGAAACCTCTGCTTCAATTTCTCTTCATCAGTCTCAGGTTGTCTGTCTCTATGCCACTCTGCACGGATCCAAAACTCATTCAAAATAAAACTGACAAATTTTTGTTTATACACAGTATATCGCACAATAGTTTTCCACATTTCTATATTACTATTATGAGGTGTTCTAAATACCTGACGACATCAGTCTGTTTGTAATAAATCAACATGATTTAATTTTTGAGTTGAATTAATAAAATAAACTTTTTACAATATTGTAATTTATTAAAATACTTTTTTTTTAGTTTAGACTTAGACTGACAAAATACTAGACAATAAAGATGGATTGCAGCACACACCATCAACAAAAAGCATTTGTACATTCTATTTTCTGCAAACACTTGAATACACTTTGAGCGTTCAGCTGCTGGGATATATAAAGGGAAAAGGGATAAACTGCGCTAAACAGAAATCACAAAATAATTGCTTCTAAAGGTTCTGTTGCAGTAGTGTTTTTAGTGCTGAGAGGCACCAAGGTAACAGGAGACTCTGTGCCACTGTGATTGGTAGGGATCGTGCATTAAGAGCCCTTGTGGCCCACAGGGCACTCTCTCTTTCCTGCTGGGAAGATGCAAACTCCAAAACCCTTGTGTGACGTGATTACCAGGTGGCTGTGGCAACATTCTTTCTTCCTTTCATTAACCTGGCTGAGTGAAGACTTACTCTGACCACAAGCTACAGAAAATGGTCTCTAGCCCGCATCTGCTTTCTCTGCAGATGCCAGAACTCTCATTTCCGTCACCAGCTCAGACATCAGAAGTCCATTTTAGACAACAAACAAAAAAGATCCACTGATTTGGATCACTGAAGCTGAAATGGGACAGTACAAAACAAAATAGTGGGATGGAGATTTGATCTCCTCATGTGAACCGCTGCCAGGTTGTCATGCTTATATGGGAAACACTGTGGAACGAATCGGGTTGCTTTTTAAAGTATTTTTTGTCCCTGTCCAACTTTCAGTCACAGTTTTTTTCAGATAAACTTTCTTTTTGAAAGGTTTTATCACTGTTATGGTAGTTATGGAATGCATCTCCCTTTAGAGGATTATTCAAATCCATTCTTTTGATATTCCCCATGTTTTATGGACTAAAATTTATACAAGTTGGCCTTAGGCAAAACAAAAACAAAACAGAACAAAACTTGTGGCATCTCAGCCAATGCATAAATGAATATTATTTATCCATTTAAGTGGATTATTGATTTATGCTAATCTGTGAATGTTGGAAATGCAGTATGAAGGAGTGGTTATATTTGTTTTGTTTTGCTTTGGGGGATACTAAACCCTTGAAACTCTGGCATGAACCTGACGTGCAGTCCGAAACGTGTAACACCAGATGCTCATTTAGTTTCTCTCTTTTCTCTTTTCTCACATTTTGTTTTCACTGCCTCTATCCTCTCATCTGGCTTGACAAAAGGTTACAGAAAATCAATACTAAGCAAGCAAAATCAATATCATCAGCGCAACTGTTGGCTCCCTTATTTATCTATCTGATGTTTTTGGTTTCATGAAGCACATTAACCTTATCTAAACATGTTCAGCAATGCTGCAAATGCACTCAAACCTACTGATAGTGTATGCTAATGTGGAGTCAGACGTTTACTTGGCCTCTTATCTAAACCATCTTGTTTGATAAGGGTTAGTAACTTCTTAAGTGATGATACTAATGTAAATAGCAGTGTGGAACAAATCAACGTTTGTGTTGATCTAGCTCTTATCCGTTTTCCTGCCACCTTCCAGTCCCTCCAGTCATCAGAGTTTACCCAGAGAGCCAAGCCCGGGAGCCAGGAGTTACCGCCAGCCTGCGGTGTCACGCTGAGGGCATCCCCAGCCCACAACTCTCCTGGCTCAAGAACGGCATGGACATAAAGACCAAGCTGTCCAAACAGCTCACCCTGCAAGGTGAACAGAAGTCCTGATTTATAATCTACTCCAAGTATTTATTAGTTTCTTATACCATAGCTTTTCCTGAGGATGGTGATTTAAAATCTGAAAATGTGATTACTGGTTCAGCGATGGACAGGTAGAATAAAAAAAAGCCTATATACATATAGACCCAGGAACCTTCTGGTTTCCTTCAGTGGAAACCAGAAGGTCGCATACAGCAAATAAAGTCAAACCTTGTTTTTTATCACTCTCTGAAGTTACATCAGATCAAACTTATCTTGTTTCAGGTCAGTTAGACTTCAGACACCTGTTTTATTTAATAGATGACCATGCGGTTTGATTTTCACACACATTTTGGACACACTTATTTCTATGCATCATTCAGTTACAGAGTCCAGAGCATGCATGTTATTACTATTGGGTATTTAATTAGGTATTTGCTTTCTACTACTCTATTACTTCTACAAGTAATTCATTTGTCATGTAGACATGCGATTTTTGTCTAAAACAGCAGTTAAGATGGTTAGAGATGTTGAGCAGATCTGTATGAATCATATTCTAAATTAAATAAGCTAGCCACAGATGAAAAATATTCTGGTTTGGGGAAATGTATCCAATTTTCTGCAGCTATTAGCACAATACGCATGAATAAAACAAAACTTTTCAGAGTAACTCATTATTTATGCCATTTTCACTGTGATTCATTTGTTGTGTATTCATAGTTTAGAATAAAGTCTGGTTTTCTTCTGAAGCTCTTGGGCTTAGTATGACCTCAATGATTCACAAACTGCCACCTTCTAATGTTTTTTTCAGGATTGTTAATAAGCCTACCTTAAATCAGATAGATTGTTTGAAGATCCTTAAGGTTCAGAAACTTTAAACCAGCAGATAATCCTTTTATGAACTTCCCTACTGCGTTTTTTAATTCTCCCTGAAACAAACTCTATCCGTCTGTTATGTAATAGCACCAAAAGATGGGAAGATGGGAGTCTCCTTTTATGTCTTTCTGGAAAGCAAACACATTGCCCATTTTTGTGTTTCCTCTCTGCTCTTCTTCAAAGCTAATGGAAGCGAGGTGCACATCAGCAACGTGCACTTTGAAGATACCGGGGCATATACCTGCATCGCCAAGAATGAGGCCGGCGTGGATGAGGACATCTCTTCACTGTTTGTGGAGGACTCGGCTCGCAAAACCTGTATGTATTAATCATAAAGCCTGCTTGGGTTTCTCTCTTTTTTAAGGGGGTATAGTGGAGCAAAGCTAAAGCTCTCAACATTTATTTGAATCCGTTTTCATCATTTTATTTTTTGTGATGCAAAGATATCGCCTTCCAGAGTGATGTTCTCCCCTTCCTCATTTTAGCCACAATTGTTTTGTCTTTGTTTTAAAGAGTACCTGCCCAGTTTGTTACATTTACATTTCAGTTTTGTTTTGAATTGTAGCTTTTGATATTTGTACTCATTTTATTTCTGGAAATAAGGTATATATATATAAACAACAAGATGCATCAGCAGCTTAAATTCAAATTTAATTTGATTGATTTAAATCTTTAGCTGAGAGCAAATCCTGACTGTAATTTTATCAACATCCAGTAGATAGTGTAATTTCTGCTCCAGTGCTGACCAGCATTGTTGCATCAGTGTATTCCTACCAACAACTGTATCACCAGGTTAGCCTCATGTCATCAAACTATGCAGGGGTTTTGCACATCTTAGTTTTCTCAAACTGATCACTTCATCTATATTTGTGAAGGGTTTGACTGCTCTGAAATAAAATTTAATCTGTGAAACTATTCCAAAAACACCGTCTGTTACGTAACTCAGACCAACTGCAGCTAGCGTTCCCACAGCATGTTGTTTGGACCTGAAATATTTTAATATCTTTATGTGGTGAATGGAAGAAAATGGAAGATACTAATATTGACCCTTTTCAACTACATCATGTAACCACATTGAGGCTTCAAGATGGATGTTGGAAGTGGGTGACAGGATTAGTGAACGGAGCGCGACTGTTTTTTTGTCAGTATAGCCATGGCTTCTATGGCTTCTACTCTGGCTGTTCACCACTTCGTCAAGCACAAGTTGAATGAGTCCGATGGTTTCCAAATCTTTGGAGAAAGCATGTTTCCAGCAGAGACAGCTTTTTGGTGGGTGAGGAGAAATCAGGCCTGTTCAGCTGTTAACTTCCTATCTTTGTAGCAAAGCTCTCCATCCTGTTTCTGTGTTTCCACACATCTATTGAACAATCAACTAAACAATCACACTCTGTGTGTTATATACAGCAGTGCATCACAACTAGAGGTGTTTTGTTAAGGTTTTTTGAATTACTTATGTAAATTGAAAAACTACTCAATATATTGCAGAAAAATAAAAATAGCCTTTAAGCTGTTTGGTGTATGAATCTCAAGACGCATTTTTTATTTATCCAAGTCTGTCTTAAAACAAATATTAACCCAAACACTTTGATAAGAAACAGAAAATCTTCTTTCATTTATTTACTAAGGCACTATGTTACCATCAAATTTTCTTAACATCAGGTTTGTGACACAAGTAACCTTATTTATATCTGGAAGCATTTCTCAACAAACAATCTCCCCTTGTTCTTTCCTCATGAGAAGAATCGCAAACAGTAATTAACTCTGACCTTCTTAAAAATGTCAGAATTTGTCTTCGGGGCATTCATCCACATCCAGTTGTTAGCGTGTTGTATTTTTTCTGCGGGTAATTATGGCTCCCAGTTGGTACAAGCATTGCAACTCTGCAGTCAGGTCACATATCACGTGTTCAGCGTCCCAGACCTGTGCCAAACCAAATGTGTTTAGATGTGATCCCTGTAGAGCGGAGCTTCCTCTGGCCTGCCTGTCACACATCAGAGGATCATCCTCGACGAGGTCACAAGTTGCCCCCCTGCGCTTTGAAGCTTTTGAAGATCTACCGAAGGCTAAAATGATGCTCAGAGTTAGATATGGAAAACCCCCTTTTTTTTGGAGAGAGTAACCCCACAAGACAGGACTTCAAAGAGATGTGAAGGGAAGGACAGGCAAGGTTTGTACTGCTGCTTTAAAAGGAAATAATAAACAGACTTTTGTACACATGTTGTGATCTGTCCTCAATATCTCACAGAGTGAACGTATGACCCATCCTAGTTTTCCTGTGACATCGCCCTCCACATTCAGAAAGTACTTAGGAGAGCAAATGAGAGCTGACAATCGGTTTTCCCAGAATTGGCTGTCAATGTAAGCCTGCGGCTGATGTGGGCTGTCAGTCTGCACCGCCTGCAGCCCTTCACGGCTAACATGCTGCTCATCTGATCCCACATAATATAAATTATGACATTTAACTTTAAAGCTGTTTTGTGTACAAAATATGATTTGAAATGATTGTTTTTTTATTTCGAAATGTGTAAGAAAACAAAGTGTCAGAGAAAAAAATGAAAAGAAAAAACTATAAAACAAAGCTTTCATATTAAAAATTTATCTGCACAATTCATTTTTATATGGTGCAGATAACAATATCTGCACAATATTGTATTAAACAATCACACTCTGTGTGTTATATACAGCAGTGCATCACAACCAGAGGTGTTTTGTTAAGGTTTTTTGAATTACTTATGTACATTGAAAAACTACTCAATTTATTGCTGAAAAATAAAAATAGCCTTTAAGCTGTTTGGTGTATGAATCTCAAGATGGAGATTCATGCAGTGTAGACTTAAACAATCTACGCTGTTTACGTGTAAGATAACCATACAGTGAATTCAAAACAACCAAAAACAAAATATTTTCCTATTCTATGTAATCCATTTATTAATCCACACATCCAGTCATCCACTCTGACATCCATGTACTTTTGTAACAGTTTTTTTATATCATTTTTTAAAACTGATTGACATTCAAACAGTGTTTCAAGTCTTCATCCACAGACTGCTATTCACATGTTCCTCATTGTAGTATGTGCTTTGTTTTCCAAAATTCAACTTTCCTTTTAACTCTTTACCCCCTTTTGCTGCAGAAAGTATATTTATCAATAGTTACTTTTAAAAAAATATGACGCATGGTTCCAGTCAATTAAAATGTAATTCAAATGCATCAGAAAACATAAAAAAGGGAAACTAATTAGTCAACAAGTTAATTTGGTTAATATTTACATGCATTGCTGCTCTGACTGCATCTCATAAGCTTGAATAGAAAAAAAATCATTTTTAGTTCCCATTAACCAAATGTAAATTATTTTTTAATTATTTCCGTTCTAAGCACTTTGCAGAAGAAGTCAGGAGAGGTTGATCTGTGACTTGCAGTGATATTCATAGTAGCCGAATGGTTTTATTCCTGTAGATTTGACTGTGGGTAATAAAGTTTAATGATTTTTATGATTTAACTGGAATACATCAAATGCATGATGTGCCATTTAATGCTGGTGAAGAATTTAGTTAAAGAATGTAGTTCTAACTATATTAAGAATGGAAATTGAATTATTAAATTTGCTTTCATCTTAATAAATTTATCTGCAACAGTTGCAAAATATCAGTTCTAAAATCTCACATGAAATTAGGATTCAAGTCCTGAAAACGTCAAAAGATCCTCAGCTAACAGTGTGTTTTCAGCCCTGCTGTTCCTGTCCAATCCGTCGTAACCCTGTTACTCAAATCATTCTGCAAAGCTGCTTTTCTTTTTTTGTCACCTAGATTAGATTTGTGAAACAGCTGGTGTCATAATTTTCCAGACAGTTACTCTGCCAAATTATTTCTTCTTGTTTTCCACCCTTAATTTTAACCTCAGGTGGGTTCTCTTTTTTTGGACATCTGTTCACTCATGTTGCCTCAAAGTCCTGCATATCAAAGAGACTTGAGCTTATTAAAGGTAAAACATGTTGGAAAGTGATGCCCACTCTGATGTAGCTCAGCACTAATTTTTACACTTTCTAGTGTATTATGTCCAACTTCCTAATGGCCTGAAAAGTATTAAACTTTAGGACTCCAGCGATGCAGCAATAAGCTGATTCCTTACAACAGCGATGGCAGCCTACCTGTTTTATGTATGGAGTGTGGGTACACTGTATTTAACAGAGAAATAGAGAATAATGGTGCATACTGACTGTTCAGCATTAAAAATATAATAAATCCCATTATCATAACCAGGTTTTTTTCCCCATTAGGTTTTTAATATAAATTAGTTAAACATATTAGAAAGTAGAACGAAAATGGATGGTTTTGCAGTTATTTTACAGATCAGTGTTTTGTTTATCCCGTCTTATACCTAAATGAATCTCGTGCAAATTTCCATTAATCCATCCATCCGTCATCTCACCCTCACCGGACTGATAGATTTTTTTTAAAAAATTGGGATTTAGGAGTTTTGACCATTAAAATCTTATCAAATAATACTGAAAACTAATGTATTGACTGTTAAGTGATCTAACAGACTTTATATCATTTTCTTGTAGAGGCAGTGCCTCACCTGTCTGCATGTCACTGGTTATTCTGTGGTCGCAACAGTTCACGTGCCCTGTTTGTCCAGTAACATTCAGTCTTCCAAAAACTTTAAATCACTGCATTTCTCTCCTCAAACAGCAATGCATTTATTTGTTATTATTAGAAAAAGAAATGGCTGATAAGTGTGCAACTACAGTCCCACAGTCAGCCGTTGTGGATGGATCCAGCTGCTCCTTTCACTAAAACAAACACAAAGCTCATTAAGTGTGGGAGCTGGTCGCAGGTTGAGGATTTGACCATTTCTTGTCATTTGCATTATCTTGGTATTTGGCAAAAGCAGATGGCCAGACTTTTCTTCGGGTTTCTCATGCCAGAGTCACTGAGTTATATTTTGTAGAAAGAAGACCAGCTGCTGATGAACTGTGGTTCCACATAAAACTAATCAGTCAGTACTCCTTCTGGATGTACCTGAAAGCTTTTCTTATCTGATTATTGAAAGTTAATATCTTCTGTTACTATGGTGATAATTTTAATTTACATGGATTGATAATAGTTGCTTTTGAATAATGAGCTTGGAATAATTTGAAATAATTTAATTTAATGTTTTGGGGGGAGGAGGGTTTGTCATGAGTGTTTTTAAAGTATTTATTAAGACCTTCTGCCAACAGTTACTGCAGTCTGTCAGTATTTTGACAAGAAATATTCACATAATTTAGAGATATTGAAACATTTTACATGAAAATATGTTTGTGAGTTTTCATACAAACAAAATCAGTTGTTTTAGCCATAACACATTTAAAATAATTAATTTCTACCAAGAGTTTGAATAAATGAAAATGTCTGAGTAAAAACATGAAATGAAAAGCAAGCCGTCCCCTTTTGTCCTAATACCATCCCACTCAGCAGCAGCAATTAAGATTAATACATAAAAAGGAACACATGTTGCCTAGGATTGCAACCTCACTAACCATCAAAAACACAGAAAATTTGTTCCAGAAAAGCAATGTGTTCCAGTAACAGAAATCTTTACAAAAATACATGTCAAAAACAGCGACAGAACTCAATGTTCTTGGTTAAGATAACATGACCAAACATTTAGTTTCAAGTCACCCAGTGTTTAATCTCTGTGTCTACTTTAAAGCAATAAAAAGATGATTACTGCAAGTTTAACTCTACCTTGGCAAAAGAGTCAGCTGTGATCTTTATTATAGACTGCACTTGTTCTGCTCTCTCATTCCTGAAGATCCTTTAACCTCACCTTATTATCTCACTTTCATCAGAGTCTGGCTGATGGCTTCTCACTGACCTTTATCTTTAGCAACACTCTGACTCTCACTAGTGCTTAAATCTTGGCACCAACTTTCAACTTGAGAGCTCTTCCCTGTCAGAGCGGTCAGCGTTGGCTCCCTGGCTGTAAAACTGCAGTGAGTGTGGGTGGGACTTCCCTGACAGCAGCAGTCACTACAGCGTTTGTCCAGATCTTCAGCTGGGGTTAGATAAGAAAAGCAATCACAACGGTCGCCTAACACTTCTCAGTCTGATGCTGGACTTGGGTTTTTTCAGTTTATTTAAGTCCAGGAAGGGTCTCATTTCAAATAATTACAAATTTGTAGAATTTACTGAGCAGTTTAGCTCTAAAGATATCACATCAAATAGAACATTTGTTTTCTAGTTTTAATTTAACTTAGAGCTTCATTTGCCAAAAGCTTTTCATTAGGCATTATTGAAACAGAGAGAGATAAAAACCCACTTGTTTTTTACTCAAACTCAAATTGATGCAGAAAAGCATGATCAAGAATTTGTTTTATAATGTAATATAATATTCAGATAAAAAATATGTTTCAATCTCTTTCTTATATTTTTCTACCTGTTGTTTGTTCTTGTGCCAAGTTTGTTATTATATGGTTTCTGCATTTAGTAAAAAGTGTATCAAAGCACTGTTACGTTATTTTTACATTTTTGTACTCCTAACATCTTTTTCAAGAGTGTAAAAACACGCTGAACATAACATTTTCACCATCATTGAAGACTAATGATGATGAGATCATTTATCTTAAAGACCTATATGGACTTGGGAAACAGGAACATCAGTCTTTCACCTGCAGCAACATAAAGAGTATCTCCCTAAATTGCGTTGAAATGGACTCTGAAGTTGAGGGCCATTGACAGGTGAAGTTATTAACCTCACTGCAACAACACCTATCAGGGACAAAGGATCTGCTGAACAGCAGTTGTAGGGACGATGTCTCTGGTTTTTGTGGCTCATGTATCTAAAGGTTTCCTCAGAGGGAGAGTGAACCAGCTTCATGTTTCCTACGCTAATAGATCATTGCCAGAGGTTTAACCACAACATGGTGAAAATCTTTAAGTTGTCAGAAAACTAAATGTATCACAGCCAATCACAGGGAGGGTTCTTCTGGTGCCTTTTCGCCAACATATTGGATCAAAACCAGAAAATGAAGTCTTTGCAAACCGTTGATATTGTGATTTATCACAGCAAAAAGTTTGTTCTAGCTTAAGTAATTCTGATTTATCATAATAACCCAATTTTTTATGCACTCCACAGTTTGCATTAAAGTTTGCTTTTCCACAATAAACACAAAATTAAGGTTGAAAGGACAGTAATCACAAGCAACGTTGTGGAAACATATTGGTATGAAACACGGCTCCTTGAACGAATGAGAGCTTGGACTAAATCTAAAGCGCAACTAAGTCATCAAGGTCATTTTGAGTATTTGTGGTTAAACGGCTACTGTCACCAAGATAAAGAATTCATAGAGAACGAGTACCTTAAAGTTTTTGCATCGCCACTAACAAGGCTCACTACTGGTCAGTCACATGTTTTAGCTCCTACAAATATTATCACAGCAGCATTTATTACCCAGCTAATCTGCACCCACAGATTAAGTTATTTTCAAAAATTACTGAAAAAAGCAACTAAAAGCCAAGTGGAAATTGGGCTTCAGAAGTTTGCAAGAAAGTCTAAAAACACAGAAAGACATAATGAAGTAATTTAAGATGTTTTAAAATTAGCAATTTTCTGATTGTATTTGTGGAACTATTTTTGTTTTATCTGAAAAAAAAATCTCACAAATGTTCTCTGTTACTCATAAATACCAGAGAAAATATTTCAGACCACCTTAGTAACTCAATCTAGATAAAATCTGTCTCGTTTGTTTTATGTGGAGAAAGCAGCTTGACTATTAATGATGCAGCAGGACCAGGAAAAACTTGCTTAAATGTATTAAATATTGATCCTGCCATTTTTTTCTCAAACTAAAAATAATTTTTATCTTTTCTTTTAACTCTTGTTGCTGATTAAGCTGAAAAGTTTGAACAGCAGATACACATGCATTTAGAATGTTGCATAAAACTAAAAGTATCAGAGGGATATGTTAAAAAAAATACCTGGAAGGCTTTACCTTGCAATGCAGGACAAAGTGTCTTGCTAAGGCCAAGTTGCATAATTAATACAAGACACTGAGTCACTGTGCAGTTAGTTCCTTCCTGGTTGGCAGCTAAACTAAACTAAAGTAATGCTTTGTCTTCATTCTCCTCTTTAAATGGGAACATTTAAAAAAGAGGTTATGAGTTATTAGAAGTTATATGTTTTATCTGTAGTAGAAATGTCTTTTGACATTAGTGAGAAAAATACAGGTTATTTGGTCCTGGAGGGTGAAGCCACCAGCTAAGCTAAGAAAGATCAAGACCAAAGCAGACTGCATTGTCTTAGAGGTCCAAATGCAAAAATGTTACAGCAGTTCATCTAAAAAAATGTATGAACTATTTATTAGTCATATGCAAAGAAATCAGCAATTATTTGTGTAGGAAATTAGTGAACAGATGCTGCATCATCAGTGATCCTCCTACTTATAAACCTATAACAGAACAAACTGCAGAAATCTTGAACTATGCCTTTAAAACAGCCTGAAGATCCATTCCTGATCTTTTTATGACCTTTGTCTGTACAGCCAAGATGCGTTCATCTGACCTGTACGTCATTTACAATCGACAAGCGTCACTATTCTGCTTCCTGTTGGAAGAAAAATAACAATCCAGGCAGATGATAAAGCGGACAGCGATAAATGGAGAAAAAGCGAGGTTTCTGATTTAATTAATGTTTTGGGTGATTGTTCTATTCAGTCCATACATTTGCAAAAACTGAGCATGTTTGCAACGTGTGACACTGTGTCCTCTCTGGCGCATCCAGATCACTTTTAGATTGTTTTCAGTTCACACAGGAGGTCATGTACAGGTCACATATATTAGGAAATGTGAAACCCCCCCCCCCAAAAAAAATTGATTTAAAAAAAATTCTAAAAGTAAACATTAAAGCTGGCTGTGTGAACGTAGCCTAAAATCCAATCTTGAACCTGTATGTCACCACATACAGTAAATCCATAAGCACACCTGTCTGTGCCATGTCAGATTTAGTAAACCATATGCTTTCTGCCTTAACAAGTTGACACTAGTTTAATCAAGAACTTTTGAACATCTGCAAACTCTACTTAAGGCATAAATCTCTAAGTCAGAATCCTCATTTAAGCTCAAACACTCAAGAACATCAAGAGAGTGAATACAGATCAGCTCCATATGGCAGATTACACATTGTGGCCAAAAAGGCTCTTTACCGCCATTGGTTTAGTCTTCCCTCATTTACGGAGCCACTCCTGCTTTGGCATTTAGCCTTTCAGGCAGGGCTGAAAAAGAATCTTAAAGGAAAGTTTTATATTCTTCAAGCTCAAAGGCACAGACACCCAAAAAACTTTGTCGCTGTTCATTTCAAAGCTACAGCTCTTCTGTTCTTTTAGATATTTTTCAGTCGGTTTTCCATTTTAACCTGTTCTTACCTGAGCCTCAGCTCACCGATGAGATGCACATTCTTAACAGGGATGGCTTTTGCCTTGAAGCAGCAGAATCAACGATTCTGATCCTGCAGACTTTGAGATGCTGGTGAGCATATTCAGGCAGCAGAAAGGCTCCGATCTATTAGCACTGATTTAAAATGCAGTCAAATGACACTTCATAATTGTACTTTGAGATGTTTCCGAAACCTGACTTCCTGGAGAGTAATGATCTATTTCTAAGAATCCACGGTTAATGACATGCCTTAGGCTGCTCATTCAAAGACATGAGTTAGTAAGAGATCTGAATAACGAACTATGCAAGCTGTCAAAGGACTGAATAAGATATTAACCAGGAAGGAGAGCGATGAAAAGAGCTGCATTTGATGTTCTGGAGATCAAGTCAAATGAAAGAAGCCTGAAGGTCAAACCTTTTGCTTTACAGGCACAACACTGGATTGTTTTTCTCTAAAATATATCCAAGCGATTTGCTGTTTAGCCAAACCTGAGCATTTGCTGTTCTGAGGTCTCCCCTAACTGAGGCTGTCACCAGTAGGCAGAGTCCCATCCATCTCTGACAGGCTGTTGCTAAACTGGCATAAATATCTGCCTTTCACAATGTGCCAATTATTTCTGCAGTGTCAGAAGATCTGCATGGCTCAAAGCAAGCATTTGTTACTTTAGTCTTTTCACTTTCTGCACCATTTCATGCCTCATATCCGAGATTTGGAGTACTTCATCATAAACAGTGCTTTCAGATGAAACTTTGTGCATTTATTGAAGCAAACTCCACCAAAAACTTTTTTACATTGCAGTGCCACTATCTTGTTATATCAACTTTAGACTTAATTATGCTTTGTCATATTTAACTTTTTTTTTTCTAGTACTTGAAAGTTTTGGTAAAACTTCAGTTTTTTGCAAAACAAAAGGTTAAATATCTATATAAACAAGGGAAGTGGCAGAGCAACCATCAAACGCCTGAAGACAGTTTAGTCAAGCCAGTACGGGTTTATTAATCAATGTGTGACCTTTAAATACTCCAGCAGGAATGAGGCGTAATAAACCTCTAGTGAAGTAGAAAATAAGGACACTGTGGAACATTAAGAGAGCTCCGCTTAGCGTGATGAGGTTATTTAAATATTTTTCATGACAGATCATTTTCAACTGATATTGGGTTAATTTAAAACTTCTTACTTTGCCTGAGCCTGTTTGTAGCTTTTGTGGTTGAGGATGGGGTTAAATTCATGGAGTCAGACATTTTACATAAATTAAATGTTGGCACATCTCTTAATTTTCTGTCTTAAATCTCAATCATTTGAGACCAGTGGAAAGTTTTTTTTAAAGGGTTTTTCTAGCTCTAGTTTCCTTTATTTGCAGTAGATTAGACAGGAAATCGGCAGAAAGAAAACAGGGGAAGACATGCACCAGACGGATGCTTCGAGGACTAATAGCCTCAATATCAGGCGGCCGCTCTTCCTCTGCACTGGCCATCAGTGGAAAGAAGTTTCATCTATCAGTTATTTACTGCTAAACTGTTTCCAAATGATTGCTTTAGGGGGAAAGAAATATTTCTCCACAACCAATATTGTACCAATATTGTAATATTTTTGTCGCCAAAATCAGAGTAGCAGGCAAACCAACAACTATTTAGATGTTTCACTAATGATAAAAAGCTGAATAAATTAAACATAATGAACCAGTGCTCAATTATTCTTAATCTGTATTTTGTCTGAAAAAGTAAACAAAAAAGCATTCACATTCACATAGCATTTATAACCAAAGCTTATTTTCCTCCATTTGTGCTCTCATGTTTCGTTTTACTCACAGAAACTCCACCTTTCAGTGGAAGATTTCCCAAAACAGCTGCTCTCATTCCCATACTATAACTCAATCTCAACATTTGATGGAAAAGTTATGGATTAAGACTTAGATTTGTAATCAACACCATCAGTTTGGTATTTCTCTTTAATGAAAGTTTGATGCATTCCATTTTGTGGCTTTGGGCTTGTGTTCCCAATGGACCTTCCGTACCTGCCATATGGCAGTATGTTCCCACTAAGACAGATCCATAATGGGGCTATCAAGAGGCAGTACTGATTAGTTTTTCTATTTAGACTCACATGTTAGACTTTTTTGCATAATTCTCAGAAGCAACCACCCAGCGATCCGCTCCATGCCTCCCTCTGTTCCATGAAGCCAGCTTTATTTGTAAAAGCTCAGGTTTTTGCAGAACCTGGATGGTTTTCTGGTGATTTATACTGACCCAGAATCTGTTAAAAGAGTGGCTTGTCTTGCAGCTTTATGATGAAACTGTTTTCTGTAATTTAATAGTTTAATAGCTCATTAAATGAACATGCTTGTGGGATACTACATTAACACTGCAATCCTAAGAAGCTTTTATTAGCAGTTAATTAGTATGGCTATCTGTTTAGGTAAGCAGCCTGCAGTCAGTGTCTAAATATACTTTTAAAAATAGCATTACCTTAAGACTGCTGGGTGTTGCTCCCTTAGTTTAAATGAATGTTTTGAAACTGGAGATATTACCAAACAGCTAAAATTACTTTTATAAGAATAGTGGGAGCTCTCCACTTCTCTATTTGCTGGAGAAACTCTGCTCCCTCAGGCATTTCTTGGGCATTATAACAAAAAGCCACAGAAACATTGATATAATTCTAGTGGTTTTGGACTATACCATGTGAAAACCTCCTAATACACTGGATCCACAGAACTGACCCACAGTGAGCTCTGACCTGCACTTGATTAGCTTAAGTTACGTGTCTGAGACACTATAAAGGCTAATTACTGAGGTTAATTAGTTTCTAGTCTTGATAAATCAAACGTATTTTTGTTGGCCCCATTTGCTGAAGAAATTTCCACATCCTTCTGAAGAACATGAAACATTTGTTTTTGTTTTGCTCGTCTTCTGTTCATCCGTTTTAATTGGTTAGAGAAGACATTTTGATAACAGACCTGATTCCAGAGAGAAAACAAAAGTTTGGCTACTCTGTAATCCAAAGCAGTTTACATATTTTGTATGACGTTCACCTAAGTTTCTTTATATTTTGCATATATATATATATATATATATATATATATATATATATATATATATATATATATATATATATATATATATATAAATAAAACAGTTGGTGAGTTGATCCAGTCCAAGCTGCAGAGATTTTGAAATAGAAATTATCTGACTGATTCATTTTGCATCTGCTCCTCCACAGTTGCATCAATTTTGAGATTCCTATTGAAAAACCATGAATTACTGTGTGAATAAGTTAATTTGTGTCAAACTGGACCAATTATTAAATCAAACTGCAGTCAGGCATTTGGAATAATCCATCCATTTTCGATTAATTTGCAGAGAAACTTGAGTGAGTTTCTAGAGGACACCTTGAATCACTTACCAGTCCATCACAGGGCAACACAGAGACACACTGCTGTAAACCGACAACAACTCTTACTCTCTCGGGCAATTAACCCAGCATGGATGTGTTTAGACTCCAGGAAGAAGAGTGCCTGGAGAGAGAAACCAAACGTGTGGTTAGAACATGCAGACTCCAGAATCCCTCCAGCTGCGAAGCAACAGTGTGAACTAATACACTGCCATGCAGCGCTGAATCTTAAGGGATCTAAATCTTTTATCCCCCCTTCTATTTAACATTCAGCCATCACCTACAGTATAACACAGAAGCATGCCTTTGCTCCACATGTGTGTATTTCAGTGTATATCATTCCTTTATTTCATGCTCACTCTCTCAGACACGTTTTGATGTCTGTTGGATTTGTTCCAGAAAAATTCTGTAAAGCTGGATTTCACATATTCAGATAGATGGCTGTAAACTGAAGTCAGCTGGGGAAATGATCGGTTGAAACAAACTCCTCTGATCTCCTGAACTTTGATTCTGCATGGCTGACACGCCACATCTCCACTCCAGATTCTTCACAAAGCCTTTTCTTTTATCTATGGCCGTCCACCATCCCATCTGCTCTGCATCCTCTCAGTAGTCCGAATCAATTTACAGCAAAATAGAGTCTCTGTTTCCATCAGCCGGTGTCCTTCCCGTCACAGCAGACTTTCATACAGTGTTGAACACGCTGTCAACAGCAAAAAGCTCAAACCAGACAATGACGCAATCCACACCATGAGCAGACAGCTGCAGATGATAGTTGTATACTTGTTATTACCCATAAATTATCATTTTTTCATACCACTTACTGTACAGTTGGTTTGTGCTGAAGCTCTGGATGTTTTAAGCTCTCGCGAACACGTCAACTTTGAAAACTTGGATTTTGCTCCAAGGATTAAGCCTTCTGATCACTTTCCGCTCTGAAGAGATGATACCGACTCAAATCCGTCAAATGCTCCCAGCTCTAATTCAGGAGCAGTCATAGCTGTTACTTAACTAGTGTCTTCACTCCACCTGACTTTAAAGGTGTCCCCTGGGGATGTGCAGAGTTAGACTTCAGTGCTAATATATGCAACACTAAGCTGCCAAAAGCACAGGAGCACAGCTCTTAAAATATCTGAAAATTTTGAGACAGAATTTTATCCAGAACATTTTGAACCTTTTTGATGGAAAAGAAGTGGGATCAAAAGGTCATGCAGCCCAAGGACCTCAGAAAACCCATAGTTTAAGAGTTTATAACTTGACAAGAAGATCAACACTTATGATTTTATTTGGCTTACAAGGCACATTCAGGAAAAGTTAGACATATAAAGATAACTACCTAGTAGTTTTCTGTGGTGTCTGGCACAGAGATGTTAGTAGAAGTGCCATAATGTTCTGTAAATTGCAAGGTGGGTCCTCCAAACCATTTTGCAGCCATTTTTGCTTTATGGCAGAAAAACATTTTCATGCTGAAAGAGTTCACAGCTTCAGGGAATACATTTTCCATGAAAGGGTATACAGGCCCTGCAACAGTGCTAAGGGATAATAGGTGGTACATGTCAAAGTGACATCAGTATGGAAGGTAGGACAAAAGATCTCTCTGCAGGACATTGTTCAAAGTATTACACTTCATCTGCCTGCTTACCGTCTTCCCACAGTGGATCCTGATGCCATGGGATCCCCAGGTAGTACTGACCTGGCCATCCACATGATGTAACAGAAATTTTGATTTGTCAGAGCATCACCTTCATTCATTTCTGATGCTCAATGTTTGTGCTTTTGGCAGTAGACATGGGCCACCATGAGAACCTGACTGCTCCACAACTTTGCAGCCACATAAGTGCAAAGACTGTGATGCACTCTATTATGATTCGTCTACTAGAACCAGCATCAATTTTTCAGCAGGTTGAGCTGCAGTAGCTCATCTGTTGCGTTGGAGTAGATGAGGCAGCTGTCACTCCTTATGAGCATCAATTATGGTTCCTTCCATTGACCACTTTTGACAGATACTCACCAGTGAAGAACTGCCATTTTGGAGACACATTAAAGCAGTTTTCTAACTATCACAAATTGATCTTTGTCAAACTTGACATTAATGTTCACTTGTTGTCTGATATATTCCTCCCACAAGCAGGTAGTGGGATCAAGCTTGACTTGGTGCTAAGGAGGGTGTCTGGTTTGGCAACCTCAGGATTTCATCTTTGCTTTTTGAACATGATGTGAATTTGTTGGCCTCTTTAAGCCATGACTTTTCACATATATTGGAGCAGTTTGCAGCGGAGAGTAAAGTGGCTGGGATGAGAGTCAGCTCCTCTAAACCTCAGGCTAAAAAACAGAAAAAGGTGGATTTCTCCCACTGGTTCAGGGGTCAGTCTTTTGCCTGAAGTACAGAAGTTTAAGTATGTTGGAGTTTTGTTTATGAGTGATTGCAGCCTTTTTTGCGCTAATGTTGCTTCTTCTCTAGTTTGTCCTTGTTAATAGAAAACAGTACCAAAAAGTAAAGCTCTCACTTTATTGGTCTGTCTAAATTTTGACTTTCACCTCTGAGCATGAACTATGCCTCGAGATCAGAAAAACAGATCTCTGGAACAAGCAACTGAAAGCAGTCAGACTCTTGATGAAGAGGAGCAGTGGTCCAACCCGAGACCCTGTTTCCCCCAGCCCCTCTCAAAGGAAAAGCATTCAACTCAGACGGTTCAAGCATCTCACTGCAGTTGATTACAATTTTGGATGAACACTACAGAAGCAAAACTTTTAAAAGTCATCTCTGAATTAAGAAAGTGAGTTCTAAGAACAAGTGGATGGGATTTATTTTATTTGATTGACAGACAGCAGGGAAGAAACAGACAGCCAACGACTGCTGCACTGATTTTATGCAAAATTTGCTCAGCCATGATGTACCAGAAGACAAACAGCATGCAATATTCCCTTTTATTACTCAGGAACTTTAAATAACTCTCCTAAATAAATTGGGTAGATTCCTTTCTCTTCACCAGACTTTAAAGTGGTCAGTTTAATACCAAAGATATGTGTTCCTTCTTGAAGGTTTTTGGAGAATTGAGGAAAGCGATCAGATTGAAGATAAGAAAAATAAATCTTGAGCTACAAAGGTTTTTGTTTCAGAATTAGTTAATTACCCAGATGGTTGTATTTATCTAAACCAACGAGTCACAGTGACTTTGCACATATTCTTGTTCTCTTGAACTGTGACGTAGGAAAGCATTCATACCCCTCTCCAGACATCTGCCCTCTCTTCCCTCAACAGTAACAAGACAATCTTTAGGTCTTGTAGACACCTCATTGCTTTTACACATCTGAGATACCAAGTAAAGTACTCACAGCCTCATAATAGCTGACCAATGTAGAGGACAGTCATCTTCCCAGTTCAGTGGTGTTATATGGGGCACTCTGCGGTAGCTGAAGGCGCCACTGAACTGACCTATTGCCTATTACATTTCTTAACATCGTCATGCTGGTCAGATTGCAGTAAAGTGAGTCATGAGAACGTTAGTTAAAGCTGGTTAGTTCAGTAGTGGCAACGCAAATTGTTTATTCAATAGTAGCATCACTTGAAACAGAAAAAAAGGGTCAGTACATCATCCATGTGTTTTATCCTTTGGAAAGTGAAATGCCAGCCACACATTTGTGTTTTGTGTTCAACATGGGTCGTGTCGATCTCCACTTTACGCCTTCTTTAGTTTCTCAATCCAGGCATAGTATTTAAAAGCTCACATAAGCACAGGAAATGGCCGGCTTCATTGGTGATTTATCACCAGCCATGCAGCTTAGATGAGGGTTGATCTTTGTGGCTTAATGATGGAACTGTTCTTTAAGAAAAGCTAAAGTCCCAGAGCAGTTAAGACTTTGCTCTCGATTTCTGTCCAAGCTATTCTCTGCAGTCCTTATACTTAAAGGATAACTGTTATCATTTTCTTGAAGAAATGCTGATTATCTTTGAAAAAAGAACATCTTTGCACACCCAAGGCAGTCGTCTGAAGTTACACTTTTCCTTTTACATTTGCTGTAATCCAATTACCTTCCCTCCATTATGCATTCACCGTTTTCTGCCACACTGCTGTGTTGAGCACCACGGGCTGTTTGGCCCACTGTCATAGCAGTGTGCTCGTGTAAACAAATTGAATTTGTGTAACCTTGCTGACGGGTACAAACTGCAGAGTCCAGTCTGGCTGGTGAGAGCGGCGTCCCTAATGTTTGGAGCCCAGTGGAAACATAGTTATTACGGCCAGAAAGAGTGAACTCACCGCCTACAGTGGCAGTCGGCTTGTTTTGTTATATGGATGATGAAGTTGATGTATTGGTCCCTCGCATGCGCAGAACAGGCAACTTCTCTCTACCCAGTGATGAATTGCTTCAATACTTTGGGCTATTGAAGGACCGGAGCACACCAGATCTCATCTCAACTCTTCCTTTCCATTTTCTCAGTTTTTTATTTTGGCACATCTCAAATAAATTGTATTCTTTTTTTCCTTTTGTTCTGTCTTTGCTTCCCCTCTATGCTTCCTTGTTCCTCCATCTATAGACCCACTTCTTTTGTCAAACTTTTAATGAGGTAAAAGGTATGCAAGGCTACACTGAAAACACTTGACAAAGCACTTTTGAAAGATTAAGGCTGACTAACAGCACCGCGGTGCCTCGCTGGCTTTGTCTCTCCACCCTTTTCTTTCTCTGCATCTGTCCACTTGATCAGGAGGCTGTGAGGATGAGCATTGCAATAGAGGCAAGATTAAAATCGGATGTGAATTGGGCTGGAGATTGGTTTGCAGCCTGAAAACGGAAACAGAGAGAACACTGGGGGAAAGATAAACAATGAGGGAAGGTCACCAGTAACGACATGGTGTGAAAAGACAGTGCTGCTGCTACTGCTGCTGCTGAGTTAGAGGATAAAATTGACTGGGATTCAGGATTTGCTCTCATATATGTATGGAAAGTATATATATAAATATATATACATCTTCCTGCCACTCTACCTATTGAGTCGTTTTACAGCTACTTCTCTGAGTATCCAGAGGCTGCTTTGAAAGCCATCTGTCGGCCAGTGTTTTACGCCACCCATTAAAGCACTCAGGGTGTTGTGTGGCTTTTAGCCAGTATTTCATATCATTAGTCACTTCTAAGTCAATTTAATGAGAAATAACATGTTTCAAGAGCCAAATCAGCCATTATTTCTTCCCAGTGCTTTATAATAACCATATAGGTTAAAACATTTGGACTATTTAAGTGTCTGCAGCTCATTTTGATTGAATGATTGTGTAGTTAGTCTTCATTCCCTTTTTTGAGAAAGGTTCTCACCACCAAAATCAAACTGTTATACACTGTTCATAGCTGACTGCCCTCTGTTTTGCAGAGTATGGTATGTCATGTTATTTACAAGCAGAGCATTTGATCGATTGTTTGTTGCAGTTGGAATCAGAGACATTTTCCATAAAAGTTTCATATCGTCTGCTTTCCTCTTTGCCTCAGCAGGAGTTTCTGTTTGGATCCTAGTTCTTGTAGAGTGGCCCTATTGATTCCTGCATTTATTTTTAACTTTGTTTCCCATTTCTCTCCTTCACAGTGGCAAACATCTTATGGCGGGAAGAAGGTACGTCTGGGATTCTCCTGCTCCTCTATAGCATTCATTAACCTGAGTTAATTGAATTTGTGTAATAGAGTTACTGAACTGTGATGAGGAGGATTAAATGATTTGTTACTTTAATCATAGATAACATTGCTCCCAGCTTATTTCCATTCTAAATGTTCATACTTTGCAGCCTTAGGAGTTTTTTCAGGTATGTGATAAGCCTGTTGTTTTCCTGCAGGTCTCGGTATTGGAAACATGTTTTATGTGTTTTATGAAGACGGGATTAAAGTGATTCAGCCAGTGGCTTGTGAGATACAGCGGCACATCAAGCCCAGCGAGAAGCTGCTGGCTCTGCAGGTGAGTGATCATGAGACAAGTCCAGAACTAACTTTGACCGAAGTCTTAAGCTTTTGGTTGATGTTGAGTTTAAAACTAAGCAGAAGACATTAAAACACATCATGAAGGGATATATTTCAGTGCTTGATCACAAGATCTCTATGATCAAATTGGTGTGTTTTCTTCAGTCATCAAACTTTATATTCCAAGTGTTCATAAATTTGCACAAATCTGAGTTTTGCTACTTTTGATTGGTATATTTGTCTTATTCTTTTAGTCAAAATTTGGCAGGAGAACCAAATATTTTTCCAACAATTCAAACTGTTTCTTGATTCAATCTTCAACTTTCAATTCATGTTTTTCTGCACTAAAAGTAAGCCTATCTTGAAAATGAGTAGAGACATGACTGGAGGTTGGGCTGAAATAAAAGCATATATTTACATATAAATATATGACATAAATATATATTATATAACTTTTTCTTTTGAAATTCTGGGGTCAAGTGGAAAAATATATGTTTGGGCATCTTTTTTAATTCTTAGCTTAAATGTAAAATGTTTTAAGCTTAGAATGTCACATTACTATCTGTTGGTGAACCACATCATCATATGACTGGAAAACATACAGTGCATCGTTGTAGAATTAATACCGCTTGAAATTTTCACATTTCCACATTTCCTAATGTTTTCCAACAAACTTTAGTGTATTTATTATAACTTTAATGTATTCACTTTACAAGTTAGCTCAAGTGAAGTAAAAAAAAAAAAAAAAGAAACATGGTTTTCAAAACTTTTCTGAACTGTAAACCCACCGACAGCCTTTAGGTGTGTCTCTTTTTGAAGTAAGAAAACACTTCAGACGTAAAAATCTTTCCACTTCACAATTATACAGTAGATTATATTAATAGATGGTTATACCGTGATAAAATACAAAAAGCTTCAAGCAGTGCACAGACTTTTACAAGATACTGTATGACTTCTTCCAGACATAATTAGATCATATCTCAACAGTATGTTTCCTCAAGCACCTGCATGATGTACAGCTGTGCTGTCTTCCTCTGCGGGTGCCACTGTCTTCTTTCCTCTTGCTTTCCAAATTAATGGAGCAAGCTTTGTAAACAAATATTTGCAAGTTTTGCAAGAATAAAGCTGACAATAGAACTGGGTGTTCTCATGAGTTGTGAATTTCACTGCTTTCTGTGAACATATTGCAACAAATGATGTCTACTGAAAATCCAAATATTTTTCAAATACATTGCTGCTTAATTTGGGCTTTTGAGCTGCAAGCTATAGACATTTATTGGGGAAATACATCATTTATTTCTTTTTATGAATTACAGCTTTAAATGAGTTTTTGATGTTTGCATATTCTGTAGTCCAGTTATGTTTTTTTAAGAAAAGTACCCAAGGCACAAGGGGGGCTTTTAGAGTGTCAAGTCAGCCTGTTTAATTTAATTCATTGACAGACTACATGCAATCAGAATTGGTTTCACCCCTCACTGGACTCTTTTACACCCAGCCAGCCTGCCTTAAATCACAGTTTATCACCAGAGCTCTCAGGCAGAAAAACATTCAAAGCATTAAACTGATAGATACCTGTTAGATTTACATGGTTTCTCCAATGGACATTTTCCCTCCGAGCTGCTTTTCATCCTCCAGACTTGTGCTGATTGGATGAAGGTTACACATAAAGCGAACCCATGAATGCACAACAATCAGCCAAGTGTTCCTCTGAGAGGTGTGTTTGTATTAGGATATCAATCACTGTGAGTGTTGTGATGCCAGTTCTACAGCCGTCTGGCTGCCCTGCATCGTGAACACGAGGCCATTCCCAGCATGACGCTCGCATTTCCTCCATCACAGAGGGGCATTGATTGATTTGTTATGGTAATCACACAGCCTATTTATTATTATTGGCCAACATATAGAGTAGTAAACTGTGTTGCAGACTGTACAGAGCAATAAGCCTTAATGTTCAGTCAGAGTGAAGTCAGTGTTTAGTCTTAGATCAGCAAACTTTGATCCTTTTCAGAAATATTCTTTCTAGAGATTGGGATGTTGGATAACGACATAATCTAAAGTTTGTCTTTAGTAATACTTTAAACTAGAAAGTAGCAACACTTAGAAGTAAAAATGTTTTGCTGTCTGTGAGCCTGTCACAATAAACCACAGAAAGCTGATTTGAGCTCACAAACGATTAACATTTTCCTGCAATCTTCACAACTACAGATTTTGCCTGACAGCTGCAAATTTTCAGAAAGGCCAGAACTTACATCAGATATTCTGCAAATGTTCAGTGAAATGTTGATTAAGCTCATATTTTTCAGTTGGTTTCACTGCCACAAAATTTAATACAGCTTTTAAAAACTGAAAGTACATCAATTTCCCTGTATTTAAATAAAGGTTGCAAAATATTTCTAACCAGATTTATGTAAAAATACAAAATCAATTTGAAATTTTTAAAAATAAAATGTCATATTGATATTGTCACTTTTTATTTCCTAATTTGACAGGGAGAAACTTTGCCTCTTGGACTTAGGGATTTCACTATCTTAACACACTTGAAATAAAACTAATTTGCTAATAATTTTTCAGCAAGCTATAGGAACTGGTTTTATGTAAAAAAAACAAAACAAAAACAAAATGAATATTGATAAAACATACTTGCTCCACTGGCAGATTTTTTCACTTATAATAAGACATTTCTCCCATGTTTAAACATGGGAGACTGTTGTATGAAATGAAACTGGTTTTAATTTAAGAAAATGTTCATTTAGTGAATTCTGAAGTTATCTTATGATTAAAACAGCGCTAAATAAATATGTAAATCTTGTTGTGATCCAAATCAGACTGTAGAATTTCTTACATTTTGTAATAAAAAACATAAACTATCAAAATAATTAGAAGTTTCATATGTGTTAAGTGGAAGGCATTCACTATTGTTTGCAAACTTGAATGGATTTTATTGGCAATATTTTATTTTCTCCCACCAGATGCATCATCTGCTCCAGCACAAGACTGTTTACTGTAAACAGATGATTAGCAAGCTGGTTGAGAAAAAAAATACAAGTTGGACACATGACTAAAATCTGAAAAAAAAAAAAAGTAAAGGATCCCACGCCTTTTTTAATGCACATGGATGCAGTCCAATTTCCAGCAGCTGCTATGTTTGATGATTCATACTTCAACATGTGAAACTGGATGTGATTTCAAGCAAGTGCACTGAACTCTCCCCATCCCTAATTTTCCTGCCTCAGGGAGAATTTTTATTAGCAGTTATTCTCCACAAAGTCAGATAATTTGGGTCTCAAATGTGCTCAAAAAAGTTACACAGAATATCACAGCCCTCATGTTTTTCTAGGTTCATTTGCATTAAGAGGACAAATCCTTTGCATATACACTCCATTTTTTAGTTGAAAGGGATATATTTATTTTTAAAGGCTGTCAGTTACTACTTAATCACATACATAAAGCCCACCCACATATACTCTGACATATGTAACACGAGAAAACTGAGAAAATTGAAGCCGCCTCCATTCACACCCTCAGCTGGGTGTCAGATGTTCGATTTCTCACCTCCTAAAGGCGCGATAAGTGAGGTATTTATGGTCCATAGCATCAAATGACCACTGTGTGGGTCTGCAGGGGTGACTCCGAGTTCAGCACAGATGACTCAACATTTACCACAGTAAATGCAGGAATTTCAAGATTTTAAAACCATTGGATGTGAAACAGTAGCAGATGGTGCTACATCTGGACTTCAAATGAGATTATAGTTAATGGAGTCAGAGATATTTTCATGAATCCAAATAAATTAAATTGCTGTCATTGTTTTTCATATTTGCATTTTGACATAACCTGTTGCTGGATCAGGTTCCTGGACAGCGTTAGGTTTTGGGAGCTTTGGAGAGCGTGAAAGGAAGGAAAAGTCCCGAGGCAGAAGGCTGACAGATTTCCAGTTGGCTGAGAAGCCTGGAGCTGCCAGGACTAGATGCAGAGCAGCTGCAGATCATCTGCAGGCTTTGTCCTGCACATTATATATGGACAAATGAGAGTCATTACAAAGATTTTGCAGGAAACTGCAAAGCTAATTTATCTAAGTTGCCAAGATAACACCACTCATGTCCCCATCAGTGAAAAAGGCAGCAGTAGTAAACAAAACACACAAGAAAGACTAGGGGGAGGTAATTGGTTTTTAATGAGATATATTTTCTTGTGATATGAAAAGCAATTAGATCAAAGAAAATGTGTGTGTGCGCTTGTGTTTTTGCAGGAGGAGGTGTGCCCAACCTCGCCCGGAGAGGTGGTGCAGACGTGTGTGTGGTCATCAGCTGTCAACGTCAAGGACAAGTTTATTTATGTGACACAGCCAACCTTGGGCCGAGTGCTCATAGTTGACATCCAGACTCAGAAAGCCGTCCAGGTAATTTTGTGGATTAATTAGGAAATTCAAATGAGATTACAGTTTCATTCTGGTCTTGGAACACTGAAATGTGCATCACCTTTACACTGAACAAATGATCTTTGTTTTTGCACTTTAAAAACTTGAAGGTTTTAGTCATGCAATTGAGTACAAGTTTGAATTTTGATCAGAATGAACAATAATTTGCATCCTTGTGTTTGAATGTTGGGGTCAGGCTGATTTGCCTTCAATACTAAACTGTTTTATTTTAAGCAAACATGCTATAAACTAAAGCCCAACTATAACTCAGGATCAGACTTCATCAAGCAAAAACTAATTAAACTTTGCAATTTTAATTAATATTTATGACTCATTATGGGTGTGAAGTTTCATTCATTTCAACTGATAAGGCAAACTGGAGATGAAGCAGTTAATTTTTATTGAGCTAAGGTAAGCTTTCAGTTGGATTTAACATTACGAAACATTCACAAGGAGGAAAAGACTTTATTGTATTTGTCTTTAAAGTCTTCCTGCTTATCAGAAATCTTGGAAGTACACCGTCTTTCCTCAGTTTCACTTTTCAGCTTTAAGATCAGCCATCTCACCTTTTGCTGACTGCTAATCCTTGACCTGACCCATTTCATCCAAACTGCTACTGTCAAGATCTGCAGTTAACCTTCACATTGGAGTGATGACCAGTTGACCCCGGAGGGCCAGCTCTTTGTGGATATTGTCGCCTGACAGCCCTTCAATTATTGTAACATGACAACACCGCCAGGTTTTTTCACACAGATAGTGCAAGAAGCAGTTCCTCTAATAGTGAGTGTGGCAAACTATTTATCCTCCAAGGGTTTGTTATTTTTAGGAAGCTTGGAAGGAAAATGGCGCCATTTCTAAACGTCTTCATCCAGAAGTGTCATTTCTCAACGCTTCATCACTCACTGCTGGTTTCATTCAGCGGTGAGTGAAATCTTTGGAGTCAGTGGGTTTTTGAGTGTGTAACAATAAACCAGGGTAGCCCAGATCCCCACAGATGTTCCTGACACCATGGTAGCTGTTTACAGAAGGCTCTCAGGGACCTGCCGGTAAGCAGGCTGGTGTCCCAGAGTCTGTCACAAGCTCATTATTTAGCTGCCTGGAGGTTTAGCTGCTCTGCATTATGTTAGCAGTTGTTAATTAACAACCTTAACCTGTCACTTGTTTTGAGCAGAGACTAGCTTTAGCATCTTGTAATTTTCTTGTTATACATAAGTAGGATCCTGAGAAAATGAATGCAGACAACATGCATTATTTTGCAGAATGACTTGGTTATTCTGGCTAAGTTATTTAATATCTTAATTCTAGCATTCAAATGTACCTGCAATGCTTTCTGTGCAAAAGTTACTGCAGCATACTGGCTGAGAATCTTCATGATCTTCCTCAGTCTGTAAGAAGCTGTTAGTTGAGAGTAAAAGAATGAACACCTGTTTTCTCTGATGACTACATGCACCAAGATTAGTTGGGATTCAAGAGCTATTCTGCTCTTATCTGAGAAAACTCCCTCAGGAGAAGTTTACCTCCTGAACGATGCAGTGCATAAAATGCCAAAGTAAACAGTGGTATTAGGAATCCAAAGCAAAACAATAATATAGAAACAAAACTGCTGTCACAATCGAGTGTCAGAGTTAGTTTGCATCGTCTCTTCTGGAATGAAACTGCTGCTCCATTTCTTATTCTCTTTGAGTCTCTGGAGTCTCAGGCTGCCTGTCTGCACTCAGGTGGACATAATGCATGAGGAGTTCTTCGCTGCCACTTGTGACTCATCTATTGTTCTGACTTGGAGTTTTGCTGCCGTGTGTCATGAATGAACAAAGGCTGAAGGCAATTACTCAGCGTGGTAAAGCAATTGTGTCTTTCAGTGGCTGATTTGAAATGCAGTTTCACATTAAATATGGCCCATGCATAAAAAAAATAACCCGTTTTTTGTTGTAAGACGACTTTCTCTGACTGACCCCAATCCATTAGAGTGCAGGTATTGTTTTTTTTTTAACTTTCCCACAAAAGATTTCTTCAAAAGCGATGTCAGGATTGTTTTAAATATTCTTTTTTTCTGCTGCCTTTAAAGCCTGGCTGTGATTTGGTGTCCTCTTACAGACAGTAGGCACTGACCCTTATCCAGTGAAGCTCCAATACGACAAATCTCATGATCAGGTGTGGGTGCTGAGCTGGGGAGACGTGGAGAAGAACTTCCCCACTCTCCAGGTAGGTCAGCCATGAAGTTGTGCATCTTTTTTATTCATTCAGCTGTAGAAATTTGTGTAGATAAAAATTCTAGACAGGTAGTGAAACATAGAATCTTTTCAATTCAAGAAGTGTTGGAAAATTGTAAAAAAACAACAAAACAAAACTATTTAAAAAAAAGTCAAGTCCCAGGAAACACTTCCATGCATTCTTTTTCACTCAAAGTTTGACACAAATGCAGGCTATATTATCTCACTTGGACAGTAAGTAGGAGCCAATGAAAAACATGTTAAAAAGGCATATGTCATAATTCATCATATATTTCCTTTTCAACTCTGTTCAGGCTCTGAGCTCATGATGAATGCATTCCTTTCCATGTTAGAAATTCAAAAATCTGTCAAAGGAAGAGTGTAAGGGTGGAAAAAGGGAATATGAACGGCTGAGAGTGCAGTTGTAAGTTGCAGAAAAGTGATGTTACACTTGAAACGCCAAACTCAGCCATTAAAGGACATAACAATGTTCACCCAAGATTAAAGTAGTAAAAGCAAGGTCTAGAGCTGGAATTTTAGTTCATAAATTAAGATTTATATGGTGTTTTATCAGATCAGGAGGAGAATAACAGGAGAAAGGTTATCTGAGTTTAGCAGCTTGAATATCTAGCAAACTGGCACCTTATCCAGGGCTTTAAAAGCATTCTATGAAAAGGCCAGTTTTCCTATGAACCAAAACATATGAAAATGTGTGAGTGAATGGATGGTAAGAAAGTTAAAATACTGATATGCAAAAAAATGGCAGCTACAATCAACAACCACTTGGTAGAGAAATGGAAAAGAACGTGATATGAAAAAAGTTTCAGGAGAATTGTAACCTGTAGCTGCTGCTGGGCAGACAGCATATTCTATTAAAGAAACCATTTCTTACCTAATGCACCCAATGATAGTAAACAAGTAAGTTTGCCTCAGTGACCTGGCCGTTTACTTGCTGCTTAGACTATCTGTTCCCACTCCAGCATGAGCTGTGTTGATTTGGGTTTTTCATTTACTAAATCAAAAATTATATTTCTGCCTTAATTCTCCAACAAAGACAGACACGTAAGCTGTATGTGGAATTAAGTATTATGTTTAAAGCGTGAATAAATTTGTGCCATCACTTATTCTCTTTGAAAATCATTGAAAAGGCTTTTTATGTTTTTGTCTTTTTAATGTTTCATACTTTTTAGGGTATTTGGTATTTCTGAATGCAAAATCTGATGTTTTGGCTCATAAACATTGTTGTTCAGAAAAAGTTTGCAGGTTTTCTTTGCATAGCAATCTACATAGAAGAATTGGAAACTAATACTCTTAAATGTGAATTCTTCCACAGAAGCCAATTCTCAGTTTTCCCAATATGGCAAGTGTACATTAATCACTCAGCCTCTGAGGGATTTTCAATTGATTTGTTTCATGCCTCCCTAATTAATAGTCATTTCCATTCCAGTGTAAAGTATTTAGAATGTGACGCATCTTTTTCTGAAGCAGCCCTTCGGCTTTTAAGAAAAATGACTTCATTATAATTTCAAATTTATTTTGTCTACAGATTTATTTTTAACTAATCAGCTTTATATTCATAAACTCATTTCTATTGATTCTCATCAAATGGCAAGAGCCAGTCAATGTCGAGCTATATCAAGGCTACGGTACATGTTGGTATTAAACAAAATGAATGAAGCCAGATAATATGTGGGACTAAGTTTTTATCTGTTTGCTCCAGGAGTCATTTGAAGTCAGGTAGAGACATTATTGGCTTTACTGGAAAATCTTTCTTCTCATTGCAGGCCTAGAAATTCATAATGCACAGGTCGATCCGTGACAATTTGTTTTGTGCTTTTTGCCACAATCATATTAAACTCAGCCTACACGCCAATAGATGCTTGCATGACTTCATGCATGCTGAAGTATAATTTAGACACCGAGGGCAACGGCACACATCAGCATCTTCCACTGTGGAGCTTCGATAACACGGCAGTAAGAGGTGGAGCTGATGAGTTTTGTCATGAAAATGAAAAACAACATGTCAGCTCTACAAATATTTCCTCCAGCTGAGATGGATTCAAGATGAGGCCTCAAACAAGAAGGCACTGGCAGCTCTGAGTTTGTTCATCAACGTCATGTTAACACCTTCCTCCTCCTGTGCTGGTGTTCAGGTGATCAATCAGGCCAGTGGAAAAGTCTCTCACCACACAGTTCACACCCAGCCAGTCGGCAGACACTTCGACAGGGTGGAAGACTTCTTCATCCCCGCCTCCAGCCTCATCGTTAGCCACGTCAGGTACATGCAGCAAGAGACTACTCTCTTTGAACACAAGAGCGATGCTTTGTTGGAGACCAACTGTGAGTAGAGCAGAATGTTGAAGTAGGAAAAGGTTGAATGGTTTTCAAGTATTTCCACAAACACTAAATGGAGAAGAGGATTTTTTTAACCTGCTTTATTCTGATATTCTGTCATGAAACATAGTAAACAAAAGTCACTAAATGTTTACAGTAGTTTGCATAGGTTCTCATGTCCCTTAAATCCTTTCCTCATTTTGTCACTTTGCAGCCACAAATATAGATGCATTTATTGGCATTATGATAGACCAATGAAAGCATTGCATATGGTTTAAGAAGCATAAAAGAGATGGTTTTTAAAAATCAATTAGTAAAACTCTGAAACGTGCATTCAGCCACCATCCCAACCACACAGTATGTTTGGTCTGTTCCAAGTCGGTGGGTTTACAGCTGGTTTATCTTCTGTTTTCAAATAAAGAGGTTATCAGAGGTCTGTGAGATGTTCACAGATTTTATCATTTAAAGCTGCTGTAAGGTTCAGTTCTCCACTTCACCCCTGACACGTCTGCTGTTTCTTGGTTTTTATGTTTTATCACTAATGTTCTCTAACAAGCCTCTCAGACTTAGACTGAGCAGTTGTATTTACACAAATATTAACTTTCAACATTTACTAATTAGGAGAAAGCTGACCCGATTGAACCCGGTTTTATACAAGCTGTGCTTCTCAGAATTTTCTTTTTATAGAAAATGTCAAAACCCATCCCACTCAGCAGTGACGGGCTACTTTTTACATACAATCCCAACAAAATACACTGAGGTCTGTGACTAAATTAGTAAACATTAATATATTTACATATCTTTTGTTTTAAAAAATAGATACATTTATTCATTATTGTTATTATTCTTTACTGTGTTTTTCATACAATTCCATATTTATCCATGCTGCACCAGGCAGCTTCGATACTCAGAGTTAAGATACTATGAGAAGTCTGCAGGACTTCAAGGTTTTAATGCTCACCTGGAGAGAAGGCAGAAGCAGTCTGCTATGTGGGAGTGGTTTGTGCCACAGCTGTAATTAGATCATCTGAGACCTGCTGGACAGATTACAAGAAAATATTAGTGAAATCGACTTTTTTACACACATTTTGACCTTTCAGTTAGTGAATTTTGACGTTAACCAGCACATGTGCTGAGAAGAAATTTCACCTGCTCTTCATTTTGTTTTTCCTTTTATTCTGTTCTATTCCATTCATAAAGGTAATATCACAAAACATTTTTTTTGTCTGTGCATTTCAAATAAATGTAAAGTTTGTTCTGAAACTTTACCCAAATATCCAAATTAGGAATTATAGGGAAAACGAGAAATGAAAGTATTTCAGTGTATTAAAAAATAATTTTACTCTTCAAAGCTGAAGTAGAAGCGCTTCTGTTATATAGAAAGGATTTTGTTTACATATTATACCATAATTTATTCCATTCAGAGGAAGAAGGCCTTATTGATTTAACAGTTTAGTAACATCAGTGCTGCATGAAACACCTACATATAATTTATTGCTTTCAGTGACTGTTTTATGACCAGATTCCCTCAGTGGTAACTTTGAGCGATCATTATTCTCTAAAGAACTGAAGTACAGTCAGAAGCACCTTCAGTGACGTTTTATTTGGGAATCAGTGTTAAGAAATATGATTTCAGATTGATTTTAGAGAAACTTTTACAAATATGTTTTACTCTGCAGGAGCTGCTGTTATGCTCTCAGGGTCTAGAACTGAACTGTAAGACAAACATTATATACAGAGTCACGCTGTTAGAAACTTTAAGAAAAAACACCACAGGAACAAAATAAATGTTAAAAATAAATACATGTTGAACAATATTAGTTTTTTTTTCTTTTGTACTTCATTATAAGCAGAGTTGTAATGAGGTTCTTTAAAACTCTTTTTTTAAATTAAGCTACCAAATCCCATGAATTTTTTTCAGTGCGCAACACATTACACTATTTAATTAATATGCTTTGGATTCTTATATTTCCTCTTGTTAACCTGCTTAAGGTTAACCCCGGTTTGCCCTCCAGATAGTTTGACTAAATAAATGTGGATTTCCCATATAAAAATGTATGATGTTAAAATCCCAAATTAAAATAAATCCTAATCCGTACAGCAATGGCTATGCTTGCATAAAATCAACTAAATTATTTTTTTTTATTATTATCATTATTTCTTATTGAAAAATTTAAATAATTTAAATATTTGAAATGAATGTGTAGTTAATGCAGTTTTGCCATCTGCTTTCTATAAAAGTGTTCCTGGGCTTCTTATAATAAAAACATTTTGAATTCATTCAAATTTAATTCACTATTTTTAACGTGCTGCATTAATGGCAGTAATCAAGTTCTGTTTTTGGATTATTAATCTTTTATTTTAGAGTGATTTATATGTATCAGTGTTTCATGAAATTTTGGAAACCAGGCCAGTTTTCCTCTGCAGTCTCTGGCAGGATGTGTGTTGACACTATTTGTGTTTATACCCCAATTTTCAAACAAATGTTTGGCTTAATTTTATTTTGAAGAAAAACAATTGGTGGATCAATGAATCCCATGACAGTGACTGATTCACATGGTGGCTTTCAAGCAGATATTTTCTGTTCACATGCAGTGACAGCTGTGTGCTCAAATGGCATAAAAAATGATGAATGATGACAAGGCTGAAGTGGCTGTCGGCATCGATCAGCTGATGTTCTCATTTAATTGAAGCCTGGCAGCTCCTTGCATTTTCCCTACGATCATCTGCTTTAGTGTGATGTGCCATTAAGACTTTCATTTTTTCTAATGAACAGCATTTTCACTGAATCTTGGTCATATTCAATATTTCCAATCAAACCTAGAAAGTCAATTGCAAAAATTTTGCACAAGCCTAAATATTTGTTTGAGGATCCTTCTGTTGATCAATCCAGGAATAATTTAGTATTAAACTCATCAATTTTAATCTTCGAAACTGAATTAGTGAATTAGTAAACTGTACTAACAGGTTATGCATCAAAAAGTAAGCAAGTATTTGATCATTTTAAAGTTTCCCAACTTACAAAGAATGGAGGAATCTGCAACTTTCATAGGTACAGAATTTGGTTTTGTGACTTCGGTTGATTGAACCAGCAACTTGCTAATCACAGGGACAACTCAATAACTGTTCAGCGTGGAACATTTTATCTGGTTACTACATATTTGAGCATTTGCAACAAATTTTGATTGAATTCATTTTTTTCTCTAAATTTCTCCTAGATTTGGTCTCGTCTTTCATCGAAATGAGCCTGTCATCTACAAGATCAACCTGGAGACAATGTCTTATGTTAAAAACATCAGTTTATGGGAATTTAACTGCATCCCTAAATCTGTAGCCTACACCCATGTTGGTGGCTACTATTTTGTGCACTGCAGACCCGACTCGACCGGCGCCACACAGCCCCAGCTTGTCTTGGATAGCGTTACAGACAGCGTGATTGGGCAGAACCGTGACGTCACAGGCACCCTTACATGTCTCCAGATGGTCACTACCTGGTCACAGTGGATGACGTCAATGGCCTGATGAGGATCCAGACCATTTCTGAGCGGGGAAAGATCCAGGAACCCTTCGACATCCACACCAACCTGCACCTGTCCGATCTGGCGTTCCAACGCTCGTTCACAGAGATCCACCAGTACAATGTGTTCGGCAGCTCTGGCCGTCAAACCGACGCGCTGTTTGTGGAGCTGAGCACTGGCAAAGTCAAGATGATCAAGAGCTTGAAAGAGGCCATCAAGTCGTTCGACTGGCCGTGGAGCAGCAGGAACAGGGTCATGGTGAGCAGCGGACTTTTCGGCCAGTACATCATGACGCCGTCCAGAGAGTCTCTCTTCATTCTGGACGGATGGCTCAACAAGCTCAACTGTGAGATCACCGACGTTCTCAAAGGCAACGTGGTCGTATGGGTCGGGGATTCTTAGGTCATAATGTCAAGACTCACTGGGTTTTGTTTTCCTTCAAAGGTACAGTTGCACTGAATTTTGTTGCTGATTGTTTAATTTTGTAAGAGTAAAATTAAACGGAATTAGAAACTAAATTGATTTGTCAGTCCACTGTATGATGGCTGCCATTCAAACTATAAAACCAATGAGGGCATAACTGATTAGACTGTTTCTAAGTAGTTAATTTTTTTCTCTACCTGGACATTTGCCTCTGTCAGAAATGATTGGTAGTAACTACTAACATTTTTCAGAAAAAGAATTTGTAAATGTATGCAATATCGCATTTATTGAGTATGTGAGAATGCTGTAGATAATCCCCTGAAAAAAACAAAACAAATGAATTAGCAACTGGTAAACGTTCCACTATATCTGTCCAGATCAACTCTTGCAGATGAAGTTCACCCATCCCAAACTTTTTCCTTGTGCCTTTAAGGAAAATACTCTCCATCTATGGAATAAGCATAATTATTCCCAGTGTGGCTGCAGACTCCAGCTCATTCTTTGACCTCTTCATTCACGGTGCGTGTGGGTCTTCGCAAATCTGCCGCTCTCATCTGTATGTCCGTCTATCGCAGCTGACTGTCTAATTAAAACGAGCCCTTGCTGTGATCCCATCTTGTTTGAAGAGGAGACGGAGTCCTTCATTATGGCTGCACACTCCATAACCTTTGATCCAAAATTATAAACCAGCTTTGGAGGGTTTTGACCACTATCATGTTTTTTCCCCTTTATTTTCCAAAGCGGAAAAATGAAAGCTAAAAATCCTACCAAGTTTATATACAAAGTTATTTAACAATGTCTCCCAGCACAGAGTCAATATAGTGATTGCTTAAAAATGTAATGACTTCAATTTCCTTGGACCAAAAGAAAGATGTTAATGTACAGTTCAGTGTGGTAAACATGCTTTGTCTGCTCTGCTTTGCAGCATGTTTTCAGTGGCTGTTTTAAATGTGAACTAATGAAAAAAGCACTCTGGAGGATGGTGTAGTTGTGGTTTTGTGTAGGTGGTATTTGAGGACAAGCCTTGAATGTTAGAAGCAACATTTTCAGATGCTTCTGCAGTAGATGTGTAGCTTGTAAGACATGGAAAAACTGTCTCCTGCTGGACATATTTCTATGCATTTTCACCCTCTCACACTGACTCTAACACAATGGGCAAATGTAACTTAATCTCAGTTTAAAGTTAAATGTGTATTTATTATATAGAGCTTTTCTGTCTTTCCTGTTCAAACTTCCTCATAAATATTTTAGTTTTAATTTCTGTCATGTTTTTCTCTCCTGGAGACGAGAAGGTAATGCTGATAATGAACTCTGTTCTGTACATAGCTGCCGACTGTGAAACCATTAGTTTTTCATGTGTGCACACATTGTTCATTTTACAACCAAATATTCAGCACAGTCCTTTTACAGAATCAAAACATACAACTGTCATCTTCTCCCTGTTCTTAGGCACATTTTGATCAAGGCTTTCAGCTTCATATATCCATGTGTTGTATGTACCTTCATGTGATTGTTATTTAAAAAGAGATCCCACTTGTCATTTTACTCAATAATAAAATGTAGATAAAAACATGTGTTGTTTTATTTAAACATTTAGTCACTGGTAGTTTCACCTTCTCATTACTATTCAGCAATAGCTGCAAGAAGAACAAGGTCAGAACTCTGGTGTGCTTTTGGGTCTATTTATCTTGAAACATAGGATGATTTTCTACTTAAATGATTGTTTTTAAATAAAATTAACAGCTTTGAAGGTCTCTGACATTATGCAAAACAGAATGATTTAACAGCTGTATGCATTGAGGTGCACATCAATTCTTTGTTTACTGTTTAAAAGTGTTCCTGCTGTTAATGGCTATCATTTTCTAACTGACAGAAAGATAAGTGAAATTTAACCACCAAATCCTTTCTGCCTTTCTGAATTTATATTTTAGAGGATTTTATGACTTTAACAAAAGGTTTGCAACTTCAAATAAGATTTGCATGTTAAATTCATGATTTCCATTTATTAACACCAAAATACAGCTGGCCCATTTCACATGCCACCTTTTAGAGGAAGCAAGTCAAAATGGCCCCCAGAAGGGTTGTGATCTCCTTTGTTAGCCTCTACCTAAGTTATGCCCCAAATAGAGCGTTTCCTAGCTCCTAGTGTCCTGTAATCTTAGCGTTTCCTGTCATTTCTTTTGATACTCATTTAAATTATGCAGCTATGTTTGGAAAAACGGTTTAATTCTACATTTCTACATTTTACAGATCAGAGTGTCTGGCATGATGTACAGTAATGTCTGTACTTATATTGAGAAGTTTTCAACATTTCTGTTATTGTTATTCCCAGATGTGTGTTTGGAAATAGTTTTATTTATAGGAGAAAGTTTAATTTCTGAAAACTGAATTATATTTCTGAAAATGTTTAAACAAAGAAAGATTTTTGTTTTTCCATTTATGCAATGGAAAAAACTAAAAAAAATTGCGATAATTTAGCATCATCCCTGAAAAACATTTTAAAGGGCCTCTTCAGTTAAGTTTACCTCTATGAAGAGAATAAAAAGCATATTTAAACTTTTCAAATATTTAATGTTTACATTTTCCTCTGTTGCATTTATGTAAATTTATCATCCAATACATATTCAAGATGTGATGGATGAGCTGATCTCCAAAACTCCATGTTAGGTGCTCTTGTCTACAGATTATGTTTGACCCTCTTGCACTAATTAAAATCAGTATTTAAGTAGCCTTGCTGCTATATACCTTTTCACTCTTGAGTTATTTCTTGGCCCGCCACTCTGAGAAGTGTGAAGCCCATCCACCTGTTACAGTAACTTGTGCTCTTGTCATGAACACTCCCTAATGCATTCCTATCCACAGCAGTCCCAAATCATTTTCCTCCCCAACTCACACAAACTGCTAGTTGATATAAATATTCTTCCCAACTGAGCCTCCTTTAAAAAAAACAGCTGTGCCCTGGAAGTCCTTTAATTATCTATTGTCAATCCTTTATCTTGTTGCGGTCGCACGGGAGGGCTTCGAACTGCTCAGGCACGTCTCACCTCCATCAGGAGAATTTAACGCCCTGCTCTGCCTCCTGCTGTTACTCCATTCATAAGGCAGGCAGCGTAATTAAGCCACTAGCTCTTTAATCATGCAGCTAAAGCCTGGACAGTTCAACCTCCCCGGTCCAACCAGTGCAGAGTCAGATGACTGATTGAGGCCATGGGTGGCGCTGAACTTTGTTCCAGTTGTGACTCTTGATACTCCGTTTCCCTGCGCTCTCTCTTCACAGCAGTCACTGCTTCAGTGTAGCAGAGGAAAAATATATAAAAATATTAAAATTCAGAGACAACTTAAAATGATCAGTCTCTTTGGTCTTAAGCTTTATATGTTTATGTTTGCGTAAAATGTACATTGTTCTTTTATTCTATGAACTACTGACATGTGGGGGGAGGGGAGACTGTCAACAATTCTAATCAATTAGTTGATAAAATTAAGGGTAAAACCAAAATGTTGGCTTTAAATTGCATTGAAGACCTAATTTAGGTATATATACAAGTTACCTGTATATATACAATAGTGGTGTATTGTTGGGAGCACGGGTGTTTTTGTTTTTTGCTTTGGTCGGTGCAGTTCATTTGTTCTGTTCCAATCAAATGTAACAAGAATCTCACAATTTCCCAATTTAGCTGGAAGCTTAAAAATCCATGTTTTTTTAACAGTGGCACCAATAGGTTATACTGACGTCCCTGTCTGCAGTAGGAGTTTGTACAGAAAGAAGATGTCCGCTGCACACACAGACACTGCTGTTCTCAAAATGCTAGCTGTGCTATTCATAAACATTATATGCTAAGGACAGCTTAAAATGTCAACTTTGGATTTTTTGTCTATGCTTTTCAATATTAGTAAACTCTGTATTGCAGCAAGGGTCCAGTGTAACATTGCCTCTGAACCCAATGCAAATAGTTTGCAAGAATAGACTAAAAAAAATATAAAAATAGATTAGTTGATGTTATGTTTTATATTGAATAATATTTCTCTTTTAAGAGCTAATTTTAGGCTTCTTCAGAGCTGGTATAATTTGGTGTCCTGTCTGATCTGGATGTGAGGAAGACAAGCTGAAGAATGTGAGTTTACATCTGACATTGAAATCCATATTGAGTGATCAGATCTATGTTACCTGCTTTATTTGCAAATATTCTCTTTCATGTGACAGAGTGGGCTGTCACATGAGCAATCAACCGACCTGCTGATGTATCTGTAACATTGCACATCCATCCATCAACTGAACTGTTTTATTTAGACATCAACACAGCAGGGAGTCATTTAAGTCACATTTCTGTGGTAATTTTGTCTACAAACTCTTCATAAGAACCTGCACAGTTTTACAGATCCTATGTGAGAGGGGAAGCATAATGTTTCAGACCTTTCAACATCCCTGGACAGAGATTTTTCCTATAAAACTGCAGCATTACAGTAAAAAGATATGCTGTATAAATGTGAGCAGACATTATAGACAGCAGACATTCTGCAGGAGATATTTTGTGCTTACCAGGAGACATTTTATGAGGAACTGACCACATCAGATTCCCACGGCTTCAAATGTGATAAAATATAAAGTGCATCTAAAAGCAATGAAACATCCGAGACAAATTCACTCACCCACACGGTGTCCTGATATCCGCTAATCAATAAAATTCCGACAGGAGAAAGCTACATTTTTTATCACTGAGGAGAATTCCAACAAGTAAGACATCAGGAAAAGTCTCTATTCAGATAGACATGTAGTAGGCCTGCAAATCTCAACAATGTTTACAGAAATTTCCATTCTTGTAGAGGTTACTGTGTCAGTCAGTGCCCTAAGGCAGATTCAGACATTCAAATTGATGCTGAAATTAACATCAAGACCGTGTCTGAAGGATGTCTGAAGAAATTCCCTCAATGCGTTCACACCCGTATTTAGCGCCATCCAGACACAATCTAATCACCCAGGACACAAGTCAATGGGATCCTTGTGTTCAACTTGTCGAGACTTTCAAACTGTCCAGGATGTGTGACCCATCATCAATCCTGCACTGAGGTCATGGGCAAAGAGAATGAACTACAGCCTTGAAAATTTCAAGATTTTGCATTTATGCAAATTTATGCATTTTGCATAAAGTAATCAATTTTTGTCGATTGTTATGCAAGTAACTACATATGTAAAGTTATGCAGACTGAAGCTCTGGCAGTACTGATCTAGAGTCCAGTTTTGTCCATGCCTTGTTGTAGCTGCGGAAAAAGAGTCTGCAAATGCCCACTGTGGCTTCCAGGTCTAAGAGAAAACTGGAGCTGCTAACAAAATGATGCTAAATGTTAGCTCGTAAATTGTCAGTATGTAAAAAAAAAAGAGAAAAAAAATTTAAAACTGTTTTATTCTCCATTAATCAGAAAGGCATTTTATTTTCAGTGATTTCTAAACTTAAGAATGTTTGAAATGGGTTTCAGTAACAACATTATGGTGATAAATGGAAATCCAAAATTTAGTCTGTGTGTGCATTCTCAACTGAACTGTGATTTCTGGGAGGACTCATAACTGTAATTGCCTGTGCATTTTAGAGTCAAAGCATATTTTGGGAATATTAAATGTTTTTTCTGCTGTTGGATGATCAGAGGGAGTCGGTGAGAACAAACATGGTTGAGCTTCTGAGCCACAGCAGACCCAACGTCAGATGTAACAGATGGTTACAGACGAGTATGAAGGCCATCAGCTCTCATGTATTCCATGTTCTGAAGACACATTTAAACCAATTAAATTCAATGTTTGAATTCTAACAGTTGTAATAAAAAACATTGTTTTCGACCTTGTGGCATTTGCAATGTGGTGCTTGGGCAAAATGTAGAATATTCTGTTTCAAGCTTATGTATTTAAATTGTGGATTCTAATAATTTTTTATAACCTCAGGTCCTTCAAGTTGATTTGTGCTAGATTACAATAAACATTTATTTTTATCCTGTTAATGGACATGCTTGATTTTCTTTTCCTTTTTTTTTGTAAAATGGAGATATTTTCTCATGGAAAATAATTGTAGCCTTTTCCATTAAAAGACTATAATTAAGACTGAACAACAAAAGTCCCATGACATCCTTAGCAGCACCACAGGGATAAAGATCCTGCCTGCTGCTCCACAGCCAGGACAACAGTTGGATTGCTGTCCCTGAATCTGAAGCTTTAACAACAATTGATTGTAGTTTCCTTCACAACACCCTCAGGAAATGGTGAATCCAGTTGCCACGGACAGTATCCTGGATGTTTTAAATGTCTCTGCTGCAACACTCCTGAATCAAAAGGTTGCATTACTTCTCCAGAATGTCACAGACCTTTTAGTGAACAATTCACTTCATGTTTTGGGCCAAAGAAAGAGTAATCTGGTCCACTCTTGTTGCCTCATCACTGAGGAGATTTTCTTTTCTTTTTTTGTGTTTCCTTTTTGTTTTTGGCACTAGTGCCCTTTATTGATTCGTAACTTGACAGGAAGAAGCGCAGAAAGTGAAGAGGAGGACATGCAGTAAATAATCCAGGCCTGGAATCAAACTTGAACTGCTTCAACACCAAGTGTAGCTTTAACCCTCTCAGGCTCAAATTACTTGCAAAAGACAGGCAAAGTTGTTGCAAATCTGCAACACCTGCCTGGAGAGGGTGAAACAAAAATAGTGTGGCATAAGATTTTAACAGTTGCAGAATTTTTATTTTGTCTTCGGCAAAAGATCAAGAGTTTCCTGCTAGCTAGTCATGTTTGTTTTGGATGTATTTACCCAGAATTCCCTGCAGTGTAGTCTACGTCCTGTTTTGTAACGGTGTATGGTCTGCTTAGCATTCACATTTGTATTCTCACTACACCACAGTTAATTTCAACCGGAGTCCAGGGTTTTAGGCTTGCTTTTTCAGTCCCATCAAGTTTCACTGCACATTCACACCTCCTGACAAACTACAGTTTCTAGGAAAACAAACTACAGTTTTATAAAAGTGGACTAAGTATGGGTGGTGCAAAGTCGCTAAGTAATGTTGCACTCTTTACTGCTACACACTAAAATCTTCCCTTTGTCCTAAATAGTATATTTAGGACTCAAAATATGTCATCTTACTGCATTACTGGAGAAAAAAAAAGCTTCCAAATGGATGGACGTTTTGACTTTCAGCTCATTAGTTCAGTGTTGAGCTGTTCAACAACTGTTTTTTTTTCTGCAAATATATTTTTAAATGTACAAATGTCTTTCCAAAGTATAAAGTCTTTCCTAAGATAAGAAATAAACCTAGTCATTTGGATTAATTTATAAATCAAAGCAGAGAGGAGGCCTTAAATACTGGACATATGGTCATAGGAGCCCCCTCCCCACCAGAACATGGTTTAAAAAGCAACAGCGAACTCTTTGTTCCTTCAGTTGTTCTATTGTCATGCTGAGATGGCTGTCATGACACTATGGCCAAACGGACTCCTGTGGACACTGAGCAGCACTGGCAATGCAAGCCAAATCCTGTCATAGAGATACAGCTGAGTGATCCTGTCTTGATAGCTCCCAGGTCGGCCGTGACAGAAGCCAGCACCTCCGCTTAACATGCGCCTCGTCTGTCCTTTTGCTGTTCAGTGTGTGTGCAGCAAAAAAGCAGCGGTGGGAGAGTTTCATCAAGGTCAAAACAATGGGAAGAGCTCTGGATCTGGAGTCAAACTGTTCCTCCCCATCACTCTTTATGTCTTTATATGACACATTGGAGTATTGAGTATCAAGTAAGTGATGCTAGTGCAGACATGCACAAACATTAGAAATAATACATTTGTATCACATTGCCCAGCCAATTATTTAGGAGTGTATACCTTCCCTGTTGTGCAGTATTCACTATTTTTATGCTTCATTGCAGTATCCCAGAGTTATTTTATGTAAGAGAGCAGGTTGCTTAAATTGCACACAGTCTTCTTTCTTTAAACATTAGTATTTAGAAGCACTGCTTAATTCAAATTGCATGGACCAGTTGGTATTATTTCTTTATTGCCATAATTTCCAACTAAAACTTGTAAAAGCAAGTGCTAAAAATCTCTAGCGGGGCTGGAATATTTTAACAGTGCCTCCGTTTGCTATTAATGCTAATTACACACAAAAAATTAAGTACATTTGCCTTTCTGGTGAAAATTCAGGATGAGTCTAAAATGCATTACAGCCTTTACTGGTGAACTTCCTGTGACCTTTTCTAAATGTTTAATGGACATGTCCAACTCTTCAAGGTTTCAGTACTTATTGCTCAACTTGCTGGTGCTGAAGTGTTTGATCCATGAATCAACTAAGTCCTCATCATCCGACTGTTACATTTTGACATCACAAAACGAAGACGACACCTAACAACCGATCAACAACCTAAATAATCACAAGATATTTATGATTTACCCTCCACTATTGTTTGTCACAGAATTTGTTTGAACTGAGGAAATCACTGTTGCATGTTTCTACCTCAGCCCTACTTTCACCATGTATCGTTAAACTAACACTTTTCATGTTACTCTTAAATTTCATCCAAAAGTCAAATTTCCCTAACTTTTCAGTGGTGTCTAATAGGTTATAGTAAATAGTAATGACATTCTCTTTTAGTTTTAACATAGAAATGGTAAATTATTAGACCAACCTAAAACACACAAAATTAGCTTGGCCCTAATTTAACATAAAGCCAAAGCTAGAAAATAACTATATAAAGAGACAAAACCTTAGAGAATTATTAGTTTTCTTTGAAGTCTTTCATGTTTTTTTCTCATAAAACAAAATGAAAACAAAAAAAAAGCACTTCGGTGTAGTTTATATTTTATGTAACAGGCCACATAAAGTATTGTATAATTGGAAAGTGGAGTGAAAACTGTTGAGAAAACAACCAAAAAAATAATAAAAATACAACTTCGTTTTGCGATTCACTAGAAGTGAAGAGCAAAAACCAGGTGGCCTGGTCAGATGAGACCAAAATGTTACTTTCTGGCCTTGCATGCAAAATGCTGCTGTTACTCTCAGCACCATCCACCAGGTGTAATATGACGGCAACAACATGCTGCTGGGATGTTGTTCTCCAAGCAGGGACAATAAAGGTGGATGGAGGAAACTAAATACCGAGCCATCCAGCTGGAAAAATATAGACTGCAAAGAATTTGAGACTAGTGCCAAATGGTTCACATATTTAATTGTAAAAATAAAAATAAAAAACTTAAAAACTTGTATTTTATTTCATGTATATATCATTGCCGTTGTCTACATTCTGAGACAATAAAAATTCTGAACTTATTTAAGGAGACAAAATAATACCAGGTATTAGTTTGTGAGTAGTTCATCACCACAACCTTTTAAAATGAGTTGTGAAAAAGGAAACCCTAAATATTCTAACATATCTAGGGAACATGGCAACCCAGCCTCCCTAATGAGGAACTAACTCTTGTTTGAAACATTTTGAAAAATTTAGGGGCTCTCAGTGAACTCAGACTTTGTGAATATAGCCCCAATAATAAGTAAAACTATAGCTCCTTCTTGTTACCCCACATCAATCTAAACCATTTCAAACAGTAAGTCTTTGAAAGAAAGCACCAAACAGGGTAAGTTTACCCCTGCAGTTCTCCAAACTACTGAAACTGCAAAAGAGTTTGATGTTTGAAGAAAGCAGCAAAATGACCATAATGTTCCTCCCAGCTAACTTTGCAGATTATTCAAAGTGCCTTGCAGATGAATGGGTGCTGTTTTTTCTCAGCATTTCATCATTGCTGCTCACTTTTTCAAAACTCTGACAGACATATGAGCTCAGATTATGGTGGAAGATAAGTCTGATTTATGGTAGCTGTCTTTATGTCATTCTGTTGCCTCTTAGTTCGCATTTTTTAGCCAAACTTTTTTTTCTTTTTCTTCAGAGAAGTGAAAAGAAAAAAAATTCTTTGGGGAAGTTCAAACTTTGTCTTTATTCATTAATAGCTGTTAGATACTGCTGACTTTTAAACCATTTAAAACTTTCCAAGAGCCAGAAAATGTTCAGAGAAAATGACATTTCCATATTTTCCTGTTTTTTACATTTATGACAAAATTAATGCTTGTTTGACGCTTCCACATTATTTCATTTTCATTTATTTGTTATTTGTATGATTTTGTTTGCATACCAAATGAGCTGGAGCCTTTGTACTGTGTTTCTGATATACCCGTAACTCTGAAACACAAGCGAGAGCCGCAAACAAAGGCAATGGACATGTCTTGGTCCATTGTGGGTTAAGTTTTGCTTCAAAAAAAGATTTCATGAGACACTGGAAAGTAATATTGTTCTGTTCAAACTCTGCAAAAAGAAGTTGGCCTATTATCAAAGCTTTTCAAGTCCAAAATAACATTTCAGTGCTAAACAAGTTGGAGAAGCACGGACGTCCAATGCTAATGTCAGCGTCCAGCCTAAAGAAGCATAAAAATGGACTAGTTACTAAAATAAATTAAATTACAGGCAAAGACTCAACATTGATTATCAATTGAAAATATCAGCTTTGTTTTTTTACTCATTCATATGTGACCCACGTTTCCCATGAATTGCATGTTCAACTGTAACGTCGAGTTAAAACACCAACAGCTTATTGCAACATGTCTCTGAAGTCGCTGCTGACAGCTCTTCAAGAGTCTGTAAAGCTGCTTTGAAAGTAAGTGAGCTTCTGCTTCCTGTGCTTCTCTGCACCAGCTTTGTGCAGTGAGCGGCAAAGAAAGACAACTTGGCAGGTTAAAGGGGATAAGTGTGCACATGTTTAAAAAAAAAAGTAAAAAAGTCTATCTTACCATGCGTCATCAGATATTCTTCAGACAGCTCTGAGCAGAGAAGCGGTTGCACTCAGGACATATTGTTTTTCTTGTTGTATTTTCTTTTTTTCTGTTCAGGCTTTTAAATGTAGTCCAGGTCACGTCATACAGGAGAACGTCCTGTTCTACACTGAAGGATAAGTCACTCATCTGACAGGCGTACATTCCAGCTGATGTTCGTTTTTCTTGCTGGGAGAGGAAAAAGGAAAAAAAAAAAAACTAAAACTGAGCACAAATGCAGAGAACGTACATCCCAGAGTAAATCTGGTGTGGCTCATTTCTGTTCCTTCCTCCTGTGACAGTGAGAACAACAGCTGTCAGGATAACCTAAAACCTTAGCTTCCTACTATGACTCAAACTAGAGACATTCAGAGAATGTCCAGAACTAAGTTTGCAATAATCTGAAACAAATAAAGGAAATGATTGTTGATTTCAGGAGGATCAGGATTAGATCAAACCTGTTTCCATCATGGAAGAAGAAGTGGACGTGTTTGAGGGATATAAACACCTCAGGGTTTATCTGGATCACAGACTGGACTGGAGCAGCATCAGAGCCAGGGACCGTCAGAGCTCAACAGACTGGTAAAGAAGACTGGTTGTGTTCTGGGAAACCTCTGGAGATGGTCATACAGAGAAGGATTCTTAAAAGGACCAAGAAAATTTGGGACAATCCTGTCCATCCTCTTCATCCGATTGGACTTTTTTCACTGGGATCCAAAGCTCTTGTTCCTCCAGCTCCTTATGGGTAGGTCGTACGCCTGCATGTCCTAGGGCCTCAGGCCCGCTCCATACAACCTCATCCACGTACTCGACTGGGACCTCCCTTCCCCTGGGAGTATTGTCGTACTTCTCGATCCCGACAAAGAAAATTTTTCTCTGTTGGACATAACGGTCCACTTTATTATTCCCATGCCAATGAGCTCCCTCATGCATGTGTGACCTTTAATGCTCGACCTAGAACTCCAAATGCATTTTTAACTCAGCAATCTTTTTCCACAAGTCTCGGTGTGCCACTGGCTTGCCTTTGGCTGTTTTAAACTCATTTTCTTCCCAAATGAACAAATCTTTTTTAAGGGCTTGGGCACAGTAATAGCTATCTGTGACTAACCTGGTGCTTTTGATCTTTCTTTTTGACAGTTCCAGAAGTCCTTCCAATATTGCAGTTACTTCTCCGGCTTGGGCACTGCCAGGGGCTTTTCCTTTTTGCCGACACCTTTCTTGGCCGTCTCGCTTCAAGATGAACCCCCAGACAAGACCTAAGGTGTAGGTTGTGCAAGGAGGCCCCTGAGACAGTCCAGCACATAACAGCAGGGTGTAAGATACTGGCAGGGAAAGCTACATGGAACGACATAACCAAGTGGCAGGCATGGTGTACAGAAACATCTGTGCAGAATATGGACTGGAAACCCCAAGATCAAAGTGGGGAACACCCCCAAAGGTGGTGGAGAACACCAGAGCTAAGATCATTTGGGACTTCCAGATCCAGACAGACAAAATGGTAATGGCGAACCAACCAGACATTGTCGTAGTGGATAAACACACAGGAAAGCCGTTGTGGTAGATGTAGCAATACCAAGCGATTGCAACATCAGGAAAAAGGAGCACGAGAAACTGGAGAAATACCAGGGCCTCAGGGAGGAACTGGAGAGGGCCTGGAAGGTGAAGACACAGTGGTGCCTGTGGTCATCGGGGCCCTCGGGGCAGTAACCCCCAAACTGGAGCAGTGGCTACAACAGATCCCAGGAACAACATCAGACATCTCAGTCCAGAAATGTGCAGTCCTTGGCACAGCCAAGATACTGCAGACCCTCAAGCTCCCAGGTCTCTGGTAGAGGACCCGAGCTCAGAGGATAAGAACCACCCGCGGTGGGTGAGAAGGGAATTTTTATTTTATTTTATATATATATATCCAGAATGTGACTCTACATTCATATCCTGAATGGCTCCAAGTCTATCAAATAACATGGTTCTAAGCTTCTTATGACTTTAATTTTAATAAACATGGCCTCAAGGGATGCATCTGCAGCAAAAAGTGAACAATTTTTTCAGTAAAACAAAAACAAAAAACATTGTCTTAATTTTCAGTATGTTTCTTGTTGTTCAGATCAAGGCAAAATTGACCAGCTGGAATCTCTGAGGACTCTCTAGCCAAAAGAATGAAGTTTTCAGGAAAACTTTAAAGCTCAAAGGAAGGCTTTAAATAAAAACAACCAGTGAAACATGCAGGAACACGCCGACTCTCCAAAATGTGGTCACTCTGGTGGAAATCATAAAAGGTCTCCACTATGGATTTCTCTGTCTGTTAGAGCGAATGCCAGCTCCTCACAGAGCCGGTGTTGGGTCGGCCCGAGGGCCACTGGCTGTCATTACGAGAATTTACTCCTCACTGCCCCTCACTAGTGAGCACTGAAGCAGCTGTGATGACCATCTCCTGGGTTCCCAAACATCAGGAGATACATCCCACTACAGGAAAGCCGTTCTGGAGAGCGGCTGCGTCGCTGCCAAGAGGAAAGAGCTTACTGCTCTCTCCAGCTTGACAATTCTGAACAGAAGAGTCGGCTGTTAGGAAAGGCAGCCTGAATGCACATTAAGGAAGTATTCTGGTGGTTTTCAGGCCAAGAGGGACTCCATTATGTAAAGCCCAACTTCAGACAATCTGAACAGGGAGATTGACTGAAATTAAGGATTCAAGAACTCTAATCATATCTGCTATAGTGTGCTTTTAGACTGTCGGAGAACTATCTGCACTTTTACAAATATTATAGGTTCATGAACTGGATGAATGACGGTTTTTACCAAATAAATTATTTAGCATGTTTATTCAGACATTTTGTTGTACCAACCTTCCAGACCACTCAGTCTGTTGGTTCTAGTCTAGTCTACATCCAAACAAACATGAATTCACCTTTTATGCTCCTCCAACTTGAAACAGAAAACTGCAAAGATGCTGAAACACTGGACTCATTTTAATCTAGTCTAAAGCCCCACCTGTTTATTTAGTCATTTATTTATTTCTAACAGAAAACGAGTAAAAACAAGAAAATTAAAACACATGATCATGCCTAATCGGCATACAATTTTACATGATATGATCAAAAAAAGAGCAGGTAGAAGATACAAGATCTTATGATTTCCTGCGGCTCTTATATTTATTAAAATCATACAAGCATTTAAATTTTCAAACACCATATAAACTTAAGTGATTTCCACATTGTATGGCACTTAAATGTCATATTTTCTTCCTTAAACGTACAATTATTTATACATATCAGTAGCATTTGTTGCTTGGTTTTGTTTAGAGTTGTTTTGAGTCAATAACTGGAACATTACATAATTATATTTTATGTGTATGAGGATTGTTCTTAATGATGGCTTTCGACAAAAATGTATTGTCTCCTGTTTCATGATTGGTTATTGTTTTATGTTTTCATCATAAACAACCGTTTTGCTGAGATGTATTTTCCAATCACAAGTTAAGTGATATATGGTTCAGCATTAAGCTTTGTAAATGCAAGTTTTTAACACACAAGAAAAAGGTTGAAGGGAAAACGAACCAGTTTTATTGTTGTTCTGGAGTCCATGTTATTTTTTTTTTTTTTTGTTATGTGAAAAGATAAAAAAAAAAGATATTCCACCCACTTAATTTCTAAATTAACTTAAAGTCAGCAATGAAGTGAATTATGTATTTTTCACTGAAATACACTGCATACCTTTCTAACCTATTGAGGAGAGAAAGCCAGACCCTATTCATATTTTCTCATGAAAGTAGTCATTGAAGGACACAAACAGTGTGACTTTATTATGCGATGGCACAAATTTATGTAAACATTTTCCTATTCTGGGCCGAAAGCCAATAACAATATATCACTGTTACTTGGCAAAGACCATGCTGGGATAGAAAAGCTATTTTTCAGGTATCTAATGAAGAAAAGATTGCCTATTTTCTCACTGACATCCAATTTTCTAAAGAAATTACAATGCATCTTTAGGCAAATGCAGATTATTAAATCATAAAAGTCAACACTATAAATAACCTGAAGAGAAAACATATATGCTTGTGGGGATGGATGGAAGTTTTTTTTTTTAGGTGGAATGTTAGTTTTGGGCTTAAAAGGGAATACTTTTTGAAAAAATAAAATATTAAAGGGAACTTTTCACTCATTAATTTATATAGATGTTCAATTCAGAAGTGTCTACAGATTGGACAGTTACATTTAACTAATAAAAATGAATATTGTAGTTTGTAACAGCATAATTGCTTGGAATCTCGATGACAAAAATTGCACATTTATTATTCTTACATGTTAAAACATTTTCCACAATTATCAGCAAGCACACCAAATAAGTATATTTTTCTACAAAGTTTTAAGTGTTGCTAGTCACATTTTTTCAAAGTTAGTGGATCAGACTATTCAATTATCAAGTTATTTTAAATTTAGTTTGTTACTCAGACAACAAACTTGGGATTGACTGCCTTGCTACATCTTCCTTCACTTGCCATCAAACCTGCAATGATAAAATAACAACTGAGCCACTGCTGTCCCAAATGTAAAAACCATGGACAACTTTTATGAAGCAACCAGGGACAGACTGGAAAAGCCAAACTTCAAGATTTGCAGTTATCAGTTGAAGCTAAGTTGCTATAAAGAGCATTTCACCCACTAAAACATTTCTAAAACATTCTTTTAGCTGCAGTTACAGCTCCAAGTTTGTATCAGTTTTACATCTGGAGAGTAAACTTTTCTTCATTGTAAAATTGTCAGATCATTACAGAGAATCAGTGAACAACAATTTTCAATTCTTGCCAGTTTTTTTTGGTTAAAAAGCTGGAATGTAAAAGTGCCCCACATGGAGCTGCAGAGATTCAGCATCACCTGCTGTTGCTGCCAAGAGAAGCTGCTGGGAGGTAGAACTTCTCATGAGGGCAGTCCTACCACATCTGCACCTGCAGTGCAATTTGTGCAATTACTGTCATTCCAGTCACAACTAGTGGGAAGAAAAAAAGATCACTTTGCTCTGAAGCCAGAAAGAGAGAACTTAAGAGTTGTGGCTGACCGGGATTCCGTTATTATTAGATTATCAATATTTTCAGTGCATCAGTTTTACATAGAGTGGCTTTCAGAAATATTCAATAGATTTTTTTGTTGCTGTTGATAGACCAACACAAAGTAAAGCATTATTCTGCAGGGGACTAAAAGTAATGCATGGTTTCCAGGTTTTTTGTAAACTAAAATCAACAAAGTGGAGCAGACATTTGTCTTCAACCCTTCTGAAGGATCTCATGCTTCCTCTAAAGCATCATAATCAGACCTTGTTGATATAGTTGTGTAAAATAATGTATGTTGTTTGCAGAGAGGCGTTCTCCCAGGCCTGGTGTCCAGTTCAACAAGACAAATCTTTTGTCTTGTGATTGGTCAGAAGCTGAGATACGCTTGGACAGCAATGTTAGTCAACTAACAAAAACTGGAAATTGCAGTGGTAGGTCACGGAAGAAGCTGTCTGCAGACAGACGCGGAGCTCTCTGTGACCGTTTTGTTGCCTCTGCGCTCAGGGTGTGTTGCATGCTGAAGTGGGGGAGAAGTTCTCACTAAGGTGGCACAAATTTGAACAGATGGGAACCAACCATGTGACTGCATGTAGACTGATTTGGAGGAGCCTTTAGTCAATACTTTGTTGATCCACCTTTAGCTGCAGTTACAGCTCCAAGTCTTTTGGGGTTTGTATCAGTTTTACATCTGGAGAGTAAACTTCACACTATTCTTCATTGTAAAATTGTCAAATCATTACAGAGAATCAGTGAACAACAATTTTCAATTCTTGCCACAAATTCTGAATTTGATTTAGGTCTGTGCTTTGATGGGACCATTTTAATACATAAAAAGCCTTCCATGGTACCTCTGGTTGTATGTTTCAGGTCATCATCCTGCTGGAAGGTGAAGCTCTGAATCAAAATGATCCTGGAACTAGATCCATTCCTCTGCTATGGATTCTGCCAAAATTTAAAAAGGATTTTCTTTATTCTTGCTTTATTCTTGTTACTCTTTCATAAAGGCCAGATTTGTGGAGTAAAAGACAAATATTTGTCATATTAAAAATCTTTTGTCACCCAAGCTTTGACATGGTTGATCCATGTTCCTCCATTTCACACGACTGATTGGACATTTCTGACATGCTTAAGGCTGTTTAAACTGCTTTTAAGCTAAATGCCTTTTGAAAAAGGTCATTTCTTGTTGGTCTGCTTTGCTTATTGGTCTTCAAGATGCAGTTTTTTTTTTAAACACCTAATATTTCAAGTTTTCCGTAAAGTGACAGTTGCTTTAATTAAACAAAAATGATGTATGCAACAATAATAAGCAGACACTACAAAACAGTCATTAATTGGGCTCTGAGCTTGTGAGCCTGCCTGTATGGTGAAATCCCTTTGGGATGCTGCCTGGAGCTGCTTTTGATGCCGTTTGTCAAAGAAATTTAAACTGAATCCGTCTTACACGGCGTTATGGCACTGACCTTTTAATACATGTCCCCTTGGTTCAGAAACGATAAATAACTGTCCATCACTGTCACATTCTGCTGAAATACATTTCTGTGTAGGTGTGACAGCACACTCACTCATCCCTCCTGATCCTTCTGAGCGCTGCTCCAGCCTCTCCAGATGGGTGTAGTTAGACACTAGTCGGTCCCTAAAGTTGATATTAAATGGCCCCAGGGTAAATTAAAATCTGTTTTTATAGATTCTTTGATCATATATTTCACAGCTAATCTACAACTGGTCTACAGACCAAACATCTCAGAATTTATATTTGTTTGAGCATTCACAGACCTCATTAAAATTCTCCCTGCCATATTTTTGTGCTTATTTTGTGGCATCTGGTCCTCTGTCCAACAGGCATGGGTTTCAGGCATTGTTTTCAAGGCAACTGGCAATTTTAATTCTCTAACGCTAATCTGAATACCTCTGGCCCTGGCATTGTAGGCATAAACAAAGTCTATTATGCCATAAAGTGGTGAAACTGAGTGTGTTTGGCATTCAAATCTTTAGAGAGATTTGATTTACATTTTCAGGCACAGAGCTGTCAAGATATTTCACTTCGTAAAATGGTTTAAACTTTTATCTTTCTCCCATATCCCCTAATCAGAGTAGCAGTCCCTAAACTATAAAGGGAGCAAGACAACTTTATATAGTGCTCAATATACATTTTTATTTCCTCTTTGACTGCACAACAACAAACCACATATGGCACAAGTATAAACAGTTATTCCCTCCAGGAGAACGCTGCGCGCAGGTGAGTTGGAGGCAATTCAGAGGCGGTGGAGCAAGCAAGCTTATATTTCCCCAAATAATATGGATCCAACAAAAACTGGCTGCATTTCTCAGCCGCCTGTGCATGCCTGCGACCGACCAACAGGCCACTCACCTGGGAATTTGCTTTTTCTGGAGAATATATTGAGCACAGAAATGCCTTTCAGAAGGCTATGTCCTTTAAATATTTTTAGACTAAAGGAAAATATCTGCTTTAAAGTCTGAATCACTGAAGTATTTCAGCAGTTATACTGCTAACAGTATCAAAATGGAGTATTAAATAGGCCAATCAAGCACAATTAAAGCAGTTATTGGCGCTTTTAGCTGTGTGGGCAGATGCAAAGTCCTGCAGGAAAGTGTAATCAGCAACTTCAGAGTTGACCTACAGCAACGTGGATTGACTGTTTCTTCCTTCAAATTTACTTTCCTCTGAAATTAGAATTTTTGACCACCGAGCAGTTCAACCATTTTTGTCCTTAGCTCAGGTCAGCTGCTTCTGATGATGTTGCTGTCAGAAGGGGATTAAAAGAAATAGCATAATGGCTGCTAGACACCTATGTATGGTGATTCTAGAAGTGCTGCCTCCAGTCTCAAGTCACTTTGTAAAATTCCCTCAAATTCTTGAATGAACTTTGCCTCATAGTCCTGTCAAGCCTGCAATTAAAGTCATTGTGGGAAATTATTGAATCTCAAAATTTTAGATTTACCAAAAGTGGTTTTCTGCATTTATGTTCTGATGCTGGATGCTTAAAGAGAGAATCTTCAGGTAGGGGTCAACTTTAATTCCTGCTCCTCTTTAACCTGAAGACAAAGACTGGCTCTCTGCCACCTGGTATTCACGAGTCCTTCAAATTTTATTTGCCAGCAAAACTTGTGTGCTTCCCTTTGTAATTTTGAGTCAGTAATGGAAATTTTTAAGTCTTAACTGAGAGAAGTCTGGTCTTTTATAGGAGTCAGGGAAATGCTATTAAAGCAGAAATTTCCACTCACAATGAATGAACCACAACTCAAACATGACATTGCAACCACAAAGCACAACCTCATTAAATGGGAAATTTAATAGACTCTGGAGCAAAATAGAAAATATAAGTTGAGTTTCTGAAGAAGAAACTGCTAAATGGAAAAAAATACAGGGTTACTATATATAATTGCTGTACATTCAGAGGGAATGATATAACACTGGTCCATGAAAAAAACAAAACCAGTTTTCACAGTTGGTTCAATATTATCAATAATTGAGGTGTTTGCATTTCATATCACACTGTGGCATACTGCAATCACAAGCTGTAGTGTGTTTAACTGTGATGTTATGAGCAGATCAGCACAAAGCAGAGCACAACAGTGAAGTACTCCAGAAAACATGTGCAACATACATGGTTTTTTTCAAGACAATGCAGCATTTTGCTTCCTCTTTTCAATTTGACATCATGTGTTGCATCCTAATAGTACATCCTGGAGTTTGTGCTGATACCGCAACAATGTGAAAAATTATTTTAATATTAGTATTACTTGTAATATTTTGACTATGCCAACTGTGTCAGTTCTGACATTTCAGTTTCATTTTCTAAATAGTATTGAAATGTTTTTGACAATGCATTGGCAATTTTATTATTCTAATAAATCTGAGAAATTGTGATCAAACTTTAAATCCATAAGCCAACATGTTATAAGCCAAACAGCTATTAAAAATGTATAAGATTTCAGTTTAAATATTTTAAAGCAAATGAGGAAATTATTGGGTTTATATTATATTGTATGTTTTATTCAAGAAGGTAATTTGAAGCTATTCAACTCATTACATTGGCTTTCTAAAAAGACAAAATCTGTTTTCATGTCTCTTATCGATGTGTTGTTCTTGATGGAAAACAAAGGAGCCATAAACAATTAAAGTCCCATTAAATTTGCATTCTTTGATCTGTAGTGGTAGTGCATGGTGGATTTGCTGAATTCATGATAAGCATACAGACGGATGTATGGTAAAATCCTCTGAAAGATGTTTTTCTTTATGCACTGAGCAGATGGAGTATTTATTGCCCGGCATTTTGTGTGTTTGCAAGCTTAGCTGTCTGTTGAATCGAGAAAGGAGACTGTTGCTCAGGCTGTGTGAGTCCATCTAAAAAGCAAAGCAGCAGCCTGTTAAAAAAAAAACTACAATAAAATAAAATATGCTAAAAGGCTTGGATGAATTCATCTGTGGGTTTGTTACCATTAGCAACCCTTTTCAGGAGCCTGTCATCTGACCCATTGTTACTGTGGAAAAAGGAACAAAAATGAATTAAACAGAACATTTTATATGTTACAAGGTCCTGTGAAAATGAAAAATGAGCTACAATGTGGTCAAACTCAGTTTTATTTTATATTTTTCAAAAAAATAACTAGCACAGGCGACAAATCCCTGAAAAACATACAAGGTGTCTTTAAGCAATTTGGTAGAATTTCATCTGTTGGTATTTGAGCGTCACACACCAACTGGCACAAAGTTTACATTTTTCATGTTAATATAGATACCCATGTCTGTATATATTGAATAGAAACTCCACACCACCCTGTGGGGGGAAAAATAGAGGTTATTGTTTTGCAAGAAAAAAATTAGAGAATTTTTTTTTGTTGTTATTTATTTACACCTTTTAAAACTCAAGACATAGTCTCCTGATGTAGATTGTACAATGAAGGAAAATTCAACTGATTTCTAACTGAAATATCAAACGAGACATCATCTGATCAAAATGTTAAGTTTGACGTTTTTTATTAACACTAGGAAACCAAGGAATGAAAGCTTGTTGTTCACTAAATGGGGCGAAGGTTTGGGATGGTAGGAGCCGATGAGTTGCTGGTTTAAACACCAGAAGAGCCGAACCTTTGGGGCTTTAACCAGACAAACTTTAAATTATGGGGTGTGTATATAAACTCGTGCTTAGCTTAAACTTGGACATTAATTATGAACGCTGCTCTCATCCACAGTAATGAGATTTACACTCTCGTCCATCCACATCATTTCAGTGTTTCTTTTTCTCAAAGATTTCAGTTTTTTTTTTTTTCCAGTCATGTTGTTCAGCTGAGAGGTCACTTTTGAAGAGGAGAAAGTTTTCAGCTTTACTATACAAACCTTTTTTCCACTTTGATTATGTTTTTGGACTATGGAAGGAAGCCAAGGTACCCAGAGAGACCCCACGTCTGTAAGGCGAGAAAACCCTTTCACAAAGACATCAGGCTGGGGTTAAACTCAGAATCTTCTTGTCAGAAGGCACCAGTTCTACCAACTCATATTTTTCTTCTTAAAATCTATAATCAGCATCAAGGCGCTTTGGAGATGTCTTTTTTAATCAAATAGATTAAGTCAGACTCATTGTTCTAGGAGGGCATTGTTTTATATTTTCATTGTTAATGAGTGTTGAGAACTCACGCTCTTCAAAGCAAAGTGAAGTAATTCATTATGTTCCACTGACTGAGAAAACAGCAGTCTTCTCTCCCATCATGATGAGGACTCTTTCCTTTGTTCTTACCTTGATCTGTCCACAGAGAAGGATTCGGTGCTTGTCGCTCTCTTCTCATTCATTTGCATTTTTCCACTGCAGAGCTGAATTTAATCACACAGATCATTTATAGAAATGAGTGGAACCAAAATCAAGCAAAACCCAAACAGTTCGTAATTAAAGACGAAAAATAAAGCTCCACACTTCAACCCCCTTCATATGTTTTCTTAAAGAGAAATATTAAGAAAAAAAAAGCTTAATTCTTTACTTCAACATTGAACGTTTTAATTGGCCAGTATAGGTGAAAGTAGATAAGGAACGCCATCTTCGAGTCTAAACAAACTTTGACGAGTTGGGTTACATTTAGCAATCACATGTGACCTAGTAGATTTTGTAACACACAAGAATGCAAAAAAAAAAAAAAAAAAAAAAGGTATGCCCTCATAAACCAAAAGCTAATAGCAAAAGGTTTCTTGTTAAAGATGCAAATTAGGTCTTTAATCAAGAATTGTAATCGAGGCTGAATCATTTTGTTGCCGCTGTGATGCCCAGTGTTGCATTGCATTAAAGATATGACAAAGAAATATGCCATACAGAAATGTATGAAAAACATGAAACATGTTCTGAGAGAGAAGCTAAAGTGAAATAGTGAGCCCCTGCATTTCAGTATTGACGGGTTCCCCTGATCACAATTTTTTGTGGTAGATAATTCCATATTTGCAAAAAATTCAACTCTTGGTGGATTTCTTGCTTCTCCATGGACATTTTCTTTCAGATTCAAAAGAAAATCTAGCATGAGAATCTGAAGTACACACAAGACAAATTCAGATGCTATTGGCTGGCGTTCATTTTCTATGGTGATGACTGGCTGCAACCATAACAGAGGAGATACAACTTTAAATATTAGCACCTGTGGTAATGTTCAGATGGGTTTCACCTTGCATATTAATGCATATTAAAGGAGAAAGTATAATTTACTCCTTTTCTTGTTACTTTTTTTTACAAACAGATTCACACCATGTTTTTTGCAGAGATAAGTTCCCAAAGCTGGCAGCAAGAGAAGGTAAAACAAAAATTCTATTAGAAAAAGACACATTTATACACACAAGCGCAGTGGGTAAGTAGGTAAGAAATAAAAATCATTCATTTCGTGAATCAAGTTCAGCATTTTATTTCAGAGCAGATGAATCAATAACACTGGGGAACAAAACTCCTGGCAGTTGGTATTGAATTTCAAAACAGCTACTTTCACTTTTTCCCAGTGACATTTAACTGAACTTTTTCACTTAATTGAACTAATACAAAGTGTGCAACCCTCTTGTTAAAATGAGCCTTCTCAGCCTTGAAAACACAGCGGCGCTTTGGTGACTAATAAGTCTCCTGACACTCTACAAAGTACTGAGGACTTTGTAGAGTGACTGCTGCCCCTCGACTTTATCAGGTTTCTGTTTCAATTTCTGTGTCAGGTTATTTACATGTAAATTGGTCAATACAATAATTTCATATAAGCACTAAGCAGCCACATTTAACATATTAAAATGTTTTTGTTGGACAGGATCCTAAATGATAATTTGCTGAACATGACTATTTTTCCAGAAACATATTATGTTTTTGCTAGTATGGTTATGTCAGTGATGCTGATTCATTGAATGACCTTTATAGAAAACACTAATTACTCTCCTATAGCAAACTGTGTTCTTTGTGAAAAGGTAAATCTGTGATCAATTTACATTTTTGTAAATTAAGGTTGGAGTCACTTTAAGACTCATCAATTGATACAGACTAACATATGCATTCCCTTGTGTTTAAAATTTTGTAAGTAGCCAAGTTTTCTGCTTTTTGTTGAATTAAATTTGTTTTACACTTTCCTTATAATTCAAACTAGTCGCATGAAAAGGACGAAGTGAATCCTTTTACTCGCCTGGACATTAATAGCTCAGCTTCACACTTCCCATTCATATGTAAAACTGGCTTGTAAGAATGCTAGAGAGATGAATAAGACATGAGGATCATGCATGATTTAAGAATCTAAAATGAGCAACAGATAGGCTGCAACCACCATAGGCTGGTGTGTTGGCCTCCAGCTGCAGGAACAAAGGTAGAGATTGTTCCTGCGTCACCTCGGAAATCGACTGAGAACAGTCACAGCTGAATTATGATTTACAGCCAATATTGGAATGTATTCGCTCAATGGCATTTTTGGAATTAATTCAATTTTGGGTTTATGAATTAAAGAGAAGCCATGTAAATTATAACCATTAATTCACTGGACAGGTTAGGCGTGAAATCCCTTTTCATCTTTCGCTTTCACTTCCTCGTTTCTGAGTGTGGCGCCTGATCATGTCTCAGTCCATTACTGCAACTGCATCAGACCTCAGATAATGGAGCTCAGTGGAGGGGAAAAGGCAGCAGATAGTGGGAGATCTCATTTACTAACAGATAACTGCAGAAATTCTAACAAACATGAATACATACAGTAGATTTTATGCAACCTCAAAGAGGAATGTGAGGTGCATCCATGGACACAAGCAAAGTCTTTCAATTGATATCCATGTTTTGTATTCAAACAATAACAAATATTTTGAACTGAAAACAGTATATCTCATTACTGCCCATAATAACCACCAGTAGTATTCACCATTGCAAGAAAAATTCAGCTTTGATACATCTTTGTTTTGGATTTTTTTTTTCTGAAAAAGATGAACTTTTTAGCTTTTGAAATTGAAAAAAGCTGCTAAAATGCCAGACATAAATTACACAGCAGGATTTTCTAACATGAGCAAAAAAGAGGAAACATTTGCGAATATTCTGAAAGCTCCCAAAAATATTTGGGGGCTTTTATTATTCTTTGTTCCTTTGTTTAAAAAAAATATGTGGTATTTTACAAATAATATGTCTTGCGTGTTTCATTATTTCACAGCATTTAGCATTGTTAAATGATTAAAATAGACTTGAAAATGATAATTTATAGACATTAAAAGATCTAAATAATCAAATCCAAATCATATTTGTACTGTATTTCTACAGAAATTAGGGAAGTTTATTGTGCAAAATGTTAATGTGAATGCTCAGATCAGCAAAGACAAATTCAAAATAAATTACTCTGTTTTATTTTATAAGTAAATAAATTAGGTAGTCTGAATCCTATGTCTTATTTATGTAAACCCTTATAATCTTGATTGCCAGAGTCCACAAGTATACATCAATCTTGGTATCATATTGTTTATTCCCTAGATTCATTACTACAACTTGCAAGAATCTGTTTCGACGTATTCTGTCTTTTTTTCGACTTACACTTGGTGATAAAGTTTAATTTGTTATTTTCCTTAAATTTATATTTGTTGCCTTAGTATCCAGGGATGTTGTGGTATCTTTTACTTATCAGCATGTTGTTATAGACTTGTTTTTTTAAACAAATATTTAAATCAAAATTTATGTAAGCCTAGAGGAACCATGAAATCAGGATGCTTTGCAAATAAATAAGATGGAAATTTGATCTGCATAATTCCTTGTATATGAATTGAAGTAAATTTGTACAAATTCATTAACATGCATGTTGTGTTAAAGATCAATCGTCCAGAACTACTCAGTGTCTCCAGAACCAACTTTCACTTTTTATGCTCCTCTGTCCCAGAAAAAAAACTTTCAGAAAACTTCAAGAACAGCAGTAACACCCAATTTCTTAATGCCTATTTCTTTATAACTGCCTTTCATTAATATGAAAACCATTTTTTATTTACTTAAAATTTTTTATGCCACTGGTATCCAAAGTTTATGTTTTCATCGTGTAAGCTGATGCAAATAAACTTGCTTTGCCAAAAAGAAAAAAGAAAAGAAAATCATTACTTTGATTTAAACTGAATGCCAGTTGCACCTCCGATCCCATTTTCTGAATTTAAAGGCTTGTTGTGGAGTAAATCTGATGCTGCAGAATGTTATATTTTTATGGGTGTTCTGATATATATTCCTTCAAAACTTTCCACACAGTGATGTGGTGAGGCTAGAAACCTTAGTTCAGTCCATATAAGCTGCAAGCATATTCAATTAAACATTTCATTTGTCAGAGAAGCTCTGCTTTAGCGGGTGATGATATTGTAATATTCATCAGTCTTTAGTGTATTTGACCTTGTCCCTATGAAAAAGAAAAATGGTCATAGAATCTCTCTTGGATAAGTGAATAATTTCTCTGTGTGTGTGTCATGTTCGGTTCAATGAACCTCAATAAAAGGCTTTTGACTAGCCAGCTATTATTACAACAGCACTATTCACATAATAGAAAAGGTGGTAATTTATTAGTTTAGAAAATAAAAAGAAGCCCCTGGCTTTGTTTTATGTTCCCCTTTAAGATGATTCAGGGATGAGTTAGAAATATTACCCTGAGAGAAAAGTAACATTAAACCCAAATATTCAAAGGGATTTCCACTGAAAATGAAAGACTATGGAGCCTTGACGTTAAAATCTGAAGAACTAAATATTTCACTACAGTTTAGATCTTTATTTTTTTTAACTGATTAATTTTGGTCAAGCATTAAAAATGTTGATTTAAAATAGAGGCACCTGATGTTCAAGCTGCTAATGTTTCACACCATAAACGTGACTTATCATGCTATTCACCATAATATCAAATATTGACATGAAGAGGTTGCTGAGATTTATATTTGTTTTTCAATGCAACTGAGCCCTGAGGAGTCATTGAAGAAGAAACGAACTGTTACTGCAGCAGAATAATATCATCTCATGATATTATTCACAACATCAGGCTGATGAAAATGAAACATCAACTTCATCCAACCAAGTGTCTTTGAGGCCCATTTCTTCTGAATATTCCAGAATAAAACTTCATCTAAAAAGTCAGATGAAAGCTTTGCAGATGAAAAAAAAAATCCAGCAGCAGACCAGTCATAAAAAAATGGAAAATTTAAGATCTAACCTGATCAGTGCGACTGAGATTGATGCGAGACGAAATTTAGCAGACTACTGATGAATAATCACCACTATCAAATTTAGTGTGTCATGAATTTTAGAGCTCATGTTTTCAGTGGTTTTCTCCTCCCCAAAAAACTATTTAAAAAAAAAAAACTACCAAATTCAATAAGTTTCAAACATTTCACCTCAATTTCATGTTCTAAGAATCTTCCTATGCATCCCAGGTGCAGACCACCCGTTAAAAAGATAATGTCCCTCAAATTAAACTATGAATAAAGCATTTCTAGTTCATTTCCAATTGAAGCTACACTTTTCACCAACTTGTTTCCCTGAGGAACTCCAGTTTTATTGTGTAACCTCTTGATTTAGGCATCGCCAGTCGCATTCACATATTTATTAAGTGTTGCTACAGTTGCTTTAAAAATCTATGGTATGTGACAGTTAAGGATAGATTAAACATATATGATATGCTTCTGGTTATTAAAGGAAACACGTCTTTAAATAATTTTGTATATTTGTCACAACTTCAAAGCTCAACTGGGTCAGAAAAGTAAAAGAAAGAAAAGAAAGATTCAATCCAGTATTTTTTAAAATAATCAACCTATTCAATTGGATGTCTGATGACTCAGTTCTTGGAGTCAAAGCATTGTTGACATCTGAAAACCAACTTTGCCATAAACATTTAGCTAAATCACCTCCAGTTTGGCTCTTATGCTGCCATTTCTGCTGTGGAGAATTTGATCTTACAAGTGATGAAGCCTTAAAAGCCTCATTAGTGCAGAGCAGTGTAATTCACCCGATCATTAAGATCGATTAATATTTAGTTTTGACAAGGGTGCTGTTTATCTGTACTTCTGTGATTTGCCACAAGCCGCAATTATTTTTTGCCTCTTAAAAGTTGAAATGAAACGAAACTTTATTTCGAACAAGATAGTAGTATAAAATCATGCACAAGAACAAGGATTGCAAAAGACAGTTTTGCACCACAGCAGTCTTAACATGCTTGAAAATGAGTAGGAATAAGTAATACATTTCTTGGGGTCACAAAAAGTAAAGCTCAGGTGATATTTACGAACAAAGACCCCTCTTTGAAGAGGTAGCTCATTTAAATTAATGATCTACAAAATAAATGTTGCCTTTTGCTGCTGAATTACTAAGTCCTGCATGGCAGATTCCTAAACAGCATCGACACATTTCACAAACTCTTCGTTACAAGAGTTAGTTTTCTTTATGTTTATTTTTTCTTTAGTCAACTTCCTTCTGTTGCCTACTGGGGATTTTCTCCAGCTGCTTTGCTTTCCTCAGATTAATCACACCCGGTGTGATGCCACTCAACCCACCCAATGGTTAAAAGTCTGTTTCTTCATTTTCTCACCAGATTCTTCAGGAAAGCAGAAGAATCTGCTCTCCAGAAAAGAGCAGATTCTCTCTTCTGAGTAACTTTCTGAGTATCCTTTGTTCATCTACTTCTACTCCATCTCTCTGAATTTGGATTGATAGCATATTAACACCTTCATACTTTAAAATCTAGGCACGATTTTCAAGCATCATTGAAGGAATGGTTATGGTTGTTTTTTTTTTTTTCTAAACAACACATCGTAAAGGTAAAATATTGAATGACTTCTCCAGGAAGTCACAGAGAGAAAAGCTTTTCATTCTGAAGCCCCTCACCCCTAAAAAAATAAAGTGAACCAAAAAATGTCACAAGGATTCAAACCATACATTTTTTGTTGTTGACAAAGATGAAATAGCAGTAAGGCACTGTGGATGTGAAAAATGCACACAGTAAAGTAGAGTTTCAGCAGAATGCTCTCCAGATGATGCATGTACAATAAAACTTGACAAAGCCGAGTGATGTGCTGGGCAAAAATTTATTAATTCACAACAAATCCTGATGCCCAGAAGATGAAAACAATAACTTTCCTCTTCATCATTGCTGCAGATGCCGTTTTTTGCCTTCAGATGAGGTGGATCTGAGCAAAACCTCCCACAGTCGTCTCAGCTGCCTCAGTTGCACTTGGGTCCAAGAGGAGATTTGGCAGCATTATAAGAGCAGGGCAGACATCCAAAACCGTCCAGCCTCCAGTTCCTCCCCTCGCAGCTACTGTTCTTTACTCCTACCTCTTTACTTTTTATCTTTATTACACATCATCTCATCTCCTGTACTTTTCTGCCTTCAGGGATATAGCTGTTCAACATTCTATCTTTTGATAAGTTAGAGCTGCTGCTGCTGAAACCAAGAAATGCTGCAATATACATTTCTTTATTTGAAAAGAAGAGGAATGTCGCACTTCAGGTGAGAAAGCCATGTAAATTTGCCATCACAAAATAATATGAACAAAACATGAATATAAACAGCAAGTTGTCAGACTATTAATAAAGCAATAATCTGATTATGGTAAGCCATTTCCATATTCCCCAAGATATGGAGCCTTGCTCAGGTTTGCTCATTCAGCCTTGAAGAGCATCTTCTTTATACATCGACATTCATCTGTCCTGCATCACATCAGCTGCTTGAGTTGATCTAGTAACAAAAACAAGCCACCCAGTCTAAGACATGTGATGAGATGAATTTGAGAATAAGCAGCCCTGTTTACTCAGAAGCCAAAGGCCTTTATTTTCAAACAGGATATATCACTATTTGCTTGTTAACTGGCTTAGGATTCATTGTTTCCTTTTAGTTTGCAGTGAAAGTGAGATGAAAGCAGAAAAAAATACGCCAGCTTCAGCTTTCTACTAAATTAATACATAAGAAGAGCGAACAAACAATTAAAAAGTCAAGTAATTAGTGCTTAATTACAAAATAAAACCTCTAATTACAGTGTGTGACATTTAAAAAATAACACAAAAAACAAGATCGGTTCTCTGAGTGCTTAAGTGTTTTTGTTCTCAGGATTGGATTTTTCTTTTCATTAGACTTCCCTAAATATCTGAAAAACAAGTTCATATTCTTGAGCTTTTAAGCCGCTGATGACATGTTGCCCATGGAAATGAAGAGAATATTGATGATAAAGTGCAGAGAAAGGAAGTGGAGCTCCATTTCCCGAGCCCTCTGGCTCTCTTTTGTCTTCTCTGAGCTAAGTGCGCATCTGGCAGAGCCAAGTTTTCCAGGTCTCTCCTTCCACATTTCTTTTATTTTCTCTATTGGTTTCTGTCGCACACTGACAAAGTCAAGTTGGCAAAGAAATCCAGTCAAGCAGAACACTGTGTTCAGATAAATGGCTATTTGTTTTAACATTAGGAAGTCAGGGAATCATCATTTTAATACTACCTCTTTCCTGTTTCGGAGACTAGTTTTGTATTCATCAATTTCATAACAAGGTCAACCTGATAATATGAGAAATATTTACAAAATGCACTAAAAAACATGATATTCTTTTCAAAAGGTGCCTTTTTTCCCAGCTGCTTTTTGAATTTGGAGCTCCTGAATCAGCTGAGAGCATGATGGAAACATTGCAGATGATTAGTGACATAACTCATCTGTTTCCCAAGGAGCCCAATCATTAACCAAGCCTCATCGGGTGGCCAGAAGAACAATCGGGACTGGATATTGGTTCACATTCAGGCTGGACACCTAATCACAAACCCGACAGGAGTCTGTCAGGTAATTTTGTGCTCCACTGGTTTCAGAAACACACTTTGATATATATGTTTCAAATTCTAAACAGACAGCTTATCTGATCAGAAGGTGTATTATACTTTTTTTTTAAAAATGACTCGCACAACATATGATCTAAAAACTGAAAGCGAGTGTCCCAACAGTGACAGATGTGGTTTCTGCTTTGGAGCGGCCCAATTGACTGGCACGTTATCAGCCCTCAGGGAGTCAAATTAATTGAAGTAATTTCTAATACAACACTTTGGACTGAATAATCTCGTTCTGTTACATGGCCCTTCACAACCGCATGATGATGACTCCACTGTGATAATCAAGCAGTTCCAGGAGAACAAAGGAAAGACAATAAATGGGTTTAATTATGCTGATTACATTTTGTGAGCGCCTTCTTCAGACTAAAAATAGATCCTGCAAAATATGGTAATTTTGCCAAGACTCACCTCTATGAGAAGAGAATCTGTGTCCCTTTACAGGACCACCTCTGGTAGTTAAAGACGGTCTGAATTTCAGCATCTTTAAAAAAAGATCCACCATATTTTCAAATCATTGCTCTGCCAACTGAAAATATTCTATTCAACACATAATGAAATGAACTATATGTGACATGTATATGCGTTTTACTTCAGTCACAAATGTAAAAAAGTAAATGGAAAATGAAATGATTTATGGATGTCTAAAATAAATGGCTTTCAACAATTCACATGTCTTCTACCTTATTTTATTCCTGCTCACACTGTACAAACTTTTTCAAGTTTTAATTTGGAGGAATTTTTTACAATTCCAATGAACAATTTGTCAAAAGTAATAATAAAAAAAGGGATTAAAACATATTTAGAAAAGCATAATTCAGCACCTTAAAGATTATAAAAAGGACCAACGAGAAACTACCAGTTGCAGTTAAAAATTTCCTCCTAATATTTACATTCTTTAGCAAAAATATTTAATAAATGAAATTCTGCAGTTTTTAGACTCGCCTACACCAATTTAAATTAATGTTCATTGATTAGGGAATCTCCATTCAAAATATTAAATCTGATCTCAGATATATAGTTTTTTTTGCTTCCATAAAAGTTTTATGGTTTTATTTTGAACCTCGTCTCCAAAGTGAGAGCAGAAAGAAAATGGCGTGAATTTCAAGTCTCTGAACCACATGGACCCATTGTCCTGGTCTGAGTGGCATCATCTGCCAAGAAACCATCTGGATCTCTCTTAAGGCACGTGGTTCTGACTGTATGTCTTTGGGCCGGTCTCCTGGGGAAATTTCAGAACAAACAGCTAATCAGTCAAAAGGTCACTCAGAAGGAAGCGAGATGTCAGCTTTAGTCTAGATCACTGGATGGTTCTGCACTTTGTATAACTACCAGAACCACTTTGGTGATAAAAAGAGGTTACAAGAAAATGGCACAAAGTGAGCACACACATGTTAAAACCTATTGAGAAAAAAAATAGAATCTTTCTGAATTTGATATAAAAAATGCAACATGACATGCATAGAAAAACAATATTATGTTGTATAAGAAATATAACATCATATAAACTACTGTATGTGGAACGTTTCACATCTTTTGGCAGCTTTCATGTCAACTGAAGATAAAAACAACAATGTTGTAAATTCTTTACATTTCAGATATTCCACCACCACCTGGTAGAAGCATGGATATAGATGAAAGGTCAAATGTCAGATTTGTGTCACTTACTGGAAGTATTGTGTTCCTGCTCTGACTAGTTAAGATATTGTGGGTAAAAAGACACTGGGATGGAACTTAAACTTCTTTAAACATAGTAGTCAAGGCTTCAGAACTGCAATTTCCTTCAAGGTATTATATTAAAACAAGTTTTGAAAAAGTAATTTTTTTCCCTCCACAATCATTTTTGTGATGCACACTTCAGCTCACTTCTTAAAAAGCATCAAAGCATCAAGGTTTTGACTAATCATTGTTATTTTGTCTAATCATAGTGTTTTTCCTCCAATCAGCACAAGTGCCATAAAGCAATTGACAGTAAGCTGAGCACAGCAGCTTCTCATCAGCATTTCTTTCAGATTGCAAAGATTTTGTTGTAAGGAAACTCTTAGCACTCAACAGTTCTCAAGCAAGATCTCAGTCGTATTTGAATAAGTCAGACTAGTAATTGTCTGTTGCTCCTCAGCCACATTATTTGCAGTCGCACAATATTAAAACAAGGGTGACTACTAACATAAATTTGGTTGTGTACATTCAGAAAGAAAATCCTGTGCATCAACAAGTTGAAACTTAGCAAACTTTAACAAAAATTCTCAAAGTCAATTGAGACAGATTTTACTGTCTGTTCAGTGAGACTTCAGTGGAGGTCAGATCTGGCACATTCACAGTAGCACCACAGCATAAAACCAAATGCCAGCTGCAAAGAGGAGCCATGCTTCTGCCAAAATTACTGACAGGTCTCTCTCTGTGCTTGCAGGATGATTCTCCAGCTTTATCTCGCCTAAGCCTCAGCGGAAATTCAGACTGACACATTCCTGCTGGCTCCCTGCTCCTGCTCCAGACAAAATAACAAACTGCCAGCCAGCGGGGATGTGAGGAGATGCTTACTGTGCCCTTAAGGATTTACGCCTTGCTCTCTTTGAAGTCTTGCAGCGATCTTCGTAATTGTCTGGCCTTTGTGGACTAATTGCTTGTCTGCTTCACCATGGCATAGCACAATTCGTGAAAAGAGTGTTCAAGAATAAAGGCTTTCTGTCTTCAAGGACTGCTTGTTTAAAAATAGAGGTCTCCTGAAATAGAGATAACCAGTTGGCTGTATGGTAGTTTAGCCTTCTTAGCAAACCTGGAATTGCCAAGAGAGCATATGGGGGGAGAAAAGCATATCTAAATTATAAAAAAAATACACATCAAGGATGGCTTTTTTTCTTCTGAGATTATCCTCGCATTTAGACTGTGATCAGAACGTATGAGCAAAAACAAAACTTTCTGATAAACCTGCACATCATCCGTCACCCCCAATACTTTTATATCAAGAAGTATGACATGTTCAAGCAGCAGTGATAACCTCTGTGTTGCATAAATGAACAGATTAATCAAAGGTTTTTCTTTTCGTCTCAACCATTTTTGTCACAGACACACGAGGCTCAATTCCACCACGACTCTCAAACAAGAACCCAAACACTTGAACTGTTCCACCTGAGGCCGAAGCTGAACCCTGATCTGGATGTATTAATGCAGCTTTTCCAGACCGAGAACCACAGTTCCAGACTTTAAATGTTCATTTTTTTTAATACAAAGATTTACCCTGTTTATTCTCAACTATCTTCTTGCTTTTTTATTCCAGTCTTTCTGAAATGAACAGAATTAAGATGAGTTTTTCTCCTCACACAATTATCATTTTTAGCTGGAATAATACATTTATCAGAAATAATTGTGCTCATATCCTGCAGGAACATTATTTTTTATGCTCTAATTTAACCATGACAGCCATCATAATAAATCACTATCAAAATTATTCAAGCAATAAGTTTCTCCAGGACAACCTGAGTTGACAGATGATGGTACAAATGAAAAAAAAAAAAAAAAGACGGACAACAGCAATCCACGAACCTTCTGACAGCATTAGCACTCACAGCTTGTTATGGCAAAATGAGCAAAATGGCAGCAGCTTGATTGGAGCACCTACTGTACAAACTGACATGTCATATTACTTTCAACACTCCTTTGTCAGATCCCAATTGTTGACACTACATCATGCGGTTCTTGTGATAAGGTTGCCATGACATTTTCCAGGCGACAGCAGGAAAATGTTGGAAACAAAAGGCTCGTTAAATGGATTCTATCCTCTGCAGCGGGTCTGATGCCTTCTTATCGACAGGTTAATTCCCTGAAGGAATTGGATGCATCAGGGAAAGAGACTAATGAAACAATCCCAGACTTGAATTCCCTCAACACACCATCAGACGTATCCGTCTGTCCTGCAGCATGGCCCAGCTTCAGGTAGTTCTCTCCCCTATCCCCCATTACTTGCCACTATGGGACCGAGTTGAAAGGTCAAATGAACATCTGAAATGTTCTTTTTTTAAAAAGATATATTTGTCATAACCCTTAACCTGACACGAGGGAGGAAAATAAAAACGCTTGGCTGGTGAGAAAGGCAGTTGCAGAAAACATGTAGAGCTGGACTGACAATAAGTCATAAAAATGACAACTTTTTCTGTGCTCAGCTTCCTGATGAGATTGGATCCACTATGACTGCACAGCAGCATAAATAACTCTGGCAGTGGGTTAGATGAGGGAGCTCATTGCACTGCACTCTGTTCATACCACTTACACTAAAGCAAACAAACACAGACAGCAGGTGAAATGTCCAACAACTATTGCACCAATGAGGTACAGGGCTCCTGGGGCCATGTTGAACTTCCCTGCATGGCCTCAAGAAATGGACCTGCTGTTACACAGGAAACTTTGATACAATAACTTCCAGCTTATTGGGGAAAAACATTCATGAAATAGCCTAACGTGGGACTGCCTGTGGGACGTGTTAGGTGTGGGGTGGACTGAAAGGTAGCAGAGGCTTGGCTGTCTTCAGAAATATGCCAACTTCTCCATCAGCTCTCCAACAGGTCATTTTATCCAGTTTTTGTTTTCATGGAAACTAAATATGTCAAAATGGTTTTGTCACAAATGTTTATTCTGATTGTGGCCATTGCTTTGGGAGATTACATTTTCTGTTTATCTTCATTTTAGTATTTTTCCTTGGCCTCTAGCTGTTATATGCAGCATGGGAGTGATTCTGATTACGATGGCTTTTCACTTAACAACTCTAGCCTTTAAACAGTCTCTTTGGATAGCCATTTCATTTTGTTTTTGAGATTATACAGTAATTAGTCAAATTTGATGGTATTTGCTGATTACTTTGATCAAGCATAACATTATCACAACCTGCCTACTGTTTACATCCCTCATTTGCTGCTAAAATGTCTTAGTACCACTGAGTCAGGACATTATTAGAAGTTGAAGGTTTGCTGCTGTAACCGCCATCAAGACATCAACAGCAGAATTAGCCTTGTAATTGTCGAGGTCGGTGCCTCTGAAATGGGCTCGTTTGTCCAGTAGATCCAACGGATGTTAATTTGAAATTATTTACAAAGCAGGTTAAAATATTTATGTTGACCTCAACATTTAACAAGACAGAAATCAACTACTGAAAATTATTAAAGAGAGATGCTTGACATGCCTGGCCATTGGCAGCATCACTGAAGGTGATGCTTGTAAATATCTTCCATGGAAGAAATGTGAAGAAAATGGGAATCAATGTATGAACAGACCGACTGATAAAAAGGCATAACAGAATAAAAGTAAAAGACATAACCAGAAAGTATTTCTAATAGTTTAAAAATGAAAAAGGACACTTAACTAAATCAACAGTTAATTTTTCCCCCAGTTGATTGGATACAAACAGAAATTCAGATCTTCGCTCTGAACGTTATGCCCCCTCCGCCTCCATCCAATTTAACGCACCATCTGCAGCAGTAACGTTCGAAAATTCAAAATAAAACCCACTGATTAAAAGTACGGCTTAGACAAATAAATCGGTGCTTAGTGTTGGCCTCCAGAAATTAGGATGAAGAAAAATAACAGGGAGACAGACGGGTGGTGCAGTATTCTTTGATATTATGCCACAGAGGTTAGTCATCTGGCAGAAAAAGAATCTGTTTTGAAGACAAATTTAAATATTTGCTGGCCAAAGCGCAAAGCTGTCAAAGGGGTTTTTGTACTTAAAATAAAAGAATGAAATGACTATTATAATTATGAGCTGCAGCTCTTGTCCTACTTGTTTGATCATCAGATCATCACTTATCATACCAATGTGGAGAACATGTATTATTGGAGGGGGAAGATAGATGGTGCCAAGAAACAAAACACAAATGAGAGAGCTGAGATGAAGTTGTTTTCTTTACCATTCTGCCATCCAATTTCACATTTCTCAAACACTTCCACTCCTCTTGCTTCTGATTTAAAAACCTGTCCACTCCAATAAGCCTGCATACCAGTTCAGTGTGATGCAAAACAGTATTATCACTGAAAAGCAGCTGATGCCATGTACTATTGGTTTTACTTAGTGTGCAACAGCACAAAGGTTGATGTGTATCTAAAAAATGATTATATAAAGAAGAAGTTATTTGGTCTTGAAAAGGAAATGCGCTTCATAAACCCACATCAGTGGAGTTGGAAACCAGACAGAGCTGGGTTCAGCTGAAGAGGGATTCTCAGAAACAAGACCATTGTCTGTCCAACGACCCCCAGGATCCATTCAGTATTGCCACCTACTGCACCTTTCTTTTCTCAGTCTTCCTAAAGCAGAGACACCCAAGTTCCATGAAACCAGTGGTTCTACCCCAACTCCTCAGGCTAAATCTGCCCTGAGTAGAAAGCTTTTGTTCTTTGTAAGTCTTGGTGAAAGCAATAACTGACTAATCTTTAAGTAGCACCTTTCAAGATAGAAATCACTTAGAACTCTAAGAAACTGGATAAAAACACACAGGACAAAATTAAATGAAAGCAGACTTAAAAAGAAGTTTTTATCTGTTCTTCAAAGAAAACCTCTGAGTCTGCTCATCTCAGTCAGGCGGTGGGAGGACGTCCAAAGTACAGGAGTCACAGAAGAAAAAGCGTCGTCTCCTTTCGTTTTTCACTCTAAAGGAGACTGAAAACTATGTATTGTCCCCCACATACACATACTGCTGATTGTATGAGGGACAATCAGCAGGCCTTGATCAGACCAAGTTCTGCTGATTGCCTCTGATTGACCCCAGGTCCCTGATGGGGGTGTAGATCTAGGCTGTCCATGTAGAATCCCAAGTCAAAACAAGCATCTTAAAATGCTCTCAATAATCAACCTGGACCTTTGCAATGTAATGACTTCACTAAATTATGCAGCCAAGTATGCAACAAATGATGCAAAAGACATTCCAATATTTTTTTCTCTCAGAACTTGCATCAAGTTTCTTTAAACGACTGCAGTTCATCAGTCCATATAAATCAGCTTCATTTTAAGAGCATCAATGAGCTGAAGTTGCATGCTTGGTTTTGTTTAGTCCTTGAATCACTTTTGAGATAAACTAACCATTGCAAAGCAGAAACACCCTTCAAAAAAAGTTCCACATTCTCTAACCTATTTGTCTCACAATCACATTTTGGCCCTTACCTCATCTTTACTTTCCTATTTTTTGTGCCCAACACATCAGCTTTTAGAATACATTAACTAGACGTTTACAATACAAGCATAATGTCAAACCTAATCAGTTTTGCTATTCAGTGCAGAGTGAATGCACAGTTCAATTGCATACATACGTCTGAAATATTTGAACCCAAGATAAAGTTTTCTGGTTACAGTTAATCCAAAAATCTATAACATGACATTGTGATTTCTGCCCCTGACCTTAACAGTACCTGGTTGCTGATCTATCTATTGACCCACATGTTCTGGAAACCCTTAATCCTGCCAGTCTTATAGGAACATTCTGCTCTCTGAGCTCCAGAGGACATGGCACACCTGAAGATTGAAGAACTGAAACGTCTCAGTAAGCAGGAGAAGGCAGAAAAAAAAAACGAGGAGACAATCTGATGGACAAGGACAAAATCATAAAATATGATGCAAAGCTTCTTGTCCTTTAACACAGGAAAAAAGTCTGGATGTGATTTCCCTGGAGGAAAAGGGCAGAGGTGCCCTTGTGGTTTAAAGATACTTAGCTGTAATTAGAAAGTCATTGGTTAAATCCCATCAGCAGCCAACACATTTATCCTGTTAAACTACACTCCTATTTGATGCGTTTGGTATGCACAGAGTTCTTCGGCCATCGACCATACTCTGGTTCAAGTGTAATTTGGATTAATCTATTTAAAAAGAACCCATCAGACTCTGATTAAAGATTCCAGAAAAACCTCATTGTAATATCGCACAGGCCTGCCACCTCTACCCCGTATATTTGAATAAGTAGACAGCTTTCATTAGAAACTGAAATAATTATCTCAGCAGTGATTTGTGCAGTCCCCCCTAAAGAACTTTTCAAATAATCCTGTTAAAGCTGACTCCAGATTTCAAGTGACCAAATGCCATGAAATTTGCCTTTCAGGGGCAAATAAATAAGGACTGGCCACCTTCCTGAGTAATTGCAGGCTTTGCTTTTTATTGCCACAAATGCTTTCAACGTCAGACTGCACCATGATTGAAATACATAAAAAAAATCAATATTAACTTTCAAATTTAGTAAAGAAACCTCAATTTATAAAAAAGTTATTTGTTTTTGTTTTTCCATACGTCATTGTTTATGTTGACTTGTCATGAAGGCGAAACAATGCGGCATTATAGCAATGAGTTTACATTCTAGGAAGACACACTATTGATTATAAGGTTGTTACTGAAACCATTAGTTGAACTTAATTTCGGTAAAGGTTTAAATTGACAAAAAATAAATAAGCAGACCTCTTTAAAGTTAATTTGTCCCTGTGGCTATTTTAAATCAGTTTAACTTAAATGCAACCAAACTTTAACACTTTTTATCACACAAGACATCTGTTTTTCCAACATTGCTAAGTAGTCTGACTGCCAAAACATTGATTTAATCAAATTATCTTTTAGAAATGTCCAAGATGACAAGATATAATCCATTTCCTTGCATAAGTACAATGTACCTTTGAGAGACAAACCAGCCAAAGCTGTTTGTTGGATGCTTAATGGTAAACTTTGTCATGTTTGATCACAGAGTCGATGCAAAATGTCCACACAGAGATGCCTGCAGTTTGGTGTTTCTGCCGTTAAACCTGGGAACAAGAACGAACATGTGAAGAGTTGTTCTCCCCGCACATAAAAGTCACTTCAATTACAGACCAGTTGTCCCTCAGCCCTCATTACCCCTTTTATTAATCCATTTTCAGTGTTTACCAGCTCAGCCAGTGCATTCATCATGCAGCATTAGAGAAGCGTGTCACCCCAGCAACTCTGCGTTAGCAATTAGATGGATTAATTCACTCTTCAGCAAAATAAAAAAAAAATGGTCACACAAGCTAACTTTAATAGAAATGTAATATTTCATCCATGGGTACCATGAACAGAAAAATGAATTTGACAGGTAAAGCATGATGGGTTGGATTAAAGTCAGGGAGCCGTTAACATGTAGCAGATTTATAGTGCATATATGAAGTCTAATTGTGTTGACTATACTGCTAGCTTTGAATTGTAAGATGTGGTGAATAAGGTGAAGACAGAAAAGAAAACAGTGAATTCTGTCTTTGCACTGCAAAAAAATGCAGGTACAAAATTAATTTATAGGAACAGTTCTAGGAGATCCATCCATCCATTTTGTAACATCCTTGTCCCTCACGGGGTCAGGAGGGGTTCCAGTGCTGACCTCCAGCTAATGCTCTGGATGAGAGGTGGGGTCACCTGGACAGGTCGCTCGTCTGTCGCAGCAGTTCTAGGAGATGCGACTGAAAACTACTTAATCTCTACTCCCTTTTTCACACTGTTGAGGTCAAACGGACATATGTTTGTGTTAAACTACTAAAACTAATTTAACCTACTGTATACTCCACATACATTGCAATGTTCGGGCTGAAATTGCTGAGACCACATTTTGGGGAATCTTGTGTACAACCCAACAGATTCCCAGCTGTAGATATGCGATGTATTAGCAAAAGTACTAAAATGATTACTAAAGCTCATTTCCATGCAATTTTAATGCCATCTTTGTCTTCAGCTTAAATAATTAAATGCCTGGTTTTCTTGCTATGGAGAGAATACAGACAGAACACTGGACCCAAGGGTTCCCAGTCAGCACCTAACTCAGGCCCACTCCTACTTCCTGCAGAGAACTGAGATGTTCTGAAATATGTTGAGACATGAAAGGACTCGAGATCTCAGACTAAACTTCTGCAATGTTCCAGGAACGGTCTGCATGGAACCTGGTTGCAATCATTTCCACTAATGATGAGCTAAAGACCGTTTATAAATAAAAAAAAAAAAAGATTCACTGAGGAAGAAAAATGTAACATTACCAAACAGTTTAACACCAGTGACAGGGAATTATTTGGAGACATTTGTAGGTTAGATTCTTGTTAAAGGGTTTCACTCAAAACATTTTCCGAAACGAATGCTGAGAACTTCACACATTTTCAATTCCTAATAAAAAGATGAAAATTGTATGAATGAACTTCAGCATACCATAGAAATGTTTGATAAAACAATGCAATAATGAATAATAATAATCATTTTTGTTATTATTATTATTATAAAAAAACAGCATTTCTGAAAGTGTCAAAACAAATTGGGCCACAATTGTGGAAGCAGTGGCTAAAAACACATTGAACTGGAGTTATAAATATTTGAAGAAAGCTACAAAGTGTAAATAATTTTATTTTTGATCTGTTTTGCTATAAATTTTACTGCTTAAGTTTGGATTCATATTGTATACTCAGAGGAAAACAGAACTGAAACAATTCAATCACTATATTGTTTTTTTTGGTTTCTTAATGTCACCAAAAGTCAAACGGTTAATAAAGTATTGTATCCCATCCCTACTTATGATACATAGAGCTAGCTGAAATTGGCTGTAAAAGCACACAAGGGTTAAAACAAGTTTTCCGTGAAGGGTCTAGGTGTTATTTTAGCATTCAGATCTTACCCTGACCTCATCAACCTGCCCGACACCATCATTTATCAAATAAAGCCATAAAAGGTAATCTCTTGAGCAGAGCTGCTCGTGATTTAATGACAGACTCCTCACAGAACTTGGTTATAGGGCCGCTTCTTAAGGACAAAGAATAAGGGCGCCAAGAACATTTATTTTAACACTATCAACTGTCCGTTCGTTTGCATTTGGAATGGGATAATAGTCTGAAAAATTAATGCTGCAAGGATATTAGCATAAGGTGCAATGGCCTTGCATATTGTAGTGGCAATTTATTTCTAATGTACAGCTAAAACAAACAAATTATGGAAACTAATTAAGAGCTCCATCATCATATGTAAGGAAAGTTGATGTGTCATTTGCATGGAGAAGAGCAAATTACTACCTGCAGCCAGAGTGAAACTTTTGCATCTAAATCCTAAAACAAAATACCTGCCTCGACTATGAGACTTAATGAGGCAAAACACCATCAGCGTAGTGAGAAACATACCAATAAATTACTCAACCACTGGTGACTTCATTACCAGTAAACTGATTGAAATAGCGATAGATAACTCAATGTTATACAGCCCTATCCACAGCTGTAATATCACTGTCTGCATAAAACACATAAAGATGTGGTAATATGTGTGAAGGCACTTGGAAATCCATTTAGTTCTGCAATGCAATATTGCACTGTGAAATTTCTCTCCCAGAGATGTGCCATGTAAATGAGATTTTCGCATCTTGACGAAATGAGAGTGCAGTTTGGTGATAATGATGCTGTAATGCTCAAGGTTACTAACCCTCTTAAAGGGCAGAAAGAAAGTACAGAAGCGTGGAACAACTTCTGACAAAGTGAGAACCTGACATTAGTCCATAATGATGTTTTTCCAACTCTTTCAGGTGGGTATCTTTTATGCAACTATTCCCAGCAAAAATCAGTGAGGGAGATTTTAAAACATTATTAAAGTACTGCACCCAAGATACGCAACTACCAAGGGGTAGATTTCCTTTTCAGGGCAATTTAGCATCTGGTTGCAAAGAAATGATGCCTCTGGGAGTTTACAAAACTGCTGGAGTGATTTAAAAAACTAAGCTGAATTACAAACACAGATGCAATTTTCTTATTTTAATAACTAAAGCAACCTCAGAGGAGCAGTGAAAAAGTTCACACAAGAGTCCTGAGCTAAGCAGACCAGTTCATAGTCAGAAATGATTAGGCTGAAGTTTAGGGACACAAGAATCAATTCAATTTGAAAAAGACTTTTCAGCAACAAGAGAGCTGAAAGTGCTTTATGTGATAATATCTCTTTACAAATGAGATCAAACATTTTAATCTAGTTGTGAGTAAAGGGAAATGTGTCAAAGTTCAACAACAAAATGCCTCAAAGATGCCTGAAATATTGGAAATCCATTTTGACAGAGCTCTGTGTATCGTGTTGTGTGATTGGTCAGAAGTTTGCTGTCAGGGTGCATTTCTGCGTACAAAATGGCTACATTATCCCGTATTTGTGTGACCGTATGAGTGGATTAATGACTGCAGTGTGACGGCCTTCAGAGTCCTTGGACCTGAAGTGCTACATTTACCATTTTAAAATCAGTCAACAGAACGTTTTATAAAAACAAAACAGCCAAAATAAACACAAATATACAAATCACACAAGGAAGTGCTACTTGAGTCTTCTACTTGTGTGGCTTTGGCATCCACATCTGTCTATTGATTCTCTGTCTCCTTACTACTCTATTAAAATGAAAGTGATTACCCTATCAAAAAACAATGTATGCAGTAATGCAACTGAACAGGAAAAAGATAAGTTGAGAAAGTTGCCTTTAAGATGTTCAATTTCAACTTGATGTGAAATTTAATTTGTCATAAATGACACGAACAGATGCCCTGTGAGGAGAACACAGTCTCATAAATTGCTTCAAATTGTGTTTTTATTTGATAAAACAATGAGGGTCACAATTATTAGACCTCAGTTATTTCCTTCCTGATACAACAATTGTTTTTCATGCTACTTGTACGTAGTCAGTAAACAGCAATTTCCAGTGTTCTTATCAGGAGACAAAAGTTAATCACATATTGGAAAGAATACAACCTCATTCAAGTCTGCTTTCACAAAATTTACCCTTTTGGTAAGTCTGACCAAGATTTCAGTTCCAAGCTGGCTGTTAATATTGTAATTTTTAAATGCAAAGAAGAATGTTATGAGCATGTTGGAAAGAATTTATAACTTTCCTTTTACTTATCCAGTAAACATTTCTGGATAAGTTTACTGTTATCCAGAAAATATATATCAAACTGCAAGGACAGACTTCTGGGCTGTTATTTAAGATTCAGAATGAAAGAAAATGTATTTTTTCCCCTTCAAAAACCATAACTCAAGGCTCTAATCCCTGGAATAAAGTATGTCTTAAGCTGTAGATAAAATGTATTGTAAATCTTCCTTTAAATAACTATTCTGCATGTGCAATTTGGAGGTGTGTGAATGTGCACCAGAGTGCCTCACCATACCCCTATCCAAGGAGTCAGTTAAATGCAGAATTTATTGGTGTGCAGATCATTTATCAGTTGCTAGGTAAGATCATTGTGGATGTTCTTTTGGCATGTCTCTGTGATTTGGCACTGTAACAACCTGGGGACCTCTGAAAACTGTACAATGAAGGAATTACACAACACACTTTGACCCTGACCAAAAGGCACTCTGTATCATCCCTTGTATTTAAATGAATCAGCTAAAAAATATATAATATATATATATATATAAATATATATATATACCTTACTTTTAAACATAAAAAACCATTCAAGTCAATAGAGCAGCTAAAATCTGACTTGCAAAATATTGCATGGGACGAATCTGCTGAGATTCCAGAGCTTAGATGTGTTCATTGACTGCTACCCATGAATTCAGCATTCATGTTTGTGTGAAAAGAAGCAAGAGTTCAAAGTTCTGAATTAACACTTTCAACAGCCAACTGGGATATGTTTAAATGTTTTATGGTACTTTTTGTGACTTTGATGTTTTATGGATCTTTTTCTTTGAGGATTCTGGCTTTTAATGTTTATATTTTAACATGTTTCAATGACTTCTAGAAATTAAATATGGGTCATGGGATGTTACTAGAGATTTATTATGCAGGACTGAAAGGGAAGAAAAGATCCAATCAGATGCTTTGAGTCCTTGAGCAGATGCCTTCAAATTTACCTGTGATATTTTTTTTATTTAGAAAAAGCCCTTAAAAAAACAAAAACAAATGAAGGTCACCAACAGCTCGTGAGAAGGTAGCTTCCAACTAACTCCCACTAATATCTCAATATTTAATAACCTAAGGAAGGTAGTTTTCTTCATATTTTATGAAAAGTGATGCAGAAGATCAACACCAGCAGATCAGTAACTATTAAGGTGTTTATATTTATAAGCAACTAACTTCCTGTCTGGGGGACATGCAGAACAGAAATCCTACTTATTTGTTTAGCATCTTATCTATTATTAATTAGAGACAAATGAGAGGAAAATTTTTGCATTTCTCAGCTAATAATAATTTGGTAAATAGTTTTTGATAAAGAAATAGAATGTGACATTATCTTTTCTTGCAGCTGCTTATTTTAATATGTTATACACCAAATGAACTTTAATATGTACTATAGAAACAACAACTACAAAAATCAGTGATGGGGATTCACTGTATTAGCAAAATTATAATGCTGCAATATGTCAAGGTTTATTCAGACTTTAATACACAGACTTGAGCCAAAACATAAGTTGAATACATTATCAATTTGGTAGAAATTAATTAGGTTAAAGAGCAGAATGGTGAATGTTAAACAGTTCAATATTTAAAATATGCTGGCTAGCATCCAGCTGACCGGCAGTGTGCAGCAGCAAGTGGGGAGAAATATCACTGTGCTACTAAAAGTTACGGTCACTACGATACTTTTCTTGGCACATTACTTGGTATTCAAACTGAACAAAAAGTAAAAATTTGAAACTAACTTTTAAAAATTTTTAGAATCAAAACAACTTTTGATAAATTTATATTTTTAAAACCTGAACCTTTTATTGTACACAGGTAAAGAGAGGAAAATTCTCTTGAGTGCAACTAGAAGACAGCCTTTAAAATGAAGATAAAACACCAATGAAACCATTTAGAAAACTATTCCTGCACAAATACACCCAGACAATCCAAAGAGTTTTAATTAGGTACCAATACTGTAGCACTAAAAACTGAAAATTTCCCCACATTATGCAATCTTACCAACCCTCTGAGCCACTCAAACTCCTCAGCTGTCTCAAAGTCCCTACTTAATTCAAACACATTGCGGGGAAGAAGCTGTCAAGTGGACCATAAAACTCGGAGGGAAGAATGTATGAGAAAAGACAAATGCGAGACATTCTTAGAGAAAATGAAAATGGAGCAGAGGAGCATCCGCAAATGAAAGGCCCACTGGTCATGTTGGAAAATTTAGTTGGTACATGTGAGGGTCCTGCCTGGCAGACGGAGGGAGGGGGGCTTCAGCAGACTGATGGTGTGGCAGCACCAAACCTAACAAAGTGATTTATTATGAGAATCATGCAGCCTCAGAAAAGCCTCGACAAAACAAGAGGGATTATACAATAAAGCCCAGTTTATATCCATTTTGCTCTGCTGAGAAACAAAGTGAATTAGTGATTTGAAACCACAGACGACTGCAATACCTGACCAAGGAAGCGCTTTTTTTCCCCCCTGTCGACAGTTTCTAGAGATCGATTACTATATGTTGAGTCAATAGCTTCACTAGTAGAGGAAACAAAACTGCATCCTCAAACTGTGATGCATCTTTATTTTCCAAATGAAAGCAATGATGCCTTAATCTGGTAATTTTGCAGAAGTACTAAGACCTAAAACTTGTATTGTCCGTTTATCATTTAGGCAGGGTTTGTACCAACATCCTGATACTAATAAATCAACTGCAATCATAATAACAATAAACACATTCAGTGAAGTATTGCTTATTTATTTCCTGTTTCACAAATGCTGACTGGATGTGTTTATGATGAAAAGCACTTTGAACTGCCTTGTTGCTGAAATGTGCTGGACAAGTAAACTTGCCTGCAACATTTTGGTCTGTAAGAGCTATAGACTGAATATTTTAGAATGACTTATTTTTTTATTTTTTGTAATTGTCCAACATAAGGTGGAGCATAATTGTGAAGTGGAAGGAAAAGTAGGTGTCTTTCAGACACATATATGTCTACATATATAAAAATTGCTAGAAGGATGAATACATGTGCATGCCTCACTTTTGAGATATTTTGAGAAAAAACAAATAGTGCAACAATTTCCTCCTGCTTCATGTATTGCATCAAAATACTCAAAGGTTTACGGTTGCAACATGCAATGATTTCAATCACAAATTCAACAGATAGAAATGCTTTTAGTAGGCGCAGTGTCTTTTGAGGTCCACCAGAAACAGCAAAACACACACAAAAAACCATTTCAAATGTATTTTCTGCCCGATGTGTTCTAGTTTTGTCTTTTCTTAGCAACGTTTGAAAATGAAATTTTAAAATAAAATACAAAAACAATTAAGGAAATAAAATATAAGCATCTCAGCCATCTTCTTTGAAAGGATAAAAAGAGGAACATAAAGATTCCTTACAGGGTTCAAGTTTGCTCAGTTTGTGTAAAATAGTTCCTCACTCTGTATTGTCTTATGTTGAGCACCAGATGTAATTGTATGTTTTAGATACTTCGGCAGGGTGCCTCTGGCAGTTCACTGCTGATGTAAATACCAGACAGCAAATTTGCACCTCATTAAACAAGACCCCTGCTGACAACTTGCATGTTAAAAGCCACTCAAATTCAAATATCTTATATTTCCAAAAAATGATTTCAAGCCTCTTAAGAGCAAAATACTTTCAAAAAAATATCCTGACAGTATCAGAACTTTAATGAGAAACTTAAAGGAATGTTAATTTATGCAATTTACTGTGTTAAACAGCATGAATAATGTTAATTAGCTCCATAATTTAGAGTAATTTTACATTCACAGAGAGACAATTCTGTTACACAATGGTATCCTCTACAAGATTTGTTTTTTAATCCAACAATTAGTAAAAATCCAGAATATCTACCATTAGCAAACTTTCTGACATTGCCAGCTTTCTTGGCAGAAATCTTTTCCAACACGTTTAAATAAATAAGCAAAGAGGTGTTAAAGGTTTCTGATGGTTTCAATCGATTCTATATTTGTGTGTATTAAGAGATATGATCTGAAACTAAACCTCAGATCATATCTTCAGGGTTAACACTGTGGCAAAAAATGATTTTAAATACATCAACAAACCAGAAGGTAATTTGATAAATAAAACCAATTATTTGCAAAATTGTGGTTTGCGTTAGACTTTCAGAAGTTTGCTCTCATCTTTAAAAGCAATGTAACATTACTTAGAAACAAAGTGGAATCATGTCAGCAAAGACAAAATCGAATTTAAAGTTTAATGACTGAAACAAAAATAGAAAGGTGATTCTAAAAAGACGAGATGCAAAGAAACATTTCATTTGTCTGGTGGAAGCCTGCTAACTGGACATTAGCTCAGCAGACAGTCAAGGACTCTCCAAAGGCAGGATAAGCCACAAAAGGTTATCGTTGAAGAAGATTGCTGTTCAAAGTGCTGCATACACGCATATAAATGAAAGCAGAGAGGAAGGAAAAGGTCTGGAAGAAAAAGCTGCACAAGCAGCACTGATAACTGCATCCTTGAGAGGATTATGAAATAATGCCATTCCAAGAATTTGAGGGACGTTCACAAGAATTCAGTCGAGCCTTAAGAGCCATGACACACAGGACATGAGATACAATTGTTGCTCTCCTTGTGTCGAAATATCAGATCACATCTCATCCGGGTTGTGGAGGAAAAAGCCAGAGTCTGATGCACTGGTGGATTTAAGAGGCGAAATGATCAAGGATGTATGTTATATAATTTTCTGAGAAACTAAACTTCTGTTTTTCATTAGCTGTAAACAATGATCAAAATTATTTGAAATGAAAGCCTTAAAAATGTCACTGTGGAAAATAAATCTGTGTAAATCACATTTTGAACTTGGTTACTGAAATAATTTTTCATATTAAAATGAACATATTAAAGTGAACTGAAGCCTCAAATGTACCACATTGTTTTCAAATAAACTCCAGTGATTTACAGCAGGATCAACCCTCACAGCTTTTGTGTTAAATGTAAACTTATCAGAGTTTGAGCGCTGATAGTTACTTGAAAACTAAAATAACTATAGATATCACTAATGTTAATATGAGTAGCTTTTGCATATTAATGGGTAAATTATATGTGTCACTCCAGATCACAAAAGCCTTCATTTGACTAGAAATATTCAGATTTTAGGGACATTTTCAAGGTCATTCAATTTCTGCTTTTTTCCAAATTCTCTCATTACTTCTTAGTTTAACTGATTAGTTTGGCTGTAGATGAGGGACATAATGGAGGACGCCAGATTGCTGACTGATAGACGAAGATTGTTCATGTCAGGCTTTCCACAGGAATCTGTTCAGAACCAGAAAAGAAGCCAGTATATGCAGCGTAGTGCAATACACATTCTCACTGCAAGATATGCTCAACTCAAATTTTCATCTCTAAACTTCATATATAGGTAATTAAAGATCCAGAAAGCAACAATACTGGCAGGGCTAATGATTTGGAGGGTTTTCTTTTCTGGGTTCGCATTCCTTATCATGAAAAACAGATTTAATGAACACTAGAAAGAGCCCATAGATGGGCCTTTCATAATTGTGCCTTATCTAGATGAGACATCCAAAACTATTTTCCTTGTGTTTTCTCCTTGTTGAGCCCAATGTGCTCTGTGGACAGGGAAAGATAATTGGGAATGCCTCAGTAAAGCTTTTTAAGTACCTAGATATTACTTCAACATGATGAAAAGAATGAGCAAAAGCAATTTAAAAATGAAAAACCTGAAAGGAACTAATTGTCATGAGATGCATATACAACAAGCTGCTTCTCAAAACAAAACAAAAAGCCACCAGCCGGAAGCCTTAATCAAGTTTGCTATTCTCCACTCCTCTGCTCACCTGTTTCTGCCTACCCAGACCCCTGTTGGTCAGACACTTTCATATTTCTGTCAGTGTGAGAACTTTCAGTGTCAGCAAGTCGTCAACCATCTGTTTCACTGAAGAAAAGCATAGAGGGATCCAGTGCATCAAATCTACAGGGGTCTTCCCTAACATTTTTTTCCCTGGAAACAAGCAGTTCCTTGCAGAGAGGGACTTTGACGCTGCTGCAGGCTTGGAAGAATGTCATCTCTAATTACCTCTGAAATCCATCTCCATTCTCCTCCACCCCCAAACCTGCCATCTGTGCAAACTTCTTTTGTTTGTCAGCTAAAGTCTTGTCCTTGACTATTGGGAGTATGCACTGTAGTTCTACTATCTGATTGTTTTGAAAGCACATAGTAGTTAATATAGATCATTAATAACTAACAAAAAGTGCCATAAAACTACAAAACCTTTGTAAAGTTTAATCACAAATTCTTTCTCCCGCACAAAATAAACCAGACGTTAGAGCCTTTTAACAAGCTGACACACTTTGAAAAGTCCTAATGAGGAGTCTGACATGTGAGACACAAAGTGCTCCTTTTTGTGATATCTAGACTTTATAGTCCAATTCTCTTCTATGCTGTATCTTATGAGATTGATGCTACTCAACAACTCAAATCTTTTCATTATAATGTTAAAGCATCTAACAGGATACTTAGGTGTCAATTTTAGTCTTAAAATTTTATTGTAGTTGGTAGTGATCCATCTTCAAAACAAATTTTGTTTTGCATCCAACTGCTCCAGGCACCTGAAAACGCCAAGTAGAGATGCAGCTGTTAAAGCAACAGAGGACTTAAAAGGATGTTAAAAGACACCAACCAACCAATCAAAAGAGCACAACTACAATGTCAACATCCTCAAACTCCACAGGAAGAATTTGCATGTCTGCTGGAGAAAAGTTTTACAATCAGATAAGAAACATTGAGCAATCGATCCAGAAAGCCAAGACGAATGTTTGAAGGAGTTGAGACTTTCAAAACTGTTTAAACCTCAACTGAGTGTGACAACAGGAAAGTAATCAAAACTGGATTCAATGTAGCTACAACAGAAATATTACTACTACTTCTGGAATAAGTCAAAACTGTTCTATGCTCAAAAGATGGATCTATGCCAGGACTTAGCCAATAGTGATCAAATATTCAGCCAGAATTATGAGAGTATGTTATTGAAGGCCACAGTGTTTCTGTACGATTTGACAAGAGACATTCTATCAAATACTTGGTCAGGGTGCATGCACACATTGAGCCTGTATATAACTTCAACATTTTGTGTTTTGGAAAATCTTCATAATTAATTGAGACATTTGGACGCAGTTTAAAAAGTAGAACTCAAATGTACATGTGATTTCAAATGAGCATAGCAGAAACATCTCAGTGTTTGACTTCAACTTTCTGAGATGCAGCTTTATTTGAAGTTAAGGTTGAATCAAATTCAAAGTATGAAACTAATTGGCATGTCAAAGCACAAACAATATTTTAGAGTACTATGGCTCACACATTGCCTACAATTCACAAAAAAAACTTCAGTCGTTCAGAATTCAGAAATGAACCTGCATACAGTCTGCATATGCTGAAAACGGGTTTTCATCAATACTATTGTATAAAATTACAATAGCATTGTTTTGGTGTGGAATTTTCCCAGGTGCAAAAAACTAACATGATACTCGTCACCAATTCTTTAATCCTTTTCTGTGTACAAGAGAAGGCTACAACAACAAAAAAACAACTCTGAAATATGGAAGAAAAAACCCATCCGGGATTTAACAAGACATTTCTATTGAGTCTGATAAAGTGAAGACTACAGCAACACTTGAAGTGCTGAGAAACTATTAGTCAACTAATGTTTTTTGGCTTTGACTCTCTCCATGCACTTTGGGAGTCAGTGAAGTTATGCCAGAAACGATTTGATTTCAGACTTGAATCTCTCCATTACCTTGTGTCCACTTGTACACAGCACAGCTTACACATTGCTGCTCAGTCCATCACTCTTTGTCTCTATGTCCAAAAATCGCCATACATGAGCAGGGTTACAATTTGCTGACTTTCTACTGATTTAAAGTGCACATATGTTTTTTAGATCCTCCTTTGATATTTTGATCATTGTGTTTTTATAAAGTGGCAACACTTTGTCTCAATTCCATGTTTCCCAAGATAAAATCAGCAAAAACAATGCCAAACTCTCTATGTAACAAAGCCATTCAAAAGAATCAGAACTGATATTTCCTTAAGAGCTAAAAGTAAGTGCCCACTGTAAACATGAGCAAAAGGCACAATATTATGCTATCAGGATGTCAAAACACAATTTCATGTGTAAAACAGTTTGTGATTTTAGCAGGATATGCAGCTCACCACTTGGATGTCTCCATCATTTCTGGACAGAAGGAACTGACCCCTGAGACAGTCTCTTTTTGAATCAATGGTTGCTGATGCATTCAACAAGAACCTTCCCTAAAGATGAAGGTACTTTTCCAAGGAAAATTAAATTTAAGCAGGCATGACAAAGAGGTTCTGATGCTGGGGGGCAGTGGGACAACTTGTGAGAGTTAATAATCCAAAACAACTGAACATTTTAGCTTGTAGCTTTGGCATCCTGAAATTTGGACTACAAAGTTGCTGCAAGAAATAAAAATTGTATATTTGCATTTAATAGTTCCACAGAAAATACTGGAACACAATGGTTAAAAAAATGCAATAATGAATAGAGAAATAGGAAAATATGATCCAAACGATATGTACACAGCTCTAAAACTTCTTTGTACTCCTAGGGAACCCAAGTATACAACAAAATGTATTTTAGGGCTAAAAGAACATGGATTTTGCACAATATGTTCCCTTTAAAGGTTTCTTGTTGAAGCAAAGTCTTCCACATGCAATACATCCGGTGAAGGTGATCATGAACCACTTGTGCTTTTACCTTTACAGGGGACTTTTCACCATTGAGCTTCTTTTGTTCAGAAGCATTTCGGGCCTCTTACAGCCAGCAGGGGACTAATATCTCATTCCTGCTGCTTCCAGATTTTTATGAGGTCCTCAGCACAGGAAGGCAAAAAAATCCCGCTGAACCTAAAATTACCTGGTAATGCACATTGGCCAATTTAGATGTGGAGAGCAGAGCATTATGCAGTACTGCTTCCACATAAATCCATGCTGTGCATGAAAAATTATTGCACAATATGGCCTGCTAATTACTTTTTAGAACATTAAAAGTTTATATATTGTATAATTTTGGGTTATTGCCCCATTTTTGCTCGAAGGAGCAGATGCAGTGAACAGATGTGAATGTTTTTTTTAATAAAAAGTACGACATTTCCATCTGATGGGACAAAAATTCTCAAGAAATAAATTAATGAAAGTGGGGCCAAATCAAGTTCATCTGTGTAGCATCACTTGTAAACATGAGCAGTTTTACAGATGCAAGAAAATATTACAACAATGCATATAAATGGTTACAGAAGCATGAAGCATCACAAGAGAAAAATACAAATCAGAATGAACAAAAAAAAAAACTTTACAGAGAAAAAATGATTTTAAGGTCTTTCTGAGCCTGAAAACTCTTCTTTTGTTTATTCCTGATTTCGAGATTAATGAGTAAACAGTTCAACAGTCTGGATTATTAAGAATTCATAAATGAAATATTTTCAAACATTTAGTACCACTGATAAGTTTCTAAGATCTATTGCTTTACAAATATTTTTTTATTGACTTAGTCCAAGTGTGTGTTGCATACATTTCCTTGTGTTGGTCAAGATTTCACTGCATTTGTATGATTAAAAAAAAAAAAAAAAGATGAATGCTGTGATGATGCTTTTTGATTCACTGTTTTCAGTGATTAGGGATGCTGATTTTTTTTTTTACTTTTTTTATTCATAATTGGTCGTAAGCCTTAAGAAGGACTGCTCTAACAACAATAATTGCAATTTAAAATCATTTTTGGCCCATTTATTGCCCCATTTAAACTGACACTAATTAGTGGTAAAGAGGAAATCAATCTTAATAAAGATTGCTCTTTATTGCAGTTTATTAATCTGTCTTAATAAACTGTCACTGTGTCTTACGATCTCCATACAGATTTTCTCTGTTAGGGCCCATATCTTGACAGCAGGTGATTTACCTTGTATCTACGGATAACTTCTGGGACGATCTGACATTAGGCTGCTCTGTCCGTCTTCACTTTCTGTGCATCTCTGAATAAAATATTCTCCAGGTCATTTTCCATATTTTGCTTTTCCTGGGTGGAAAAAAGCAGATGTTTCTCTTAATGAACTAAACTTAATCTTTTTTTAAAGTTCAGGTTACTATGAAAGGAAATTTGGGGAAAACTGTCCAAAATCCCATAATTTTAAACCATGTTGAATTTTAATTATCATCAAAACACTATACACAATTATATAACGTTACTAACAAACAACCATTGAGTTAACATTGCTTTCACAATGAGCAATGTAGTGGAAGTAGAGGATGAGGTATAAATGATGCAAAATGCAAACTTCTTTGTTCAGAAGAGTTTGCATTTAGTTTTATCTAAAGCACAATAGATCCCACTGATCCCAAGCTACAGTGGAAAGGAAAGCTGTTGCAAAATTAAGGTCACTAATGTAACACAATAATAAATATGTCACAAGTGTTTGATTTATCAGAGATTAAGTCAGAAAGCTGAATATTTCATGTTCTATCAGATATCCATGAATAAAACATCTCCGTCTGGATCCAGAAGGTCATTAATGAATAATCTACACTATTGTACTCCATCTACACTAACTTTTAGTAGAACAATGTGTTTGCTCAGCATTTGTCAGCATTAACAGTTTTCATAGTTTGATCAAATCTATTTAATTATGATTACCATGGCAATGCTGATCAAAAAAGTCAATGTTTTAGAATAACGTGGTTTAATTCCGCTGTTTTTATTTCTACAAGCAAACCTCATTTCCTCCATTATTGAATTATAGTTTTAATTGCTTTTATTAGTCATGGGTTTATATACTAATTTATGACTTGACTTCTTAAAATACACTGAATATGGGAATGTGTGAAAGCTAAATCACTTTTCTTTACTTAACAGTGTTAGAAAACAAAAATGTGAACTAAGTTAATTTAATGTGCATATTAAAAGTTGGCTAAGTACTAATGGTAGCAAACAGAAGTAGAAAAAGGCAGGTGTATTTTCATTTGGTAATTTTATGAGCACAAATTACTGATTGAAACCTTTGTTGTTCTAATTTTACAAGTGTTACCTCACTTTAACTAAAAAAAACTGAAAATCTACACCAAATGCATGAGTTGTTCTGAAAAGTATTTCTTGTATTGAGTAACCTTGAACAAAAAAATCTTAATCAAAAGTTGAGGTAGATAAGGAAGGAGGCCTGACTAGACAAAATATTAATCGATATAGATTCTCAACTTCTGCTTCATCTACTTCAGGTTAGCAAAGATCTGCTGCATATGGTAATCTTCTTCCCACAGCATGTATCTATTTTCAATATTGTTGTGATCAAATAAACCAGTGCCACAACAGTTTCACTACAGCTAAAGAGAAGCAAGCTTACTTCTAAATCAATGGAAAGGCCTTAAAGCTTAACATATGGGAGTTGGGGAGTTAAATCTTGCTTGGTTGCTGATTGAATTTTACAGCTGGAGCCTTCAGGAGAGTGCTGAATCGTAATTACCCCAATGTGGAAACAACTAGAGTGGAAAGAAGGGTGTAAAAAAAAGAAGAATTGAAAAGGATCTGGCCAATCTTTGGGTGTAACCCAACTACTTTTAAAATGTGACAAGTTTAAAAGGGGACAGGGGAAGCAGTAAAGGACAAAATTGCAATGGAGGACACATTGTGGCTTTGGATATTAATGTGGTTTAGTGTCTTTGTAGGCCTGAGAGCTTAACTTTTATGTTCTGTTACTGAGAGTTTCCTAATTTCACCAGCAATTTCACATATTTAACCAGCCAATTAAAACTATGGAAGTAAGCCAGACCTTCAACTAATGTCATGGATGCTGCTCGCATTCTAACCCCCATACATGCCACTGGTAATTCAACCTAAAGTTCAATAAAATGCTAAATTTGCTTTGAGACAAAACACAAAATGCTACAGCTGTGTTATTCACCCTTCTTTCAATACATTTATGTCTCATTTTATTGTATGTTGTAATGAGGTTAAAATACAACAGCTACAATTCATCATTTGTACATTTGGGCCTAATTTGTGATGATTTTTGACACACACACATATTTTTATATATCTTCACCAGCTTTTTTCAATGCTTTGGTTTATTTATGATTGCATAACGATATTTTTACATCAATAGAGTTTCACACCAGAACACAACATTTATTCTCACAAAAACATTCATAATGTCGTTAATTGTATGATCAGAATAGATTACAAACACTCATCACTTATAATATAAAGCAACCTGCAACACATTTTATATATAAATATGGGCTTAATAAACACACAGTCCTAGTGTTTGGCCAATGCATATGTGGGACAAAAAGATAAAATTATGATGAAAACTGTGGCTGTGCATACAGTTCGCATAAATTACCCTAACATGCTAATGGAAGTAAATCTTATTCATTAAGTTGTCAACAAAATTACCGTGATCCTTCATAAAATACATTGTAGTGATGCTTATGCAAATGTGACAGGGTTTGGTATCAAGCTACGTTGTCTAAAGTTAAATCTGTTGAGCAGGTTCTACAAACTTACTTCTATTATGACTCCTTTAAGGTACCTCATATCCAACCATCCGTTTTCAGTCTTCCACTTGCACAAAAAAATTTCTCCAGCTCATTCTGGGAAAACCTAAGATAAAAATGCATGCAGTCCCTCCATCGAGGTCTGGGTTCCTCCTAATGTCCTTTTAGTGGGATGTGTTTGGAAAACTTTCCAACTTTATAGTTACAATATCATAAAGAAATTCACATCAATACAGTTGGTAGCACTGCTGCCCAGAAGCAAAGAAGTTCTCCCCATCCATGATAGCCTATATTTAACACAACAGTATCTGTACATAGGTAGGTTTAAATGTTTCTCTGTGTACAAAAACATGAATTAGGTCAGAAAAATTGTTTCTGAAGTAAAATGCATTGCTGAGCTCCAAACTTGGCTGAAAGGCATCAAACTGGGATAACAGAGGACAGCTCTCTAAGAAGAGTTCAGCTCTTACCCAAGATACCAAATTCCCGCTGTGCATCCTGAAGTGGTTTCGTTCAGAAAGAAAAAAAAACTTAAGCCATGCATCTCAATATAAAAGGAGCCGATTGTTATTTATTCATCTGCTCTCGATTGGAGCAGCCAGCCAATCGAGCACTAACTGCTTGGATGTTATGCTGCAAGAGCTATCAACTGATTTTGCATTCAGACAGTCTGTGTGTGTTTGTTTACAAGAGCTCAACATTGAGGGAAATGAGTAGGATCACAAAGGCTACACCACAGGGTGCAATGGTGCAACTTGAAACTTGTAAAGAAAAGCTAATCTTCATTTTAGTTGACGGTGAAAAGGTTATGAATTATCAAGATTGTTTTTTATAAGTTGCTCAGATCTTTGTATTACAATTCTTTGCCACAAAAAATAGTTTTACAGGTGTATGATGTTAAGATAAAACCATTTGAAGTTCCAAAAATCCTTTTATGCTCACAAATCACCTTTACTATTTTACTATTTACTATTCCTTTTGGAGGTCTGCGGTTCTACTTTGATGTAGTTTAACTTTAAGCTTTCATATGCAAAATGTCCTTGAGTAAAACTCTAAACATACTTTTAGTCTTGATTTAAAGGAACTCTGTTTCAACTGTACAACAATTTTAAATTTTAACACCACTTGAGATCAGCTGTCAGTTTGATACTTTCACACTAATAAGCATGAAAATAATTAATTTTCCAGTTAAAAATGTAAAACGGTTTCATCTTTAGCAATTGTACAGAACAAGAATTATCTGCCAAAGACTTGATTCTAGATTTTCTATTACATCTAAGCCACACAGGGTCTAATTTATATACACATGCTCAAATATATATACCTAGGTTAATGTGTGTGATGGTAGATGCTGCAGATGCGAAGCCAAAACAAGAAAAATCCTCTTTGGAGATGTCAAGTTCATCATCTCCAAACTCTTCAACTTGACCTGAAAGCAACTCAAGTGGGTGATCCAAAACACACATCCTAACTGGGTTTGGAATAAGTACAGCAGGCTACTGGAATGTCCCAGACCTATAAGCAAGTTGGAAAATTTAAAAATCATGCTGAAAATTTGGTTCTGTGGCCAGACAATACATTTAAATGACGGTCTTTGATCAGACAGATTATGGAAAGAATAACTTTTTTTAATCTGGTTCACATGCGTGACAACAGATCATTAGGCAAACTGTGGGCAGGTAGTTTAGATACCTGATAAGGAGATTATGCAATAATAGTAAACACGTTTTCAGTGTGAATTGCAATGTGCAGAGTATTCTTGCAGAAATGTAATGACTTAAGAATATAATGAAATGTTAGATTTATGCAACACAGAGCAAGTCCATTATTGTGAGGCTGCATCTGCATGGCGCATCTTAACTGACTGCACTGGGTTTGTGTTTTATTGGGACCAGTCAATAAAACAGCAGCCCTCTAATTGGCCTGACAAGGCAGTAAATGCCCAAAAAGCTGAACAGGAATTTATGAAACATTTTAAGATGTATTCGGATGGTTGAACAAGATACTGAAGTTTTATTACACAAATAAAAACGCTAACAGCAGAGTGACAGAATTTGCCATTAAACTGTTTGCCTGTCAGCCTTGAAGAGAACTGAAGCAGAGTTAAGAGAATAAAGACCACTTTTAACAATAAGTTTTCACCAAACAGCCAAGGTCTCAGCACTGAAGGTCTCCACATATTACAGACCACAAGGCTCCTAATGCTGCCCGTAGTTTTCAATTTCAGACAGCTTCCATTGAAAGAATTGATTGCGTCTGGCTACTTTAGAATGGAGCGTGGAAGTGTCATGGGGAATATGAGCGGCCTCCAATCTGCAGTTTTCCCATGATCCTTATCTTTATTGGCTCATTATTTTCAGCAAACCCGGCAGAAGCTGTTGATCTGTGGCATTTATTTTAGGCAAGCTGAGACAGCCAATTAGGGAGCCCTTATCTCATTACAGATATGGAAGAGGAATAGGAATCAAGTATTACTGTAAAATTAGAAATGGTTCCATTTAATTTGGTGTATCAGTAAAGAAAAAACTTCCTCTTGGTATCACAGTATTACAGCTGAATATAGAATCTTTTGCTATGCAAATGTATGCAGTAATCCTTGTAGAGCTTGTTTTAAGGAAAATAGTTGCCATCAACAAAACACATTTAGGGGTTTTTGTTAGTCCTTTCCTCTGGTTTTGATGAAACTTTTCATTCAACAAATGAAATGAGTTTTCCTTTGGGCTTATTCAATATGACGTAAAGACAAGTTTCCTTTGACAACACGAACTTCCGAAATATCACACAAAGTACAAAAATATGCATGACAAAGTTATCTGCAATGCTTATAAGGTTTTGAGGATATTTCTCCAACACCTGCTCAAACACTTGGTCTGTGGGAGACTAATTCTGCCATCTGTAACAGTTCACAATGGTCATTCAGGTCCCTTAGCAGCTGGATGAGGACAGCTCTGAATTCAGATTATTAATGCTCGATAATAAAACCCCCATTAAAAAAAGTCAGACAAAGAAAGATAAAAGTTCAAATGCAACAGCAAAAACAGCTATACTTTTTTGCAGGTGCTGCACAAATACATTATGCACATTTCCACAATTCATCAGTTAACTAAAGGAAAAAAACGCACACAACCATAATTTGAATTGAAGTTGGTGTTTTAGCATTAGCTTCTACTAAATACCATCCTTGGCTTTAAAGTAATTCCTCCAAAGAAAATTCTTCTTTGGTTGTATTCGTATAAAACATTGCAGTCACAGTGTATGGTTTTGAGTGCACCCAAAATATGTTTTTATGCTTCCACCTGGAATGTTCCCACTGTGATTTTATAGATTAGAACTTGAGCGCTGCCCAGATCTGTGTAACCATCACAGCTCGGTTTTGTGTCTGAACTCATCCTGCATAAATTGATGAGTTCAAGGAGCTGCTTCTGTGTAGTACTGCAGTATTTAGTTGCATGTTATGCATTTCTAACTCTCTTGGTTAGCTTCTTTGCATGTATTTATGTTCATCTTTGAAGCAAATATGGTGTGCTTGATGCCATTTAAATTGTATCTTAAAAGGTAAGAGTTTTTGGTTTTATCTATCCAAATATAATTTAACAAATCTCAAAGTTAAGTGAAATACGAAAAGGAGATGCACTGAATGACTAAGTACAACATGAGCCAACAGCCTGAGTCCAAACTAGAGTCTCTCCTCAATCATAGCAGTTCCACCATGAAAAGGTGCCTGACACAAAAGAGGAGCAGCAAGCCAGAAATTTCTCCCAGTAAAGCCTCTTCCTCTCAAATTAACATTGGTATTAGAAGTTAAAGCTCCCAATTCCTTTTCTTTAAATTACTGAGCGAGTAGTGAACTTTTGATTAAAAATTAAGTCTTTAAGCTCACATTTTCAACATTCAATTCCTTGATAAAACTTTCTCCTTTCTCCATGTGGCACAATATATTATGCATTTGTTGTTTTATTAGTTAGCATTCATTACAATGCCTGGAAATGGACCTAATGTGATTATTAAATATTTTGATTATGCTACTCAGTTCTTTATCCTTCTTTCCATATGAATCTTTAAATGTAATTATTTTATTTATGCTGAATAAATCTTAAGAGAATCAAAGAAATACATAGAATATCTACTTCAAACTTTGGTAAGTTATTTATTCAAATATTTTTTTAACATAACGCTGGTTGTGATAGGAATATTTTTGCATTAATATAGTTTAGCAAAGCCTGCACCATATTAATCTATCTTTTCAGTTTACCCATATTTCTTGAGTATATATCCTACAGGTACCACTACAGTTGAGGGTTGGACTTTTGACCCTGCCGCTAAAGTTGGTTTCCTTTGTAAACTATTCTGTTTGCTGTTGTGGATCACTGTCCTGCTGCCTGGTCCAGTTTGAACAAACCTTTAGTTGCAAGGAAGCTCTACAACTACCTCTCAAGTTCCTCTGTATACAGATACACATTTACAGTCATCTTAGAAACAACACGACCAAGTCTTGAGGAAAACTAAGTCAGTTTAGTTTTGATAGAGCTCATAATTAGGCTGGCTTAAGTTACCCTGTGCTATAGCTTTAGTTACGCTGTTAAGATCTTAGGTTGGTGGAGGAAAAACTAACCACATTTTCTCTCCTATCACTCTCTAATCTGTTTTATTTGCCATTATTTTAAGTGTTAGTTTTATGTATTTACTTCTTTCCGTAGAAGCTACACCTGTTCTGGCTTTTTGTTTGACTGCGATACCTTCCTGGAGGAAGGCATCGACTGAGATACTGCTGCCAACAACTAAATGTTCTCACTTTCCTGCTATTCACTTTTTACTTTTCATAAACATAGAAAACAATCCTACTTTCTTCTTGTTCATGCCACTCTGTCTTCCCAGACCCTGAGCTAGTCATGGTAGATGGCTGCTTGTACTGAGCCAGGCTCTGTTGAAGAGGAATTTTTCCTCTCCACTGTCGCTATGTGCATGCTTAGTAAGAGAGATTGCTGTAAAATCGACAATGTAATAGTGTCGCAATGTCCAAAAGGAGTAAATGCTGCAAGTTAATGACCGTTTTGTTTCTTTAGAAAACCAAATATTTTGGATAATTAACTGAGCTTTGTGCATCGTTTGAGAACTAGGATTAGTTGGAATTTGTATATGATAGAATTGATTTTATAATATTTTTGATAATGTGCCTCAAAACAACAGTTGTTGTGAATTAGCTATGACTTAATTATCCAAAACTGAACATGGCAGTCATAATATGTACTGACAAAAATCTTTTTAATTTTCCTCATATGCTGCTTTACATGATGGAGTCTTCTTCACTCTGGTTCTGTCTGCCCTTCTCAGGATTCATTGTTAAGCCATAAATGTAAATGTGAAGACATTTAGAGTGTAAAATTCAGATTCTGTAATTAAACACTTTTAGGATCTGTGTCACCTCAGTTAACTTGCTGTAATGTCCAATCCTGTCTCAAATGTCTCCACTGGTGAATATTTTTAACCTGTTTATCTTCTGTAAGATTAAGCAGTACAAGCAATTGCTTCATTTAGATTTTGGCTTTTGTTTAAATAAATTATACAATGTATAATATAGCTCAAAGATTTTGCCTACCTAAAATGTTACATTTTGAGTGAGTGGCAGTATATGTAATGTCAACACTAAAATCGAATGGTTTCACTGAAATTTAAAGATGGGCACTTTTTTCTTCAGGATCTTAGATTAATATATTTATTGTCTTTCTCATGTTTAAACCCAAACTAACAGCAACAGTCACCAGGCGTCACAAAAAAAAGACACCACTACTGTTTGAAAAAAGCCCAGAATAGATGTTGAAACACAGGAGTTTACTTTAATTACTGTGATAATCGACTAAGCTGTAGTTTGACATATTTTCATTGTGTGTAATCATTGTAATATTTACTAAGATTCAAGCATATTATTTCATTTGACATTCAAAAGATGAGCGTATAAATGAACAGCTTAAAATTTGGTTTTGGGTTCTTGCTTCATTGTCATCCTTTAAGTTTCGTCTTATTCCTATAATTTTCACTTCACAATCAGTTATGAAATGAGGCTTTTGAACATGTTTTCATCAAGTCTTCATTTATCAAGAATTGTGTTTGATGTATTTTTCTCATCTTAAATTGTGTTTTTCATCAGCTTTAAGCAGAGAATCATATTTACCGGAAAAAGGTTTGAAAACAGTCCGGTGTAAACCAAAGCTTGATCTATAAAATGTGCTTTACTTTGTGAAGTTATTAAAATAAATAAACTTTTCAATAATATTCTAATTTAATGAATGTGGCATTGTATTGAACGATTATTCCTTTTGATGATTAAAGATGAACAATGGAGATACAGTATTGGAATATAAAAGAATGCTATAAGTTTGTGTCTGCTACTTGGACATTTCTCCTCAGATATATTTAAAAATCACATTTTTAGTTCCTGTAGTTCTAGTTCCCACTGAACCAGTGTTTGACAGATACACAAAAACAAAGAACTGAGTAGCATCATGCTGGTAACTTGTAAGAAAATGTCCCATTACAGGAGGTTTCTTCCAAAAATGTAACAAATTTTAATTGATTTTCTGATTCAGTGATCACTCAGTATCTAAAATAATCAGACAAAAAAAAAACAAATCAACCTGTGCATAGCTCTGACAAGCATCTTCTTGTCTGTTTGAGGGTATTGTTGTTTTTATCTAATATTTTCTGCCACTACACAATGCAACTGTTCTCTTTTTCTGTTCCACTACTTTCTTAACAGCAGCAGCAAAAAAAAAAAGAAAAACATTTTATGTTTGTATAAAAAGGGCCACAGCTGTCAGCCAGTGCCTGGGTGAGAATACACTTGGGCAGAGACACTTTTTCAATGTGTGTTTGCCCCCTTATTCACTGCATTCAGCTTGACAAGTTATATTACTGATACATCTGTGATACTGGCAGCAGTCAGAGCATTCGCACACAGACAAGAGTTTATTATGAACAGATTTATGAGCCAAAGTTGTGATGCACTGCATATGGCACACAGACTGGTAAGTAAATAGGTTTATTTTTCGAGAACATAAGGAAGACCAGGGGGCAACAACAGACATGCAACAAAAAGTGAAGTTTTTTATAAAGAGGAATTTTAGTTTGTTACAATTTAAGATCAATTGGAGTTCATTGTACTGTAATTGGAAATTGGGTTTTTACAGTATGAATCTGTCTGGATGACCCAATGGACTTCGAAGAATCTAATCTTACCGTCTTGAACTGAACTGGATTCTACAATTGGAAATAAATTGTACCAGTCGGTCTTGTATTGTATTGTAGATTGTCTTGACACTGCATTTGTCTTACGTTGATTTTGTATACGTTCAGTTGAAGCTTACATACAGTGAATTAAATGACAAGGAGCAAAGTTTTTGTTTTAGGATGGTTAAAATGACTAAATTGTCTCCATTTCCTAAATGCTAGAATAGGCATTAGGAAAAGGCTAAAGATTTATGAATGTTTTCAGAATCAGAAGTTTACATAAATTTTTGTGGTACTTTGTAGCATTGTCATTTGCTCCAAGTTTCCTTAACACCATTCTCACAACAGTTTGCTGGAGTTCTGGCCCATTCCTCCTGTTAGAACTGGTGGCAGTGGTAAGTTGTGTCACTCACACACAAAATAAGTTAATTTTTTGTTAATTATTGTGTAATTTACCAAATAACAAATCAATCAGGTCAATAAGAACAAAAGAAGTTTGTTCTGATTTAACTTCAGACACTTAGAAAAGAGAATATGTCCCAAATCATCTACTTCAACTCAAAATCCTGCATCATTTTTTGCTCATCACTTCTTGCCAGTAACACATTGTACACTCTGAAATAACCTAAGAAAGCCATACTGAACCTCCAGATGAGAATTTTGATCTCCACCTGGTGATAGTTTCTTGCATCTGGTTGCATAATTTAACTAAAAGAAGCTACTGATCATATTTTAGGCATTAATGGATGTGCACATTGCTCTGCTCAGTCATTTGCATATAAAAGGATTTTTTTTACAAACCAATGAAGAGGAAATCGCAATGGAAAAAAAAAGAAAAGATATCAGCAAAAGCAGAGCACAATGTCTTCAAAATGTCAAGAAAAAGTGATGTGAAGAGAAGAAAATTAGCTTAAATTGGTGGTCTGAGATGTGTAATCCCAAAAAACCCAAAAAGCTTTTGGATAGAAAAGATCATTTCTTCTTTTATATTTGAGAAGGCCAACAGAGCTCAAATAACCAATCGGCTCAAAAAAAGACATCAAAGTTAGATTAGAGCTATAAGGGCTTTAATTTCAAAGCAAAAATGCAAAGTAAGAGGCAGATTTATAAATCAAGATGTGATGTTTTTTGTAAAACATTGTATAGTAGCATGAAATTTAAAAAAAAAATCAAAAAATTTAAACACATTTTTCATAAATATTTTCTTTTCCTAAACATTTGATGAAACTTTTTAATATTTTTGCAAACAGATTATAATGAAACTGATTAAAGAAATAAACCATTGAAATAATAATCTGAAACCTGCTGAAACCAACATGAGTAGCTGAGGATGGAACTGGGATATCTTTGCTGCAAATAAACACTTAAGACTGAGGACAGAAAAAAAATATAAACACAACCATATGAAGCCGTGGTTGGTCTAATTTGCATGGAAGTCCCTGCAGACAGCTCCTAACCTACAGAGACCTGCAGACAGGAATGTGCAGCAGGCACATCCTTTGGGAATTGGCTTCTTGTTGAGTGCTACCCAGCAGCCTTGAAAAGTCTGCAGTTTGTGATTGCTTCACTTAGACAGCGGAATGACTTACAGCTTCCACTGACCAGAGGTGACAGTGAAAATAAGCACACTGGCTCTTTTTGATGACAACCACCCCAAATCCTTCATCACACACACAAACTAACACTCTAAATCCTACACACTCTTGCTTTGCTCACATAAGTTCCAGCTCTTGGCTGTTTGAACACAGGGACACTGAGTCCAGAATCTTATTACCTAAGAAAGCCTGAGCAGCTGGAAGCCTCATGAATTCATTAAATCTCTCTATATCTGGTGTTTGTTTAGTCTGTGGTACAGGGTTCTGGTTATTTCAACCATGTTCAGACCATCCTCTCACGAACTTGTAACATGTTTGCATTGCAGTTATTCATTAAACGGGATAGAGGAGCATTTCAAAAGGACTTAATGCATCAGTCCACCAAAATTCACAAACTATAGTATTCAGTGTTGAAGTTTCACATATTCAGTTACTGAGGACATTGTTGAAATCTTTCTACATCAGCGACCAAAACGTTAAAAGCATTTCCCAAACAAAGACATTTCTCCCACTTAAAATAAATTCTGTTATGGGCAGTGCACTTGAGCACAGGCATCATAATTTGATCAGATCAAAACATTAACTAGAACAAAATGGACCTCAAAATCTGACAGATTGAAGTTGGAGCAAGCTCGAGTCAAACACCTTCCCATGAGCCCTAATCAATTGAAAATTGATTGGGGCTTCCATTCATAACTTCCAGTAACTATACCTAAAATGTTATCCAGAAACACAATATATGAATAAATTCTCCGTATTTTCCTCCAATCTAGAATTTAATGTCTGCACCTTGTATTTACATTTGGTTCTCCCTACATGAAGAGATCTGACCAACAAGAAAACGATGTTCCCACATGATTTGAAGCACAATCAATTTACTGTGTATGAAAATCAACCAAACCACTGAATAAAAAAGTACAACTCAAACTCTAATAATGACCAAAGGAAATCAAATTTTGTTTTAAAAAATAAACAGAAATTGTTAGGAGGAAGCTGCATTAAAAAAAAAATCCCTTATATGCTTCAAGTTTGGGCTGATTTACATTAGAATGTGGTTCTGGTATACAATTTGTCCAGAAATGATTTCAAATCCTGGATCACATTTAATAGGCTCCACATTATTAATCTGAAAGAATAATTTGTGTTGAACAATGGTGCTTCAGAGTGAGTAGCAAATGCACTTGTAACATAGCAGTGAAGATTATATCAATTAAACCAATAGGATTTGCTATCGGAACAATTAAGTGAGACACAAAGGCAGTTATATGAATTTAAAGAACAATCCTGTTTTGGTGAACTAAGCCATAAAACTGACAAAAAATTGCACAAGACTTGCAGGCCTACTATGCTGCAGGGTGTTATAGGATTTCATTTGGGAAAGGATGGAAGCCACTTCTTTTTCTCCAAGACTGGGAAGCTGGGAAGATTCACATCAGAGTCAGAGGAGTAAAGCACATCAGGAATAATCCAACATATCAAAATGAAATAATAATAATAATAATAATAATTTAAAAAAAACCTGGACATGCCAGACAGGACCAGAAAAATTGCATTATTTTTATTAAACTGTTCAAGCTATAATCCATAAAATACAATAGGTTTGTGTTAACATCATATTTGACAATTTATCAAATTACTCAAATTTACAATAAGCCTTTTTTATCACAATGCAGTATTATACTGCATTGTGATTTACTAAAATAAATTCAATTTTACCCAAAACTCAGTAAAAGTTTACATTTGAACAGCAGAATAAAAACCCAAATGAAAATGATAGAATATGCTAATCGATCCCAATACGACACTATCGGGACAACACTATGGTGGCTCTCAGTCAGAACACTTGGGACACTAGATGACATTAAAAGGCATGTTTTTTTACACTTTAACCACAGTAATATAAAATGTCCCCATGCCTAGCATGTGCTATGTTTTAGCCATTACCTTCAGCTGAAAGCAGAGATGAACTTTCAGGAAACCAGTAGCAAACAAGAACTAACGAGGCTAGCAACGTAGCTCCAACAGTGCTCTTTAAAGTCGGCAAAAATCTGAAACTCCAGTCCAGTTACTCATTTCTGCTACTTCCAGCTCAGACATCAGCAAAATTATTTGTAAATGGTTTGTGCAGGTTTTGTATCCACTACTTTTTGCATCATAAACGTACTGTCATGATCACTTTAAATAAAACCAGCACCTATTTTCAAATAATTGCTCACAAAGCACTTTTTATTTCAGTACAGAATTAAGGCATGCTTTTTTAAAATCATGGATAATTGCAATTGTTTGTGAGAAACCTTTTAGCCAATGATAAACTGGGAATAGACTGACAGGGTATAACACAATGTCTTGTTTGTATGTTTCTTTTCCTTTTCCAGTTAAAATCATCTCCAGTATGTCATGAATCCTGGTCCTTGAAGGAATGCCATATCTGGCACCAATATATTAGCAGCAGATCCTTTAAACCCTGTAAGCTTTGAGTCAAGGGGTCCATGAATCGAATGTGCTCTGCAAACAAATCCAACAGATACTTGACTGAATAGATATCTGATGAAATATGGGGGCAAATAAACACTCTAAATGCCTAATTTGCCACCTAATGGGTCTTTATATCTTCTGTTGGAGGCCATAAAAACTGTTGGATTTGTGGTCATCCCTGAAAATTGTAACTGGTTTCCTCATTCTTTCAGTCCTGTGGACATTTTCACACCTCCGTAACCTCAGAACAGGTATGTGTTCATTATACAGACCCATTTTGAGCAACACTTCTGCTCACCGATTTTCTGCTACAGAAGAAAACGGCTCATTATTCAAAACCATATTTCGTTCAGAAGAACATAAATAGGGAGAAAATTTCTTGGCGCTGCCAGTCTCAACTTTGTCTGCAAAACTTTCTGAATGAATTTAAAAGATTGGGGGAAATGATTCAGTCCCTCTTAGTCTTTGCATGATGCCTACCAAGGTCTCTTTTCCATGCAGTTTCACTCTTGTACTACTTATTATGTGACCAGCCTACAGCCATTTTGGGCAGATGATATTGCAAAAAAAAAAAAAAAAAAAAGTTTGGCAAATCATGTCAAAAATTGGCAAACCATGTTAAACAAATGTCCAACATTTCTGACAGCAGCATCCATACCTGTAGAGATAAAGCGACATTCTCTCTTTCTTGCAATTTCATGTTTAAACAACTGACATAGCATGCAATCTTGTGTAAACATAGATTGCATGTTTACACAAGATAAACATGCAATCTATTAAATAACCTGCATTTGACAGACATCTGCATCAAGGCAGAGTACAGGTTTTAGGTCAGCAATGCTGCCTGCCTGTCAACATCGTGATACCACAAGTTGTCAAACAGCTGAAAGAGGAGCAGTAAAAAAGTTGTTAGTATTCACAAATAAACAATTTACAAGCTTCTCCTTGTCCCTTTCGGCATATAGGTACCACTAAACACTGCAATAATCCTGTTTTAGTTAAGATAGAATAATTTGAAACCAACAATTTTCCACTGCATTTCATACATCCAAGGTGCAGCAGACATAGTTTCTTTGTAGCATGAGGGTCCTGGGTTTTTTTTTTTTTTTTTTTTTTTTTGACAGACATCTGCATACTCTAGCTTTGAAAATATAAAATATGCATATAAAGTTAATGTAAATTGGCTTTAGGAGTGACTGTGTATGGATGTTTGCTCTGCAATGGATTGATCACCTCAGTCTCTCAAATTATTTCTGGGAGTTAATCATGAGACCCCCATCTGCCCATCCACAAACACCCTCAGTCACCCCCAAACCATAAGAAAAGCTGCAAATGTAGGTTATAAATGTATGGAAATTTCAAAGTAAGATTGAAATTAAAATAGAGAGTATGGCAATTCTGAAAACCTCAATTTAAAGCAGTTATTGTGAAGTAGTTTCAAGGTTATAAAACAATTTAGTTTCAGATTGTGGTAAACAGTTATAAAACATCCCAGAATGTTAAGTAGCAAAGCTGCTACAAACAATTTTAGACAACTTTAAATTACTGTGAATTTATTGTGACACACCACCTTGTCATTGTGAGGTGCATTCAGCTAAAATAAATAAATAAATAAATAACATGCAACTAGCATCAGAAAATATCAGTTCCACAACAGAAGCTAATGATAAAGTAGCAATGTCAAAGCTACATGTTGCATAGCAAAGATGAAGCCTGACCACAACTCCTTATACAAAGAGCAGGCACCAGCAATGTCCACATTAAAGTACAAGAAAAATATAAACAGAGACCAGACCACAGTCTTGCATTTTTCTGTCCAGTTCTGATGCTTATGAGGCCATTGTCAGCATTTTTGGCAGTGGAATTTGACCTTTCTGCAGCTGGGCAGCCCCACAAGGAACAAACTGCATTGTTGTGCATTCTTTCTGCAGGATTAGCATACACAGTTTCAGCAATTCTCTAGTAGTTTAAAAGTCCTGACCACAGTAAGTAAGGAACATCTACAATAGCTGCAGTTATTCAGGCAATAAGACAACATTCAACTAAACAGTATATTTATCGTCCAAGTTCGGACATGGTTTTCCTGTTTCCACAATTATAATGCAAAGTCACATTAAAGACAAACTTTAGTCTTTTAGACAAAGTCTGTGTGGAACACTGTACTGGAGTACAGAATACTCCACACTGAAACTGGAAGACATTTTAACTATCCAAAAAACAACAATGAATAAAAAGGAAATAAAAAAAACCCAAACAAACAAAAACAGGAATAAATGGATTATGAAGTCTCTGAACAAAATTGCCCTTCAAATAAAGATAGCACAATGAAAATGATCAAGCTAATTTTAATTTAGAATTTTAAGAGACTTAATCACCTTCACCCACACTGAAGAGTGTTTTATTACCAAAAAGTCATTGGGAATTTGAATCACAGTTTGTTACAGTGTTGTAGTACTCGAGACTGGTCTTGGTCTCAGTCAGGCACGTACAGAGTGGAGGGTGAAGGGGGCTTGAGCCCCTGCCCCTTTCATCCTTGGTCACCTTGGTCTCGGGTTAGGTGGTCTTGACTACAACACTGGTTTGCTATTATAAGTATAAGGTTAAAAAGTAATGAAACAAGCCCAATATAATAACATAAAAAAGCTCTTTTTTGTATATTTATTTTAACAAGATATTCAATGTGAAACATTCAATGTTATTTTTGTCCACTTCTATCCTGTATTTACACACAGACAGCAAAGTAGACTTATGACAACAAAAGTCTTCGGGTTCTGGAAGTTGGGGGGTAAAAAAAGAAAAACCTGAACCAGTTCCAAGTTTTCCACTAATGGCCTCTCTTATCTCCAGCTCCCTTATAATTAAATTTCATGCTCTGCCATTTTGTATCCATCCTACAAAGTCGAACATTTCCTCACATTAACAGGCCTGCATATACAAATTGAAGCTATAATTGGATTATTACCTTACACTTGTTCAGGCACAGGAAGGCTAAAAGGTCCTTGCAGTGCATTGCAGTTCGAGTCCTTTGTGGAAGCAGGCAGGTGGTGAGCAACAGCTGGCCACCCATTCTGGTAAAAAAAGGTCCCTGCCACCCTGCCAGTCTGTCTGAATGCTGAACTGGATGTGTATTAAGTGCTGTAAGTTTCTCTGCAAATTTGTTTATGTATCTTTCTTGTCTGATCTAAAATAATGAACAATTAGACAATTCCTCAAAAGTCATTTGCGTTGTAAAATAAGTTGTGCATTAAGTCATAAGTAGTGTTACTCTCCCTCAGTTGCGTCCAGCCCTGCAGACCTCATTAAAATTACTTTCTGTTGACATGGTTCGTTAATATTCCAGAGACCACAGCAGCAGCACAGCAGCAGCACAGCGGCGACAGAAAGTGTGCAGCTCTGTGTAAATTGATCAGTTACTCATTACACAGATTTGAGCCTCAGCTGTAAATAATGCTTGAAAGAAGAGCCCTTTAGCCGGCTGCAGATCTGTTTTTTCCTGTGGAGGTAGCATCACTTCAGGACGCTCCCCAAAGGACATCCGTCTAGGCAATTTAGACATGCATGTAATTCCCATCTTATTACTCCCACCCACAGCATCTAAAAATCACTGACATTAAGCCCACCTGCCAGCTGTTTATAACAACCTCACCAACCTGATCAACGGTCTATATAGTGGCGGCTTTGGGACAACCCCCACCTCTCTTCCCCTCTCCAGCAGAATCCCTGGTTGACACGCTGACATGACCATCTGTTGTGTCAGAGCACAGTGGAGCTGGAAGCAGTAATTCTGGAGAGAGGGTTGGAAGAACTCAAACCTCTTAAATGTCATCCAAATTCAAGGCAATTTATTGATTCAGCCATTCATCACAAGTTTGCCTCAAAAAGCTTTCAACCTGAGTACACCTAATCAAGAGGCACTGGACTAAACATATGTTGTTCTGGAAAACAGTACACACAATCCAAAAAGTGGAGGTGAAGAAATTGAGTTCAATAAAGTGCTGAGCATTATAGTGGTTTCAATTCTCCTCGATCTCCAACTCATCTCTTCCTTCCCTTTGAGTTAACAGTCCCTTTCTGGGAGATCTTTCAAACTGAGCAGTTAACTTGTGTGTCTCATCAGTGCTCAGTTCATCAATGGATACCACAGAAAATGATGTAGCTGGTCTGCCACACCAATCAGTGGTACAGTAGCAACAAACTGCCATGTTTGTCATTTGTAAGCATGGGGAATACCTGGAATTGAGCGAGCTGTAAATGTAATACATTGCTTAAACAAGTAAAAAAAAAATCCTCACACCACAGAAACAAACTGGAGTGCAATTTTTGACTGCTCTACCCTGCTCTGCGGGTGGTTAATTGCTTGCTTTTTGTTTTTGTGACTTCCTCAAAAGGTTGGCCAACAAAATATTAAGTTACAGCTACCGTCATTTTTATCCAGGCCTTCTTAATTTTTGTAAAATGTTTGTTAATCCACATTTCAAAAGCAATGTATGATTTTTATTGCTTAAATTTTCAGTAATTATTTATAACTTGTCAGTGACCATTGTGGACTTTTCTGTCCTTAACAGATGGCTACCAATCAATCTATCACATCTTATTTGTTTTGCACATTTCAACAGCAAATCATTTCAAAGTGATTTCCATCATGAAAAAAAAATAATAATAAAAATAAAAAAATATCCCAAAATACAAATGCTACTAACAATGTTGTCCTTGGGTGTATGTATAACTAATGAACTCAGTTAATAACATGCATTAAACTAAACATATTCAATATTCCACAATAGAAATGCTGGTTGTACTAAAAGGATTTTTGACAGAGTTATATGATATACTACTCAACAGAATTGCCGCTATTTCTGTGCTGCTCAACCGTCTAATGGCAGTTGGGAAGAAACTTCCACAATAACCTCTCCAACCTGCATCTCAGGCTGCGGCATCTTCTACCTGAGGGCAGCAGTTGGGGTGTGAGGTGCTCTTCATGATGCTCTTTGCATCATGAAGAGCAGCGTTATTTGACCAGGCCCTGAAAAGATGGCAGCATGACCCCAATAGTCCTCTCAGCTGACCTCACCACTCCTCTCAGGGCCTCAGCACAGCTGCTCTTATGCCACAGAAAGATGTGGCTTCTCAGCACACTCGAAGGTACCTGTGTAGAAGGTGGAGAAAGCTGCAACCTTTGAGGCCTCGAAAAGTTCGTTTCCAGGAATTCATCTTGCTTGAGCTGCACCCTCTTTACTGTGGTGTAGAACGGAGGGACTGTGGGCTGTTTCTTCCTAAATTCGATCACCTATTCCTTGGTTTTAGCCACATTCAGTTGTTTTTATTACATTACTTCATGAAAAGCTCCACCTCTCATTTGTAGTTGTCATCTATTGAGATCCACCCCTCAAACGTTTAATTTAATTTCTTTATTTTAGCGCATGAGTCAATTTCCTGCACAATCGAGAGGTTAGTAGCACCGTTTTGCCGAAAGACTGTTAAATTCAAGTATTCCATGTTTAGTTTGAAAATGAATCTTGAGTAAAACTGTAAAATAAAGAAAGACTCAAATTGCTTTTTGAATGCCCAGTTTAGCTCAGAGTAAGCCTGAGCAGCGATAACCTCTGAAATTACTAAAAATGAAAAGTAAAAGGAGTTCCAATACTCTGCAGATCCAGAGAAGGTCAATCCATTTCAGCTTGATTGTTTGCAGCTTTCTTTGGCTCCTTCAATAAGAAATCAATTTCATTGCGTTACTGTGGCATGTTTTGTGCATTTCAGTGTCAGTGGTGTCTGAAATGGCAGCAAATATATTTCTTTCAGTCTGCTGGATATTTTAAAAATCTCTTCCAGAGTCAGATGAGAGCAAAGTATTTTATTTTATTTTCAGTCTGAAAACGACAAATGAAAATAAATTTCTCATTATTACTTCACCTTGTCGATACAAAACTTCCAGTGAAGGTCAGACACGCACTTTTTGGTAAGTTTTGGATTGCACATTTATAAAATCAGTATAAATATCAAAAATATGGACTGTGAGATTAAAATGTATACCTTGATCTAAATCCATGATACGGCATTATGAATCTGGAAGAGGAAAAAGCAACCAGAACCAAAGGTTTCGAAAGATGCATTTCTTTTCAAAGCTTTTGAGATGATAACTTTAACAAAAATTTTGTCTGAGATTAGTCTCAGAAGATGAAAGTAGTGGAGGTTAATGGGGAAAATAAAAAATGGATCCATGTGGTTCTCCAGTTTCAGTCAAAATTGCATTTTAAATAATATTTAATCCAACTTTAAGAAGTTCATGCAGTGACTACATAATATTTGGTTCATTGGAAACAATTTCAGAACAGTAAAAGCTTTTACAAATCATGAACTGTATTTTAAAGAGACATATGTTGAGTCTTTAATGTTTGTCCAAGTCTGAAGTCATGCTAAAGCCAATAAAAGCTTGAAAAAGCAGTTTATGTTCCCAAATAGGAATAAATCAGTGTTTTAAAAAAATGCTGAATTATTCAGTTTTTTAATGACACGTCATAATGTACTTTTTGCCATGTTGGTAAATATACAAAGCAATTTTAAACATTTAAAATTGCTTTTGGTTTCAGTTTTATCAAACAAAACTAAAAGGTCAAGTAGTGTTTCCAAAAACAACCAAAGTAATTTTTATGTATAGAACCTTTCAGAGAAAAAGATCAAGAGTCTTAGGAAGACCAAGCATAGAAATCAAAACTTGATTAAAATAATAAATACAGAAAAAAGTACATTTGAAAGCAAAGCTATTTCAGTTGCTGCTAGAATGAGTCAAGGCAATGAAAAGAAAATCCATCCACACAGATGTATAGCCATCTTGATGGATAAATATGAATCCTGATTGATAAAAGACTCGCAAACCACTGAATTTAAGACCCTGAAAGTCGCCTTCCTCAAACTCCATCACATTGGTCAGCTCGATGTGTAGACCTTCAACTGCACACATGTCATTGATTTTAAAAGGTCACTTTACTAATGACTAAAGGCGACACTCTTTCGTCATCCATCACAATCTTCCCCAACGTCCTCTGTTCTGAGCGAGCTTCCGTTCCTCTGCGTAAAGCTCCAGCCTTTCTGTTTGGCATGGAGCAAAACATAGACAAGAGAAGGGCACGTCAATGTTATCAGCATGCAACAGACGACAGCTTTGAGAGAGCCCATGACTTTTAAGCTGCTACCCATGTGGCTAATTACTCACACTTCAAAACGGGTGGAACCCCACTTGTCGAAGACAAACCTCCAAGCGCTGGGTGGCCACCACCCATGTTGGGTGAGCATTTTTTTATTTTTTTATTTATTTTTTTTTTCCAGTGGAAAGGTTTTGTGGTCATTACCAATTCTGAGGCATTGATTATTAATGGTTTATGGCAAAAAACCCTCCTGCATGTCAGCATTTCACATCCGGGAAGAACTCTAGTTTAGGTTTTGTTTAGGTTTTCTAATCAGTCATCATTGCCAGTAGGGCTTTAGAGCATACATTTTCAGATTTGTTTCAGTATTTTTTTCCAATATCCATAACTAAAAAGGTTAAACTTACGATTAATTTCAGCTAAATCTAGGCTACATCAAAACTGAATGATTAAAGAGGGTACATATTGAAGTGCAATTAATATTTCAGACAAATCAACCCTGTGCTTTCTTTTGCTTTTTACAAGCGCATGAATACTTCATATTTGACCTTTTACTTTTCTTCCAGGTTGATTCAAGATGGTCTGGTTAGACTTTCAGGTCTGGTCGAAAATAAGTTCATTTCCCCACTGGTATTATCCCAATATTTGAAAAGTAAGGGAAGGGCTGATAGTTTGAAAAACATTCTACACCTTATAATGCTCTGGGTATTTATCAAAGGCAGCTCTAAACATAATGTATTTAAAGGAACTCCATGTTTCAGCATATTTACAGTTTTATGGAAGTTTCTTCCAGATTAAAGGAGCATAAAAGCTGAATCCTGCTTCTCCAAGTTTGGTTCAGACTAGAACCAGAAAATCTAAATCTAAATGGTTTGGTGTTTAATGTAGGTTTAATGTATTCATTGATTTATAAAGTAACCAAAGCATTTTAAAATCTATTCTGAGCTGCATGGAGTCAGTGGAAGTACTGAGTTTAGAGCTAGGTTGATGTGTTCTCTCTACCTAGTTTAGTAGGAAAGTTCAAGAACGTCTTCATGTTTAAAGGGGAGACGTTGTCCATCATGTTATTTTACCAGAGTAGTTCTGTCCTCCACCGGGTCGAGGAGCATTCTGGGACAGAACTGGACCTTTATTATGCAACAGCTTCCTCTCAGCTGCAGATAAGCTGCTGCTGCAACTTATGGAGAAGATGGTGGTGATTTTGTACATTAAATTCACGAATCATAAACTTCCTTTTTTGCTGTAGCTTGAACAGTAAAAATGTAATTTTCTATTTTAGCCTTTAGATTTGTTCTGTTTGTTTAGCTCAATCATCAGTCTGTCAACTTTAATATTATAAGGAAATTCCTGATTAAATTTATTAATAGTAACTTTTTCTTATCTTTTTCTCATGTTTACTTTAAGGTTAATCCTGTACAAAAATACAGAAAGCTGTCATTGAGAAAATTCAGACTCAAACATAATTCACTCTTCAAGTTGATTTAGTGTAATGAGACTGATAGTTTTATGGTTTGTAAATACTTAAGCTTCCAAAATAACATAGTATTATACATGCTGTGTTTCTATGATCATAACAAGAGGTTGTGTGAAAAACAGGAATCCGGTAAAACTGAAAATCTTTTTCCTAAGGGTAATTTTTTTTACTGCATCATAACACAATGTAATATAACTGAAAGGGATTTCCGATCAATAGAAATTTCATTCCTCTAGTTTTTCTTCTGCATCAGCCTAAAATAAAGACATTGCCTCATAGCCGATTTGTGAACAGTAAGATGCAACATAAATGGATAACAGTAATAACATTCAGCACATTTTTATTATTTTCTCAGCAGAACCATAGATTAGTTTGTGTTTCCAGTTAAGCGTGAGCACCAATAAAATACTGAAACTTATTTACTTCTCATATTGGTCGATATGCTTACTGGGTTTTGATCCCGCTACTTTGTCTCCATGACTCCAGGTAAATGAATAGCTTTTATCCATATCCATATAACTGAAAAGGTTAATTCTGCATCCCTAAGTTTTCTTGTGATTCCTGTTTTATTTTAATGCAGCTGCTTTGTTCAATGGAGTGAATAACCCAGAGCCTCAATTACATTTTAATGAGCCTTGATTTAGTTTATAGTCAAATTATGTGGCTGCAAAATAATTACCAGTGCAATAAAAAAGCAATAGCAAGTTATCCTTGATTGTGATTACCAATTATTTTTTAATAAGAAATACTGTACAAGAATTCAGTCCCCCACACACCTGAATATGTGAAGCATAATATCATGCCAAACAGGATTTATGAAGACAAATTTGCCACTTTTCTCTGAATGTCATGGTAGTTTTGAGAAATCTTTGAATAGTTAAATTGCACAAGAAATTATTAAACAATTACATTTAAAAATTAAGGTTCTGGAACTTTACATTAATTCTATGTATTTTTAACTAGCCAATAAAAAGAGGCTTGGTTGATCCAGGGACAATATTTGCAAAGAAGACAAAATAAAATAGCTCAATGCCTTGGTATGAGCATATATGGACATATTTATTTATTTCAATGTATTTATTTCAACTTATTCTTTACTTCTGAAAGCTGAACAGAAGCTCCAACAGTTACCATAGAAACATTGTGAGGATTTGATTATATTTTCACCCTCTCATTAACCGACCTCTACTTTAAGATACAGTGACATTTAAATCGATTGTTAAAATAATAACACAGAAAAGTAGTTATACTGGCCAGGTGGTCGTTGGACTCTAAAAGCCCAACAACTCTTTAAGAACCAGATTTAAAGAAAACATTAAATCCCAATATAAACCCAGTTAAAATCAAATGTAAGGATTAAATGTCTTTAGAATTCTGTATCCAAATAGATTTTTTCACCTCTTTTTATAGTTTTAGGCTCAGTAGGAGGATAACAAAATGCAAATCGAGTTGGAAAGGCACAGAATGATATTTGGAGTGTTTGTTATTCCGAGGATTGGTGGCAGGATTACAAACTGGTTTATAATCTCCCCTGCTGTTAGCACTGGATTCAGATGCGTTACCCTTTTATAGAACATGGAAACTGCAAGGGGCCACCATACCCTGTTGAGCTGTGGTTGCATCCAGACACCCGTCTTCACCAGCTTCAGATGTTCTCCTCGCTCTGTCCAGACTATGTTACCATCTTCAAATGATTTCGTATCCATTAGATTCGCAAGCTGCTGGCTGACATGAGATTCTCGCTCCTGTGTTGAGTTACTGTTGTGCATCAGTTCTGTTTCCCATAAATAAAGGAGTGTGAACTCCTTCACTGTACTGAAAAGCATCTATCAACACTGCAGCTTGTGTTTTTGGTGTCTCGTCCTTTGGGTAAGCCAGTTTGGTTCTGCAGAAAAACAGTTTCTTGGTTTATTAAGATTTCTCAAACCCTTCAAACCACATATGGAACAATACCATGGGGTCCGTTGGATGTTCTTGCCTTTTTACCAGATATCTCGCTGAATTTATATGACCCAGCTGGATTATTCACTATTGATTTAAGGACAAGATCGAAGAGTCTATTTTCAAACAAACTTCAAGTTAAGTTTTCTGTTTTGGTTAGTTTTCTCTCAGGTCCCTCCCTTGCAAGGACTTCATACAATTTTCCTGTAATCTTTATTAAATTTCTAAAAATGTATTCACATATGTGAAGGTGCAGCTTGAGTCAAGGTAGAGTCAAGTCAACATTCTGGAGGTTTACTTGATGAACCTTGATAGGGTTTATGAATGTATTGCTGAACCTCATAAGGTTTGTAGAAAGCCTCATGGTGCACAAACACAGTGCATACAAGCAGATGACTTCACACCCAGTTGACTCATTGTATCTGAGATGCATGCATGAAATACCTGGATATATTTAAGACCAATCTGTTGCCTCGCCAGTAAATCAAAGCTGCACTTTTAAAATGTCAGCTTGGTAATTCACATTGCCTTTATGACTACCAGACAAAGAACAAAGACTTTGTATGATCTATTCTTTTTTGGAAAGAGAGCATAAATTTGGAAGGCTTTATTCAGTCAACTGAAAAATTGCCCAGCGATATTAAACACAGATTTGAATTAGATACAATATACTAAGAGTTTGGATTGATCACTCATATTCTGTTGGAAAAGTATGGGTTAATTTATCCCTGTAAAAAGTGTTTTAAATTAAAAAAAACTGCAGAGATAAAAAGCAGGAAAATTTTGCAGACATTCGAGCTCAATAGCTTTTTTATTTTTAAGGCAATATGTAGTAAACATGATTAATCAAATAAACTTTAAAATAACAGCTTACTCAGAGTGGAGGGATTAGATGCAGAAGTTTATTTTCAGGTGAAAACTTGACAGTTTTTCCATCTTGACTACATGGTGATTAAATCTGTTTACAGTCTGGAGGGAGACTTTGTTAAACAATAACTGATGACGTTTCTGTTTTTGACATCTTTATCGACACAGACGATACAACAGCCTTGAAAAATGTTCTATTGTATTTCATCTGATTTACAGTAAGATATACAGGAGAATTAAAATAAAGCAGGTTTTGTTTCCATTCCTTTCTCTTTTCTCATGAACTGAGTAAAATTTGTTGAGGTGATGCCACTTATTTTCAAATCTCACTGTGACAAGAGCTGGGTCAAACTTACTGAAAGGTGAAGGAGAGCAAAACTAAGATTCAAGAGTTTTTTTAATAATTATTTTACACTTAATTTATAGCAAGTTTATTTATACATTTCTCTGACTGCAGAGAGTGGTTAGATTTCAGTCAGAAAGACAAAACAAGTTTGCTCTCCCACTTTTAAAAGTTGCTTAATTTTCTGCTGGATCAAGTGAGAAAGATCAAACATTCCAGACAGCAGAGGAGAAAAAACACATTAAACATTAGAAACTTCAGTTTTTTTCAGTATTTTTTTTTTCCAGATTTATTCATTCAAATATTATTTAACTCATTTACTGTGACGTCTCTGTTCATTTTTGGAATGTGAATTTAATAACCATTAAAGGTGTAGTTTCAGTAAGAATACAGTTTTAAAATGTAACATGCATAAAGCATTTTGCATCATCATTGGTCTTGCATTACTTTTATAGAGTAAACAAATGCATGACTGAAAACATTTTTTTTTCTAAACTTCAAAGAAACATCAGCAAACTCAGGGTAATTTGTTTAATTTGTATTAATTCTATGTTCCCTGAGTGATTCAGTAAGACATAATGCATTAAGCAGCAGATCCACAAGCAGTTATTGCCATGTGAAATAATGTTTTCCTCACAGTGTTCAGAGAGCTGCAGGGCTCTTCTGTACTGCAAGACCCAATATTATGCAATTTCTACATCCGCTTTTATTTTTAATTTTGGAAATTCTCCACCAGAGGACAGCTGAAAGACTCTGACTGCAGTTGTACCTGTTATTGCTTTTGATGAACTCAGCATAATGTGCTTCATACTGTATTTTGCCACAGGGGTGTACTCTTTGTCCTCTACTCTCAGATGTTGCTGATGGGTTTTGCTTTGTTATTTTACTTGCATTTCCAAATGAAAATGTTCTGCTTCAAGAAAAAAAAAAAAACATTTTGTTATATTAAATCAGGAAAATACAGACATGTCAAATATTCTCCAACCAGTTAAATGTGTGAAAGTATCTGGGCATAAATGAAAAGATAGCAACTATAAAACAGCCATATTTACTCAGATATTTGATGAACAATATGAAAACAATCCAAGGAGGAAAATAGGGCTATTAATGCTAGGAAGCTGATGGCTTTTCTCCAAAAACAGGAGATGGAAAACCGATGCACTGTTCTGTGGATGCACTCCAGCATCCAAGCAAAGAAAATACAGGAAATGAGTAAGAAAACAACTGCAGGAGACAAAAAATAAAATGGTGTCATTAGGATAAAGATCAGCTGGAAACCTCGCATAAAAACATAAAGGAGCTTTTCAAGATTAATTTCTATTTTTAGTAGAGCAAATTTCTTTCACCTAAATCTATACCATAAAGGGTCTAACTTCATAATGTGGGTTACTGAGACCATGCAAATCCAAAGTTTGGATCTAATGCAATAACTGGAAGCTTCATGTTGAAAGACCTGTTTGGATCTAAATACTCAAAAACAAAAAGCAACACAGAAATGTATTATGGCATGGATCCCAACACATTCTGTACTTAAGTCCTTATAATCGAGGAACTGAGCAGACATGTAGCATTACCAGACTACTACCTTTACATGTTTACATTTAAACATGGAAACAGAAGGAAAACAGCCCCACACTTGCAAAAAGGATGACATCTTACAGGAAGAAGAGGAATTTAAACCATGTGATATGGAGAAAAGTATAAACAGACTTCATGACTGTGACTAGATTTTATCTGCAAAATCAGACCCCTTCACTGTATGCAGGAAACAGAAACAAGGCTACAGAGAATTAAACAGAAACAGGTATTGATAATGAGCTGATATGTTCACTTCAAATTTCAAAAGCTTTTACCTAAACATAGACATATACTGCAAAAAAGGAAAATACATAAAACTGATCATTTTGAAGTTAAAACGTACAATATGGACAATGGACATTTAAGTTGACAAGGCATTTGACGTTGAAGAAAATCTATATGGTTTGTATTTTATTGTACTTTTTATTGTAAATATGAACACATAACACCTCATTTAGAGCACAATCCAGAGAGGATCGCTTATAATCTTCATATTCAGAGGCTTCTACAAACCATTCTGCCAGTGAGTGGTTTTCTGTTCGATTATAACAGCAGACAGATCTAACAGCATATTCTGATCAAAGGGAATGGTTCAACGATTTGGCAGACTGTGAGGAAATATCCAGGCTCTCTGGGAAGCAAATGGAAAAGTCAAGATACCAACAAAGCTCCACTGAATGAAACCAAGAGAACTGAGTTCAAGCAAAAGAAATGTTACTGCATGAAACATTTTTGGTTCAAATTGTGTTCTTTAGTTAAATGTGGTTTTTGGTTCCGGTTTGGCATGTTAATAGCCTGCAGAATGCATAGACGCACTTGAAACTTCATTGACATGTTTTTCAAAGCTGTATTCTGTGTTTGTTTCTCTAAAAGCAACTATTAAGTTTGAACATTTTAGAATGAACATCTACTTGCAGCCAACTTTTTTTTAAATTATTTAGTAGTGGAAACTGAAGAAATAATTTTTTTTTTTTTTTTTTAAGTTGCACATCCCACAAAAACAACCAAACATGCAGCAGCTTAACAACATTCCTCAGTAGAATTGTCTAAACTAATCTAAATGTAGCAATCCTCCCAAAAGGCAGCAGGAAAACACAAGCTGGATAATTATAGATTTCCCCAGGAACCAAAAAAAACAGAGAAGAAAAACAACCCTCACATGAATGATATGGAAGATTACAGGAAGATGGTCAGCAGAATGTGGTAGTTTGGCTTCTTGGTAAAAAGCAGTGAGGAAACATCTGCAGCTTTCCATTTTAGATTCAATTATGATATGCAGAGTGGTACAGCTAGCTGTCATATTGCTTTGAGGTACTTTTTCCAACTGTAATATAAACTGGGTGGTAAAAATCCAAACATGAACACCAGTCTTGTGCACCAGAGGACTCCCAGGAAAGTAATGTCTCAATAAAAGACCCTAATATCTGCACATGCATTGCTTTGTGTAGGAGACAATGCATGTTTACATCCAATATGCAGCACAATAATAACCTCAGATCTAATCTCACAATAAAACCAAGCCAACAAACTAGAGGCTCTAATTTAAGAGAAGATTGCAAAAGCAGAAATTCCCACAGCACTATATTCCTATGTGTTCCCTCACAGCTTTATGATATACCTGCAAAACAGCAATAAGCACCAGCAATGTAGATCCATGCATAGTTAATAATAAAAAAAACCCCACAAAAAGCAGCAGCATCCAAACAGAAATTAACATCCAAGAGAAAAACAGCATCTCTAATGATCAACAAGAGGGCAGCAGCATGCACACAAATACAGAAAGCATTAAAGCGTTTAAGTAAAGCCTTACTTAGCTTTTGAAGAGAAGACGAGGCATCTCTGGGGTGAAGTCTTGATTAAAAGGTGCAGACAGCAGGGCAGAAAACTTCAGCTTGAAGAGGGCCTTTGACGCAATAAATAGACTCCTGCATAGATCTTTTGACACAGCTGACTCTTAAGGAATGGTCCAGCTTGTTAAGTGATCAAAGTACTTTTGTTATTAAAAGTGAGCTTCAAAAGTTCCAGGTTAAGCAGATGATGTTTGAGTCAGGAACTGCAGAGTGCTAGTGTCTGGGGAGGTGAGCAGGTCAGACACCGAAGCTGCAGGTGCTGCTAATTAAAATCAGCAAAACTGAAAGAAAAAAACAACTGTTTTAACTGGACTTACTATTTTTTATTTTTTATTTAAGGTTTCTAAATAAGATTGGACAATATTATAGAAAAACTGACCAGTGGGGAAAAACTTGGTAGATTTTTTTAAATATTTTTTTTTGCTTCAGTACAAAACAAAAACTATGCAAATAAATAACATAATTAAAAATTAATATTCATTATGTTCATTATATATAAGTAAAACATAAGCTGTGGTCAAAATTCTCCTGAAACTACATTTTCCACAAAATGTTACTCAAATAAATATAACTGAGTAAATGTAACAAATTAGTGGTACTACCCAACTCTGGTCCCTAGAAACTGCAACTCATAGTTGCTCCTATGTCTTTAAATGGTAAACAAACATATGCTATTTTATTTATGCAGAAAATATTTCTCATTCACAGTGCATTTTCTAAAAACAGAAAAAAACATTGTCTTCATAAGCTAAACAAATAGAGATCATAGAGTCAACTTATTTTGAGTTTTATTGTTAACCTTGTTTATCCATTCATTAAAAGGCCATAGAAGTGTCAGAAACCTTTATAAAAAAAATAAAAAGGTAGATGAAGTGTTAAAACAAAGGATTTCATGCTGTCTTTGCATTAAAAACATGATTTCAAGTCATTAAAAAGACTCTGGGAAATGGGTATATACACAATGTGGCTCTGGAACCTACAATTGTATTTATTTTTCTCATTTTTTAAATATATTTTATGTAATAATACTGCTGCAAATTGTTTTAAATCTCTCTTGCTTTATTTGCTGCTTTTGATCATTTCTCATATTAAATGTGTTCAATAAATTGACCTTTGTTGCAGGTGGCTTGATGTCTATGGGTTCACTGTCACATGCCTTGCTCCTCTGGCTGTTCTGGGTTTGCATGTTCTCACCATGCTGACATGCACATTGAAATGTTGTCTGTGTTACCATGGTGACAGACCTGTGACCTGTCCAGGCCACACTTCTCCTCTCAAATGTGACACAGGATAGAAGATCAAAGGATGGATGACTGAAAAACACTGGATCAAACATAATATTTAATACATGCTGCAGCTTTGGCTCAGGAGGGAATGATTTCACCATTATGCAACCTGAACTGCAGCATCCCGTCCAGCAATGCTGCAGCAGAGGCTGGAGATGGTCTGCAGCTCTCAGCCCACCACAGAGGAGGTGGGACATGTTGCTCAAGATGTCTATTCCTCATCCTCCCGTTTGTTGATGCCTTCAGGCAGTCCAGCTTGTTGTTGATCCATGCTGCCACCCCCGCTGCGCTGCTGCCTCCCCAACACAGCAGCGAGCCGAGCTTCACTCAAAGCAGCGTTAGACAATACCAGTCGAGTTAAATGATTCTTTTTGCAAATTATGTCAAATATTCAAAGATTTTCAAATCTTGTGATAGGTAGCAGAGCGGTCAGTGGGAATCTGAGTGATTGGGAATAGAAAGGTGATTGCAGCACAGAAACATGTATCGACATATTGAAGCTCAGGGGTTTGATTTGCCAGCAGATAGAGTCAGATGATCAGCAGAGCATGCATTCAGATTTACAGGTATGCATCTTCAAACATATTCCCACAGCTCAGTGCACCAAAGCAGCTGCACACCCATGACCTTTTGTTCATGCTTACTTTCATCTCCAGAGCAACGAGTCACAACCTTTCTCTGCATTATAGAAACTAATACTTGCATTATATTCAGAGAGCTCTGTCAGCACTTCACTGTTAATGATGAAATATTGAACTTCCATACAAGAACCTTCTGAAGTATGAAATTTTTGCATAATGACAATTAGATGGGGGGCAGTCCACCTTGTCATTTAATTATTACATGTTGAGTATGGATTATGCAAAGCCTAAAAAATGAGATTAAATCTTTGTGAGAATAAAATTCAACCTTGGCTCAGTTCTGCTTCAGTCACTGACTTGAAGATAATCTGCAGAGAACTGAACTGGAGAAGTTTCAAACCATGGCTTCAGAGAGTCAGATGTGTTTAGGAATCAGAATTATCTATGGTTAGTTTATTTTGCAGCATGTAAAGTGATTCATAATTTTACTCATTAGTTGGAACATCTGTTTGTCCCCAGCCCACAACTTTCCTCCTCAAAGGACCACTCACTTAATAAGCCTGTAATTAAACCTGGCTGCAGTCATTTTTGGTTTCTGTGGAAGGAAACAGAAACAGTAGCAGAACTAATGCTTTATGTTGTGCAGAATGAGACTCAGATTAATGTGGTCGGTCGTTTTAAGAAGCAGTGACAGCCCAGCTTCTGGTGCATCCCAGAGCGAGGGCTGAACTTCTCTGCTCAGCACCGGCAGACATGAAAGACCTGACGGATGTTCGGATCTGGGAGTTTACACTCTGTCCAGCCTGAACATTGGGCCTGCGTGCATCAGGTCCTGTATTTTAGATACAAGCTTTCAGTGAATTCGACCATGAAAACACTGGTGTACAAAACTCCCATCAACACCTATCTTGTGTTTGATTTTCTCCAGGTTTGATGTGCCTCTGTGACCTTTGCTGTCTGTGAAGCAGGAGAGAAAATCTTGCTTGTTTAAAGTGAATTTCACTTGACAGCAACAACAACTAACCCTAAAATCACACAGAATCACATCAGATGCCGTGTCTGAAAAACACGTCCGTACTTCATCATCTTTTTTCATGTACTGTGTCTTTACAACATTAAACATGACTGGATTTTGTTGATATTTTATAAGATAGTCCGACTCAAAGTTCATCCTAACTGTGAAGATGAAGGGGAAAAAATACACAACTTTCAAACATGTTACAAGACAAAATCTGACAAGAATTAATAAATAAAGAATGAATACACAGAGATCTGGAGAAACTGTGGGAAAATATCACTTTACAAAAGACTAAAGAGTAAGATAAAACTAAAAACCCAAAACTGACTCAACCAAAACATTTAGAGCCATTTTTTGACTCACAGTGCTGGGCACATTTCCACCAATATGCTGATAGTGGAGCTAATTTTTCAATTAGTGGTTAACTTTGAAACGATTCGCCTTTCTATGACTGAATTCTAAAGCACAAACATGCGTACCATCCGTGTTTAAGTTTTAGTGATTGACTTAAGACTTTTTCCGCTAGATCTTTTTAAGAATGTCTCCCTCAACAACCCCAGATAACTAAAATAAAAAAACGTAGAGGGACAAGATAAAAACAACAGGAGAGAACAAGTGGTAACATTAATGGTAAAATCTTAAGGTTTGAGGAGTATGAAGATTTAGCAACATAATATTTTCAGATTCTTAATAATTATCACTTTTATCCTGGGTAAATATTTTGACAGAGGAATTTGACAACATTGGAAACTAATAATTATTTTCATTTATTCTATCAGTGCGTGGACAAAGTTAATTACTTAGAGAGATTTAGTTTGATAACACAAAACAGAAAAAAAAACAGTAGATACTTTATTGGCTGTTGATCTTTTTTCTATCAGGGAGTGAATGAATCAAACACTTCGTCCGGCTGCAGATACACAGAAAAAGGTAAACACACCCAGGATTTGACAGGTTTTCTCCACTTACCATCCAATTATTCCTCAGCATGAGTGAAGCGGCCAGGGAGTGTGGCGATGAGCCCAGCTATCAGAGGTCGGACGTGATGTGAGAGGATGAACTGTTTTCGGCCCTTCAAACCCTGTTAGGCCTAATGGCCAATTAGGGAGGTGAATGTCAGCTCATTGTTTCCAGGATTTTCGCAGCAGCTGGAAAATACATCGCCTATGGAATCAGCAGGAACAGAGAATTTCAGGTGAGGCGTCCACTAGTGCCCTGAAGGCTGCAATTAATCAAACTCTGGCAGCTATTGACATCCATTGATTTTAAATTATTTCTTTTTGCACTAAAGAAAGTCTTTTGGTGACAGGAGGGTAAGTATGTACTGTGGACTTAATGCAGATGGTCACCTTTCTGATGCTCAGTTGGGCAGTATGCAGTGACTCATGCAAATATTCATCCCCTGCATCTTTGTCACAATTTAATTTTTATATATTTTATTGGTATTTTATGTGACAGTCTGTTCCACACAATTGTACTTAAAAGACAATTTAGAGAGGCCAATCACTTTACAGTCACATTTTTCTAAATGTGGGAGGATGGACCCTGAGAGTACTCATGCATGGAAAAGGGATTGAATCTCAGCCCGGGTGTCTCTTCGTACTTTGCATGCTATTCCTTTTCATATGCGGGTTCTCTCTTGGTACCCTGACTTCCTCCCAGCGTCCAAAGAGATGACTGGTAGCTTAATAAGGCTCTATAAATTGTCCTTATGTACGGAAGACTGTCAGAATAAGCTAATGATCAATTAATCACGATAAAATAAAATGAGCTTTATAATTTCCATTCTGATTATTAATATTTTTTGTAAATAATATTCATGTAGTCTTTACAGTACACAAATCAATTTTGTTTACAAAAACATCATAATCAATGTTAATGATGGTTTTGTAGCGTCACATTACAGGATTTGTCTTTTGTCTTTGGTAAAAGACCACAAGCCATTTCTCCCACTAAAGCCAGACTTGTGCATTTGTTTTGGATGTATTTACCCAGAATGCCCTGTGGTATTGTTCTCTTCCTGCTTTTGGAGCGGTCTCCAGTCTACTTGGCGTTCAATAATGCATTCAAATCATACGAGAGTTCGATTCATCCGAACCGAGACCGATGTTTGTAGGCGGGCCAGAGTTGACGTTTTTGGTTCACATCAGAGTTTTACTACACATTCTCACTTCTTCAAACGAATTAGATTTTCTAGGCATAAGGAGTAGAGTTTTAGGAAAGTGAACTTTATAGTTTTATAGTGGATTTGAGTTATTGTTTTTGTTTCCTGTTACAGGATTAAAAATACTCTGAATGCATCCAAAATAAGATTATTAACTCTGCTTTAAAACATCTGAGCTGCATGATTTTTATTTCACTGTTTTTCATCTAACCCATCAGAAGCCCAGAAAGGTGGGCGTCTATAAAACGTCTCATATTTCTCGAGTATATTTATAATTTTCTATTTATTTCCCTTTTATCAGCCAGGTAATGAAGTCACCCTTTCACTTGGTTACACAGGTCATGTTGCCAGAGTGAAATGAAAAAGTGCAAACATTAGAATCTGATATTTTATTTTTCTTCTGTTGCTCATTTTTAGAAGCGTTTCTCACTAACAGAGACATTACCACTGCAGAGCAGAAGGGTTTTCTTTGTTGTGCAGTTAAGTCCTTGCCATTTCTTCCTCCAGTTTTTCCTTGACCTTTAGACATTTTCCATTGTAGGTCAAGAAAATAGCTTGTAGAAGAACAGAAGAGGTCATTCTTCACACAGTTAGACAGAGGAACCAGTCGTCTTTAGGTGGTACATTGACTCCTGCTGTTGATTTGAGGATCTGTGAAGATGGGAGTTAAAGGCAGTGAGTTCGGTTGCTGCAGTTCAGCACAGTCACTTTTGCATTAACTAGAATTTGATTTTTTTTTTTTTTTCAAATGAGCATCTTGAAACCTGGACTGAATGTGTTGTTGAAGACTGGAGCTAAGACCTGACACCAATCATACACCTAGTTCTCCAATCATCCGTTTGGGAAACTACTAGATTCTTTTAACTGCTGCCAGGAACGTTTCAGCATAATTTGAATTCTGGTACAGTGTATGGAGTTCTGTTTGTGAAGGCGTACAGTCGAAAATTAACAGCCCTAATTTGGGTCATTTAGTCTGTCATGGCTGTTATTCATAAGGAAATGTCACAGTTTCAAACTACATTCAATATAATATGATATATGATACATATATGAAATGCTCCCTCAGATAACACCAATCAGGAAATAATTCAATGTGTTGAGTTTTTTTGCCCAACTCTTCTGAAGATTTCGATGTGGTTAAATCAGCTCCAAACTCTGCAAACTTTTCTCCTTTTGCCATCGTCTGTAAAACAGGCGCCTGCTGTAAATGTCACACCGGATTATCTTTCAGGTTATTAATAAATTACGAATCTTTGCTTATGCTGCGGCAACATTGAAAGAGAAGATTAATGGAAGTTTAATGATCCCCACGGAGAAATTGGATATTGCGGCATTAACAGTTTCACTTTTGACATTTTCAGCAACAGTCCCCGGCCGGCGCTGTATTATTCATACAAAACACATTTAAAATTCCAATAAATCAGCAGACTGCCTGTGCGGTCGTAAATCAAGGCGTGTCACCTGTTAATGGGCCTATTACACTATTTTTCTGTTGTTAAAAAATGCCCCCTCAGTAGGTTGAAACCTTTTAATAAAACTCAGCCCATTCAGGACATTGAGATGAAGGGCCAGCCCCTTCGCTCTGCATGCCAACGAGCTTATTGTGAGTCAGGTTTGTAAGTGAATCCATGGGTGGTTGTTCCCTTAAACGATCCATTTGAATTCAGGGCATCTCAAAGTGTGGCCCTCAGCTACGTTTACAGCTTGGATAGAAGTCAAACGGGATCCTCTGGGGTTGATGAACACAGCATGTGAGAACACATAAGGAAATGAGTCATTTATTGACTTTCATGCTTCCTACACATAGTCCATTACACAGAATGTGATGTCATATGTTTACAGCAAAAAGTCTTTAACCAAGGTGTGAGGCTTTATGCTGATGTATGTTTGCAGGATGAGGATGGAAATGATGAAGGGCCGGTGATAAGATCTGGGTTTCTTTCCTGCGCACAAACCTTTAAGTCATTCAGTTTATTGTTTACGTTTTCAGGAGTTCAGTTCACACTATTCATCGTCGGCATGTATGTGATACTTCTGATCTTTAAAAAAATTTACTGTGAATTCTGTCTCAAAATGTCTGACTTACAGCCTCATGAAAATTTATTTAGGATGTTTTCACAGCTGATAGTCCAGTAGACTCGATTCGACTGAGGACCAAAATTGCACTGAAATTGAACATTACATTTTCAGCTGCTGTGATTCATTTTCATTCCCCACTGTGTCAAACCAAGCAAATCCGAGAAGAAATATTTAAAAAGACAAACTATTAAAATCCTACAACTAATTTCTACCTGCATGTTCACTTTTTACCACAGCTGTAAGACAAGTTTCTAGTGACAAACTAGGGATTTTAAAAACAGAACTCTAATTACTACTGGGCTCAAGAAAACAATTTAAAATTGACCTGGCTAGAAACTAAAAGTAGAGAATTTATGACTTGTTTTGCTCAAAATGCTGACATTTGACCCCCAGGAGTGATTTCTTCAGCAAATCTACTGGACACACTTTGATTCATTAGAATAAACCCATCAGGGTTAAAGGATGTTTGGTGGTTAATGAATGTACTCAGGCTCTGGATGAAGCCGCATCGCACACCAAGGGGGTCAGGAGCAACATCCAGTGTACAAAACAAGGTAAAAGCTGAGAAAATACTCATTTAATTGTCATTTCTATTTAAATCTCAGGAAAAAAGAGGTTGTTGCTCTTCTCCTGTTGATCAGCATTTACAATTTGTTCAAATGCAAAAAGGTCAGATGGGCTGAAAAATGAAGATATTTCTTGAGACAAACCAATATAGTCCCTCCCTGCCATCTCATGAGGTTTGATAAAGGAGCTAAATGAAGAAGCTGATTTGAGTGAAATTCAGAACTTACAGTTAAAACAAGATGAGACCATGAACTGGAAACCAGAGGAGCACAGCAGAAGAAACCAGAGAGCTTAGGATCCAATGGACGACATGGGAACCAGGTGAGTCTAATCAGGGAACGTAGAGCAGCTCTGTACTGGGAGCTGATGCTGCGTTGAAGTTACCTGGGAAGTTTAAACTCCAAGCTCAGATTGACAGCAAACCCAAGGTAACAATGTTCTGGTTTAGAAGTCAGAATTTCAAGATGACGAAGTCCATGAACATTGCTTGCAGTAGCTTTCACAAACATCATTCTAAATTTAATTTTTCATAAGCAGACGTCATTTGAATTTGTTTGGACATTGATTTTTTACATCTGTGTCTTGAAGGGGGAAAGTCCCTCCATACTTAACAATGGCTGACCCTTACAAGTGTTTCTCACTTTACTGCATTCAGTCCAGTGGATAACATAACATGTTCTCTGTGTCTGGTTATATTTACCCCAGGAACAAAGTAAACCATGGACCATCAGTAAGATGTTCAGAGAAACTCTGATCAATGTAAGCATAAATTAGCTTCAGGTTCATTCTAAAGGAATTGTTTGAGTTGTTGTTTATTTTCTCTCCACTTAAAGGATCTTTAAAATGTTTAAAAAGTATTGTTTTAAATCCAACATGTCACTTCTTCTGAGCCAAAACTGAGAGGCTGAACATCAGAGTTTTGGATGTGAACGCTCTCTTCTGTAATTCCAGACCTTTATTCCGTTCCACGGCAGATAGCGAGAGGATGTTTTCCTCCTCAGTGATTTTCTTCTGCAAACACCATGAATGATAAAAGAAACAGGACAGAACTGCATGGGCTGGCGGGTTCCAGTGAGTCGTTCAGAGAGAACAGAGAGCGAAGAAAGATATTTATTCATGGGATTAATCAGATTAGATACATAGAGATGGACGGACGAACAGATAGATAGATAGATAGATAGATAGATAGATAGATAGATAGATAGATAGATAGATAGATAGATAGATAGATAGATAGATAGATAGATAGATAGATAGATAGATAGATAGATAGATAGATAGATAGATAGATAGATAGATAGATAGATAGATAGATAGATAGATAGATAGATAGATAGATAGATAGATAGATAGATAGATAGATAGATAGATAGATAGATAGATAGATAGATAGATAGATAGATAGATAGATAGATAGATAGATAGATAGATAGATAGATAGATAGATAGATAGATAGATAGATAGATAGATAGATAGGTAAAAGCAGAGCAGACGGTGGTGACACTTCGTCGCTCCCTCTGTTTATTGGGCGCCTCCCTCTTGTCAGAGGAGGATCTCACTATCTTCTCATCTTCCACAAAAAGGGAAAATCAAGAGCCAAAGACGCAGAGCTAAAGGAAGAGCAGCACCAACAGCACATCACAAGAAAACATGAATCATATTTCATTTCACAGTAGATGAAATACGATTGATGTTTGATAAGGAAACACCCACCTGGTTCGGAGCTGATTATCTAAAAACACTGTTAAATGTAGATAGTGGAAAGTAGACTGAGCCGGCCAGTTTCAAGGCAAAATGAAATAACTCCAAAGATAAGCTGCAAATTCAGATGTGTCAAGGTTGCAGGTAGTAAAAAATAAAGCTGCTTACTTAGTGTTAAGATGTAACACATTTTATTGTGGTTCCAGTATGATTTATTAATTTTTATAACAAAGTAATATTAAATCAATTTTAGAAGAAGCTTATTTATTCTGATCAAATACATATTTATTTTACCAGAAACTTTTGTGAGACTAAATTAGTGAACTGTAAAAAAACAAACTTGTCACCAAAATTTGTTCTCTACAAAATAATTCAGGAATGGAATAAAATACCCAAAACATCAGATTTAAAATGTACACTTTCTTTTAAAAGAGCATTGAAATTATATTTGTTTAATTCAGTTCCATGTATGTAATTTGTAAAATTTGATATCTGACTATTCTTAGTATTTTAATGCTAAACTTATTCTTTATTTTGCATGGATATTTTGGTGTTTTATCAACTGGAGTCCAGAAAAATTAGTAAGTACTTTGTGGATTCTAATGAATAAACAAATAAACAAATAGCTTTGGACAAACAGAAAGCTTCAAAATAATCTGAAATGAAAGCTCTGAGTAAACACCAGCGGTAATTAAAAAGAACTCATGTTGATATTAAATTACACTCCCCTACCTGTGAAGATGTGTGTGATGAAAACAGCTCAGGCACCTTGACGAATATTGTTTCTAATCAAAATACATTTTCAAACATAGTGAGCTGTTTTCAGCCTCACTCTGACCTGCGTGGATTTATCACAGACAGTTGCTCAGGAAAGCATCTGTCCAGAGCAGCTTTTATTAATCTTCCTTTCTCTCAATTCTCTGACTTTGACGGCTGGAAACTGAATTGTCTTTCAGGTTCTGTTCAGACCCGCTGAGTCCAGACAAACTGTGCAGGCGGTGACATCTCCTCTCCCCTCGGCCCTCACTGCAACTGCCTTCATCCAATTCACCATAAAAAGAGCCCAGACAGCCCCATAATATGACCTGCAGCTGCTGCGATTGAACATGGTCGACCACTCTGGGCCCGGGATGCACACAAATAAGCAGCTGGCTATCTGCACAGGCCTCCTGCTTCCCCTCGATAAGGTCCGCTGCCCAGGGAAAGAGTGGACAGGTCCACCAGGCGGCATTTCATGGTAAACAGTGCCCCCTGGTGTCAGCGGGGACAAAGCACAGTCCTTGAGCCGGATGAGTGATGAACCGCCCACCTCTGACTGCAGTCAGGTGGCGGCTGTAGTGTTGGACGCTGACTGCTGCAGTGTTTCCTCTTAAACTTGATGGCGGCTGTGTTTCCTGTTGTTGCAGTTCCACATGCAGTCTCACGTCAGTCACAGTTATCTTTCCACAGCAGGTGGCTGCAGGGAGAGTCATTTTTTCCCTCCCTTCAGATACTTTATCACAGTGAATGCATGATTCGTCAAAGCTTTGGATGTGTTTGTTTGGAGGAAGAAAAAAAAAGAAGCAATTTTTGCCTGGATGCATCATTTTCGAGCCTCGCAGGCATTTATTGTAATGAAATAAACGTCCCAGTTGTCACCTGGAGACTGGAAATGAATCAACTGGATCTGGAAATTGGCACATTTATTTCTCCCAAAGTATAAAAGATGAAAATATCTTAAAAATGGATCAGCTGAGAAAAAGTAAAACCACAAAAAAAAAAAAAAAACATTTAAATCTGTCATTTTTATCCTTTATGCTCAAAAGGTCATCAACTGAATGAAAATGAATAGGTATGAGCTTCCTATAGTTACAGGTTGTTACATGTTATTTAACTCCAACTGATGGAATAAGAAGCTTCTTGTTTTTTAAACAGCCATGAGGAAAAGTGTTTAAGATCGATCAAATCACTGGTAGTGAGCAGGGAAATATCTCAGGAGATTCTAGAAAATAGTGGAATTGGGTTGAAAACTGTCCAACACATTATTAAAAACTGGAGGAATCAAGTTGCTCATAATGACAGAAAAATGCTACATTGTTTCAAAAATAATTCAGAATTTGAAAATGTTGCATTTTTTATTCCATTCATCTGTGGGTTGAACTTTGCTGCCTTTACAGGAAATACATATTTTAGTTTGTGACAGGAGTTTCAAATTCTCAATTGTTTTTATGTCTGGACTTTGACTAGGCCAATCTAACACATAATTCTGTATTGATCTAAGCAATGTTCTTGTATGTCTGGCTGGATGTTTAGGGTGAACATCCATCTGCAGCCTTTCTTCCAGGATTATTCCACATTTAGCTCCATCCATCTTCCTATCCAATGTGATAAGTTTCCTGATTCATTGTCGACTTTTCTTCTGACAAGGTTGCACCCAATTTCATTTCAGGGTTTCAGAGAAAAGAGGTCAGAATACAAATGCACTGCTTTGTGTTGGTGTGTCTCATAAAATCTCCATAAAAACAATGAAAGCTGTAATGTTGAGCATGAATGCCCCTCGAAGGCCGGTTAAATTCTGCATTATAGTTGCAAAGGTTCGCGGAAGTCCTAAAATAGTGAGTAAAGTTGATATTCTACCTTTATTTAAAAGGTTAAGCTTTTTTCCCTCATTTCGCAGCTGGGTTTTGTGTTATTTTATTTTATTTATTTATTTTTTTCAGCGAGTGTGACAAATTGGGGCCCTGGGCTCAGCGTTAACGGGAAGCAACACGATGGGATTGCATTATTCATGAGGACTGGAAATGTCGAGCTGTGATATGGTGTCGACCAGCTGCAGTCAGAATGTCAAACCATTGGAGAGCAGGGCATCTCCGCCATCTGAGCCAGAGCCGATAAACAACAAGCCGAGGCGCCGCGCTGCAGCGGAGGGAGCGCCAACACAGCTGATAGAGGAGCAGAGCTTTTATGACTACCACCAGCTTCATCAAACAATAGGAATTAATCAAACATATTGACATCCTGAACATTTTGAAAATATGACATTTGGGGAAACAGTGACCTCTGGTGGTCAAAACATGCTTACTTGTTTTGTATGATCTATAGATCATACAAAACAATATGTTTTGTATGATCTATAGATCATACAAAACAAGTAATGATCTATAGATCATACAAAACATATTGATTACATTATTTTGTACAAAGTCATTCTAAGATTACTTTAGACTGCTCAGTTTGTCTATATTTTATTTCCTTTCAGAATGAGTTGTTTCAGGGCCTCTTTTGTCTTTTTAAATCCAAATGAGCTGCTACTGGTCATGAATCCTCAACTCAACATTTACACTGACATGTGAAAATATCTGCAATGATTCTGGTGCCAACATGAACAGAAAGGCGACTCAGCAAGGAGGAAACCATTAAAGCCAGATGACAGTTTACAAACGGACAAACACACCTGAAAGTGTTGGTTACAAAAACATTGCTGTGAACATCATCCCATCTAAAGTATGGTGTTGGCAGCATCATGAGGAAGGAACATAATGAAGAAATATTGCAAAAGCATCTCTAGTCAAGCTAAGATGTCAAAGCTTGAAGCAAATGGAAAATTATTCCAAGAATACAGTTTAGCACATGATTCTATAAACCACTAGCAAGAAGTATGAAGCAAATAACTGACCACAGAGGAGTACATTTCCACCAAAAACTTTAGACATTTTAAGATTGATATCACATTTTTACAAGAAAAATTGATAACTTTTCATCATCATAGAAAATGTCAATTTCCATGACTAAAAGCATAAATTTACAATATTCACATAGATATTTTCTGATATAAAGTCAGAATTCTATAAGTAAAAATCTGAGATAATTAAGTCAAACATTTGATATAAAAGGTGACAGAAGTCCTCCAACTACAGAAGTGGTAAATGTAGAGATGCACTGGTTACTTTCCACAATGATTGAAGTAGATTGTGGCTCTTTTCCTGCATCAGGACGACATCAAACTCACCATGGACGCCTTGATGGGATCCAGAAAACTCACCTCAGACCGAGAGGAAGAAACAGCATCGTGGCTGCATTAAGTCTGGACCAGAGATTTTCTTAAACCGTTTAGATTTACCTCTTAGATCTACATTTACCACCTCAGGCTTAGAGGACAACTTGCGTTTTCGTCTCAAATGTCTGATTTTAAAGTCTTACTAAACGTCTGAGATGAATGTATTTTTTTCTTACAAATTTCTGACTTTACGTCAGAGTATATTCGAATTTTAGTATCACAAATTTGTCTTTAATTGTGGAAAGTTTTTATTTTGAACAGTCTCCAAGTTCTTTTTTTCTCATAAATATGTAATTTTTGGGTGGAGGAAGTTTTTGGCAGAAATTTACTCCTCTGTTGCAAATTAGTTTTTCTTGTATCAACAATGGCCCTAATTCTCAATCATAAATACTTGACAGTTTTAATCTGAACTGACCTAAAACAACTTTGTGTTTTTACATTGTGTGAAAAAAATCTGGTATGAAATAGTTGCTCTAAGTAATTTCAGTTAACTCCTTCCTCTCAAAATAAAATATCTGGAAAACTGTTATAAAACGACAATAAAAAGCTGCCCAGAAGTAATAAGCTTTGTACTGTAAAGACTTGCAGCTTCTCTGTTTTATTAAAAATGAAACCGCTAATAACAAAAGCCAAATGAGAAATGGAGATGTGGGACCTGCTTAAAACCCAAGATGACAAAACAATACAGAGCAAGAAAATGAAACTGGGAAGAAAATGTTTCAATTCTGAAGCAATGTGGTCAGATAGAAAATTAATAACGCAACGTTTTTATCAGGGTGAAAACCCTGGAGAAAAAGAAAGAGTGCATTTAAAACTGGGTCTTTATGCAGTATTTATTGATTCCCAGCTTCATATAAACTGGATGTTGAGGCATAAACATTTTACATTTGAACAAAAATATAACCAATATTTACAATTATTGTATTAAAAATACAAAAAACAACTGATACGTACTCCACCAATTGTCTTTTTAAAAGACATACAGGTTAAAGTAGTACAAGAAAGAATGAAGAAAAGAAGTTTGTCACCAGCTAAATGTACACACCTCACTGACACCACACACCGAACGCAGTAGCAGTTCTACCTACTACACTTATCTTTATGCTTGTACAATTTTTGTGCAACTTTTTGTTTATCAAATTATGACTCAACCCGCTAATATGCACATTATCTTCAGAGTTGAATGAAAGTAAATGATGCACAACTGTGTTACAAACAAATTATTAACAATCAATCTGCAGCCGTTACAAAAAGAAGAAATGATTTAATGTGTAGTCACAGAACACAGTGGAAAACACTGCCGTCGTTCATCTTTTTACTCAGTCTGTAGCTTTCAGGACTGATCAATGTGATCAGTGTGATGCTGTGATAGAAGGAAACAAAACGTTCATTTTCTTTTCACAATATTCAAAGTGTGGCGATTGGCAGCTTTGAAAGAAAAACATGATAATTATACTTCATATGTCACCTTCTTCACCGGAGTCAAAGATCAAAACATAACAAATGTAAATCTTGAGTCACTTCCACTGACGGCCAGATATGGAGAAAACTTTGATATACAGAGCCTGGTGTTTGTAACAGACAGGAAGTATTTCTGAGGACCAATCTAGAAGGACAACAGCAGAGATGGAAACACATCCTCTACGACACGTTAAAACACGGTGGGCCGAAGCCACAAACCGTCCAGAAAATAAACAAAAAACAACACAAAACTCAAACTTTTTAGTCTGGTTGTTCGTTTTAAAAAAAGGAGCATCACAAATAAGGCATTTAATTCCAGAACAGTTTGATTTGCATTGTGAACGACCGTGTAAAGACATGTCTGTAGCCATGGCAATGTAAGGCGCTCGGACTTTCACAGGATGCGTGTTCAGGTTGGAAAACGGCCAAATCTGGATCGGTGGATGCTTTGATTTTGAAATATTCTTCCAACTTTACCCGATAATGCCTCCCGAAATGTGCACCACATGTTCTCTCATTACCAAGACAAAAATTATGTTTTAATCATAAATTCCTGGTTTTAGTTTAATTTTAGGGAGGCGATCATATGTGATTTTGAGTGAGTGTGCTTTTCTATTGTCTCCCAAAGGTTGAAACTGTTTTGTGTTGCAATACAGAGGAGACGAGCTGCGACATGAATGCTTCACTCATACCCTGGAAATCAAACCAAACATTACGATTGTGCTCAAAGTGCAAGAATTAGAGTATCTGGTAGGTACAACGTGTTGCATGTCAGTATACTGCATGATGGTTCTCCAGACCAAGTCTCCTCTTAGCTTCAATTTTTAATTTAAACCAACAAGTGACACGCGTTCACATGTGAACAAGAAATAATACTGGATTTAAAGTTCAAACACTCCAACAACTGACGGGTCGTTTCAGTCCAGGTTTCTGTTTTCAGCCCCTCGAGTGCAATCATTTAAAGAAAATAATCAGAAATGGGAAGAAACCCAGAGGGAAGTTGAAGATGATGAAATTGCTCGCTGTTTCTCTCCGTCTTTAATAAAAAGTCTTGTTTCGAAGTTCTTTAATTGTTCAGGTTTTCCTTTTCAAAAGAGAAAACGAGAAAGTGCAGATGAAATTCGACACGTCATGATTCTGCTGCATCAACAGGTGGCTGTTTTCTGTCTCTCAGTTTTTTTTAAGTATTTTATTTGTCCAAAGTGCCAGGCATTTTGTCATTGTCTTTGACTTTCTCTTCATCTCTTCTTCACAGTATTTTTTGCATGCAGGGTCATCAAACCCCCCATGATGCTTTAAGGCAGGGAGGGAGACGAGGAGCGAAGAATCCACCGACTGGAGGAGGCAGGCACATACGTAGCAAGTTGACGAGTCTGTAGGTCTGTCTCTTTAATCCAGCCCATCTGAAGGGGCAGGGGGCACAGGGGGCTTCAAGTTCCTACAAATCAACGTCCACTGTTGCTCCTCAGACTGCAGATACCTGCTCGTCCTCTGTGGAGACAAAGACAAAGAGACAGTTAGCAGCACATCCCTTTGGTCTTAATTCAGAGACCTAAGGGCACAATTCATATGATATGTGACTCAATATTCTGACGTGTGCCACGTATTCCTGCAGCATGCATGTGCTTATTCATGAAAAACTTAAACCTATTAATTTGACCTGATAAGAAAATAATATAACTTAAATCTGAATGTACGACACAACATGTACCAAACAGGGCACATGGAAATTTCTGATTTGGCCTTTCACCTCACTGTTTACAGTGTCCAAACTTTTTGCATCGTGGGACAAACACGGCAAAATAAAATCACTTGGGAGGCCAAAATGTTTTAAATAATATTTTATTTAATTATTTTTGTTTTCCTGTATTTTGTTGTAGTTGTATATTGAGAGAACAAAAATATCTTGAATAAACATTAAGAAAACTTAATCAAGCTAACTTTCTGCGTTTTTGGCTGATGAAAACAGCAGAATGACAGTTTTGCTCCTCCATGTTTCCAACACTGCCACCAAGTGGAAGCATTCAGGTACTACAGATACCTTTTCTGAATAACTGTACTGTTGATACTTTCAGTTTCTTTCTTTCGAGCACCTCAACATTTACACAAATGATCAATAGTTCACTATTAGTTAAATCATGAGAAAGTCCACTTATTGTAAAGGAATGGTGTGCATGCTGGCGGTGCAGGCTGGTTAAAGTTCGTAAAGGTGAAACAGATGATTGCCCACAAGCTGTAGTGTGAGAAGAGAGCGAGAGGGAAGCGGTGGCAGATAGGAATCATGCTCCATGACCTGTTGTGACCTTTATAGTAAGCAGAGGGATGGACTCTGCTGGTGCAAGGGGACGGTCCTGGTGTTTGTTTCTGTTCACATGCAGCCTCAGTAAGGAGGAACTGTTTACCTGCCATGTGGGGGGCGGCCCTGCCTGCTGACCCCTCACACCGTCACTGTCTGGGGGCTTCGGGTGTGTGTCGGGCCAACAATTTCCTCAGAGCCACTAGTTTGGGAGACAAGGACTCACCCTCCTCTTCATCGTCGGGTTCTTGCTCATCTGCGGGGGAGCGGGTGCGGTGGAGGCTGCCTCCCCGATGTTTGGCGGCCTGATGGGCCTGGTGGGAGTCAGGCGACTGGGTCACCATCCGCGAGCGCTGCAGAGCCGTGGTGTAGTCTGGTGGCCGGCGGCTCGAGTGGGTTACCGTCGTTGTGGGTACGGGCGGGGGCGGGTGCTGTCCCTCGGCGAGGTCGGAGAGGGTCAGGGCGGTGTAGCCGGGCGGAGTCGGGGGGCTCCCGGTATCGGCCCTCCTTCCGAGCTGAGGGGACATAAAGGTAGCGACACGCTGATGCCTCTGAATACCAGCTGACGATGGGTTTCCCAGAAAACATCCAACTCGTACAGATGGGGTTTCTGCAGGCTTCACCAACTCAAACTTAAGACTTTTAAAAACTATTTAGGACCATTCTGAATTACATTTGTAGTAGTGCCAAACATTTTTGCACAGAATGCACATAGCATTGAGCAGTTTGGCAGCAGAAATGAGCCAGTGGCGAAGATGAACGTCCAGGACCAGGATTTCAAAGCAAAGCTCAGTGAAGTGTTGCTAACAGAGACAACCTCAGAAATCTAATCTCGGTTAAGAAGAAAAAGGACGAGACACTTTCTGAGCTGCGAAAATGTATGCAACAGGAGACCCAACAGAAACAGCTTTGTATTCTGCACAGTACAAGTTTCTGGTTTGTTGGTCTTATTCAGACTCTTGTGCTACAAAGCAACAATATTTCTAACTTGATGAGCAGTGCTTTCTAAATAAAGTTTGGTTGACTGACAGGACAAGAACCAACACTCACAAAGAAAGGCTTTACCCCCAGCTGTGATGGGTGATGGAGACGGCCGGCCGAGCTGCTTGGCCTCCTCTGACCCGGTGGACGTGATGCTACTCGTCTCTGCGTCTGCGTTTACGTCCTTTCCTCCTCTCCTCTTGATCGTCCCTGTGTCTCCCTCTGATTCTTCTCCCCAGTAGGCGGCTGAGGATGAGGAGGAGCTGGCCGATGCCCAGCTGCCCCTGGCCTGCGCCGCCCACAGTGCCGCCGGACCCCCTAACAACGCCTCGGATGCCGAAGACAGCCCTCCGATGCCGAGCTCCCAGCTACGGCCCTGCTGCATGTTCTGAATGTTGTCATGGGAACCAGAGGAACAGGAAGTCCAGGAGCCGCGGCCGCTGTCTGCAGCGTCCAGAGACACGCGATCTCCCTGATCCTGAGTCAGTTCCTCTGAGCTGGGCGAGGAGAGGACAGTGGGGCAGCCAGCGTAAATACCCCGACAGTCCTGCATTGAAGAATAGGACCTAAAACACACATTAATAAAAAAATATTAATGACTTTACTTCCACTTTCCCTACATTTTTCAAACAAAACGCTTGATTACTGTACCCCAGACTGTACTGATCAGGGTCAGTCGTGGCTCTTCTTTCCAGCCGAGGCCCCCCATGTGGGATTCGCCAGCTCCTCCAGAGTGACGGAGTCTCCGCTCCTCCTGCGCCATGTCGAAGGACGAGTTACTGACCAGGCTGGAGCGGGACGAGATCTCGCTGTGGCCAGAGTCCGAGTAGGCGTCGCCTGACCTGCCGTAACCTGGACCGACACAGAGAGAAGATCAAGACGTTAAAAGTAAATGTGTGACTGAGTTAAAGAATATAATTACAACATATGTAAAGTGAAAAATAGATATTCATGCTGTCCTTGCAGCATTGAAAAATAATTAATGTCATTTCAACGTGGGGCAGAAAGGCAATATTTTTAAAATCAACATATTTGTAATGAATCTAGAAAAAAATAAAATGTTGTGATATGATGCACAAAAAAGTAAGTGGGTTGAATTTTTGTGAATCAATTTTCTTTTGCTTAATATCTGTGTACAAGAACTTTCTGGGACAAAGACTACGTTCCAATCAATAATTTTATTGTATTTATTAATTATCAGTGATGCAGATAGTGACCACATTGTAATCCTGGACTGTTTAGAGAAATTATTTTGGTTTTCTTCAACATTGTATTCTTAAGTCAGTTTCATGCACCCAGAAAACACCCAGAAGAAAAAGTAGTTTCTTTATCAGTAAATTATTCAACTATCAGATTGGTGCATCTCTAGTTGAAATTAGTGCATGCAAAAATATTTTACTGTCTTTTTTGCTGTGTCACCTCTGCAAAAAATATTTTAAAAGATTTACCTATTAGGTTCAGATGAAATGGGGAACAAAAAAGATTCTGGGTTTCACCAACACCAAAAAAAAGTTTATAATACTGACCTTTTTTTAAAATGTATTTTCTGTTTTTACTGACCATATTAGAACCATAACTGATAAAAAAAAAGCCTTATTTTGTAATAAATTCCCAGATGTCATGGCTGTAGGAAAAAGAAGCGCTATAAATCAATACAGATAGCTGCCACCAGGTGGCATGAGCGGCACACAGTGACAGAGAACGAGCTCAGTGTTGAGTTAGGGTGGTGAGGGGTGGGGATAGATGTTGGCTTACCCTTCTTTGGTGAGCTCTGGGGGGAGGTGGGCGGAGAGGAGAGCTGGGAAGAAGCGTTGGACATGGTGTCCTCTGGCTGCCTCCGGTGCCTTTCGTTCCCCTCCTCAGACAGAGACAGGATCTTCTTCAGGGACTGGGGCGAACTGGTGCCTGTGGACATTTCCAATAAAACAAGCATAATTAGCATGAGGAACACGGCCATTTCCCCGGGGGGTCAGGCTGCATTGTCTGAGATTTTCTGCTAGTTGTTTGTTGGGAGGCAGCCTCTAGGTGGCAGCATTGTAACAGAGAAAAAGCTACTTTTACTGTTAGGAAAACTACACCATGCAGTGAAGAAAACACAGATTTTTTATCTAATTAGAACCTCCCTAAATGTCACTAGTTTAACTGTTGCAGATATATCCCATAGCAGGTCTGAATTAACCAGTTGCATCAAACACAATTTAGCACCTACACTGAAAGACAAATGTTAATGATTTTCCTACCAAAAGGTGGTAAATCCTTGACTGGCACTCTTTTCCGGGATGGGTAGAGCGCCACAGTGGGAACTTGCAGGACCTGGTTTCCTTTGGCTAACTGGCCCCGCTGCTGACTGGCTGCTCTGGACACGACCGGGGAAGTGTCAGGTCGCTTCCCACCAGCATTCTTGGGTACTGAGAATGTAAAAGCAGGAGTTAATTTTTATTTCTCTAAATCAAAGAATTCTCTTTGGGAATGTTGGCATGGGCAAACTTTTATTGCTGTTTTAACACCAAAAGAACTTAATCCTCAATTCTTAGATTTTGTTTTTTGAGTTCCATTCTTTGTGTTGCAGATCATCTAGATGTGTTAGACTTTTTAAATGGCAAATATTATATATCAACCACTAAATGACTTGCAGATATAAAGCAAATATAATGCTGGCCAAAACTGGGTAAGTAACAACATTAATTTTTGTGGCGTAAAAAGAGATTTTTCCTCGACATCTTCCACGTTATTGGATATGTTATCATACAAATGTTCACTTTACAAACTCATGGTCAAGCTGGACACTTTGTATTATGAACAGATGGCCCAATTAAGTGTTTAAAATGTACAGTCTTTTATTCACATTTGTGTGCCTTTTTATCACTTTTCTTTGTTCAAGTTTTTCTTTTTTTAAATATTTTGTTATTTCTTGATAAAAACAGCTGTCATGCACTACAAACCTGAACATGATTGGAAGAGAAAAAGATTGTATATTCCCTTTCTATTTACAATTACAGCACCCAAGCATATTTAAGCATAGGGAATGTTTAAATTCCACACTTATAGTATAACAGCGAGAGCTGCGCTTACATGTGCTGATTGAGGGTTCACACTGTAGTGAGAATGTCTGAAGGCTCTCCTCGTTGGTTTCCAGACTTAGGTTGGACAGGTACTGCTTGACCTTCCTGGCCATCTGGGCGTCTTCGTAGAGCTTTTTGGCGTTGAGGAAGGAGCTGCGTCGAACCCGCTTCTTGTGGCCACCTGTCTGGCTTACATCGAGCACGGCTGCATTGGCGCTGCCCTGACTTAAAGAGCTGGTCAAGTACACACGCGTGTACACAGAACAACAAACAACACGGAAAAGGGAATGTTGGGTACAAACAAACAAATAAAAAAAGAGACAGAAATTATTAATAAATAATTAGTATTTTGAGGGGGTGATATTGTTAAACTCTAGTGGGATTTGTGGTGTTTAAACTGAGGCATGCAGAAAGCAGCTTTCGTTTTTTTCCCTCAACTTGAAAACATTCCAGTCATTCCAGGCAACAGGGGGGTGGAGAGGACCGACAGCTTGAGTCAAACAACAGAGGAGTAAAGAGGGCAGCTACTGTAGCAAAGTCATAGTTTACATTTCTGTGGCTTGAGTAAGAGTTGGTCGTAATCGTAGTAAAAGCTTTTACTCGTGATGCAAAACAAAAAAGCAACATGACAGCTGCCTGTGGACAGAAATGTACAAAGTTTCATGGAAACATTTGAGTAATTATGTGGTCAAGATTTATTTTCTCAGATAAGTTTCCTTTGAGATGTTATCATAGTGAAAAACAAGCTTATAATTACAATATGAAAACTGCATTTTAAATGGCAATTATATGAATGACTGAAATGTGCTGCACTGTTTCCTATTAAATGTTCTGCAATGTATAATTTGACCACAAAAATGTAAAGAATGAAAAATATGAATATTTTGAATCTCTCCTGAAGGATAAAACTGAAGGATGAAAAACTCTAAAACTGAGACTGCATGCAGTTGAAAAACAACATGACTGAAGGTGACATTTGCTATTATACGCCCAGCAGTGACCAGTGTAACCTTTCATTAGCAAATTTGACCTTTGTTACAGTCAGTACATTCAGTATCCTGAGGTTAGTGTCAGGCAGAATTAGTGGGAGGAACTCAAGCTAGTTAATAAAAAACAAGGCTTTAGAAAAGAAGCAAAGCAGACCAAAAAGTTTGCAGATAGACAGGCTAAGTTGCAGGGAAGGGTAAAGATTTTGTCACCAAACTTACCCTAAACTTCTCCATTTCTTCTTCCTAGAATTTGGGATGCCACAAACAGCAGCATGGGGGAGGGGTCAAAGGGTTTATGAGCAAAGAGAAAGAAAGGAGACAAAGCTTAGGACAGGAAAGACCACCAAGATCACCAAAGAGAAGCAATTACACCAAACACCCACATGAAAGTTGGCAGAAAGGATATTGAGTGGCGACTCTCCATTAAGAAGACATCATTGAACAAAGGCTTGCTTTCACAGAAGCTCTGAGCACTTTATAATGCCAACAGCATATTTAAGGAAACAGTTGCTCAAGAAAACATTTGCCAAAAAGAACAGCTGCTTGAAAGAAAAGCGTGATGCAGAAACCTGACCGAGTGTAAGTGGACCGACTGACCCCACAGGGATGGTTAGTCGGTGGAGTACTGATTACTGATCCTAAAGGGGAGGACTTCATTATTATTCCTAACTTTATTTACAGATTTTTCTTACCTGGTCCGGAACATGAGAGCAGGGTCCATGTTGACAGACGCCATGCGGCCCACATGACGGATTTCTTTGGCAATCATCCTAAGCTTCTCAAAATTCACCAAACCATCAACTTTGGAGTCATTGCCTGTGAATTCAATACATAAATTGTATTTCAGTCACTGGAGAATTATAAATAAAAGAATGTTTCTGGACAACAGGTCTGGATTTATGAAAACAAACAACAAACTACCATGAAGACCACAAATAACCAAACAGCTACCAACTGATCTGCAGTTTTGATTACAGATCAGAACTGCAATCAATTGTAAAAGGTGAAAATAACTTGTAATATAAAATGATTCTATTCACCTTCGTGTAGGAAGGTGAGGTCCTTCTTGATAACTGGGAACAGGGGAATGATTGGTGGCTGAAGGTTCTGATTGTTGAGAACATTCCTGTACTTGGCCATATTTCTAGAGGGGTCAAAGAGATCCTGTAAGTCTCCAAACAATTTCTCATACTTGCTTGGTAATTTTTCCCATGTTCCTCTTAGTCTGGAAACTGGAGCCAAGTTCAAGCCACTGCAAGAAGAACCACAATTAGTCAAATGTTGGAAGAATATAAGAAAATGTATGCTTATACATAACAGTTTCTTTGTCTAACCTAATGATGGCAAACATGGAGTTGAAGTTCTTGCACTCTCGACAATGTAGAGCAATCTTGATGAAATGCTTTATGATCTTCATGCGCTTGAGCTGGTTGGGTTCCCGTACCACCTCGGTTGCCACCCAGAAGGTCTCATGGTTGATGGACTCCTCGAAGCGCTTGAGGCTGACCGAGCCTGTCTTGGAGCGCAGCTTGAACAGGTCGTCGATGTACTCGGTGGGCTCAATGGCACAGAAAAGTTCAAAGGCTCTCATGGAGAGCTGGGTGGCCACCTCCACCGTGCTGAGCTGCAGCAGAGCAATCTGGCCTTCTCGTAGGAGGTCCTGTGCGTCTTCATCAGAGCACAATGTCTCCGTCTCCATATTGCTCTTCAAGTAGTATCTTTATGGCAAAAAATTAAGTTAAATACCATGAGAATTTATGTCAGAGGTGCATAAAGTAACCAAAATTTGTACTTGGGTAAAAACAAAACGTAACTTTTCAAGAATTACTCAAGTAAGAGTAAAAAAGTATTTGTTAAAAAGAAAAGCTTTCCTCTTTCTTAGAGTTTGTGCAAATTTAAGACATCTTTACCTGCCACTTAGCTGAATACGGTCAGCGAGTTTGGAAAGCTGGTCTGGTAAGCGCCTCTGCTTAATGACACCCTCTGGTGTGACAGACACTTCACATAGTGAATAAGCCTCTGGCGTTGCAGTCAGAGCAAACTCCCTGATAGCCTGGGCCACCACCTCTTTAGCCGTTGTGTCCTTCCCGATCATGATATACCGAGACTGCTGGTCCGCCTTGAATACTCGTAGTACTTGGTCAGACATATCTACGAATATAAAATTATAGCTTTCAGGCAAACATCTACATTATTCTGGCTAAAAACAGAAAACACCAGAGATTGTTGGTTTTCAAGAGTGTTTCTGAGTTTCAAGAGACAGAAACACCCCAAAGATTTAAAAACCACCACCATTATGACACCCAAACCAAAGGTTAAAAACTGGATTTTTCTGCATCATTTCACCATTTATCCCCCAAAAGTTGTGCAATTGATTTAAGATGTCTATTTACTAAATCACAGCTGCTGAGAGATTCCTGACAGAGAGGAAATGGCTGACAAGGAGAATGAGAGGAAGTACTCACTTGGGACGACTGGCACTGAAATAATAAAACAAATGATGGAATTAAGTTGCTATGTACTGTATATGTTCAGTGTTTACCCCTATTAAGACCTACAAAACATTATGAAAACACTGTCCATTTCATTAAATTCACATAAAATAAAATATGTGCAAAAGGAATGCTTTTCAACTATTTTGAAGAAAGTATTTCCTTGGCAGCCCATGCTATACTTGGCTGTCTGATATCACTTATAATGCCTGGAATAAATGCTTTGAATTCCAACTGTACATTCAACCTAAGAGTCTGAATTTATTCGATCAAGGTTTTCCTGACTGACTCAAATTTTCTCTTTTCTTTGAGCTCTGATGGACGATTCCAATTATTCTTCCAGTTACATGAACAAATAATAAGAAAAAAAAGTGCTTCTGTTTACAGTCATATTAAAAAAATTAGAATATGCATTCTGATGAAACGAGTTAATCAAAGTGAAAATATCTTTTAAAAACAAAAACGTTTAACCGGGCATTAAACATGCTTTCCACTAATCCCATATTTGTGTATTAAAAAAATATTTTTTATTGGACATAAGGTTCTTAGCTGTAAGAAAAAAATCATTATAATTAACAGAAACATTTTGACATGTTTAAACCATGTTCCTCAAAATTTAGCATCAAATTAGATGCCGTTGAGTTTGCGTTTACAGACTGAAAATAGCACCAGGTCATAAATTTGACCAATTTCCTGAAGGATGCAACCTTTTTGCTATCATCTGATTTGCAAATAGGCAATCAGAGATCATCAACAAAAGAAGAATTCAGCAGATTGATTTATTTAAGATTTCTGGAGGGAACATACAGCAAAAATCTGAAATAAATCCCTCCTGCTCATCTTGATCCCCTCCAGAATTTAGTTTTAAATCATGGTGCACGTGCTAAACCTCAGAAGTATTTAAAGGATTTATAAATGCACACACTGATTCCACTGAGTCAGTCTCATATTGAGCCCACACCGTGTGTGAATACACACCAGGTTGGTTGTTGAAGTCGAGGATGCGGTGGTGTGACTGCAGGAGGTCCGGGTTCGAAGACGACAGGTTCCCACTAACCGGCAGAGCTGGTGGGATCTGCTTGGACGGCTTCATCCCCACTATGCTGTCATCCTGTGATTGGCCTACACAAACGTCGCTATGGAAACAAGAAGAACAGAGGGAAGAGGGTGGGAAAGCAGTTCTGTCAGCAACAAGCAGAGGGAGACATTTGTGCTGAAAACTGCAGCCTTTTTTCAGTGTTTAATGTGTTTGAGAGTAAAAATATGTTTTGATTTATTATTTCCAAAATGTCAATTCTCTTACTTGTATGGTTTGGGGGGCAGGATGCTGGTGAGTGTCTTATCAAAGATTTTTTTCAGCTTGTTGCGGCCTCCCACTGTGTTGCTCTTGGCCTTTTTGCTGGCTTTCTCAAGCCCCATGACCTGTTCCACGTCCACCGCCAGATCCGGTATGGAGTACCGGCTCCCCTTCTTAATGTCCCCGATTTTTGGTAGGTGAGGCGCACCGTTCTTCCTGTCGTGTTCCTCGTCCCCATCCAACTCATGCTCATGTTCTGGCCGTGTTAGCAGCTCCTTAAACACTGAATCGAAAGCAATGAGGTCAAAAGATCAACTCCAGTCTTAAATCAAGCACTGAAAAGGTTATATTTTATTTCCAAGAAAGACTAGATTAATTAATAACAGGAGACATTAAAAACTTACCTAAAAGATTTGTTTTCACAGTTATGGATAAGTGGGTGTTGTTCTTTAAAATCTCATTAGCTTTGCTGAACTGGACAGTCTCAAAGTTCTGTCCATTTACCTCCAAGATCTGCAGAAAGAACCAGAACCAATAAATCAGAACTTTAACATAATTAGAAAATGTTAATTTTTTAACATAATGATAAAGTTACAAAGACCAGAATTAGCTTTTTCCAGCTGAGAACCTCAAGCTATCAGTCAGCTTTTCTCATCAAGAAGTAAATCTTAACTAAGATGCAGCTGATCTCCACATAGGCACCATGCAGCTTTTAGATAATTGAAGCAAGCTGAGAACAACATTTATCAACACACTAACACTACTCTCTAAACCTTTTTTGTTCTACTATCACAAACATAAATATCTCAAAATTGCTAAAAGAAAAATGAAAAAACAAATTTCCATGCTCTCGAACCATTGAACCATGAACTTCAATTGAAAGTTTGGGAATACAGAGAGTCTAGATGAGTGAGGGGAGAAGCAAAATTTGTAAGTAAGTAAATAACTTTTTAAATGTTGCAAAAAAAAAGTAGGTAATTTTTGGCTTTTCTGAAAAAGCCATTACAGCTTTTCTTAATGTCAATATCTGACTTAATCACGCTTTGCACTTCAAACTAGTACCGGTAGATGGAAACCCGAACAATTTGTATCTTTCTGTTTTGCAAAAATTTTAAGTTTTCTCATAATTTGCATTACAATTAGATAGTTAAACATAGCTTATGAAATGTCATATGCAAGCTCTAAAATGTCTGAGATGCTCTGAGCGCACCAACCTGCAGAGCCCAGATCTCTTTGTCTGCAACATATCACGATTCTGTGACAACTAAAATAACACTCAAGCTGTGAGTTTGAAGGTCCTGAATCACAGGGTGAAGTGGGTAAAACATGGTAAGTGTGACTGGTGTAAAGGGGCTAAGACAGCTTTTCTGCTTCCGTTTGGGAGAAACAGCTGCAGAGGATGTTTGGTGTCGAGAGGGCTTAACACACACCCAGACACTTGTGAGATGGTTTCAAGGATTAAGAGCCTTTGCCTACAGCTGAGAGGCCTGCAGAGTGTGAAACTGGCTGGCATGTCAAGTTGCGAGGAGAAAGTCTTCAGGGTGCCTGCAGCTACTGCAGAGTTCAGTTTAAGACTTCTCAAAGGGAAGCTTTTTAATGCCAGTTAGGTCATAATACAAAACCAATTTCATAAGAGAATTGAGCTTCAAGTGGGAAAAAAGATCACTTTGACTGAGATTGTTCTGCACAGTTGTCAAGAAAAAGACATTGAAAAGCTTTTGAGAATGCCAGAGGGCTAAATAAACCTGGAAAATATTCAAACAAAAATCACAACGCAACACAGACTTCACCAATATCTTTGATGTGAAAGTCACCTGATCTCCACGCTTGAGTCCGGCCTCTGCTGCCTTGCTCCCTGGCTCCACGGCATCAATGAAGATGCAGAAACCTTTCTCTTGACCTCCGAGGAGGGTGAAGGCCAGAGGAGAGTCTCTGGACGGCTTGGTCAGCGTCACCAGCCGTGGCTTGGCTTTAGCAGCACATGCTATGTTTAACAGTCTTAGGTGCCCGCACATTTTCTGGAAAAAAAATAAAAATAAAAAAGAGGAAGCAGGGATTAAAAATACAATAGAAATATAGATTTTTCTCAGTTTTTATTGCATTTGTTGAAAAAACATACCTCCTTCTCCAGATTGCTCTCAAACTCCTCCAGAAAGTGAGTCATGGCAGGGTCTCCCTCAAAGTCATTAAAGTGATTGTTTACCCACAGCAAGACTACCCGTGTAACCTGAGAAAATCATATGACCGGCACAGTGGGTATCCACGGCAACAACTTTACAGGGTACCAAATTCAAACCCAATACAGGAGCAATTTAATGTAATCAAAAAGTTAATTAGGAGGACAGCTCTGCCCTGCTGGCAGTACCTTGTCCCTGAGACTTGGGTCGTGAAACCACTCCAGGAGCTTCTTTCCCACGACCATGGGGCTGGAGAGGAAGGTCCTGTAGGTCAACAGGAAGTCCTCGATGTAGGTAGGATCCACCACTGAATGCTCCTCCACCAGGTGCATGGTGAGACGCTCAGGCGTGCCCTGATAATCCAGAATGAGGACAGAAGTTTACAAGTCGATTGTGGAAAACTTGTACGCCTGCAGAAGACAGTAGAGGTGTCACCTTGATGACAATATGTCCTTTCCTGGTGCCGGTACGATCCAGTTCACGGTGTTCCTTCACCATGACGATCTCTCCTTCCTCCTCAACCTTCTGCATGTTCTTCTCCACCTGGTTGAGAATGCAGCAGTAGTCCTGCTGGGCTATGCATACAAACTGAAAAAAAGAAGGTGATTCACTTTACCACAGTAGCAGATATTTCTAAATTAACAAAATGAATGTTTTGTTCAGTTTAATGATTAAAAAACAGATTTCTCTACATATAAGGGGCTGCTACTGCTGCAAGGAACTTTCTGTGTCATGAGTGCAAACATTTCAGCCCAAGTAGGGCACAGTGGGACATAATAATGCAGGATGACAGGCCTCCTGCCAGGTGTTGCACACTGGAATGCAAAGGAAATGGAGCTGTTCATGGTAGCAGAGTGTGACAGATCAACTCAAATTTGGGCTCCAACCTGGCAGTCGTCCACCTTGGTCCTCATGACGCCTTTCATAAATTCCTTCTCCATGGTTGGAGACACACCAAAGCTGTTCCCCATGCACAGCATCTCTGTCCGACTGTCAGGGTAGGTCACCTCCACTGAGCCATTCAGGATCACAGACCACGAGTCCAGCTGTAGCCAGAAAACAGGAACAATTTCAGATTTATTTCACTTCAGGGCTGAAACAATTACCTGTGATGAATTAATTACTGAAATAATCAACTAATTTAGTAGTAAATTTATTGTTAACTGGGAAAGATCATTGGCTGAAAGAACAACAAATTATAACTGTACCAAAAATATATACATTTTGCACCTAATATTAAGAAATCTTCTTTGTTTATAAGTATGTGCTACTTGAGTGTCAGTAAGTCAAGGGCTGTGTTGATGTTAGAGGTATGTTCTAACATACTTCTTAAGATACATTTGAAGGATGTTACAAATGTATCACAAATTAAAGAAAATTCTACTTTGGCGTTTTCTGCAAGAACAAGTTCATTTTCTTTTTCCTATAAAATAGGATTAAGTGGAAAAATGAACATCTTCAAAATGTGGCAATTTTTTAATTCTCATCAATTGTGTGAATAATTGATTACTAATAATAGCTAGTTGTGGCCCTATTTCAGATTATGCAGAAAATTGTTTCAGAACTTCCATTTAATAAATATGATGTCCAACAAAAGTAGATGCAAAAACTATGCATCCACATTATTCTAACATCTTGTTGCTTCCACAGGGAAACTACAGGATTCAATAGGAGAAAACATGATGCTAAGTTTGGTTTCTACTCTTCCAACGGATTTTAAAATTCAAACATCTTTACAAACTTGTTTTGTCTTAAAACTATATACATGAATTATGGAGAAACCGATTCAATACATACAACATGCCCATATTAACATGTCTTAGATTATATATTATTTTATTTTCAATATTGCATACTGTGCGTACTTGTAGTTTTTAATTTTTGCTCTTTTTAAGGTTTTATTACATAATTGTTTACTATTTTTAGGGTAAATGTAATGCTCACTTATTCTATGAACTGATGTGAACAGCACTTTTACCTAATTCAGATATAAGAAAGATGCTTTATAGGATTGTTTACCTACAAACGGAAGTGATACCTGGTTGGATTTTCAACAGCTGGAGTTCCTTAATGAGTCAAAGTCATTTATCAAAAAGAAAGCAGAATAACAGATGGTTTCTTTTTCTCTTCTGTGGGAAGAGGCCATCTTAAATTAGCATTGTTAGAACCACTGCATGCTTGATTTAGAGCAAAAAATATATATTTTTAGTGAAAAAATATGGCTTTTTACATAAATTTTTCAAAATCTGACAACCAATAATAGCAACAATATGCTTAAAGTCTAAGTTCTCTGAACAAATTAATTAATTCTTGAATCAAGGCCTTAAGAGATAAATTCTTTATCCTTTTGTTCAAGTGCAATGCATTGAAAATATGCAACCCAAACCAAATGCTTGTTCAGCTTTGGGTGCCTCAGGGAACCTAAAAGGACCCCAAGATAAACTACTTGAACCATTCATGGTTAATAGAACAGAAAAAAACATCCAACAAAATAACAAAAGATCTGCTGGTGTGTAGGGGTCACAGAACATGGAATAAAAATGCACCAACACAAACCTCTTCTCCATCATTGAGAACGATGGTGCCAGCTCGCTCCACCACGGCGAACACCATGACTGCGCAGAGCTCCCTCCTCACAGACATGGTCATGTTAGCGAACGCTGGAAGCTGATGCATGAACTCCAGTAATTGCTCTGTGAAGAGGGACAAAAAGAGATGACGGTGTTCAGAAGAAAACCATCAAACGCTGGAAGAGGTTTGACTCCTTGATGGGAAAGAGTAAGGAAGAAGCGCTACTGGTCAGCGTGCTCCAGCACCTCCCCACCACAAGAAGACCCGATCGTCACCACAATCATCATGGGGCCAGCAGAGGAATCCTATTATGGCAAATATCAATTCTATTGATATAATCATCTGAGAGGTCAAAAATAATGGCTGACTAATCACATTGTGACTTTTTGAGAGTCTACTACTCATCATTCCTTCAAGCTGAATTAAAATCAGAAAAATTCCTAAGAAAAACTGAGAAAAGTTAATTTGTTCATCTGTTATAAGAATGACACATTTAAAAAAAAAATAATTTTCTTACATTGGAAAATGTGAAGTACAACATAAAGTACTTGTATTTTTACAACCAAACTTTTATTATGATCAGCATAGGAAGATTTTGCTTTAAATTAGGACAGACCTTCTCATATCATCTTGTGTACAACTCTGAGAGGAGCAAATGTAAATAGTCACTTAGGAGCACGTTCATTATTTCTTTTTATTTAAAATAAAAGCATTCAGATCACATCATGCATCTTCAGTTTTATATTTGTGGACATACAATAAAAAAAGTTATTCAGAATCTCTAATCAGTTTTTAACTCACTATGTGCATTTTCTCCATAATGTTGAGCTTCACCTACATGGATGCCAGTTTTGTTCTTTAACATATCTATCCAGGATGAAGCTTGTAATACTAATTTTAATATTTTATAAACAGAATAAAAAACTACAATAAGCGAACTTTGCATGTATAATTGCTTAAAAGCCGTAATTATTCTCTTGTATTACTAATGACAGTCAATGGAGAAAAACGTCCAGGAAATCTTCCGCCTTGGTCTTGACCAGCAGCAGTCTAGTACACCGGCTGACCTAGGCTTGGCATGGAAACAGCGTTGTGTGTGAAGCTGCGATATCGCTGAAAGTTTAATGTGCTGGGAGAGGTGAGGCGAGAGGATGTGCTGGAGTGACCTAGAAAAGCCTCCTGGCAGAGGGAGGGAGGCAATGGGGGCGCAGCAAGGAGATCAGCGGATGGAGAGAGGGGGAAGGGCTGGCGCTCGCTCCTTCTCTCTCTGCATCCAATGCATCATCCTCACCCAAAGTCCACATCAGCTGCTAAGCCCCGACCGACTCTGTGTACTTCGTTTTTTAAACACGCCTATCATCAGAGCTGGAGTTGAGTCATAGCTTTAAGGGATATGATACGAAAAGCATGATGTGGCTTTGAGAATTACTCGAAAGCCAATATCACAGCCGTGGATGTTTACTGTGGCTCATCTGAATAATAAGTGGCTTTTATTACGAACCAGGAAAAGGAGATGAGTGCCTGGGACACCCAAAAATTTCATTGAGAATATTGAATTAAGTGTTTAAATGTGCTTACTGATGAATATGTGTCATGGGAATGTCATACAAATCACATGAAAGTTCAAATAAAAAAAAAAATGCTGTTGTAAATAGGATAAGAGAATTACCAAACAAAAAGGTCATGTATAGTTTGTATGATTCACTAATTGTTCCATATGTGAGAATTTGTGCTGAACATTTGAAACTCCTAAGAGTCATGAGTGGAAGTTAAACTACTCATGACTCTTACAGTTAAACTAATTTTACAGTTAAACTAATTTTTACAGGTAAACTAATTTTATGTACAAAACGTCGATTCACGACCCCAATGATGGAAAGATGCATTTCAGTTAAAGGTGCCAGTTTATGTGCAACAATCTTGACAGTGAGATAAAACTATCTAAACCCCTTTCTGAAATTAATAAAAATGTGAAAATTATTATGATGAAGCAATATGGCATTTGAATAAGTTTGTATATTTTATTGTTTATTTGAAATATGCCTGCAATAGTCATCTGAGCTGAATATCTGGTTTTATTTTTGTAAATGGGGAGCAGAACTTATAAGTTTATACTTCTTTCTGTTCCATTTCATTCATGATTTCCTTTAGTTGTTATGTGAACAAGCTGTACATCGATGTGATATTAGTATCTGTATTGGTCCTGATGAAAGCACTTCTAGATTGGGCATCAGAGACAATGTGACAAAGAGAAGATCTATTCAGTCCGATACCATGCTTTGTGCTCTGGGTGACCTCATTCTCAGAACCCAGGGAAACTGTGTTCAAAAAAATAAATATTTCAGAACAGTTTTTCTGTCTCGGATTGGTATCGGCCGATACTAAACCTCAGATATCAATATCAGAAGTGAAAAGGGTGGACTGGTGTAAATCTGACATGATTTACTCATATTTATTATTGAGTAATGAAATAAAACAAAAAAATAAAGTAAAAATAAATAAAATGAAAAATGACATGAAATGTGGCTCCAGGACTGAAAATGTTGAAGTAAAAGCCAACCCCAGTGGCTCACCTATGTCATCATCCGTCCGGTCCATGGGGTCCTTCTCCAGGCAGTCCCGGACGATATCCCGGCTCATCAGGGGGTCGGAGGCTCGCTCGATGTCCTCCTCGTCATCGTCCTCCTCGGAGTCCACTGCAGTCTCAGGCAGGCCGCTGAGGTCCATGTCGCCTGGCTCGTTCTCTGTGGCCTGATGGGAGCAAACGGATAAAAGGTTGAGTGTGTGTGGAGCAAAAAGCGCGCTGCGGGACACTGTGACTCCATCAGAGACCAACTTGAAGCAATCATCTGGATGCTCGTCATTTAATTAATGACCAGAAGCTTTACAGCTGACATGCAAGCTGAAGCTGTTCTCCAGCACAAACATCATCTGCAAAGTCGCGTTTCATATCAAACACTGAGATTCAAACCATCTTGTGACATGAGGCATTGAATACAGTATAAGAGAGTCAGCATATCAAGCAGGCTGCTATGCATAGTAACAAGCTAATTAAATCCTAACTTTCTTCTCTCCTCCCCCTCAACAGAACTCCACGGCCTGCCTTGCAGCCAGATCCTGTTCCTTGAAAGCAAAAGATAAAATATGTGCATAGCCAGCTAAGATGAGAGAAGGTGAAGCAGATACCCGTGCATGAGCGCTGCAATTTGTTCTTCTGGACCACACAAAACGTCAGTTCTGATGGTACTCGATAAGAAATCTTACCACAAAACGCAGTTCAGCTTTAGCCGTTTTAACAACAAGAGCAGAACAGGCTGCTTGAGCAAACTGTCCACAATATCTCCGAGCCAGACGCATTGTCGCCTCCCAGACTGCCGCTCTGCTTTTCATTTTTAAATGCTCAGACGTACCCAGTCATTTCTCCTCAAACGCCATGTGGAAAAGGCTCATTAATGATTCAGCGTCTGACTAGCCATTTGGCCTCCATTGGTGCAAAATCTGGTGGGCGGAGCCAAACTGATGTCTGCAGAGATGATGCTGGATGCAAGATGGAGAGCATTACGCATTAATGTCAACATTACTGCAACTGGAAGGTCACCGGGTTCGCTACAGTTTGGACAAAATACTGCACTAAAATTATGTGTTTTTGTTTTCTTATGTACATTAAGCATGTATGAAAACCTCAAAAACTGAAGCGAGCATTAAGAGTCAGCACGCTGTTAATATTTCATGCAGGCTATTCTTGGATCAATGCTTTCAAAGGACCAATATCATGATTTATTCACATACAAACAGTCGGCCATGCTGGCAGTGACGCGCCAATGATGCGGGGGCGCTCCACTCCAGTCCCAGGATGTGGATTTTACAGCAGCTGCAGCAGAGAGGCCATGTTGTTCGATCACTCAGAGCTCCCATCAATAACCTGCTCCCAGTTTGCTCAGCAGCTCTCATCACAGCATCAAACTAATAAACGCGAAGCAGCATGCTTATCTGTTTACAACTCGAGAACCTTAGAAAAGCAACCAAATGGAGTAGCAGCAAAAGGATTAGCATCACCTATGTGACATCATACACATGTTGGAGGAAGATGTTAGAATTTTCTGCTATTGCTCATATAATGACAAAAACGTAAGTTGTCAGAATTTTGAAGGAAAGAGCAAATTAAACGAAACAATTGATAGTTCCTTTTTGCATTTTTACATCATTAGGAAATGACCACAGCAGTTAGACTGAATCCCTTTTTCTATGGTTAACCAGTCACTTTATGCAGGTAGTGGGTACAACATTTCACTGAGTAAGTGGGAAGGGAGTCTTCCAGGAAGCTCATACAACACTATGAACTTTTAGATGTCATCTAAAAAAAATGCCAGCATTTGTGATGTATGCAGTCTACTAAATATGCAGCAGTCACATACAGCTTTCTTTTCTAGGCTTGTTAAAAATATATAAAGCTAAATGTAAATACATCAAAAAATCAAAACAAAGTGGACACAATAGTGGCCTTCGCTTCAACTAGATTTTACTATATTCGCTTTATTTGCTATGGAGAATAATTGGAAATGACACCAATTATAAAGATACATGTTTTTAATATTCTGATAGTAAAATATTTTGAAATGGGTTAGGGCTATACAATTAGAAGTTTAATATCTAAGAACAATACAACCTAGACTATACAGTTCTTATGTCATTGAAAACACATTAATTGGAAAAATATTTAAATTCATGAGTTGATTAGCCTGAATAACCTCATCAGCTTCTCATTTCTGAGGGTTTTTACTTCCCCTCTTGGCATCTAATTTAGAAGAGGATAAAAACTCCACTGAGAACTGAGACATTTACATTTATCTACACAGCATACATTACTTTCAAAGGTTGTTCCGAAAGAACAAATATAGAGAACCAAATGTGCCCTAAAGTAAAATAAATCTAATGCACAAGTATTTAGTTTTTTAGTACAATATTGCCAATACAGTTTAGTTGCACAAGATCAAGAAAATATTTAAATGCCAGACTGTGGCTGAAAACTGTTGATGTGATTATATTGGACATATTTTGAGATATTAAACATTAAAGATACGCCACTGGTGTGGCCAGTTAAGAGTCCATCCAACAGGCCCAAGACAGCTTTAATAGGCTATAATACAGTCTCTCTCTCTCTCTCTCTCTCTCTCTCTCTCTCTCTCTCTCTCTCTCTCTCTCTCTCTCTCTCTCTCTCTCTCTCTCTATATATATATATATATATATAAAACCTCACATCATTTGCTACCGAAACAGCAAAGGTCAAGGATGACCTTTGGTGTTTCGGTGGCAAACAGCAAAGGTCTGAAAACTGAAACAGGATTCAGTTTTGGACTTATAAAAAGCGTGCTAAATGGGCTATTAAACAGTTGTCTATTTAATAATCATAGGTCATTATTTAAATTTTTTTTATAATTTCCAACAAAGCTGCACGTATGGGGAAAACAGATCAATCAAGAGTTCAGCAGAGATTAATCAAACATAGAAGGTAAAACAAAGGAAGAAACTCAACTGAAGTGTTAAAAGTTTACAGGACGAAGACAACAGCAGAGGACAGTGTTTGTGACTGTGACAGAGGAAAACCCAGATCCTGTCTCAGAGCTGTGAGCAGATGGCACTGAGACCCGGATCAGACCAGACTACAGACAGTAAAGCCTGTTTAACCTGCTGCAGTCATCTACAACAAGGCCTGGCATCCACTCACAGAATCCTGTGATATGATGAAAACATTCAGCTGCAACCCAACAACCAGAACCAGAACAGAACCAGCAAGAGGTCAGGGATAAACAAAGAGAATGTGACTGAATGTGGGAAGTCACAGGGATACAAAACAAACAGGAACGCAGCAGGTCCGATGGGGCGGCTGTGTGCTGCTAAGAGGATTAGCTTCAGGTTTTGGGGGAAGTCTATAGTCATGACATTTGGCAGATGTGTGTCTCTCTAAGCTGGATATTTAGTTCACCACTATTTTGCTGAAATTTATTAGGCTTCATGTACCATCTGAACATGAGGAAAAGGTAAATCACTAAAAGGTTAGTGAAAGATTTTAGGCATTTATATCATAAGAGTTGCCAACTCTGCAGGACTTGTGTGCTTCTGGCTTTAAAGTGATGAAAAGGCAGAGATGGAGGCAGGCAGGATGTGGGCTGGACCACCTGCTTGGCAGCATCCAACCTATCTGCTCGCCACCTGCAGAGCAGCGCCGCTCCGCTGTCAGAGTCCTGTAGCCGCTCCACCAGCAAAACCTTTGAATTACGCTGGAAAAATGTTCTGCTTAAAAAGATTATGGAGACTTCACACAGGGATGGATGTCAGCTCGCCACAAGGACATTTTCCAACTTCAGCTCGATTCTGATTACATTTATGCTCGTATTTAAGGTTCGTTTCATCCATCTCAAATGTTATTTTACGCAATTCCTCAGAGAAAAGTGTGATAGTTCAGACCGAGACATTCGTGGTGTGACTCTACACTACCTGGGCCTGGCTGGGGGTCCAGGGCCGGTGAGCGGAGGCCTTACCTGGTAAATGTCTGACAGGCTGCTGCTTCCAGAGTCACTGGTGATACTACATCCTGAGTGGCTGGACGAGACGTGGGTCACCTGTGGGTGTAAGCCGTCGGCCAGGTGCAGTCTGCTGAAGTCTGCAGGGAGCTGCGCACACACACATACATACACACAACATACACACACATGGTCAGTGTCAGTCAGCCCAGCAGCCACCTCTGGTCGAGCGCTAACACACATGGTGACTGCCACGAACTTGGCTCCAGTGTGTGGGGACGTGAAAGATGAAATTGATGGTTTTATGCTGGGTTTCTATAAGTTTCATGAGGTTTAATTAGATACAAAAATAAATTATGGAACATAATTTAAAATTACTGATGACTTGTGTTTCAGCTCTGGTCTTCTAAAGCTGGGCTCCATAACTTTTACAACTTTTAATCTGTTTTCACATCTGATAGACCGGTAGATTGGGTTTGATTGAGAACAAAACTGCAACATTTGTTATAACATTAGCTGCTGTGGTTTTCTTTCACACAGCACTGTGTTAAACAAAATAAATGCTTTGAGCAACCTGTTCCCCTCCTCACCTGAAGAGGCACTGCACCAAGAACCACTAAAGGAAATGACACAAAAACCTCTAAAAAAAAAGATACTGAGTGCAACTTCCTTCTCCACAAATGCAAACAAAATGGAGACTCTGATGTGTTTAGTCAGAAGTTAATCAAACCCGCTGCAACACAGACCGCTACAGAAGATTCTCCCTTTCCAAAACTATCAGCATCTACAGCAAGTCTTTGAAAAAAACTATACACGTAACAAAATTTGACTTCCCTTTGGGATTATTTAAGTCATTTTGAATTAAATAGTTTTAAGACCTATAAAGTAAATCTGGACATATAAGACTTTTGGTTTAAAACTGGGACAATTTCGTTAAAGATTTATGTACTTGAAAGACCCTAAGAAAACGTTGTCATTCCAACCTTTAATTGTAAAAAATAACAGCCAAAAACCCCCAAAAAACTCGGTAATAATCTTTTAGATGTAATTACGCAACATCAACAGAACAAAACTTCTAAAATCTGAGATTCTGAAAAAGTTCTTGTTTCTATACAATGTGGTATTATAACACAGTAAACGCCAAAAAGGGATATACTTTAAAACTTTAACATAAAAATAATTGTGCCTGCCAGATTTTGCCTCAAGTCATCAATTTAAGAGTTTACTAAAACTCTTATTATGTAAAACTAAAAGAGGAACAAATCTGACAAAATAAACTCTCCAGGGGCTCAGACTCTGAACAAAATAGCTATTATAGTGTCAAAAATCCAATCTGAAAATAATTGGGTATTTTTATTAAAATGGTGCTCAAATGCAGAAAAAAAAATATTTTTATGATAGAAGAAAATTCTCTAATTAATGCTTCACAAGCTGAATAAACTAAACAAACACAAAACAGTAATGGGGGAAACCCCTCTGAGTAATTGATGCTGCATAAAGTAGCAGCTGTAATTAAAAATAGTGCAAATGGGCCAACCCACTTCTCTATGGAGATGAATCTGAAATTTAAAATACATCAGAAACAACAAATACACTTACAACCTCCAGAAATGCAACTGCTTCATGATTTTCTTCCATTTTAATTTAGCTGGGTTATTAAACAACAGCAAAACTAATTCTGGTTATCAAAAGCAGCCTAGTATTTTTTAAATAAATCCATCATATCTGATTAGTCAAGTGGGGGAGAGAAGAAACTGGTCCATGGTGTCTGTATTATGTGAATATTTTATATTCCATATGTTTTATTTACCAAACATTTATTTATTTAATACTTGGAAGTGGGATCATTTTCTCTGAGCCCTTTTCAACCTAACTTTTGGCTGTGGCAGATCATTAATTTTAGATTTAAATCCCCCAAAACTCAAATCGGTCTGCTTTAATGAACCAACTTTACTCATCAAGAGGCTGGAAAGTTGGAACCAGATGTAAACATCTGGAGAAGATTTGATTTAGTCTCCTCCAAGCTGTTTGAGTTTAAAGTTTGAATTTCTTTTTCATTTGTTTAAATCTTTCCCTAAACATAAAAACAGGCTAATTTTCCATACCAGCTGTTTAAAATGGGTAAGGCTAATGAAATGAAAAGAAAAACATTGAGTTGAGTTTCTGATTGCAGGTCTTTAATTATGGCTTCATTATGGGGTTTTTGGATGTTGGCGAATCAGTTTTTCACACACTGGAGGCTGGTTTTGCTTAAGTCTGCCAACAAAGTGACAAAGAAACTGAAGATCTTGGAAGAGTCGTTGAACAGAGCTGTTTCAGAAAGCAATTTATTTCTGAGCTGCTGTGAGGGGAAAATGTGGAAAAATTAGACGTATCAATTCACAAAGTGCCTTTCTGTGTCAGCGACAAGAGACTGGGAGCCAGACAGTGGAGTTCTCGCAGCACTGAGGTGTGATGTGATTACAGTGTGTCAAAGATTTCCATCACGTTTAATTATCTGGCTGGCTGCACTAACCAAAATGGTCGACCGGAGGACCCAGTCAGTCGCTAACCCCCTCAGGCTGCGGTTGGTGGACGGCCATGTGAAAGCCTCCACATTAATACCACTGGCTGGGCAACGCTGATGATTCTACTGTTGTCTCTCCATAAATAAGCCAATAATCTCATCACATCACAGTTTTTTACAGAGTAATACAAAATACTCAAGTTTAGACCTGACAGGAAATTCACGCTGGAATCTATGAGATAACACTTCATGTTATTTAAAGTTAAATGACATTTAGATTTCTGAACAGATAGTCTTCAAGCTGTTTTAGGGACCTAATGATTAACCTGCAACTATGTATTAATTATGCCATTTATGTATTATGTTGGAATAAACAAAATATCTTTTTATTTTGCATGTTTGCTTTATGCTTATGCTTTTTCACAAAAGGTTGAACTGTTACAATATTTCACATTTTATATTGAAACATTTTTATTGTATATGCAAGTTACTGAGTGGACAAATGGAGTTTTTATTTACATATGATCCTCGAACCTGGAAGTGATCAGCCTATTAGCCATTCCTGTGGAGTCCCTCAGGGTTGTGCTGCAGGCACAATCATGATCCTGCTATCCTTCTTAGTCATTTTCTGAGGAAATGACTTGCATGGAAGAAATCCAGCTGTACCACAGTGTAAACAGCTCAGCATGACATAAATCATTAAACCCACTGTGTTGTCTGTCAGATATTAAGAAATGGCTAACTGAGAGTTTGGTTTGTTCAAAATGGAGATTTTGAACAAACAAAGAATGATAGAAATTTTGCCCCTGGTAAAACAAGTAGTATATGCACATGGAGACCTTTTCCTTTTTTATGAATAAGGGCAACAGCATTTTAACAACTACACTTCTTGCTTTCTGACCAGATGTAGCCAATAAATTTTACCAAAAAGCATGCCTTGCTGCAGCCAAATCTACAGGCAAGCACTTTAATAGATATATAGAGTGACAAATCTTATCATCAATGATAATAGACTAAATTCTTCCAAGCAAAGAACATAGAATACTCCAAAAAAATGTGCATACTGTATGCCTTTCTATTAAGGCAAACATTCACATTGCCTACACAAATCTGACTACGGCACTTTATCCGTTTGATTAAAAAACTGCATCCTTTGTTTTTATTGAGCAAGTTTGTTCATGTTTTCTGTTAGTACACATCCACATGTAACTTTTGGTCGATTGTGGTCCATGTGACACAAAGTTTGCAGATCATCGTGTTAAAGAGTTTCACATAAGTGACAGATGCATGTGAGGAACAAAGTGAGAGCAGGGGAGGCGGATAAAGCAAACGGATAATAAACAAGTAATCCTTTCTCTCCACTCATTTAGGTCATCCGTCTGTCGGTCAATAAGCCAACGTCCATTCAGTCTTTGAGCATGTGGTGCTGGTTGACCTCTCCGGCCCCTTGGAATGCAGGAGACTGGGTCAAACTGGATGCCAGTGAAACAATGACATGCTCATTAGGCTTATCCAATAAGTATACAGCCATGAGGCCCAACATCTACTCTTTGTTGTGAGCTCTGATTGATTGAAAAATCCATACTTTAATTCTGCAGTTTAAACATGTTAACGATATAATAAACATGAACTACATCATGAATTTGTCATCTGAGCTGTTTCTCTGCTCCGTTGTGCTTTAAATTCAACACTCTCTTGAAAACAAATGAGCTCCGCAGGACCACGGGCTGAAAATACGTCCAATCAGGCGTCACGGGGGGATTAGGCATCGCTCTAAAGCTTGAGCCACAACTCTCAGTTCTGCTTACATGTGAGCAGATGTGGTGCTCCTTAAATTACATTACAGACCTAATGACCTACATTGCTGGGTAGAAATACTGGCTGCCTCTCAATCTCTTTACTGCTTGCATGCAGTCAGTGAATCTATCCTGCTACCCTCCATCATTCCATCAAAAGGGAAAATAAAACTTCTTAAACAGAGATTTAGACCTAGAAGACATTTTAATGGTGATTTTATTCCTGCAGCTGGTTTAAATTAAGGCGACACTATGTCATTCAAGTCATTTGAATGTGCTGTTAGATTTTATTAAAACACTACACTAGCTAATAAATGGCAACTGAGAGCACATTCAGATTCTCTCACCAAGGCAGCAGCTTCTCGCTTTCCTGAGCCTTTGGGATCAGGAGATTAAAATCCTGTTGGCAGGGCGTCTGATTAAATGGGTCTGATACGCTCTCTGGGCTTTTCCTTCACTTTCTACATCTCCATCGGTCAGGCCCACACAAAGCGAGTCACGCTATTTATCATGAAGAAAATACTTTTTACTCCACAATGATTAAACATGCTACAAGTTGTAAAACTTTGGCCAAGTGGAATTACTGGATCGACAGTGTCAGTCGTGTCCTTGAGCAAGAAGATTCTTCCCCCGGTTTGCCTGCTGAACCCAGTGATGCCGATTAAATTTCAGCCAAACACTTTTGTTAGTCTTTCCCAGGGCAGCTATGGCTACAACGTAGCTCATTATCAGATTTGAGAAAACTCTGTATTTTTGTGTGTGAGCGTGTATATGAAAAAAAAAAAAAAAGAGAGATTTCCCACACATTGTAGTCTGCCACAAATAATGGGCCAAAATACCCACAAACCTGCTTTGACATGATTTCCAATTGACAGTGTTTAAATTAACCTTCTGGTGCGATGTTTAAATCCCAACATGAAGTCGTGGTACAATTGAACCAATCGGTTCGCTGACGTTTTAGCTTTGCTCTACACTGCCCCATATGGCTTTGGCATGTTTGAAACAACACTCAAGTGTGGATTTGTCCATGTGGATGAAACAGATATGTACACAATATGTTTTTAAATGATTTATGAAAACATTTGTTTTTATAAAGAATTGACTATGTGTGTATAAGCCCTGAATGGGTCCTTGAATTTGATAACGCTCTCCACAATTTACAACAGATTAACATAGATTAGAGGGGTGACAGGAATTGTAAACTTGACACACAATCTAAAAATCTAATCTTTTTCCGATTACAGAATGCACCATCATAACCACTAATAGGTTGTGCTGACAAAACTCTTCAGTTCTGTCACTGAGGTGCTTATTAGAGTTACTAAAGCAAATTGCTCTCTTTTTCCCATTTGAAGAGTCTGAATTTAGAATAAAAAGGCAATCTCTAATTGCTTACTTTAATCTTGTTGGATGTTACTGGTGGATGTTACAACCGGTAACATCAATTGCTAAAGAAAGTTGAAATTGTCTAAACTGTGGTGATTTTGTTTTTGTTCCGAAATTGTGTCCAACTGCAAAGCTGTGTGACACCAGCTGCTCTTTCGATCACAGACATTAACTCTGATACTGACAAGTACAGACATTGAATAGGGAATGATTTAATAACAACCTAATAAAACCTAATAAATCAGAGTTTGGCCTCAAGCAGAACGTTGGAAAACCCTGTCCTTTATTTTGTGAAATATATTTTCAACAAAATGAAGTGAGTAATTTAATGACTTTTTTTTCAGAAAGTTGAAATAGGAAGAAGGAAATGGGTAATACTAACATCAGCAGTTTAAAGCTTTGTGTAACTGGTGCAAAACATAATATATAATATAAATAATTTTAGTTAAAATAAATAAGCGGATACTGACAAAATCAACATGATCAGAATCAACACTTTTAGCAGAAATGTGTTTTTTTATGTATTGCATTTGAAAAAAATGACATCACTAAAAACTAAAGGATGCTAAAAAAAAAAAAGAAAAATCAACAGTAACTTAATTGTGATGGTTTTCCCACTGTTGCAGTAAAAAGCTACACTAGAAATGGAAATCACAGGTGTTAATGGGTAAGATAAGGAGCCATGGCATTACTGTCATGGCAGCAAATGCTGATGGGAAAAACATTATGATGCCATTACTGTAATAGGATCTGTTAGCCCATTGGGGGGGTATCCTGCTGAGATAAATTGTTGTTTACAAAAGCCCTCATTTGTGTGCAAATACCATATAGACAAAAAGTCAGAAAAAAAAGAATGACTATTTTAGTTTTTTTTTTATCTTTTGTTGGGATTGTTGTTCACTTTTTGGTCAAATCTGAAACTAAAATAAGATATAAATGGTATATTAATAATTAAAAATTTATTAGAAAGCAAGTTTCCACATTTCCAGACCATTATGATTACAGACATTTTAGCACACAAGAAAAAAAAAGTTATTTATACAAAGATTTTTATACATTGGCAACAGTTTTAAAAATTCATACTGAGCATTATATCATGCAAAGCATGTCAGAAGCTTTGGTATCCTGCAGGCCTCCCTGAGGGGAACAGCGAAAACTGTGAGAAAAGCGGCTGAGATAACTCATCAGCAGTGACACATTTACAGCAATTACAGGAATATTAAGGTGATTTTTCCCCCCCTCCACAGCATATGTGCTCTGCAAACCAGGCACCGTCCATCAAAAAGATGTACAGCCTGCTGTTTGCATGTGCTTGAGTGCGTGTCTGCGTGTGGTCGCGGGGTGAGTGATGCCAGCGGCACTGACAGTCGATCAATCCGTTTACTGTTCAAGTGCAGATGGTGTCAGGCCTCTCAGAGTGTCTGCTGGAGCTGCAGGTTGCTTTCAGCACCATGGACAGCGCCACCAGCAAAGGAGCGGTGGATCAAACAATTTCAGCCGGTAAAAAAATACAAAAAAGGATTTACTTATGGATTTCTGATCCTTCTTATCAGTGTTTTTAAATGGAAACTGAATGTAAACGTCCACTGTGATTTTCCTCCAATGTAAAACAGTGTTTATTGTCATGGCTACTTCTAGAGGATTCACATCCAACTACTGACACCTTCGTGCAAAACGAGGGCAGAGGCGTCGTTCTTTAAACAGCCAGAGCTCCCATCTAACAGCATTTAAATCGCAGATATTCCTCTAAGCACAACCTTCATGTCACTGATGATGCTAATAAAAACAAATTATATTTATTTATTTTAGATAATATATAAATCATTGCGTGCAGCTAGTGTTATTAAGCATCTGTGAGTGTGTTTGCACGCGTCATTGACAGCGAGCACATGGCGGCCGTTTCTAGTACAACACACTGACACACATCTGAGACTCAACGGGGGCAACGATCAGCCTCTGATCGCGTCCTTGGTCTGCCCTGCCTTCATTCATCCTGCACAGACTCAATAGAAGTCCGATGCACGTCCATTACAGGGCCGGTAATCATATCTACAGGGTCATAAATGATGAGGGGAGAGGAAAAAAAAAAGAAAAAGAGGATGCACATCGATAGGCTACTTACCGGGGTTTTATCTTGCTGGCTCGGGACTCCATTGCTGTCTGATGTGCTAATGGTTTCATAATGAAAAAATGTTCACCGGGCTAACGTCTAACATCCCAGACCTGATTTCCCCTCATCTTCAACAACCCGACCCCCCTTCTCCCTCAGCTGTACCGTCTCTGCTTGATAGTTTTGGGAGTATCCGCTGTTCTTGGCCCGATCCGGCTCTCCAAAGCAGCGACACCTCCTGCGTTTATTCCAGCTGGATTATAAAAACCACACAGAGGAAGATGGATACGAATTATAAAAAAAGATTCTTTTTTTTATCCAAGTGATTAACAGCCTGCTTCATTTTGACTGTCACATCTCCAGTCAGGGAGCAGCAGTGCGCCGATAAGAAAGCAGAAAAAATGGGAAAAAAAGATGACAAAAATGGCTGACAACACTTTCACTCACGTTTGCTCCCTCCGCCTTCCCTCTCTCTCTTCCTCTCCTTCCCTCTCCCTCGTACGGAAAGTGAAGCGGCGCGCACGCACGTAGAAACGCCTTTTGTGCACCATTAGATTGTTTCAAGCCTGAAACGCCTGCAGCCTCCAGCAAGGTACCCAGTGGTTTGTTTGGAGCGGCGTGTGTGGATGTGTGTCAGGGGTGGAGGGGGAGGAGGAGAAGGGGGTAAGAACCTCCTCCCAGTCTGACAGTGATGCTGCTGGAGCGCTCTTCTGGCAAATTCAGAGACGGAAATAAGAGAAGGGAGGATGAGAGATGGAGAACAATCTGATGCGGAGATCAAAAGGTAGATGGATAGATTGATGAGTGATGGGAGATAAGAAGGCATGGTGTGTTGAAGGGGGGCAGCAGCTGAACAATGCAATCATTGCACTCTTTTTAGCACAAGGCAGCCGCTGGATTCGGTTGGCATAGCAACGGACTGCAGGAAAGCCATTTCCTGGGCGGGGAAGTTATAGCACTTCCTCCTCAGAGAAGCAGCGAAGAGGAGATGGAGGTCCAGCTGTAGTTGCCACTCAGTGGAGATAGCCATGGCAACTAGGCGACTACGAGCCCCCGCACCCACAGAGCCAACCATCCAGCAAACCCCCTACACCCCCACACACACTTCAAACACACACACACCCTCCAGTGCCTTTAGTTGCTGTGGCGACGGAGCCAGCGAGATATGCCGAAATGGAGGGAGGGGAGAAGAGAGCATAAAAGAGACGGTGAAAGTGGCAGCAGAGCGAGCCTCTTCACCTCCACTCAGCTGGACCTCAACGAGCCGCAGCATCACCAGGAGATGCTAACTATTCACTCTGTGGCACAAACTGGGAAAAACACAAATCCACTCAAGATACAAAATAATCTTTTTTTTTTTTTAATTCAACTTGCTTCAGTTGCATCAAGTTACGATACATTTAAAAAACCCAACCTTTGATTTGACAAGAACTAAATGCAACTAATTACAGTTATTAAGGTATGGCGTGAACAAATTATTTCATGTGGTTCTTATGTTTCCATAGTTCTCTGAACTATGGAAAAATAAGGAGTGCATTGGTGATAAAAAAAAAAAAAAAAATCCCAAATCATAATGTTCAAGAACCATAAACCCCATAATTTTAAGAGACAGATTAGACTGATGTGCTAAAAAGTTTAACAATTGTAAGGCTTATGAATGTAGATTTGCAGAAATAATGAATGGAAGTGTCAAACATGACAAATTGTGAAAGAGCTTCAGTTCATGACAAAACAAGCAGAAATCAAGACTGGCTGCAGCAGAGGAGACAAAAAAACATGAAAACTGTACATGTAATATTTACTTATTATTTAGTATGTGATTAACAGATCTTTTTACTCCAGTTCCATCTTTCTTTGTTTTTTTGGTGTTTTAGCTCATAAATTGCTTCAAATTATCTTTGGGGGAGTTTTACAAAAATAATCTACCATCAGAATCTGAATTATTGCAAAGGACGCTGCCATGGGAAATGTTCAGTATCCAAATATACACAATTAACTGGGAAATGGGAAAATCAATAACAATAATTCCGAATGGCAGCTGCGCATACCTGCTCCATACAAGAAAAAAATTATTCAATCGTACATGCCTTAAATCTCTAATGCAAAACTTCCAAAAAGAATGAATGCACAATCAAGAACACAAAAATCTAATAAGCAATATATTATGGGACTCATATTTGTTGCGAATGGAGTTTTCCAGGCACAGTCCTTAGACTGTGCCTGGAAAGTGGAGTACTACTAGCTGGTTCTGGAGCAGCTCCAGTCAAAGCAGCAGGGGAGGCGAGTGGGAGGCGCCATGGGGTGAGAGAAGCCTGGAGACCCAGGATGACATCACCTTTCCTGCCCCAGCCATGATGTAATGTTTCAAAACAAGCACAAAAAAAAGCTCAGGTGGTTTGCAGAGCAGCCCAGTCATTAATGTCTCCAACAATTGCCCCCGGCGGTGGGGGTGAAGAGGACAGAGGACGTCATTACATCACCGCAGCAACCAGACTACGCCTTGGGAATATCAGAAACTCCTGCCCAGCCCCCCATCATTCTGAAGCTTTCCAGCAACAAACCAATTAATCAGGCTTTTATTGACTAATAAACAAAATTTAAAGGAAAGTCAGGCACATTAAAAAACACACCCCCTCAGAATAACATTAAAGCTCTCATGTTCAAATGCACAGTGTGCTAAATGCAAGAGGTGGAGGTGGGGGGGCGGCCTCATGTGTCACTGTAAACATACTGCAAAGTGGGTGTGATAAGCAAGGCCATGCATGGTGCTTTACTTGCTGATGCGTAGCATTGGAGCCATAAAAACCTCATTACATCTCCAGAAAATAAACACATGAACTCACAGCGATGAGATTCCAGCTTTAAATCGAAGGTAGATTTATAGTCATATATTCAAAACAGCACAAGGGGCCCAAATTTTACTTCTAGACAGATCCAGATTACATCAAAATAGTAAACAGGCATAACAAACATTTTATTACATTACTGTTATACAGAACCTTAAAGCGCAACAAAAATTTACATCTTGGAATCCAAGAATAAAATAGACACTAGACTGTGATATTAGGCTCTGTACAAAGACTTAGTAGAAATGTCTTTTTGGGTTTTTGTTTTTTAGCTAAAGAAACTTGGAAAAGAGTTTATGTTTTTCAGGTTTGTCACATTACAGCCAAAAACTTCTCTTTTTATTTGGAGGTAAAGAGACTTCAACAAAAATAGAGCACAATTGCAATATGTTAGGAAAAGGAAACTATTTTAATCATTTTTACTAAAACTCCTAAAGTGTGTCGTTCATTTTGTTATAGATCCCCAATTCAATAATTGCTAAATCAATTAAGATCAGTCAGATTGTGAAGAGCATGTCGGGAAAATATTTTTTTTTTACTTTTGACACAGATTCATTTTGGATTTAAATATGAACTTTGACTAGGTCTTAGTTTTAATGATGCTGGTTGTTCTTCCAACCAGAAATAGAATGGCTGCATTAAACCACATGGTTACGTGACCCGTTATTGAAACTGGTTGCACTTGATACTATTTCGGGGTTTCGGATTAAACAAGGGACGAATACATCTGCACACCACCATTTTCAGGTTTTTATCTGAATACATTGTATCATTAACAACTTAAGTATGCAAAACGTTGTGTGGTTTGAATCTTTCTGCAATGTCTATAAGAAGCTGTAAGGAGTCAGAAAATCCAACCACACATCAATAAACAGCCGGTTAAAAGTTCTTTGATCAAACATGAACGTTTTGCTCCTCTGATCCTCTGAAAGACCTGCAGCATCCATAGAAGATCAGCGTCTCAGGCTTTGATTTATTGATCCATTCCTAAACGCATTCAGTGAATTTGTTTGGAAGTCAACAGAAAGCCACGTGCAGCAAGGACATTAATCAGTGACGTGTCCCATTACAAAAGCCCTAAGTGGCATTGTGAGAGCAGGAACAATGATCTAATAAAGAGACTCCATTTTCATAGCTGCTGTAGCTCATGGGATTACTTCATTTTTCAAGCTGTTGTCACCTGCACGGTGCTCTGGAAATAATTTGATAGAGACACGGGCTGCCAGACTCGCCTAAAAGATTACAGTTGTAGGTTCATCGGGGCAAAACATCTGTTGTAGTGGAGCGCCTGCTGGAAGCACCATAAATCTGGGAGGAACATGAACTACAGTGCTTTCAAGAGAATGAGCAGCACACCGAGAGCAGAAGTAGTTCATCAGTAACCTGAGGTTTCCGGATCAAGTCAGATAGTAACTGAAAGGTTACGACCTGGAAGTCTTTACTTCTTCAGGTTCAACAGCTTCATTCTTGGGATGAACATGATGTTCAACTTTAATCTCAAACTGCATCAAGAAAGGGAGGAGATTCTCAAATTCAAAAAGGCTATCAATGCAGTGGTTATAAAAATAACCTAACCAACTGATCAATATGGTTAAAAACTATGTTTTTCATGTAACTAAATTAATATTAGCAGTTATTTGGACTGATAATCAAATATTACACCTGCTAAAATTAGCAGTAGTTTTCAACAACTTATATTTGCCGTTTGTCTCTTTATGTTGTAACATGATTACGACAACCTGATATTAGCAAGATTATTAGCTGAGCTGTCTGCTCAGGCAGCAGTTGAAAGAATCTCAATACATCTAAAAAATAATAGAAACATCTTTTTAGTTTCACAATGAATGTTTTTCAATTTTTATTTTATTAAACATATTTTAAGATATCTACTCAAAGGTGTAGGGAAGACTGCCATATTAGTCTGTAGTGTCTGATCAAGCAAATTAGTTCAACCGTAACCTGATCAAACAATCCTATTATGAGCTTAAAGCACAGATTTTCATCATGTTTCAAAGACACAAATGAGGGAAACTGTGGGATTGTTGCCATGCAGGCTTATTACCATTCAAATAGATGTTCTCCATCTATCATGCTCCAAACACTCGGTCTCTAAAAGGACCTGGCAACCTAAGCTTTCTCTATACCACAGGTTGAAAACTGAAGCCCAGCCAATAAATTAGCAGCTCTTTTCCTTCGCCTACAAAAGCCTCTATTTCAGCTGAACTATTGAGCCAAAAATATCTGCTCCACTTTAATTCAACGCTTAATGTTTGATATTAGACTATTAATAACAACAAACAGTGCTGTTGCCTTTGCGGTGTAGGCTGAAGAAAAGAGGCATGGGTGTTTAAATCAAGGAAACAAAGAATACTTCAAATAAAAACTGCATAGTCTACCCACACACTGCTTACAATAAAAGTATGAAAAACTCCTTTTACTGTACCCACTTCTGTTCATTTAAAAATGAAAGCTGAAACATGTAAACGAGAATGAATTATGCACTGCAATAGCATTACATTTAAAAAATCATGATGTTTTATGAAAGTTCAACAAGATCGTTGAGAAACCAAGCAGTCACAGATGCAGGATGGGGAATAAATGAACAATAAACTTGTTCTGCTTTGATCACTGCCTTTCCTACACAATTTCCATGCGAGAGTGAGGCTTCTGTAACTCTGCGCAGCTGAGGCAGAGCAGGCAGTCACAAAGGACAGCTCTAAAAATAGGAGCACGGCTTTTCTGCAGCCGAGAGTGGCGGGTTTGTTCTCTCTGCATTTACCAGCAGGTACGAGCGATCAGCGCTTTGAGCTCTGATCTCTTCCACCTCTCCCGCTTAATCCTTTTCCGCCCGGTTACTGCAGCACCCTAATGAAAGACTGAAAAAGCTGAAAAAGATCTATTGGTGTAAAAGCATTCTATATGCAGCAGAATTATTAAAACTGAAATCTTCTATCTGTCACAACAACCAGAGTAGAGATAATGATAATCCAAAGAGCCCAAAGATAACCTTCAGAGAAAAACATGCACCTCATCATCTCAATTTTTACCATTATCACACTTTACAGCCCTATAAGTTGTATAAGAATGATAGTCATCATCCCCTGTCATTACTTGAGAACTGGATGTGGCAGTGTTTTTTATTTATTTATTTGTTTTATTTTTTAAGTAAAATCGAGATAAAATGGATAGCAGCAGCAGAATGGTGTCTTTTATCAGTCCTTCTTATTAACAATTCAATTCATATTGTTGTTGACGTGATGGTAATAGAATTGGAGAGTGGAGCATAGCTTCCCTTTCCATCATTATCAGCGCCCGCGCCTGCAAATGGAAGGTGTTTATTGAGGAAGTCTGCTAGCAGCTACAGATAGGATGAATGGGGAATCAGACGCAGATAAGCCTACCAAACACGTGCAGCTGGAAAACAAAAGACGCACAATGAAAACAACAGACAAACACTGCTAATGGATACGGTACCTTCGGTTATTGCATTCCTGGAAGCCGAGTTAGGGGGCGAGCCGTGAAAGGAAGCAGAAGAGAGGAGAGTTATCAAATACGATACTTTTCAGCTGAGGGTGTGAAAAACTGGAGGAGTAAACCTTGCTGACATGTTAAAAATAAATCATACACCTGGTTTTATCTTTTTCTGTCTCTAGATTAGCATATGAACTGTGAAACCTTTGCAGTGAGAACATCTAAGTTATGAAGAAAACAGCAGAAAAAAGTTGTGAAAGCCAAGTTTCAATTAAATACATCACAGAATGCACTTTTTACCGACAGTTTTAATGATCACTGCAGCACTTTTGACATCAGTGTTGTGGTTAAATAAAAGAACAAAAGCTGTGTAGTCAACCCCTGTTTATCTGAGGATTTTTTTTACACAAGTATAAAATATTTGAAAGAAACTTCAGCTTGGGAAGCTGAAATACAATGCTGGGTGCTGAGTAGCAATAAGGAAGAATGTAGACATTAACCTCTACATTGATGAGAAGGTTTTTGCTGCAGATAAAGCTTGATTTTTGGGACGGTTCTGGGCAGCTAACAGAGTGAAGCTTTTCTCGTTATGTTTAAGTCAAATTAGCATTGAATTTGACGGTTCCTGAAGCTATATGATTATTAGCACAGCAAGAGAAAAATAAAATTACTTCTTAATGGTATTTTAGGAAATAGTCGAGATGGACTTCTTGTTTTGTCTCTGTGGTGACTCTCCAACCTCAGCTTCTGAGGTTGGAAGTACATTTTAAAAATTCAAGCTGAAGAAAAATCAATGATTTGACACCTACCTGGAAAGTGCAAACCTCGCTAACATGTTAAAAATAAATGATACACCAGTCCTTCCAGGTTTGGGAATGTCTTCCTGGAATTAAGGATGAGCTTAAATAAAGATAACAGGGAGAAATCCAAATCAAGAACTTAAAAAGAACTATGGATCCGAACTGCTGTGCAGCATTCAGCAAAAGAAGATCCATCAACAGCAGCCATGTTGACATTTCTTTCTAGTCTGAGTGACAGAGAAGAATCCCCACAAAGACCTACAGAGAGTGACTGAGAAAGAGATGAGAGAAAACCTGTGTGTGAGTTTGTGTGAGTGTGTGTATGTTGGGTTGACGGCTCAAATAGCTGATGATTTTAGAGAATTATATGAGATAAGGTGCAAAATGGAGAGTGACTGAGAAATGGAGATTATCAGCCATTTTGGAAGGGAAATATAAAAAGATCAAGAGTGTGCAGATGTGTGTGTGTGTGTGTGTGCAAATGTGTGTCCATTTTGAACAAGGCACACAAGTGTCAACTGACAGTGTTGAGTACACAGGAGACATGTGTTGAATCCTAAACAATGTCCTTTTTCACGCCCTGATTTAAACATGGAAAGAAATATATGTGAAATATTTATCTTGATCCTTATGAATCCAACATTTCTTTGTTTTCAGTGACGGTAAAAAAAAAAAAAATGAATATGATAAAAAAAAAAAAACTTTAAAACGAATTAGCTAAAAACATCCAAAACATCAATTAACAATCCAAAGCAGCATACCAATGTCAATACAATTTAATGCACAAATGAGAATTATTTGTGTGATAAAACTATTATCTCACACAAGAAACCCGCAGAACATTTCTCTACTGCGTCCATGTGGCATTTAACTATCAAACTACAAGTTTTCCAAAATTTGTTTGTTTGGGGTGAAATTGAGATCTGACTTTAAAAGCAGTAATCTATGCAGTTCTATAAAAACACTAAAATCTACACAATCAGTCAGATCACCTGAATCCCTTTACTGCACAACTTTAAAAGAGACAATGTGGCCTAAATTATCGTGCAACCTAATGTGATGTTTGCATTGTAGCCCTGAAACTGGCCGTAAGATTAATCTTATAGATGCTTATTTCTTTGATCAACATGACAAACCAGTACAACTTTCCTGCACTTTGGAAATAAACGTAATAAATCACTCCGGACTTGATTAATCTCTGGCTTTACAGAGTAACAGGTGATTTATTGAACTCTGGTGATGTTCATCAGCTAATGGATGTTAATATTAATCCCAGTTCAGTCCTCTGTGTAACATAATTCATTCAGATTAGAAAATAAACATGCTTTCAGTCCTCTGTGTAACAGAATTCATTCAGATTAGAAAATAAACGTGCTTACAGTCATGACAGCAGAGTCTGTTTGTGTTTAAGGAATTATTCTCCGTTATGTTTGAATCTTAAGGGCCTAATAAAGTTCCCTTAACAACAGCTCAGCTTCAGATTGTTGTCTTTGTGAGTCCCCCCACTGGGAGCTTCAATCTGAGGTGAGTATGACTTTGATTTTTCACTCATGGAGCTCTGCAGCAGATTACGACCTGGACCCACTGTTGCTCAGGGACAGGAGGAGTTCGCACAGCTGCCTGCAAACAATCTGGGACCTGAGAGTTATACAACAATCTCTCTTTAATCAGGGAGGCAAGTGACGCTTGTAGCAAGTAAATAGGTTGTTTCAGGGTTCACCAAGTATCATGGCTGACTTTTAAACACGTTTATCTAAGCACCAAATTAGAAATGAAGATATTAAAATACCTACTGTGTGTGTTTCTCTATCAACAGGATTTTATTTAAACAAAAACTATTTTTGCTTTTAAATTTAGACATCTTTGACTTTCTTTTCATAGATCTGATCGTTTTCAACTTTATGATTAATATAGAACAAGCAGCTAAATAACTAATCATAATACTTCTGAAACTGCCCTAACTCACTGTCAATCTTTAAAAAGCCTGACCTGCCAATCAAAAATTAAGAAAATGGGGCTGATTTATTCCTGATTTCTAAGTACAAATGTGAAAACGAAAGGAAAACTTTAAACCCTGCTACAGATCTTGATCTGATGACAAAATTAGTCCCCTGTTCAATACAGTCTCACATTTCTCGTATTCAAGGGCGTTGTTTTTTAATAAGTTCATTTAAAAAGTACCTTGGAAGACATCTCTGTCATAAAGAAACAAACGTAATAAATTTTAAGCAACAGTCTTTTAAGTCCTTTCTAATATACACCAAAACAGCATTTAAATTTTGGCCGTTTTTTAGTGTCTCAAACATTTTAACAGAATTTAACCATTTTACTAGTTTTTCAAAGGGTAAAATGCTGTTTAATCATCCTGCATCATCTTAAAGATGGTGACATGAATCTGTTTTTGTTTTGCCTTGATGTTTGTTTGGATTGGATGCATGTTCTACTGGCATATACAGCCATGAAGAAGTTGAGGTTATGGACTGATTTTCTCTCCATGGTTCCACACCTATCCTCACATCTATCTTAAAGATGGTGACTGAGATAAGCCCTTTTCTTCTTTCGCTTCAAAGAATTTCTTTGTTGTGCTTCTCTCCTCCTCGACAAGCCTCAGGCAGGAAGGAAGGAACGTTTGGGTTGTGCCTGGCGTTCTAAATGCTACAGATTAGCATGCTATGCAGCTTAGCAAGTGCCAATATTCAGCATCTCTGTCACCAACCTTCTCCTTCAGCAACAGTATTATTGTTAAATAATCTGCCTTCCACACTGTACTTCTAAGTGTGCTGTCATTTGGTAATACTGGTTGTCATGGCGCAGGCTCCATCCTTCTCACAGGATTTGTTTCGAGCACAGAGTTCAGAGTTCGTGCGGAGATGTCGGGCCATGAGAAAGTTCAGAACCGCCCAGCATGTATTTGGAGATCAGAGTGGGGCGTGATGAAAGCTGGAAGGAGATTACGTTTCTCCTCTTAAAGAGGAACAGATTCACAAAGTCGGAGACAAAAACAGACGAGTACCCTGACGAGGACCCGAGGGAACGCTGGGAATGAGAGGAATGCTGTGAAATGCTTTGGAACAGGAAGTTGTGTGCAGAAACTGCACTTATTTCTTTGAGCTATCTTTTCCCAAGGAAATAGAGTACAAAGAGTTTATGTGGAGGAACAACATTCAGCAACCATCTAATTTTTCTTCAAAGATAAAAAAAAAAGATCAAAATCTGACAATTTAGTTTTGATCTGCAGCTCAAATATGATTTTTTTTTCTATTATTATATGCAGCAAAATTAATAATGATATTTCACAGCATCATTCTTTGTAAAAATTCTGTGCCTTATGTATAAAAACTTGCATTTGTTACTATATCCATATTCAAACACATTTACTGGACCTATTGAATTGTAAGCCAACATTATAAAGAGCCATTGTGGAAGGTTCAAAGAGCCACAAGTTGCAGACCAATGTCTTATACGTTACAATCATTAGTAAAAATATTGGGACTGGCAGAGCAGACTTAGAAGAAAATCATGAATCGATCTCAGTCAGGGGAAGTTGGACTGGTACATCTCTGATTTACTTTTAATGAGATTTTAAAGAATGTGGAGTTTTCTCCAGCTGTAGCATTTCTCTTTCCGCCTCCAGTACATGTGCACTGCCTATCAGCTGGAAGAAAACACGCCTTTACATTTTTTTTTGTAAATTCACTCAAACTCCAACATTTCTACAAAAAAGGCTGAGAATTCAGCCAGTCAGTTTAAAGAGATCAAACATCCCAACATGAATCACAAGTAGAGCGACTCTGACACCAAACACGGTTCCAGAAGAGACTCAATTAGAGACGCTGAACAAACTACACAAATATTCATTAAAAAGATGATCAACAAACAGAAAACTGAACGGTCTCAAGAGTATCTACACAGACACAAAAGTAGAGCAACTCTAATCCAACAAGAAGAAGGGAAATGATTTAAATCAGCAAAGATCACAAGAAAGCTTGAAGGAGCAGAAGGGCAGGGCGAAGCGAGCGCCTCCAAAAACATCAAACATCACAGCACAACACACAACCTTCTCTGACCAGATCAGCTAAAGGCAGAAAACACAAAGTTATCCTAACGGCAATTACAGCGGCGGAGCGGCTCTGGAGCACAGTGAGAATAAACACTGGCTGAAACTCACCGTGTGGTAACCCCGGGCTACGGGCGGCTTTCCAGTGGGGTACGGGTCCACCGTGTCGATGATAGTCTGTCGCTCGCCTTTCTGGTTGATCTTCCGAAAGCGCCGCCGGGACTGTCGGTGCGAGGCTTGTCGCTGAAAGTACTCCTCATTTTCATCCATATAGTCCACCTACAAGCAACACGGATAGAAGGGGAGTGACTGTTTTCGTCTTCATTCACACCCCTCTCCTCTTCCTCATGCTCCCATCAGCAAAAGAAAACAAAATAATAACAAAACTCCCCCATGTTCCTCCTGCCTCCCGCCTCTCTGGCTGTGTAAAAATAGAAGTGTGTGTGTGGGCTGTGTGGCGCACACTGACGTCAGAGGATGCTCGCATCATGAAACACGAAACAGTGAGGAATTTATATGAGTGGTGAGCTGAGAGAGAGGTGGACTGACAGGCAGACATAAACAATGATGAAGTTTCGTGCAAAAAAAGACACTTTGCTGCCTTAAGTTAAAATCTGGTTAAATTCCTGCTTCCATTCATAATGAATGAGGAGAAGAAAAAAAACATGGAAAACTGGAACAGGACGGCTCTCATCCTACCAGGGAATCCTAAAATAGTTTTTCTATCTTCATATTCGGGGCCCAATCCTTCTCATCTCTCTGGCTATTTTTCACATTTCTTGCAGCTCAACCGTTGGGATTACGCTGCTAAAAACCTCACTCCGCCTTACCAACGGCTGCCATGACAACGGCAGCAGAGTTGTGTGCTAGCGAGGGCATAAAAGCGTGTTTGTGTGTCTAATTGCTCTCACTGAGCTGAGTGTGTGCATGTGTGTATATACAGTACAGGCACCTCGGCAGCAGATGAATGTGCTCATTTCACTGCAGCTTCATGGAGCCGAATGGAAACTTTGCAGCAGGGGAACCTCTGATCCATCCTGCTTCGTAATTACAAAACAGTTTGGCTTCTGGGATAGCAAAAGCAACAGCTAGCTGCCAGCACAGGGTGGTGGTGCTAATAAGGGGGGAGGATCTGCTGGAGTTGTCGTCCCATCTGCACTCATGGAGACGACAATTACATGAAATGAAGACGTGCTGTTATTGCAGCGGTGGAAGCCCGTTGTCATTCCTGCACTCTGACAGCATGCAGGTTTACCTCTGCTGCTTTTCTTGGAAGGAAGATGAAAGTAGGGCATGCTTGCAGTTCCTTGAAAGACTGCAGTGCTTGTTCATGGGTGAGATTTTTATTATGTGGTAAAGAAAAAAAAAACAAAAAAAAAAATAACAAACCAGTTTCATCACTTCCTGTCAGATTATGACAGCATATTTCATTGTATTTTTGTGAGTTTATGCAAGATTCCACAACAAAACAAGAGTGCACTAAAATGGAAATGTTACCTATATCAATATCTGACAATAATGTTAAAAATTGACAAACCTAAGCCGATACCGATGTTAATGCCAATGAGTCGAGGGATTGTTGAATGTTTTGCTGCTCTGTGTCAAAAACTATATTGTTTGGAAGCATATATATATATATATATATATATATATATATATATATATATATATATATATATATATGTATATATATATATATATATATATATATATATATATATATATATATATATATAAAGGAACTTTGAAAATAAAATGGATTTCATGCAGCCGTATCTTCACATGATAAGACATGGTGGTGGCAGAATCACTACAATTTTATTTGTTAATAAAAATAAATGTCCTTCTACTTAGAATGTGAGATAAAATTTCATAAAATACACAAAAGTTTGTGTGAAGCTACTTTCATCTGTTTGTATAGTGTGGCTGGATGAAGCTAGAAAACAAGGACAGACTTTTGCACATGATCAGTATTCAGCACTTAGCTTCATGTTGACCCCATCAAGAAAATCAGCATATTTGTACCAAGATTTGTTTTTTTTATGTGAGCCATAAGATTTGATTTAGTGGCTTTCATGTCTTTATGGACTCATCATAAAGATGAGGACATTTATTTTTCATAAAGCCACAGACCATAAAAAGCCATCTTATCGACACAAACCTTGTCCAAAGTGGAGTGATGTAGTTACAAAGTAATGCTGTGGGTTTAGTACTGAGAACATTAATAAGAAATGTTGCAGTAGTATTTTACTAATGATGTCACATCTGCAGCTTTTTGGTGTCTGATGCAACAGTAATCTAAATCTTAAGGCCTGATGTAGCACGAATCTGATCAATTAATATTAGGACTTTTATTTCCTGTGTTATTTATGAAGGCTCCAAGAATAAAACCTCACTCTGAGAAGTGGCAGATTCATCTTAAAGTAAACTTCCAGTAGGTTTTTTTTCATGTCTTCAAGTTTTAAACTATGATGCGTTCAAGTCTGCAAGTTGAAAGGTCAACAGATCCGATGAATTGCATTGGTGTATTAACAGACTTGAAGTTGCAGCTGTTTGAATGCGTCTTGGCAGGATCCTCAGCAGTCTATGGGGTGACTTTAGGCCCCAGTTAGTTTCTGTCCAGCAGATGACTGTTTCCTGCTGCCAACTTGGCCGCTGTGCTTCGCTCTGAGGGGAAATTTCTTTCTCAGCCACTTTTAATTTTAGCAAAGCTGCATTAAGAGGGAAAAATCTAAATTTAATGAACACAAAGGTCTTGATCCTTAATAATATATCAAAAGTATATACGTGCTTAATGGACCTCCAATCTAAAGCCCGGTATGTGTTAAAACTTGATATAGTTTATATAGCAGGCCACACAGGATGATGCAACTTTCACACTGCAGGTGGTAAGTGGATAACTGTGGGCTTAACAATAATCCATTAAGACATGATGCAACATGCGAGTGAACTCATGTCCACGTTAATGACTGCTTTCTGAAGTTTCAGTGGATTTACACAGAGAAAGCTTTTCATACTGAGCTCTTTCATTTTAAAATATAAACTAAAATTGGCTTCATATTTATGGAAGATATTTCTATAGTGAACAACAGGAAGAAAAGAAAAGGTAAGGGATAAAAAGAGCAGAATGAAGGACAGAAGGAAGGAATGAAGCAAAGGCAGAAAAATGGAAGTAGGACACAAAAAGGTAAAGGGTACGATGAAATTAATGAAGTAATTTATTAAGGAAGGAAGGACAAAAGCAAATAAAGAAGAAAAGAAAGAAGGGCACATGGAAAGAATGAAAGTAGGAAGGGTACATGGAAGGAAAATGGACATAATGACAAAAAAGGATACAAGAAAGGAATAGCAATGGGAATGAAGTGAGAAAAAAAATAAACATCTGCAACATTTTCTTTTTCCAAGCTTATTTATCTTAGAAAATAAATCAGATTTCACACTTTTCATAACAGCAAGGGAATCTGCTCTGAGCAGAGAAATGAACTCACCACAATCATTTCTGAAGGTTCAAGGACGATGCATTCACATCCACGCCGCAGGCTGCCTGCTGATCGCTTCCCAAAACTAAACAAAAAGATTACAAGAAAAAGAAATGTCAATAACGCACCTTTTAGCAACAGATTCTGGTTTGACTTGCACTATATTCACATGTGAACATGTTTCTCTCTTAATCTTTGACAGCCAGGATCACTGGAGAATCCCATACATGTTTTCATATTTCTACGCAAACACAGTGAAAAGCTTTGACTGTACACCGTCTCCTTTCAGATTCAGGAGGGAAACACCCAGCTCTGGAAAACTCCACTCTCATGACGTCAGTTTGTACAGCAAGCCCTGCTCCTAATGATCAGAAAAATATTAAAAGCAGCAAAGATCCAAAATGAAAAATAAATAAATAAAATTAAAAAAAGATTCTTAGCCATAGAAATTTTAAGCATGTGCAGTTGTGGGTGTTTGGGAAGAATGCTGCCTTTGTCCAGAACATGATTCCCATTTAGACAAACAAGAGCGCCCTTGTTTGTTATTTTAAACATCTTTCGCTTCAGAATGTGACCCAAATCTCGATTGTTTGCTCATTGTTTGGTTAGATAAACTCCTGAGATTCATTGGAGTTAGTGTAACAAACTGTCTCTGTTTGCATCACTGAGATACATTTTAAAATATAGGCTTCTTAATCAAAAGCATCTATTTTATTTTTAAAAAGTACTAACATTTTGTCACGTTTTTACATTTGAAAGATTCCATCATACTTGATAGCTGGTAGTGGTGGTTAATTCTCCTTTGAGAGATAAAGAGATTAATAAAAAAGTTTTTAACATTTAGATTTTTTTTTTTGACTTTAGCATAATATAAGTTATCTTCAGAGTATACCCACTGTGCACAATGGGTACACTGGGTAAAAACCCCAGGTTAAAAACTCGACCAGAGCTACAAAAACACAAAATCTTGCCAAATGTTCTTGGTTTAGTTTCGACCTTAAATATCGTGGTACCTTTGAAATAAGAGAGTTTTCCTCTAATTCCAAACATGAGGAAACAATGATGTCTGTGTCAGTGATTAATTTAAAGCTTGCTAAAGCTGCACTGTGTACTTTTAAATAAGGTGTGGAGTGACTCTACTAAAGTTAGCAAGTGTGGTCACTGTGACAGATTTTTTATTTTCCTAACTGGAACCACTGACCTCTTCCACAAAGTTTCTTGATTCGGGATCAACGCAGTTCATTTAAAATCCATTTATAGTTACGTTACTACACTGTCCAGAGTGACTTTACTTGGCTTTTAAACCACAATAACCATGAAATATTGTAGGATGTAGGATAAATGCTGTATTGGTCTTATTTCAGGGTATTTGAACCGACCCTGGACTCTTCTGTGGAGAGGAAGATGTTTCAGCTTCAGTAGACATTATTTACATAAACAACCCAGATTTGGGTTGTTTGTGTGGAAACCCTCACAACTGACAACCAGGGTGAAGCAAAAGCTGTCAGAAAACTAAAGTCCAAGAGAAAAAAACCAAATGGTAATTAACTATTTATATATGATGGATGGTAACTACAGTGGACCACTGCTTGTTCAATATTTAAATATTTTTTCTGTGGAACTAAATTCAAATTATGTGCATAAAATCCATCTATTCAAGGATTTTCCCAAAGTGAATATCAAAAATATTTGAAAAGAAATTCAGCTTTAGAGGCTGAAATAGCTGTAAAGCTACTTGGCTATTTTTTTTTTTTGTTTGCAAAGCAGCCAATCCAGGAACGTTAATCATGTTTCTTGGTGCTGATTGGCTTGTACTCCCAAGCATAGAGAGCTTTGATGTTAAGTGAGTAATCATGGGCAATCTTTTAGACCATTGACAATGTTTTCACATTAAAAGCACCGCAATAGTCTAAATACTGTTGAGGTATCGGTTCTTGAAACCAGCTTTATTATATACCTTATTTTTGTTGTCTAATGTCATCAACTAAGCTATAAAACTGCTTAAAATCCATTGGCAAACTCTGGTATGTCAGGTAGGTAAAGGCGCCCAGAGATTAAGTGAGTGGCCAATGAGAGCAGACCTCAGGCCCAGCAGGACATAAACACATGGGCTTGTGGCTCCATGTTATAGCTGGGGTTTGTTCATGCTGGGAAATAATTACCAGCTGGTTGCAATGGCACAGAGCAGACACATTCATTTCTCCAAGCAGACCTCGCTGGCTTTTCTTTTTTTGTTCTAGAAGACTCAGAAACTTTATCAACTCTTGTCAGCCTATCTGTTGTTTAGTGACAAAATGCATTGTTCCAAGCTCCTTTTGATAACTCGACAATTTAAAAAGCAAAAAGTTAAGCCGAGAAGCTTGTGTTACATCAAAGAAAACATGAGCAGCGGCTTGAGGGCAATGGCAGCGAGTGGGTTAATGCTGATTGTTGCTGTTTGCTTTGCCTGAGCTTCAGTCTAACGCCGTTGTAACTCTGCTTGTATTCCCTGACAAACACAAGCCTGAATTCCACCACGGGACAAAACACACCGATGCGAAGAGCTTACTCAGTATTTTTACTGCAGTTCTCGACAAGAAGACAAATGCTGTAATTCTTTTGCAACTGGTTTCCAGCAGTGCTGATTTGTCAGGGAGGCAGTGGCTTTACAGGAAGCAAGGTCTGCTTCTGATGCTACCAGCAGCTCTGAGCTGTGTTTCCACCCATATACATATCACAAATGCATCAGGCTGCCCTGTGCAGACAGCAGAGTGACATGTTCAATCATGTTCCTTCATTCCTAACATTAGTAATCCAGTGCTCGATTTTACATAAAAAATAAACGCACCGCTGGCAATGTGAGATATTAAAGCAGGGATTATGGAAGTGCAGCGTGGGGGAGGAACACAAAACTATCTTATTTGGAGATTAAAGCTTGTAGTGCTCCAGGACTAGCAGTGAAAGTATAAGAAAAAAAAAATCTTGCAAGAGCAGAAATTATGTGAAGAATTGACCAGGATGGTGGCACCTCTAAAATTAATGCAAATACATGATTTTTATCAGCAGAACTGATGGTGCTGAAGTGTACCGAGGAGTTCCAATGAATTGCCAAGCAATGAGGAATTTAGGCTGAAGTGAACCCTGTTTTAGCTTTCCTGAAAACTGCATAGAAAAGGAAGCCTCTGAAACCAGAAAGACCAATTTAACAACCAAAGAAATATGTCAGAATCAATCATTACTCTCGTATTTTTAACACAGCAGTGCTGCAACACAGATTGTTTTTTTTTCTTTTACTATTGTTGAAACCAACGATGAGAACCCTATTGAACCTGCTGCTATTCATTTAGACCTTCACTTGCTTGTACTAGGACATGCTCTCCATGTATAATGCAAAACTGCTGAGAAGATTCTTGACATTGCTGAATTAAAAAAAATAAAATGGTGCAATAAAATAGCATATATTATCTTTAATTACAGATTGTTTTTACAGGTAGGGCTGAAACAATTTATCAGATTAATCGTAATGAACCGGCTATTAAAATAATAGTCAAATGATGAAATAATTAATTTTTTAAGCATACAGACTAAAAAAGGCAGATTGCTGAAAACATATTCAGAACAGTAAAACTGTACAAAATATACACTTTGTATTTAAGATGAAAAATAAAACCTGCTTTAAATATGTTCTATGCAGAACTCCCCAAGAAGCATTGTTTTGTCTTCACCAACTGCAAATTTAAAAAAATAAATAAATAAATAAAAGTAAAAATAAAAAATCTAAAAGTAAACATGTTTTCCTATCCTACTATTAACTGGTTATTCCAAAAAACAACAATCAGCTTTACACTGTATTGACAAGTCAATCAGAAAGGGCTGAGATTTCATATGTTGATATCAGAAGCATTTTCTAGCTGCAGATGCATCCTTTGCTTACAACATTTAAGCATGCACTGAGAAAATACTGTTATGGATTCTAGACAAGAAAGTGTTTGTTACTTTTTAAAAATGAGGTGACTTATTTGTTTAAATTTTCTACGCATTAGAAAATTGAAACAAATCTGCCTTAATCAGATAAAAAAAAAACTAGGAAAATTTGTGCCAATTTTTAAAAATCTTTATCTTGTTGCAGATTGAGCTCCAATAAAGATATCCGATATCTTTATCCAATAGAGATATCCGATATTTTTATCCAATGGAAATATCCATTAATTAAATAAAAGAATCACTAGTTGGAAACCTAGTTTCACATCCCTGTCTCGTTTAGTTGCATGCCAATTTGTCAATGAATGCAACAAAACTAGGAAGTTGGGCATCATGAGAAGAAGTAAAGCTCATAGATAAACTGTGCAAATCTACAAAATCAGAATCTAAAACCGCAAACATCATTTCACCTCCAGCTTTTATATCAAATAAAATGTAAGGTGTTTTATTCCAAAGGTTAAAGCTGTAATTCCTTTATTATCATGAGATAAATGACTAAAGCATGGAAAACGATCAGCTGCTACTGTTCAGTCATCTCTGACAGACGTCTCCTCTGCCTTGGTGGCCCTTTAGCATTCCAACCAACCTGCGCATCTGAAATGTCATTCCATAGGGATCACTAACCCTGAAGCTTGGATCCTGGATCTGATCTGGGTGGATAAGATCTCTTCTCTTTGCTTAGGTATTAAACTCACTAAAAGGGAAATGCTGGATTTTAACACTCCAACACTATAAGCTGAATAAACTTCAGATTCCCTGCTTTTACGACACCTTTTAAGATTATAGAGAAGAGACTGGAGGAGAGGAGTGACTAGTCATGATTCATAATTTGATGAAAACCACATTCGGGTTTGAAGCGCTCTGGAGCATCTGTATCAACTGCAGCTGACCGCTCGCCCACCTGGCAAAGATGAACAGAATGCTTTGGAGGATCATCATGGTTGGATCACACGCAGCCTAAACCTTTACCCTGTCAGACCCAAAATAGAAGTCATCACTGAGGCCAAGAATGTCCGAATGACTCGTGACTTTAACTTCCCAAAATACAAGTTTACTTATACTGACAAGAAAGGGAAGAAGTGTGTTTAAAACAACTAAAAGAACAATTAATTTGGAACATATCCAGCACTTTTACCCCTGCATCATGAGCATTAGGTCTTGTTTTGGTTATAAAGTTGCCAAAGGTTGCATGCCATCCTACAAACCTGAGAAATACACACCCATTCCTGGCTGACATATCGCAAATAACTTCAAAGGCGTGCTTCACATTCCAGACGAGACTGCTTTACTGCTACCAGCTCCTGGCGTGGAGACGAGCCCCACTTTAAGCTCAAAACCCTGAACTCCAGAGAGCCGACAGAAGATGTCGTGTGAGCACTCACCCGGTCACTCTAAAAGTGCTTGCAGAGTGACACGGCCACCTGGGAAGACAACAGGATCCCCCCTTAAAATGTCTCCTCCTGATAGTCCAAAAAGAGTCCCAAAAATCCGTCCCAAGCTCCGAGACTAATGTGTAATTGCGGCATATCGTCCTGCACACACCCGCTGCTGCTGTCGGAGATCTGCGTTTTGTGAAATGGGAATGTGTGGCTCTGAAAGTGTGTGTGTGTGTGTGCGTGTGTGGATCAGCTCCTGTCTAAAAGCTCTGCCCCCTTTCTCATCTGCCCTTCCTCTCTCCCAGCATAATGTTTAGCGTAGACGACAGACAGCATTCCAGCGTACAACTCACTTCCTGCTACAGTCACAACGCATGAGAGAGGGAGGAGGACAGTTTGTTCTCAGGGTGTATTTATGTTGTAGTTGGGTGTAGGCTGCCTGTCCTCCTGTTACAGTAAAAATCCCTCACTTTATTAAATTTTTAGTTTTAACTCAATAGAAATCTATTGTCAGGAAGTTTTTATTTATTAATTATTTTAATTGGACAGTTTTTACTTTAATCAAGTTGACCACCATTACCAGAATGGTATAAGGTTTGCTGAGTCATGTTGAAATTTAAATATGTAAAACATGTTAGAGAATATTCCTGAAACTTTACAGCAATTTCCTCTTATGCATTTGGGTTCCAGTAACAGGATTAATTTCAGTCTAATTTCGAAAAGTAACAATAATTTACTGTAAACAATAATAAAAACTTAATAGAGCATAGTCTTTAAAAATTAGTAACTTCAGTCAGATGATCTTATATCCACTCAATGTGAGACCAATTGCACAAATTGTGTGAACCTCTGCTTAATTAGGTCAGTCACGCTAAAGGGGAAAATATTTATGCAATCACTCATCTTATATTAACTATTTTTTTATTAAATTAATGGTACTATTATAAAATTAAAAATACTATTATAAATTTCCACTTTGACATGAAATTCTTTTTTATTGGGTTCTTGTTAAAAAACTACATTTTACTGATCATGGCTGATTTGTAATAAATGGGCAAAGCACCAAATCAAAGAAGGTGAGAAATTTTATAGGCACAGTTTCATAGACAAAGAGGTGAAATTTAACGTTTCAGACATGACAACTCCGTCTTGATAAACAAACATTAAAACTCCTATGTTAAGGCAGGATGGACGATGTGTCGACCTCAATATACCAGTCGCAGTTTGATAAGTAAAACTGGGCTGATATTACTAACCAATCTTTATTTTCATCTTGTTGCAGATTGAGCTCCAGTAAAGTGGTTTGGTCTGCCATGTGATGTTTGTTTGGTCATGTGACAGTCACAGTCATGTAATGCTGGATGGTGGGGGTTTTAACTAAAGTAGAGAAGTAAAGTTAATGTTGTAAATGATATATATTATTATACAGGTAAATATTGGAATCCAACATAATATCAATATCAGCCCAATTTTTTATATCGGTATTTTCCTATTCTTAACGCTAGATTATCACATGATTTTGAGAAGCAATGGAAGCCTAAGAGTTGCACCAGGACAATTTATGGTTGCATAATCAGCATGTTTGTCAATAATCAATATATAGTTGCATTGTAGCCTACTGCATTGTAATTGTATTGGATCATGAATTGGATGTTCATGATCCAAAAAGGTGTTTGTAGGGAAACTAACTGATGACAAGTTATTTTTGTCAGAATTTCCACCATATACTTGACAACTACCAATAAAAAGCCACTGAAGATGGACTAATTCCTCTATTACCAGCTCTGGTGAAAAGTCTAATTGTTTTCCTATTCATTGATCACATTAAACTACATATCCCACCGTTTTTAGTCAACAAAGAACATACCAAGAACATGTGCTTCAATGAACTCTGATAAAAACACAAATATGGCCACAGTTATTGACATTTTCTAAGCAATGGGAATAAATGTAATTTCTTTACTAATTCCAACATTTTAAACATGCTCAAATAACCTGAGTTTTCTTAGCTTGTATGGAGGACAAAATATCCGGCTGCTTCCCCCCCGCTGCTGTGTACTTTCAGCCAGCAAGATGAAAGATTATATGCTTGGCATTAAAAAAAAGAAATACATTAAAAAAATTAGCAGTTTGAAAATAGCTTTGGTCACCAAAACCACAAATAATCATACTACAGAAATTTAAGATGGAATGGCTTTTCTCAATCTGAGCTGTACTGACACAAGACACAAATTAACGCAACAGCCTGATTTTCCTCCAGTAACCAGGTGCTGATTCATTTAGAAGTTTTAACTAAAAAATGCACATCAAAATAAGAAAGGTTTGAGTCAGATGTTTGAAGGTTCTAGAAGCGGTCTGCTCATAATGCACCGACTCAGCAACACAAAGAGAGGGAAGTTAAACCGTTAACAGGGTTAATAAAGTTCACAATAGAAGGGAAGTTATCGCGTTCATATAAAGAGGAATTGTTCTAGCATTCAGAACAATTCCTCTTGTGTTACTCAGTCCATCATAGAAAACTATAATCTCCACAATTAGCTTTTCTAAATTTAACATTAAACCCAATCTGTAAGGTTTACAAAGCAAACTGGATTGCCTACAACAACAAGTCTGAGTTGTTGGCAACCCCATATGAAAGGATGGGGGAAGAATCTGTAGAATAAAAGCTGAAGAACACAGAGAACGAAATCAGTTTCTCCAAATATATAATTACACTAAACATGGCTTTGATTGGTTGCTAGTATAAAATCTGACACACTATACTTACAACTCAAGTGTAATATAATCCTAAATTAAATAATTTTTAAGATGCCATAGTGTTAATTGCATGTTTTGTCAGAAACATCCAGAAACATCCAAAACCCGAGAACACCAATCTGTACTCACCAAATAGTCAATTTGCACTGCTGGCTTTTGTAAGTAAACTATATTGTCAAAGTATTTGCTCAACTTTAGTGAGATTTCAAATCCATGGGATTAAACATGTCATCAAAGCTTCAATCCATGTGGGAAAGATCCACAAGTTTAGGTATTTTTGACCATTATTGTAGAATTGTTGGGCAAGAAGGCTTGGTTTACAGGCTCTGCTCAAAATAATGCAATCAGTGTTGTGTGGGCTTGAAATGGGGAGTTAGGTCAGTTCAGAACCAAACTTTCTCACTTTAATATTTGCAGACCTTTCTTTGTACAAGGTCAGGTTTTGACAAAAATCCCAAAATGTTCCTATAAATTTGGGGTCATCAAATAATCAGTAATGTCTTATTAAGCTGAACCTCCACAAATTTAACAATGGTCTTTCAAATTGTCAGTTGTAATAATGCATATCACAATAAGAAATGCATATTTGTGTACAAATGTGTAATAAACTAAGTCTTAATTCAGGTCTAGTTTGAGATTTTCTTTTAATCACCATAAGTCAATCCAAATTTAAAGGTCAAATATCCCGGTTCCACGTAAAACAAAATTTCTGAGTAAGCGAGTAAGGAGTTCTTTAAGAAATTATGAGATTTTCTGAAAAAAACATTACATCTAATTTGAAGGAAATCAACACATGCCTATAAAACGCAAACTAATCACTGCTATGAAAAATGGTTTCACAGTGTCATTTCACTCTTACGGCTATCAAGGTAGAAAATAAAGATCCTTATTGACTCTTTAATAATCTGTCATTAAAGCAGCTCCATCATGATTTATTCAGCTTCGACATAAAGACACGATGCCTCTTGATCAAGTTTACCAGACCACGCTCCTGCACTTGCTTTAAATCCATCACCCACTCCGAGACACTAATTCATAAGAGTTGTATTTTATTTCACAAATGGGTGAAATCACGCACAAAGACCTCCAACTTCTTCACTTAATGGCTGAGTCATTCATCTTCCCCCAGATCAGATCTCACTACAGCTACCAGGGAGGAGAGCAGAGGCACTGAGAGAAGGATGGAGCCGTATCAGGTTTTCAACCTTGCTGTCAGTCTAGATACGGAGAACCATTTCTGGGCAAGGTCCGCCTGAAACCCAATTCCAGTGCATCTTTAAAAGCTTCAGGAAGTCCCGCCGGACTCCATTCAGTTCCTCGTGTCACAACCAATTTCCCCTCCGAGCCATTCTGCCCTCAACAGTCTTTATAAACTCGATGGAGGAGGATGTGTTTTCTTCCTGCTGCCAATTCAAAAATGCATCTAATGAGCAGAAGTCATTTTAAATAAGAGGAAACCTGACAAATTTGAGGGGTTAACGGCTGAGGAAACAGTTTACAAGGCAGTTAAATGTAACTGAGGTCAAACACCCGAAATGATACTCTTAGACACAACCTCCACATATTCACTGATTAGGACTTTTCTTGCAGTTCCCCAGCATGAAAACAAAACTGTACCTGTCAGTAAATGGTTTCTCTTTCAAGCAGAGAGGGTGCTCTGCCATTTAGAGCTGAGGAAGATTTTTTGACTGACATCCTTGAAGGCTGTGAATCATAAGGTGACCAGCAGCTAACTAGTGGAATATGAAACTAAACTGAGGCTTGAAAAGATTTCCTGTCAAAGTCTCAGCATTTCTCATGAAGGGATGGGTCAGAGATGACTTCAGTATTTGCAGCACATTTTTGGATACAAGAATACAAGTCAAAACGTGCTGGTTTTGGAGGCAGAAATTCTACACATTTTGATAGTAATGTCAAAATGGCGACGCGCTCTCCCCGGTTGGGGATGTCATGCAAGTTGCAAACAATGTAGCAATTTTTATTTATTTATCATATTTACAATTTCAACCAAATGTAGAAACTTGAGAGCAATGATCACATCAGTTAGCACAGAAGCTCATTATTCAGCAGTGGCTAAGCTATTTCACAACTAACACTTAGTAAAAGCTTTAGAGACTGAAGTCAGATGTTTGGCTTTGACCAACCTGCAAATTATTATCAATTTTACCTTTGTGAAACTGAGGTTTGTTTCAGACTAGATCAGCATCTCTGATTAAATTCATCCATTCCTCCCATGTTCATAAGAACCCAAAGAATGACTCGTTAAGACCCCCGCTGCAGAGCCAGGAGGGTTCTGCTCCAATGGCTAAAGCGTCAGCCACAAGCTCAGAGTGGCCGTAGGTGTGTTATGCAAGCCTGAAGGATAAAAAGATCATTGTTTCCAAACCGCCCACAGATAAGAGTTCCACATTTTACAGCTTTGGTTGTGAAATCCCAGCTCTTTAACATTTGAGTTTTAGGTTCAGTGTAGCTGATCAGTGCAGAGTTCAGGGAGGATTTAGTTCTGTAAACTCCTCATAATTCTTTGGGGTGAAAAAAATTATTGAGTTTAAACAGCTAACTTTATAAAGTAAAAAAAAGAAAATGAGTCATGACTGAATTCTAAAGAAGATATTAATAAGTTATAATGATATAGTGGTTCAGAATATTCTGATTTTAAGTTTTCTCTTTCAAAAAAGAAAACAAGTATGAACACTGTTTTGATGTTTCAAGAAGATCAAACTTTCCAACAGCACTGAGACCGGTTGGTGATCTTACCTGCTTCTTGGAAGAAACATGGACTCCTTGATGAAAACCGAGCCTGACAACAGGATGTACCAGCAGCTTCCCACATCATCTGGGCTGAAAATCACAAGCAATGACTCAAATTACTACTAAGTATAAGAAACAACATTCCAACATTATATAACAACAGTTATATAACTGTGTATAAAACAGTCATGAACACAGTAATAAACAGGCATGTAAAAGCTTTCATTGTTAGTCTGATAATTAGCAACACTTCGCTACAGTTACTTTGCAGGACATTTAATCCCTGTTATCACCCAAATAAAGCAATATTAACTATTCACACCTCAAGGTTTTTAATAGCATATCTTTGTGCCATGCATTTGATAGTTTTGGCTATCAAAATAACTGCATCTAGCAATATTATTATTTTTTAATTATTATGTTTTAAATTGACTCACTGATGTTTGTGTTTTTTATGTGAAATAACCTCCAAACCTAAGCATCAGTTTAATAGGCACTTACATAAACTCATCTTTATATTTTACATCAACATTCTCATGTACACATTTATTAGTTTTATCAATAATACTGTCATACAGCATAAATAACATAATAAAGCTAGAAAAGAGCTTCTTAAACATGAATATTAAACAACTCCAGCCCCTTTTTTGAAAGTGTACAATTTATTTTCTCCTGGATCAAACGTTCATAGATTTTGCCTTAATATTTCAGTTTGTAGTGCTTTGTGGAAGAACAATGACTAAAAAGGAAACAGAAAACAAAGAACACTTCCTTGGAGACGCACAGATGAAGTAGCACTATGAATGAACAAACCACCCACAGCATGACCCTGCTGAGGGATGCAGACAGAGAATCTGGGCGCTATAGACGTAAACTCACACTGACCCTCACGTGATGTAGTCGGCATTCTAATCCTTACAAGAGGAAAAACAAACAAATCCTGAGAATAAGTCATACCCACATGCAAGGAACTTGCCTTCTGTTGAATCTTTATGAATATTTGTTTTAAGTCACCAAGTTATGCAGCCTCAAACCATAAAGCAGTTAGCTGGAAGGTCATCTCGGCTGGCCAGATATTTAGCTATTAGCATGTCATGACAGTTACTGTCCAATTTGAGGGCTAAATTGGACTTTAAAAAAAACAGCAAGGGAAACAGAAGGGAAATGTGACACTGGTTTGTGCTTACAGAAAAGTAAAGGATTGGTAAACCTGTTATACACCTGCTTCTATACAAGAACGTACATTTACAACCAACACCTCCGTGCTGCTAACTTGTTCTTTTTTTTTATCATCTCTACCTCCTCCTCTCCACACTTTCTCCTGACAAAGTGTAAAATCTCTCATTTATTTCAAAAGGAATGGATGCTCCATTTTCCACCATCTCTTCCCACTCTCCCACATACTCACTCCATACTTTCATGATCCCTCTCTGCATTGGAATGAGCACAAACAAAACCTTCAATTATTAATAACCAGCAAGCACAAAACGAAGGAAGTGCCTAACAGGAGGAGGAGAGCGCACCAAAACAAAAAAGATGCAGCAAGAAGATTAGGATGTGCTGGGATGGCTTGACTGATCTGGGTCATCCATACAGGGAGCAATAGTCAAACGCTAACACTGTAATAGCCCACGGGGAGGCCTGGAACATCAGGGAGTCTGCTTGTGCGTGCGCCATGGAGGTGGAGAGGTGAAACCTTGAAGACAGAACCCTTCCAGTAAGTAGAGTTTCAGAAACTGAGCTTGACTCATGAAACATGAATCAACAATTAAACTCCCCTTATGATAATCAATGATTAGTACAATCCCAGTTCAGAAGTTTATAACTGTGCACTCCTCAGATTTCAGCATGATAACCACTTCCCTTATGACAGCACTCAGCTGGATTTGTCTGGTTTGAGCTCCAACTCCAACATCAGCTGAAAAAAGTGGATTTTCTTTAAAAGTTTTTTGCTAATTCAAACATTTTTTAAATCTTTGTCATATGGAAACTTACAAGGGTATTCCAAATCATTAGCTTTTTATCTGTTAGAAGTTATTCATAAGACATATGAGTAACTTTTAACCAAAATGTTCAAAACAGTCAAATATTTTACATTCTGAGAAGTGTTTTTTAGCACTAATGTACATTATTATCAAAGTAGACATAAAGTCAAAAGTAGATTTATACTTTCACAGATGAATAAAACTATAAATACAATAAAAGATACATAAAAATTTAGATTTAATTTTTATTCAATCCTTGCAGGAACCTGACAGGATATAAACCATCTAGAATCTAGAATCTTAAAAAAAAATATGGAGAATTTCTGTTTTCAGATGGGTTTAAAATCAATAATTAATCTTAATACAAATGATGCTTAATAAAATTATTTAAACAAAAGCAGCTGTTGGATTTTAAGTGTTTTTAACATGACAATTATGATATCCTTATATGTGAAGCAGTTCATACTACAATGGATTCCCAAACGGCCAAACTAAGATGTCAGAAATGTCCACCAAGAACAACAGAATGTTACACAGAACGAGGAGTTGCAACACAACGGTGGTTTTCTCTCCTCTGAAAATAAAACAGCAGCGGTGACCATTAAGATGTTATTGTACGGCTGCTTTCACCATCAAATTCTCCAGAGACTCAAAGCCACAATATATGTGTAATGTTACGAAATAAAGCTACAATAAACAGAACCAAAAACAGCTCGAGTGTCAGGGTGAGAGACATTGTTACCTTAGTGGAATTTCACAGAACAGAATCGAATATTTCCTCCTTATCCAAACCTGTTCTGTCTGTGCTGAATGTTGGTTAGCTACCAAAATGTGAAGAGATTTTAATGAGGTTGCTTTTCCCCACAAAGAGCATCAGAGCTGCTCTGTGAGCCTCACAAACATAGAAAATGTCAGTCTGGTTAAATGTACAGTGCTGTGAAACATTATTTACCCCCCTTTGTTTTAGTGCTGTTGACAAAGATGTTTCAGATCATTAAATACATTTATTATAAAAAAGATAAACTACACAAATTTAGTTTTCAGTGACAATTTCATTTATTGAGGGGAAAAAGACCTGAATAATCTTTCAGAATTCTGCACTTTTTGTCATTAGTCTTATGACCTAAGAGGAAATCACTGGTTGTTATCGTGATTTAGGAACTTGGGATCAGCTGTTATTCGCACCATCAGCAGTTTGTGAGCCAACACTGATGTAATGTCCAACATGTGGTGACTTCTCCTCCAGTTCACAGAGACCAGCTCATATTTGCACAAAACAATGTTTAACCAACTGGTCAGAGATTTGAAATGTTCAATGGACAATTTCTGATCTCTAGTTTTTGGAAAGCTTGTAAAAGCCAAACTTTTCCAAGCTGGTTCATAAGTTTTTATGAACCAAAGTCATTTTTCACTTTTAAGAACTATAACTTAAGAATATAACGAGAAGCTCAAAGGAGGGGATAAAATCAGTTTTTTTTTTATTGCAAACAGATGTTAATACAAATAATTATGAATAGATTTAACGAATGTCTAAAGTTTTTTAGGAACGCCAGAGCTGGAACTCAGAGGTGCTTTTGTGTGGCTGTGGTTTCTGGGAGATTCTGTTGATATATGTGGCAAATAATCAGATATTGCTTTAAGAATTAAAAAAAAACAACAAAAAACTGAGCTCATTTTTGGTATAGTCATACAAGCGGAGACTGATATGTCTTTTGGAGATGATTGAGAGGTCAATGGAAATATTATGGAAGCATCCACATGCTTGAAATGTTGCACACTTCTTAAAACCTTGACAGTGGTTTCCCAGCCTTTGTGTTGCTACCATGTGGGTGATAACTACCCCATGCTGCATTTTTCTCCTTGTCCTTTTCCTGCTGCGATGGTGGCACAGTGGTGAACTGGGGCTCTCATTCAGAACCATCAAAGTGTGTGTGCATAAGGGAATAAAGTTCAAAGATCTCGTGCATGTCACTACCCCAATTAGGATTGTATCTCAACCAGTAAAACTCAATGTTTTGGCACTTGTTGGTCAGATGCAGTTACTGATAGCTGTTTAACTTCACATGCCTATAGACAGATACGGCCTCTACCATCATGCAGCATGCCAGAGCTGCCTTTCCTTTGCGGCCTATGCCTTCAGGATGTACAAGAACCTGTCAGATCCTTTCTAAAGGTTTCCTCTGAAAAGAGACCCACCTCTCAACTGGTCATTTCAAACCACAGAAAAACTCAATTCCCTGTCTTTATTTTTATGGTTTCATTCATATTTTACCATACAGTGCTTGTAGCAATGATATAGAGGATTAATGACTAATAAACTTGTTACCACATAAAAATTCTCAAAATATATATATTTTTATTTGTACTTTCTGCTGGATAAATGTAAACAGCTTAAATTTAATCAGGGCAACACATGAGTCAAATATCTGTAGTTATAGGCATTCCTAGAAGACAGAAAAATGTTCCCACCGTTGAAAACATTGATAACATTAATGTTATGGTTGAGCACAATAATGTTACGACCGTAAACCCTGGGAGGTTCTGCTTCTATGGGATGTCATGTTTTCAGAAGATATTAAATGAGATTGCTCATATCTGTGCATAAATATAGTGTGAGCACTCCAGGGAGCTCCTCAGGCAGTAAACATGAGAACTGTTTTTAGAGCTACTGTCTTCGTCTTCCCATCATTACTCCAGGACCGCCGACAGCCACCGACATTCAATGATCTTAGAAGTGAGCGCTTCATTAACTAACTTCTGGAAAATTTCTCTGTAGGAGGGAAAAACTTAGAGTCCTGGTTTAGCCTAATGTAAAAAATCGGATGGTTAAAGAAGAAATCCTCGTCTCATTTTTTTTTTTTTTTTTGTCAAACTGCTTCAGCCATATGATTACCCTAACAGCCCTCTTCCCTCATTTGTTTTACAACCCTCATTCCACAACATATTGCTGCTACTGTTCTAAATAGATAAAGACGTGATAACAGGCAGTAAAAGGTTTGTTTGATCCAGAGGAAAGGTCCGATTGAGTTCCCACACATGACAAAACTCAATGAGAATCTCTGCTGTTTTAACATCGCACACGATATAAATAATAAATTAATAAATGCAAACAGACATGCAACAGAACAGCTGTGCCAAAGTCATTGGAAAGAAAATGGCTACAGGCTTAGAAACATGTAATGAGGATGAGAGAAATAACCTGCTGTGTTTCTGAGAAGGTTTTTAGTTCACAGATCTATCAGAGTGGAGCTTCTACCGACGTCACTGTTTCTATGAGAAGTCAGCTACAAGGCACACAGACTGACTGGTTATAATCCTCATCTACTTTCTGAATGTGCCACACCTCTACGAAAGCTTCACTGAGGTCAGAGAACCAGGTTCCTATCTGGTTAAATAAAAACAGTATGCTTGGAAACTTGAAGAACTTGCATCTCCTATTTTAAATTTACATAATGGATGATGAACTGATCCTTGGATAGATGGACAGAAAGAAAGATGAGCTGTGTGAATGGATACAGCTTCCATGGGAAAAGGACACAGTCTGGTTACTGTTTTGAACTTTTCCATACATGGAAGATCCCTGAATAAAAGTCCTTGCTGTTCCAGATTTAAGGACCGAATGAGACCCTGGTTTATTACAGCAAAGATTTTCAGACCTTTGTGAAGGTAGAAAAGATCGGTGTCGTATTTAAGTATCATCCTATTGCCGAGTTCCCAAAATTAAGAAAATCAGGGCTGATTTATCAGCGCACCAATAATGTTTACAGCTCTGATGGGAAACATCCAGCAACACACAGGACTAAAATAACTCAACCAATTAGAAGATACACCACACTATTGACTGTGTGGAGGTTTTAACTCAATTCCTTGTTTCAATGTCTTTTGTTTTCAGATTGTTAGTTTATCAGTGTGGTTAAAAGTGGTATTGGAGTATATTTCGCTAATCATTCTGAAAATGCTTATTAAAAAAAAACATTTTGGGTTGCTTTTTGGTTTATTTCCTTCAGTAGTTTAGGAGGATTGTTGATCAAAGATACTTTTAAAGATTACAAAACTGTATAACTTATTGTAAACAACATAAACAAAAACTAGAAATGTTTATGACATTTCCATGTGCAGTTCCAGAGAGAATCATGCTCAACGATTGAATCCATTATTCAACCACTACTTAATATGTAGACCTTTTGTTTGCTCAGCTGCTAAAGCACCGGGAGGACTTCTAGGAAGGTGTCGGGTCTTCTTCATTATCTCCTAAAACACATAGGAGGAATGTGAAGGAAGAAAAAATAACGGACACTGAACTCTTTCCAGCCTGTGGAAATGCTTGGAGTTAATTAACAGACTTCATTCTCACCATGGGTGTTAGGAAATCGTCAGCATGTGACAGCAGTCAAACACTAAGTGTTGATTCTGTGAACTGCAGCAGTGGCAGCCTTTGGAAACTGATCTAACGCATCCAGAAGCTTTCAATACACCTCCCTGATTCAATTAAACCATAAATTATATATTAAAAGAGGAAATGTGAAGCTGTGACCAGCTACCTTACTGCCTCTGCTGTGAAAGATATTTTTTCTCTTTTTAGCGAAGCTCAGATCTCCTGAAACTATGTTTACTCACTGACTGATTGCCTTAACTCCGTCTGCACTTTAGACATTTGTTTTCATTTGCCTGCAATGTTTTGTTTGCTCTGCTGTGTGCAGCCATCCTGTTTCAGTTCATCAATAACATCCAGTTATTGCCGGGGTCAAAGCCCATTTTAAATCTGTTACTTGCTGCATTAATGAATGCGCACGCAGTAGGACTTACTAGTAGAGCACTTCGTTGGCCTCGTGTCTCTCGTATCGCACCGTCTCGCACATTATTCTGTGGAAACAGAGCAAGAAGGAAATCAGTCACCTGCAGTAATATCACATTTATTACAAAATTAAAAATAATTTCATAAAAAATCTTTAGAGATAAATATTGATTCCATGTTACATTCATAGACACGTCCAGGACATTTTCTCAGATTTATTTTCCACCACTTTTATAGACATGCAGTAAGTACATTGTCAGGTGCTTAATACTTTTATAAATAGCTGGAAGAAAGTGCAGCACGCTTGATGAAGAGAAAAAAGAGACAACTTCATACCAACAGTCAGACTCTGAGCTCCAGGTGGAAAAAAAGTCTGATTCGTCTTCAAACATTTCTCTAGTTCATAAAATCCAATTAAATACTAATTTAGAGCTTCACAATATACTCAGCTGTATTGTTCATCAGCATTTCAATACGTATAACATCATAACTCAAATGACGACTGTATTCAATATTTTGTGGGCCATAATATTAGGGACATGCAGTGACTAGGTGGAAGTCTCATCTCTGGTCTTTTGCTGACATTGATGCACAAATCTTAGTTACCAAACTGTTTGAGCTCACTTAAACATGATAGAAGAGCAAGAAAAATGTGGATCCATCACAAAAATATTGCAACCAATGTTTTTGTTTTTAAAGGCATCTCTTTAAAAACAAATGAACAAAAATGGATTAAGATTTGTAGCATAAGAGGAGAGCAGTTTATTCCACTGTTTCAGAACAGCTTCTGGAAAAGCACAACTTCCTCCATTTTTGTTACTAATCCACCTCATTTGCTTTTGCCACTCCTCTTTAACTCTGTCTGGTTAAAAAGGTTGGCTTCCTTCTCTGCATCCACAATGCTTCCTTTTCAACTTCTCTGGGATCATAGTTCAAGTATTATTTAACCTTTTGAGATGTCATTCAGCAGCTTACAGATGAAGAAACAGCACCTTACTGCCAAGCTTACACATCACAACAACTGACGAGGTAAAATATGTTCCAACAATCATCAACATCTGCTAATGTCACATGTCATTCATCCTAACAGGTCTCCCATTGCCTTTGTGACAACAAAATGATATGCAGCAAATCTATACTTCATTCATCCTGCCATTAACCACCTGCAGGGAGGCAGCTTGAGCCTCTGAGACTTTCTTAGAAGGCAACACAACAGTGAAATGTTTACTTTTAGATTAGAGGAGTTAACCTTGAAGCTTAAAGCCAAGATTTGGCACTGACTAATCTAGAAAATAGAAAACTTTTATCTAGTCCAAATAAACAAGATTGGGCAATTGACCTAGCATGCACAACTCTCTGCTCAAAGTGGCACCATGTTAACAGTCATGTGCATTTCACAAGCAGCACGTCTCATTTTTGAATCTCATGGTTCAACTCCATAAACTTTTAAAAAGCAATAGAGAACTTTTCCCCATATGTTTGTGTCGGAGAACTGCAGTAAAATCAACTGCGGCGGGAAATCTAGTTGCACAATATTCAAAACAAACTAAAAAAAAAAAACTGTTGGAAAAAGTAGCTGTGAAAGAACCACAAGAGAAAAACAAGACATTCTTTGCGAGAAAAAACGTTGAGAAAAAAGGACTTTACATAATCCCATAGTTTGTGGGATGTCTGGAAATTGGCAGGAGTGGTGGGCTGGTCTGTGGGACTACGAGAACATTCCTGGGGATCTGAACAGGCAGGACCACGGCGGGTTAGTGCTGGGCGGGAGGCCTCTGAAGGCTCAGGCGCTGGAATGTTCTCGCTCACGAGTCGCACGCTGAAACATTGTTCCCTACTCCATATAATCCCTGTGCGTGCACACAGGCCAGGGTGGGAACAGACCTCTAACACACACTGTTTGGAGAGCGAGGCAAAATAGGCGGGGAAGCTGAGATTAAGAAAAAAAAATCTACAATTTTCACACATCAAATCGGTTGAATGAATGTGGATGCAAACCAACAACTAGAAGAAATTTTACTGAACAAGGTTAGAATGTCCAATTTAATGAAATACAGATGTAGCAAAAAATTAAAATAAAGAACATTGTATAGTGTAGATCATCAGGTTTTCAATGTGGATACAGATTTTCATTTTTTATATATATATATATATATAATCTATATAAATTATACATTGTATATTAATTAATTAATTAGATATTAATTAGTTCCATTATATAAATAAATTATATATTTCTTTGTTCTTTGGGCAGCTCTACTTGAATTTAACAGACTTTTTCAACCTTGAAAATAAAATGTAAGCTGGAAGAGGGTAAACAATCGAAAGCAGATTGACTAAACAAAAAGATAGGAGTCAAGAAGAAGAGTCATTAGGTTAATGTGGGAAAAAATTGGCTAAAAATAATTAGATTATTGTCAAATCACCTATAAGATGTGATTTTAAGGGTCTCAGATTTTTATTCAGTTTTATTTTAATATTTGGTAAAAATTATATTAAAATATTCCAGGTACCAAGTCTTTGGAGACCTTAGAGAATAAAAAGACCTTATTTTCAGTCCTTCCTCAGCGAGCTGCTGTTAAGTTTTCCATCCTAGATGTATACCGATAGAACATGTTTGTATCAGAATATCTACGTTTGGCAGACACTTGCCTCAGCTGGTGCTCCCGCAGGTTGGACAGAGCCTCCATTCCATGGAGGTACGAGTAAACGATCTCCAGGTCCTGAGGAAGAGGAGCAGAAGGTCAGTCGGACATAAACCCGTGCCAACTTAATCACAAGAGCTGTAAAAAGTTAATGAATCATTTGTTCAAGCTCTGTTTATATGTTCTTGTGTAAATTATTCAACATCATAACTGATTAAATCATCAATAGTTTGAGAAATAATTTTCTGGCATCCCTGGGCTGAAATTATTCCTCAATAAAGCTTATCTAATATTGTTAACATTATTCTTGTTAAATGAGTGTCACAACAAATTGATGCATTCGCTTCAATAGTTATAATGCTGCTAGTTCATGCTGCAGAACTCTTAACAAGCTTCATTGACTTGTGAGTCTGAACGTTGGAATAAATGGCAATAAAGCAGCAGCAGAAGGGGACGAAATAAAAAAAAGATCCACGGCTCAACTATAAACTCTATTCAATTACTTCATCAAGTGACCCAGTGAGTAACTCTGGGTTGGTCTGGCTACTGTCCAAGTCTGAGGTGAAACAAAGTGGCCCTCTCCCATAGCTGGCAGAGAGCACAGCCACCCCACTGTCTGCTGCTGCACACTGGGCCACAGACCTCCAGGCCCCGAGTCTGGGCTGGAGCTGCATGACTGGTGGAAGCTACTGGGAGGCCTTTGTAGGCAGAAAACTGGAGGTAGATGTGGCGACAGCAGAGCGTCGGGACAACAGAGCACTTGTCCTGAGACACGGCCAGACGTCCAAATCAAGCCACACTGAACGCACAGTTTGTCTCTGGGTTAAGTGTCTCACAGCAACAATCCTGGAATTATTGAACATTTTGTGATATGGAGACAACTGTCAGAGTTTATGCTGTGTGTGAGAAGACTGTCAATGTTGCATTCCTTCATGGAAAACAGAATGGATAAAAAAGACAATCACTTCACTTTATAGAAAGATAAAAAAAGAAAACAATAAAACAAATAAATAGCATTTCTTGGTTTCAGTGGCTATAAAATGAGGAAAGGTAAACATGTTTAAGATGTCAGTTAAACAACATGCATTAAGTGTCTATTACATGGTAATTCACAGATAAATTAATGCTGATGAACACTTTCTAACCAAGCTCTTCCTCAGGTTCACCGACCTCTGTGCCACACATCGGGGCTCTGTTAGCTTAAAAAGCTACGTGAACAACCAGCCCTCTATCATGCTGTGAATTCACCTGTCACCAGGTAACTGTACATGGAATGAAGTTATTAAGAAAGACACACAGAATGACAGGAGAAAAAAAGAAAAATATAATTAAATAAAAAATGTTCTAGAGGAAAAGAAAGCTGAAAAAACTAAAACCAAAACAAGAAAAATTAGAAAATTACATTAAATCTAACAATGACAAAGACAACATCTGTAAGGATCACCAAAGAGAGACTATAACAAATAGTCATTCTAAACTTACTGTTTCCAGAAAATAATAAATAAGCCTTACAAATAACAATTATAACTGTAACAATCAAGGTTATATTAATGTTGCCACACTAGACTTAATGTTTTAATGTTCTGATTAAAACATTAACATTTAGAAGCCAATGTTGAAACAAAATGTTATTTTTTTAAATGATTATATCATGCTCATTTTAGTTTGGAAACTTTATTTTCAGTTATATTGTGAGATTATGCCATGCCTGATTGTACTGTTGATTTAACAACAAATAATAGTCACACAGATTAATTATGCAATAACATTAAAATGTTGTAAAGTATAAAGATACTTGAAAACATCCAGGTCAATTTGGATGTGCATAGAGGTTTGTGTTGCCATGAAAATGGTTTCTCACACAGTGAACAAGATTTCAATGTTCAAAAGGTCTGAAGAGGAGCGACAGTTAAGATATCAGCAGGGGTTATTTTAAGACAACTTCTGCCACCTACTGGACAATAAAAGAACAGCGGTATAAACCACTGAATTCAAAAGCAGCATGGCCATTTTGTCAATGTTTGCTGATTGTACGTTCAAACAATACTACATCTTTAAAAAAATACGTCTAATTATTTTGAATACTAATCTGTGATGCATGATCTTCACATGTTTTCAGATCAAGAAAATGTATTTAAAGACAACTTTTATTTTCTTGACCTTTGAAAACTACAAAGCCAAAGTTTTGTAACAAAAAACAAAAGCTGAGGCTATAAAATGTTTTTTTTGCTAATTTGCTCTTTTATTGTTTGTGAGGCTGAGAAAGAAAACACGTCATTGATTAGTTTTTAATTTAAAAAGCAATAGTTTAAGAGGCTGTTTTCTTCAGAACATTAAAAGCCTTTTACAAGAATAACTATAATCTATGTAGAAAGTCTGGAGTGTTTGTCAACAAGAATCTTTCCTACCATTATGTCTGCATTGTTTTTATTTATTTATTTATTTATTTTTATTAACCACTGACTATGAGTCAGCTTGGTGGCCCAGTACTCTAAAGCCAGAATCATATAACTGCAACAGAACCACGTCTTCTTTTTTTTTTGCCGGCTAACCACAAGAACCATCAGCCAGGAATTTGCTGCATATTAGTTTCTTTCTTTGCCGTGATTTAAAAACACGCTCATATATAAATCAACAGAATTTCCACAGATTGTTTTTGTTTTTAGCTCTTTCAGACACCAGTGACTATAAAGATCTAAAAACAATGAGCGAGTATAAATAACTTCATGTAAGGAGATGAGTGTTTCCTAAGACGGCAGGGATTTAAGTTAACCTTCTTAAGCACTAGCAGAAAGACACCTACAGGTGGCAGTGTTTGCAGGCCTGTTTCCACCTCCAGATTGACATCACATTGAATAAAGCAGCACCACTGAGGCGCTGCCTCACACAGAGAAAAATGCAAAACCATCAATTGTGGCTTCACTCGCAAATATTTTAGACTGACTCTATGGAAAGAACGTAAAGGACCCCATGTTTTCCTCTCCCCTGACCTTACATTTTCCGGTCTCTTTAATACCCGTCTCCTCCTGCATACAGGGCAAACAGGACCAGAAATTACATGGAGAAAAAAGATGAAAGTTGTAGGAATAAAAGAAATTTAAATAATTTCCTGAGATATTTATTCCAAATTAAGAGGCTTCAGCTATTTTAAAAGCTACATTTCTTTCAGCTTTTAGTTAGGACCAGTGGAGGAGGGAGTCTGATGCTCATGTTTGATGTTTGAAAGCAAGATCAAGAAGAAGAAAGAGCGCTGGGCTTCTCTTCTGCTCTTTGTCTGTTATGGAGAAAAAATAGCAAGTCCCAGTCTATACCAGTAACAACAATCTAATCCTTCTCCATTCTGCCGATAATCCTTGTAGGAACCAGGTGGCCCCCACAGGATGAGAAACATACCCAGACACTTTTTTTTTTTTTTAAAGTGGTTTCAGTTCTGACGTAGCGCTGACAAACTGGCAACCGGACCTCTACAAACAGTGATTTCCTTGACGCAACCGAATCTTACACCTTCCTTTGTAAAGGCAGATGACAGGAGAGCAATGCAGCCAGACAAGTAAAGGCATTTCCTTTCCAGGACAGGAATGAAACAATGGCAGGCCTTGTATGACCTGTTTGGTGCCTGCAAACACCGGGAGCTGGCCATCCTCGGTTTCCCACCCCTTATGTTGCCCCCCCCAACCCCCCCCCCCCCACCGATGAGAGAGGCAGTGTCAGGACCTACTGTCAGCCGATTGGGTGGCAGAGCATTCAGCAGAGAACAGGAAGTCAAGGAAGTGATTGTGGATTTATCAGGAAGCAGTAAGTTTAGTCATACTAGGCATAAGAAACAAAACAGAAAAACTAAGTTTGTCAGGTTGAGGCTCCTGTTCAAATTAATAATAGATATTAATTATTATAGTTACAAAAAAAACTGAAAGGAAAAAAAAAGAAACAAAAAAAAGAAATCAAAAACGGAAGAGAATGAGGAGGAAAAAAGAAAAAGCATGCAACAAACAAACGTCACGTATGGCATGACAAAAGAAAGAAGAACCCTTTATACATTAAGTGGATGATTGTTTAAATCAACAAACATGCCTTTTTAGCACTACTGTCACATTATTTAAAAAAAAAAAAAAAAGCAGAAGAACATCTGGTAAATCTTAACACAGCAGTCAATGTCATGCCACTATTTGTATTCATTAATTTAACAGCTCTGGGTCAGGCCCAACAACAGCTCAGCTTATCGCCTAACGCCACGGTGTCTGTGTGCCAGACAGCGGATTTTCTCAGGTCGGACCCCTTTTCACCGCAGCACAAATGGTCAATGCATTTATTCTTTTGGCTTCTGGCTGAGAGCAGATAGCAGAGCTCTGTGTCCATCCATCAACAGCTTCAGACAAGCATCAAAGGGAAAAGGGCTGGAGCGTTTCAGAGACAATGGGACACTGTGGAAGAGATTAAAGACCCAGGTAGGGAAGTGAAGGACGTTTCGGATCATATCAGACGGATCTGCAGGGAAACAGCATTTGTATGTTGAATCTAAAAAAAAGCTACTTCTTTTATGTAAAAAAAAAAAATATGTAAAGGCCATTTGTACAAGTTGAGTTCTGATATTTGAACCCACTTGCAGAGCAGCAGATACACATGGAGTATATTACTGAATGGGTCAACAAATTAGATGTACAGGTTCTATGTTTGCAATTTACGATCAAGTCTGCATGACAAATTAATGGCCAACCGATAAAAATCAGACATGATTGGTGTGTTAGAGCGCCGCTGGCCACCCAGGGACAGCAAGCAGTGTCTTCTTTGCTGATAACATTAACATCCAGCTGGTCGTATTAAAGCCCACAGCGAGACAGGTGACCACAATCACATTGTGGTCACCTGCAAAACTTCTGATTCACCCTGACCTGCAACATGTCAGTGTTTTTCTTAGAGCAGAGCTCTACTCCCATATTCTCTCGTCACTTTCTACCAGATTGAAAAAGAAAAACAAATTTATCACATCTCTGATATGATGGTGTGTCTATGACAGGTTTTTGGTGTTGGGGAAGTGCAGCAAGATTTCTGAGCAGAAAGAAGCTATTTTGTGGCTTTTTTGATGTCTATGATGTTTTATTTATTGAGTCCTGCGATGGTGTTGCGGTAAAAACTGTAGATTTTTCATCATCACATTTCCATGACAAACAGCCTGTTTGCATTTATTCACTAAATGTAAGTTATCTTATGAGCTCCTCTACATTTTCTGTAACAAGCTAGATGGAACAAAGTCAAGCAAAATTGACTGATTGTAGTTGCATTTATTTATTTTCTTCATTGATTATTCAGCAGGAAAAGTTTTCAATGTGAGAAGCTAACACATGACATAAAATCTACTCCATATGTCAGTAACAACTGAAATGCTCAACAAACAAAGTGAAATAAAAAAAATCTTCAATCGAGGTTGTGAAACAATAGAATGGCTTGGAGAATACGTAATGAGAACATGCGGAAAAGAAGAAATGGGAGTTGTGAAGAAAAACAACAAACTGATTAATCACAGTGACTCAATTCAAGTGTATTTTGAGGAGTAAGGCTAGAAGCTTGGGAACCTAAAAACACAGCTTCTTGTTAAATTTGAGTATAAATTACAACCAGAATGATCTAGAATTAGCAGATTGTTCATTGTTCCATTAAGACAAAAAGAATAACATCTATGAGCAATACTTCACTGCTGAAGAGAAGAATGGGGAAGTTTGTTTAAGAATTGTTGGAAAAAGTCTAGACAAGACATTTCAATTCATGAAAAAAAGAAGTAACTCTTTAAAAATTATTGCCCACAAAAAGATCAAACATAGCTTCAAGTAGAGAGGTGGGAATATAATGGGCAGGATGTTTTTCAACATACAGTACACAGGTTTCACTTAGCTGAAGGAAGGATTGACAGGAGAAATGTACTGAAACATTCCTGGTAAGAATTTGAAGATGAAACCAGCAGGAATTTTTCAGCCAACAAAACTGTCAGCTGATTTCAAGAAACAAAAATAGAGCCAGTAGAAGCACTCAGTCAGTCATAACCTGAGGAAAGAACTGCAGATCAAGAGCACATAGAAATCGACCACAAATGTCAAGATTTAAAGACAGCTTGTGGGGAACAATGGACCAAAATCACAAGAGCTGTCTTATTTCTATTTAAATCATTCATAATAGACAATAAAACAAAAGACAGAGGGAGAGACAAGGTACCAATATTACCAGTAGCTCTATAGCACCAGGCAGCAAATGAGAGGAGGGTGTTTGAAAGAGTTTTCACTGAAAAGTCGTCAGTCCTCAGAGTGAAACTCAACCAATTCAAGAACCAGAAAACCTGTTGTTTATTTCCTATTGAACAGAAACAAAGCTTCTCTTTGCTCTGAGAAAATGACTGCAAAACTGAAAAAGATGACAGTCGGTAAAACATTCCAAAAAAAGAACCGCTTTGTGCCTGAGATTAAGCAATTTTGGATTAAACCGGGACCATCAGGCTGCAGAAGTTTTAATGTACAGTAAGTTGCAGACAAACTGCATTTTCCTTCAAATTAGCTCATTAAAATGTCCCACCATTGACCATTCTTCCAACTTCCAGTCCCAAGAGGCAAATCCAATCTCATTGCTTTTGTAGAGAGGATTTCCTGTTGTTCTGTTTGAGAAAATAGCTGCAAAAAGTATAAATTAATCGGCCTCCGCTTGAGCGCAGGAACGACCCAGTTTTACAACAACTGCTCGTTTGTCACTGCAGGGTCAGCTTTTCCTCCATCCTCTTGTTCTTTCAACTTTACTGAGGGCCAAAGCAGGGTTGCAATCAAACATACCACAGGAGTTTATCACTCATGTTAAAAACACCTCATTTAAAAACAAGGGCATAAAGATGATGCCTGTAATCTGTTAAAGTTCATAAATTATTCTAACATAATACAACGATCCACACGATTTAAAGGTTGTGTGGATTACTATGTAGCCTTTCTATTCTGGTTCCCCTCCCTCACTGAGAGAGCCACCGGCATTCCTGGATCCAGTTACCAGAACATCTCAGCGTCCGTCTTATGTATCAGCCCGGAGTGAGGCTTGCATTCCTCATATGTCACTGGCAAATCCGTCAGTACTTTACTGACTGCTACACAAATGCATGCTATGCCAAGAAAATTTCACTGACCAGTCAGGCAAGAGCCACTTAAGACAACGAATATACCGAAGTTTAATTTTACCACTTTTATCTGTAGTAACAGTTTATTCTGTCTGCCAAGTCATAGTTGGTAGACTATAACTTACTAGGTAAGTCAAACAATACTAAGTTCAATGACTTAGCATTGGATTACGTCATTGAACTTAGTCCCGATTTAGTCCAATGCCAAATCTAGCAAGAAATAAGAAATGAAAAGAAAGATCGCAACTTTTTTTTCAAATTAATCTCACATTTGCCTCATTTGTTTTTACTAATTAGACAAACCAAGTACCAAAGCATGCACCATGTAGAAATGAATAGCTTGAGTATTATGTTTGCCACTATCTATGCTAATAATAACAATGAAAATGCACTTTATAAACAGCGCTATTAAAAAATGATGCACCAATTGCAATTTTTTGGCTAATCACCAATCTTTTAAAAGCCTGACCTAAAGTACTGGGATTTTTGTCTGAAAGTCACTAAGTTGGCAGGAGTAGAGTGACTGTTGCTAACCGTGAACATGCAGATTTGCCAGAGCAAAAGGAGAGTGACCGACTTTCAAACCTTTGTGGAAGAAGATCATGCAAAAAATCGGTTTCAAGGCTGATCAACAATATCAAGAAAATCAATGCTGTTCATGTAAATTGTCATAAAACAGAACAGTGAAATCCAATATTTTATACCTTTTTTAAAATATAACACATGCCTAAAAAACAAACAGCCTTACAACACAAAAGTCTTCTCTGAATTGACACTACTTATTTACTGGTTACAGCTGAAGCTTTTCCATATTCCATATTCCAATTTCTTCTTCACATTACGCAGTAAAATTCAGTAAGGTTTATTGTGCTCTACCCATTTCTGTGCACTATTGATCAGCTGGCTGAAAGAAGGCTACTACCCTCCTTCCCAAATTCACAAAAAAAAAAAAACAAATTTAGAGAGTTAGAAATATTTTTGACAAAATATAAATTTAATTTTGGGGACTGAAAACTATATTCTTTCATTTTTATTGGGAGTCTATGTATAAATAGAACAATACAATAAATAATTCTCATAGATGTAGTAATCAGTTTCCCTTATTATTTATAACAGCACTAGGAATATCTTTTGCTTCTGTATTTTAAATAAAAATGCTTATTATTTTTTTAGTTTTTGTGTTTACAAGTATTGAGTATTTTTTCCCTAATGTTTGAGCTTTATTATAGTCCATAAACAAGTCTTTTGGCTGACTTAAAAGGACAAGGTCACCCAGGTCTAACTTTCTTTAAGTCTTAAAGACATAACAGGATTTTCTTTGGAAACAAGCAGGAATGCTGACACATCCTGCAGTGTCCTCTTTCCAGACTTCACCTTTGGCTTAATGCAGCTTTGTATAAAATCAAATGTCAGCTTTGTCTTTGTCTCCAATCTAATAAAGAATAAGTCTCCATCTTAGTCCGCTCAGCAACCCGAGGTGAACGTTGGTGAATAATGAGGTGGACGGAGCAGCAGTGAGAGGAGACAAACAGCCTGGAGCAAAGTAACGAGGTAAACGGACAACTGGGAGTCAGACGAGTGCTGAAGGTTGGAAGGTCATGTTGTCTACGATGCAGTATCCGCTAATGACAATATATTGCTTCATATTGTCTACTCAGCTAAAACAAAACACCACATCTGTGCCAAGTGGGACTGAGGAAGACCACCTCCTCCACTCCTCACAGCTGCCTAAACCGCAGCGACGGCATTTTCTTCCTAAATGTGCAGAGCATCCATCACATACCTCAGGGAGGCAGTATGATGCTCCGCCGGGTGCCGCTGCGTAGCCTCTGTTTGTGCTCAGGAGTGTGTGCCTGTGTGCATTCCCTCGCCGTTGTTTGTACATTCCCGTGTGTTAACATGGTGGCCGGCAGCTGTCCTTGACTCTATATTGACAGAGAGTGTGGGATCTGCACGGTATTTTTATCCATTCGCCTGAGTGAGAGAGCAGGTGGATGCTAAAACAAGGTCATATGGTGGCAGCAGCCACTATCTGCACCCACTTTCACCAAATAAACTGGTCTGAGCACCATCAACTAAAATTGAGTTTATTCCTTTCTTCTAGATTAATTCCAAAAGCATTTTAGTTCCACATTAATCTCAACATAAACTAACTTCCATTATGTTTAGATTCCAGTTTGGACAACTAACTACAGATGTCTGCTAATGTTCATCCTTCAGATGGAACAACTTTACGCCCCTTCAAAGAATGCAGAAACTTTTCAAACTTTTAGGATCCCTTTTTACTGAAATTGTAAGTATGTGTGATTAAAAACAAATGTATTTTTATGGAGGTTTGTAAGGACTGACATACTGACCTTTGAAGGGTTAAACTTCCCAAAATGAAATTAATACAGAATAAGACACACACACACAGTCTTAAAATATTAACTCAAAGTGAAAAAAATGATGGTCGTATTTTAAAAACAAATTCTGGGTTGACATTTTTTGTCTTCAGGACTTTGAACACAAGGTGCCTTTGCCTGGTTTGAATTTGATGACACATATAATAATAATAATGATGCATCAACCACTGACGCACTTCCTTCCCTAGTGAAAAATAATATTCACACACCTTTGTATTTTATGTGCCATTTTTACGGAAATTGTTTTATTATTTTAGGTGGAGGGTTTGCCAATAAAAATAGTAAATGCACTGGTTAAAATCCCTAATATAGATATTAATATTTCAAGCTAACAATTTTAAAGTGGAATTAAACATTACAAATTTTTGGGACTAAGCTGAGATTTTTGGTCTTTATGGATTTTAAAGAATTTCAAATTAATTTCAGAAAATTTTACAGTGTAGATTTGGAAAAAAATAAACATTCTTGACGACTTTCTAAATATGGGGTCAAAAAGACAAACAAACAAACAAAAAAGACTACCATATTATATTCTTACTTTATGAAACTTTAAAACCTAAATGGAATTGTCAGGAGTAACTCAAAGCTAGTTATCGGTCTTACTAATCACCGGGTTTTAACGGTTTCAGACAGCAGAGTGGACTTTACCATTTTCTTTCCCAGGACTGGACGCTGAATGCGGCAACAGACACACACTTACATTCCTCTGCCACCTGTGTAGATGTGTTCAAATCAGAGACGAAGCTCTCCTTTTGCTTCCAGACAGCATCCACTTCAACTTCTGCTACAGATCGATAGAAATTACACCTATCACAATGTTAATGTGGAGGTCTGGTGAACTGAAAAGCTACGCTGCTACAGCCAGAAGCTGATGTTTCCTCCCCACCGAGTTCAAGCTCCGGTGGGCATGGCGACCGGTTGGAACGGGAGCCAGAAAGGCATGTGAATGAGCTTAGCGGTGCCCACTTGAGCTGCTCGCCAGGATAAAACTCTCAAGACCGATAATGAACTCTGTCTCCAGTGGTATGCAAATGAGATGAATGGTGGAGAGCAGGAGAGTCGTTTTGAAAGAAAGTCTGGAAAATGTGTCTTAAAAATAATAATAAGAGGTGGATGTACTTTATTGATCAAACTGTTTTGGTAGGAAGCACATCTGAACAGACCACAGGGGAAAATACTTTTCCCGTCCATTTGCTTTGATCAGTACTGCAATAAACTTTGGAAATGAATAAATGTATCTAAAGTGCAGTAAATTAAAAAAAAACTGTTCTACTGAATCTGATGACACATATAATAATAATGATGCATCAACCACTGACGCACTTCCTAAAATATTTTTTTATTTATGTCATTTATTTATTTTTACAAATAAAAAATTAAAGTGCAGCCTGGATTCACTTTGGAGTTTACCAGTGTGTAATTTCATCTCAGAATAAAGCTGATTTCCATTTAATGTTCACTAATGGCTCTACAATTGTAAGGGAGAAGGGGAAGGGAACAACCTTGTGCCCCTTTGAACAAGGAATTTTTTTTATGGAATGTACTTAAAAACTGCCAGAGGGGAATTGGAAAAAACACAGAATTATAATCACAGAGAACTGCTCCTGATTGGTAGGACAGAGTCAAACTATCACACTCTGCATATTGACACGTTCACTTGAACAATCTGACCTCTCTTCATGACCCCGCCTGAGGACCCTGTCAGTGGCAGACGAAGAGGACTATGCAGAAGTTTTTGTAGCTCTTTCAATGCAACCTTGTCCTAAAAAAATTAATTAGTGTTTTTAGTGTGACAAAATATGAAAAAGGGATGAAAATAACATTTCACAACAACTCTTCCAAGCTACAATGTTGAGGTACAAGTTCAAACATCTTGTGTCCAGAACTTATGGAACAATCAGAACTTAAAATAATATTTTGTTAAATAACAGACTAATCAGTATAACAGAATAAAAGGAGGAATAGTACAAGAGCTTCCAAGTACCGAGTACATATTCTGAAGCTGTCAGCAAAAACTGACCAAACAAAATACTCCACTCCTGTCCTTGCAGGTAACGACAAGATAGGTTAATCTATGATGAAGGACAAACTTTACTGCCTCCGTCTGGCAAGTTGTTATCATTATCCCTGCAGCAAACAGGCAGCGACAGATATTTAATTATCACTGTTGACTCAGTGAAGTGTAATCAACATAAAGCAAAGAAACATATTCCAAGATTTTCCTGAATGTAGCAAATGAAAGATTAACACCAGTGAAAATCAGACACTTCAGGGCTGTGTTGTACTTATTAAGACCTATTAAGACCTAAAGCAGGATAAAATGAACAATCCACCTATAAACACCTGAAGCCAAAGTGGGGGATGTTTGGTCACAGTTGGGGTCCTACTGGGTCCCAGCAGAGGCTCTTTGTTGTCACTAATGCAGACATGCAGCAACAAAACACATCAAGCAAGCAGCCTGCTGGCACACTTTGTGACCACAATTACTGACCCCATCCTGTTCAAAGCCAGCTTCTGTACAGAACTAACCATCAACACCAAGACAAGCAGTAGGTACTGGCACTGAGTGTCCATACGCGGGATAAAGTGTCCACAGAAAAAGAATGGGTCCAAATGCTGATTTCTTATAGCGTCTACACCATAATCGACTCAGGTTGATGATGCAAACTATATCTGCAGAGGTGCGGAGTGTGTGTGGGTGTGTCGACTGTGTTCAGGGTCAGTCACTGGTTGGCTCTGACAGACCAACAGTTTCAAACCAAACAAGGTGACAAAGTATCAGATTCACCATCAAATGTACTGAGATAAAAAAAAAAAATCAAGTTCTCAAATTATTTCCTTGACTAGTTTAGAGTCTTACCTGGAAATTTCTATGAATCGTTGGTGGTCGTCTGCAATTTATAAATCTGAATAATGACTATATAGTGAGATTACTACTTTTGCAGTTTGAGTTATTTTCTAGTGTAAATTCATCAAGAGTAGGAATAACTATCAATATTTGAACACATGATTTAATGCAATTCTTGTGTGCTGTTTACCAGTACAAACACACTACTTACTTAACTTTTGTTTTAAGTTGACCTCTTTGATAAAATGTACCTTTTACTTTCAGAACAGTATTTGTTTTTGTGTATTTCTGTGGTGCTTACATAAACACACAAAATATGAAAAGAAGATTGATGAGTTTCTAACAGCTTTCTAAAACTTTATTACAGTATTGTTTTGTCATATTTATGGTAAAAGTGATTATTATGACAAAGCAGCACTCAGCAATTCTCCAATTTATTCTTCTCATATTTAGCACTTTGAATACCCACAGATTTATGTGTAAATAGATTTGGTTAAAAAGATTATTTGGGAGGATTATTGTGCTCTAAGTGGCACTTTATAGATACAATTTATACGTCAAAGTCCAAATGTTTATGTATTTGTGTACTATGTAATAAGAAATATTAGTTATTGTTCAGGAAAATTCCAGTTTTATCCAGCAATTAAGCTACATTGACAGAATAATCAGGAAAATGTTGTTTGTAAGAGACTTAGTGGGAATCCATTTTCAAGTTTACTAAATAACTTTGTTCTTACATTCAACACATGACAAAGTTTGTTACATACAGCCAAAATTGAGCTGGTTTAGTTATTTAAACCATCTCAATTTATATTATATAATAACGATAGCAATAACAATAATAATAATAATACAAATTATTATTTTTAAAAAAAACAAAATGTAATTGTCTCTGCCTAATTAGGGTTAATGGTCTTAATTAAAATCTTGTCTTATTTTAGAATCTCTAACCACAACAGCAGTTCAATGAGGATTCAACACCGGACACACAGCACTACTGGAGACAAAGGAATCTCTTTGTTCTGTCACTGAACCTCAACCTAGAAGGTCCTTTTCCCGGGAAAAACGCCAAACGTCGGGCCAAATGAAACCCGCCCCATCTCTTTCAGACAAAGCCCTCAAAGAGGTGTGCCGCAATAATCGCAAAGTTACGCAACGTCATATATAAAGATCGATTCATGAGAGCTCAAAGGAAAAACAAGAAAGGGTAGGGGTGGATGAAGTGGGATAGAGATGTGCTTTAATCTTCCCGGGGCTAATCGCTCGCTTGGTGGCCAAAAAGCTCCCAAAAGGCTCGGCTCCCGCATCACCTCCCTCCCTCTGCTGCTGTCCAATTAACTTGACACAAAAAGAAGCCAAAGCCTGGAGGAGAGCTGCTAATGAAATCCTAAAGTTTAACACAAAGGAAGAACAGAACCCAGGTTCCTCGCTGCTCGGATTCAATTCTGTTCAGTTGAAGCATCAATTAGTTGCGTTTCCTGAAGAACAGAGACATTAATCCTCAGACTCCCCCAGCTGAATCTAAAATATTTATTGAATCCAATAATCAATCTTTTACATCTCTGCTGCTTTGTCCTATGGCCTGCTGCATGAAATAATTACAGAATTACAATGCCACTCCTGCAGCTGGTTGCTAGGGAACAGTCGGGGAAAGCTTTCCGTCCTGCTGGAGCCGCTTTCATGCAAGAGTTTTTATTTCAAACCCCAAAGGCCACAAACACTCCCCGCTCACTGGAGGGACACTGCAGCTTGCTTGGGAGTTACTCTAGTTTTGTTCTCACAAAACTATTACTATTTTAGAGCACAAGAGAAAGAAATACACACCCAAGTCTGTAAACACACTGGTAAAAGTCTTTAAGAGAACACATAATATCGCTTGGTAATACTCAGAGCCTCTTATAGCAGATTGAAAGTCCAGCAGCTCTGCAGAAGACGATGCATGCCAATTATCATTTTATAGAAATACTTGTGGTTTCACAATCTTTCAATATTAAAATTGGTTTCATTTTGGTTTAATAACTTCCTAAAAACCTTTTCTCGGTTTCCCTGGCAGAGACAGCTTGATCCTATGGTAGTTGGCATTAGCCAAGTTTTACAAATGGTAAAATCAGCTTTTTCTAGGATTTTTCTGAAATTAGTTCAACTCACCTGTCCATCAACTCTGACCGTTTTTCTGTAGCTGCTGAAGAAAACCATCTCCACCACATGATGCTGCCACCACCATGATTCATCTTGAGGATGAGTCAAGGGTGAAGCATGTATGCCTAAAAGTTCTGACCAGAGTATCCTCTTCTAAATGTTTGCTCTGTCTCCGTCGTCACAAACATTAAACTGGACTTCTTGTGGTTTCCTTTTGAACTTGTATACTTTCTATTTGGCTCATGTGGAATTGCTGAATAAGTGACTTTATGCTTTTTCTTCTTTTAAATGTCTGTACAAAACTACTGATCCATTGATAAATCTATAAAAATATCACCCATGTGTCTGTCCCATATTTGTATGATATTAAAGGGAATAACTGCACTTATTTTCTTCCACTTAAAGTGCTACTGGAAACCCTTCTCAGTTTGTAAATGTTGCACAGTTCACAAAACGACTGTAGCGTTCTTTTGTTTACCACGCATTGCGTACTGTAACACTGATTTAAACCAAGCTGATTAGGGCTTGAATGGAAGTTTCCTGTTTACAGAGTTGCCCCATGATCCCACCCAAAGCCTTTCACTTCGCCTCGCCTGAAATAGGCCTCTGCTCTAGACGGATGGGGATTTCAGACTACGTCCTCAGGATGTTTCCCAAAACAATCATGGTGACTTAAGTCCTCACTTTTCCCTTTCCTTTTGTTTCACTGGAAGATATACTTCCATGAGGCTGGGCTTTATATTTATGAATTTTTGTTTGTGTGCAGGTTTCTTACCATAATCAAAGTTTTACATTAAGTTGCATTAATATCTGATTTGAAGGTTAATCAGTTGAAACTTTCTCTGTGTTCATAGTTCACACATGCTCTCCACAGCAGGAAATTCTTTGCTGCAGATGTATTGTAACAGCTGGAAATGCTACAAACAGCATCTTGGAGAAATTGGAACAGAGCACAAGATGATGAAAAAAAATCTGCTTGCACAGCACACCATTAACAACCAATACATTTGTTTTCGGTATTAAAATAAACTGATCATAGGAATTTGAAAATTCCATCTGGTCAAAAAGATGAAAATTAACATGTTCTTGAATAAAATTAGTCATTTGTTGAAATGGATGAAATTTTTTGATAATTTTTGCACAAAAAATATTTGTGGGAATCTGTGTTCATTTATTTTAGTGTTACACAATCATGGAACAATTCAAAAGTCAATTTAAGTCTGGATGTGTAAAGCTGCAAGAAGTTCAGTTTTACTAAATCTGATTTTCCCAAAGCAGCAAGAATATAATACGTGTGACATTGGTTGCTTTTTTCAAGCAGAAGATGTCTGTAACAGAACCACTGTATCAGGTCGGTATCATACCCTTAGAAGAAGACTGTATTACCCTAATACAGTCTTCATTAATCCCAACAACAACACAGCTGCAAGCAGCAGTCACAACTTCATAGGCGAGTGGTGAATTCAGCTGCTCACATGAAAACACTCAGCCACACATTTTCTGATCCTCTGAAACCAAAACAGACAAGCAATATGGAGAAGCCAAGCAAAAATTTGATGAAACTTAAATAACTTCAATTTATTTTAATAATTATTCTCACTTGTCCTTCCACTTCCATTCCAATCTGCCCTGTGATATGGAAAAATCTCAGAGACGAATTATATCGCTTAGTCTGGATTGTTGCAAAAATAACTCAATGCATCAAAGCCTCAGTGACAGACATAACTAGAAAGAGTAGACAAAGAGTTTTCATAGCTGGCTGGCTCAAAAAGATGACAAAAAGAATGCTGTCAAGTTGCCTTTAGACAACGCACTAAGCCTCACGTAGTCTAATGATCTATTGTGTTTGAATGCTGTGAATGCGGCTTGATAAGTGTGGCTTTACAAGAGAGTGTCACTATGTGGATTTAGTCAGTTTGCTATTTCCAAATTAGGGTATCAGAAAATAAATAATATACAAGTGTGGTAGATATTATCAGAAATGTTCTGGTATTGTAAGGTTGCAATGACTAATAATATTAATTGTGACAAATCAGTTTTGAAATAATTGTCAACTAATTTAGTAGTAATAGTGAACATATAGACTGGAAAAAAGGCAGTTTGCAGAAAAACACCTCATTCAAATGGAAAATGTATGTACATTTTCAAGAGTTTTTGCTTAATTACTGCTCTAAGATTAAAATAAACCAGAAACATTTTGCTGTAGTTTTACTCAGAACTCCTCAAGTGGCATAGTTTTAGCTTCACCTGGTTATAAAAACGTAGTCAACAGATCTGCTACACTAAATTGATGTTAAGACAAGAAAAAAGATCTGAGCTTTTTACATGTTCTTGTTGGAAGGATTTTTTAGCTGAAGATGCATCTATTGTTACAAATGAAGGAGTGTACACTGATGGATTCCTGTTATTTCAGGGAATAAGATGCTTATTTTCTTATTTTAAAAAGATCGGAATTATTTGTTATTTCCATATTTTACTGTTTTTCCCATTTTTTGTTTAAAAACTTTTTTTTTAATAAAGCTTTGAAAAAGTTAAATTAATGCTTTGGAAACATAATCAATGAAGAATTTAACAATGGCACTTTACTTAGAGTGATGTTTTGATTGTTGATTCTTTGTGACTTTCTGTGTTTGTATTTTTATGATGTAAAGCACTTTGAAATGCGTTGCTGCTGAAATGTACAAAACAAATTAAATTTGATTGTTTGATTGATCTACTTAAATTAATTAAGTTTATTTGATAGGGACAGAGACACATCAACACAGACAAACTGAGCAGAACAGCAGTCTCATGTTTGCATCAAAGTGCTTATAACAAGCTAATTCACAGCTCGTGTCCCTGGGTTAAAGTGGTTAAATGAAAAAATATGCAGAATGTGCCGATTTTATTTATTATTAGGATAATTGATTATTAAAATAATTGCTTGTTGCAGGCCTAAAATGTTATATCAACAGAAATAACTTAATTTTCTATTTGAATTAGATCAAACCCCAGTAATATGAACAAAAGCATATTATTTCTTAACTACTGTTATATTGAGAATTTAAAATGAAATCAGAATAACCCTTTTCCTGATATTTCCTCCAACTTTTGACTCAGTCATGGTGAGTGCTACAACACTCATACCGTTGGATTAGCAGCATGTATGATGCAAGTACGTGAGGGCTCCCCCTCCCCCAGGGTTTTTTCTTTTTAAATCAGCAGACTTGTAGAAACCTGACTGTGTGGTTTTGATTTGAGCTGATAGTGTCCTGTTGAACTGCTCAGACTGTTTCCCTCTCTAAACGTTTCCATTACACGTCCAGTAATCAAATTACTCAATCACAAACCAGCAAATGCCACTTTAAGACTTTAGCTCTGCACAAGGTCAATGCAGCGTTGTGTAATCGTACTTCTGATTCTTTGTCTTTCCTGCATCAAGGTTGAGTGATGCATAAGGAGATCAAAATATTTATTACAGCAAAGGTCATTTGTAGAAAATCAGAGGGAAGCATGGGAAAACGTTTGGCATCATAAAGGTTATCCAAGGAGAAGCTGTGAGGCGCCAAGAAGATAATACCATCTAATACACAAACTCATATCATTTAGAGAAAAACTACAGCTGGAATGGGGCACATACCACACTGTCAGCCGACTCAAATGGATGTTTTCTGGGCTGCTACTATTGCATCATTCCAGTACATATGTTATGAGGTTCTGTTCCAGAACCCTTACAGTGCAACGTTTTCTGGATCAAGGCTCCAAAATAAAATTCCCAACTTGCATTCTAGGGATCTTCTTTCAGAAACGTTAGGAAGATAATTAGAGTTGCCGTTAGGATAATTATGGCCCTTCTTCCTCAAAGCAGGAAGTGGGAAGAAACTGTCAAACATTCCAACATGAATCAGATTAGGTTCAAGTCCTGGAAGTGAATGAATGTTTTCCCCTCCAGTGGGTAACTGGGGGAAAATGTTGTGAGGTGGGAAACGTGACTAGCCTCAGGTCAGACAAACCCTCCGGGGCCAATTACCAAGATAAGATTTCAACAGTACAGATACGGTACACCAGCTCACTCTGCTACATACAGGAAGTGGAACAACACTGATCACTGATTCATAAATGAGGAAAGTGAACATCTAGCACTGCAGATATTCCTGTAGGCCAAACTCAACAGCTGCTGGTGCAGAGTAACCTCCTTCAGCAGACAGCTGCTGTTGCTCCTGCTGCTAGAGGAATGAATCGGCTCTTATGGAACCTCATGACGAGTAAAACCTGCCTACGAGCAGCGCTGCGCCTCATGAGGCTCAACAGGCCGCATTAATCACTGGAATCTTCATATAAAAAAGTCACAAGTTATTGCAAAAACCTTTTCATCTTTTAATCTGTCATCACATGTCAGAAACTTCCTGTACTTTCGCAACATGTGTTGCTGTTTACACTGGTTGGACTGTCATGTATCACATTTAAAAGATTCAAAAGGAAATGCAGCTTGGGAAGTTGAAATGCATGAGTTTAGCTTCCGATAACTCACAATCAGTGCCATTCATTTTACTTGCCACTGATTGTATCCCAAGATTAGCAATAAGAAAGACTGTACATATTAGCTCATGCTGTGGTGCTAAAGTGGTTGCCACTCTGTATATTAATGCATATCAAGATATATTTGGACTAGATATGTTTGAGCTATTAAAATAGATAGCTATAAGCATTTTTTGAGAAGGTCTCAAGTATTCATGCCAGGGGACCCCAGCACAAAACCAAAAGGTTTTGAGAAAGTATTGATCAACCATTCTGGTACTCCTGTGTAAAATTTGCAGGATTTATTTTTTTGTTAAGCTCTAAAGATTTTTCTTTAAAAGATAATCAGTTATTTATTTTTATTTAATATTTATCAATATTCTTTATCCATACATCAAAATTCAAGTTCAAGCCAAAACTCAGTTTGTCTTTTCTCCTCATCAGTATGTTATAAATAAAAAAGCACTATATAACTTAATTATTTAGGAGTCTATGAAATATTAAAACCCAGTTATTTGTTGCAAGTAAATTTTATTTGTCTTTAAAAGTTCAGCACAGAACTGAAAATATGAATTCACACATTGCATATATGGAAGAATATTTGAAATAGTTGCGTGCACGGTCACCTGTATTTCTCTTGAATAAATTCAAGAACGCATAAATAAATGTTCTTTCTGTATCTTTTCTTTGTGTTCACTGTTGGGTCAGAGTTGATATAAATCACTCTTTATCTTCTCTTTCCCACTAAAAACCTTTTTTGGCTAACAGTCGCCAGCTTGCAATTCTGCTTTAACAGTTTTCAGTCTTGTTCATGAAATCCAGACAAAACTTTCAGAAAAGGTTTAAAAACAAGATGTTTTGTTTTGAATGGTAATCTTTGTGTTTCTGGTGTCTTCCATGTTTCCCACAGACAGCAGTGAGCTGCTTGGAGAATATCTGAAGCTGAGCAGACACATGTATGCAGAAGCTGCACCAATCTGTCAGTCATAGCCTCGCTCCTCTTTCACTAAATTACCACTAAGCTGTGGAAAATGCCTTTGCAAAGCAATAAATAACATGCACAACCTAAAATACAATTCTGAAAAATGTGCACACAGAATCTGATTTCTTTATATAAGTTGCATAAAATGTGGCTGCATAAAAGGCTGGTTAATAGTTTGTGGTGAAAATGCATCAATCAGTCGACCACAAACAGGAAGTGGACAGTTTTCCCTCTTTTCATCTAATGCATCAAAAATAACTTTCACCATTTAACGTAAACATTTTTTTCTCACTTATGCATAATTTTTTATCAATATCAGAATCATCCTGATCAGTGCATCTCTCGTTTGTGGTTTACATTTTAAATGAGACAGTTAAAAGATCTACAAAAAAATGCTTTAATAATTTATTCGTTTTCCATTTTTCCTACTCGACAATTTGCTTGAGAATTCATTAAACATTGTTTTTTCCAAAATCTTAAGAAAAGATATTTTCCAATGTGTATGCACTGATTCTTTGTGAAATTAAGCATCCTCACCATAAACACTGCCATGGATCCTGTCATGGCAAACCAAATATTATTAAGCACCATTTTTCCAAACAGTGTAAACAAGTATTAGCTACATGTATAACCTGCGTAACAGGATTTAAGAGATCTATAATCAGGCAAATTAATCAGCTCTCCATCTGATCCAAGTCACGCCTGAGCAGTCCACCGTGAGGCAGGATTACACAGAGGATTACACAGCAGCGTGGGTCTGTACTGTCTAGGACCAAAGAAAACAACAAATTCAATTAAAGAACAACAATACCACCACTACTGATCAAGAGGTAACTCAAAATAAAATTCAGAGTTCTACTTTAGATTCAGAGGCATAAAGGTGACCTATTACATTTTCTCAACAGGTTAGGATAGATCTATGGGCTATATAAAAAGAAGCGCATTACATATTTTGTACAAAATCATTAGATAATGAGATTTTATTTTGCTCAGTTCTCCTTTTACAATGAGCTGTTTTAGTGCCTCTGTCACTTAAAATCCAAATAAGCTGCTGTTGGCCACGTCCCCAATTCAACGTTTACACTCACACGAGAAAATAGCTGTGAACAGATGCGCAGTTGTGCAACAGTACATCTTTGAAAAGCAGAAAGAGAGCCTCATGCACAACCAACAAAAATGGAACAATTGGCTTCTGGATGGTAAAGCAACAAAGGTAAAGGTAATTTTATTGATATAGCACATTTTCAGCAATAAGGCAATAAATACAAAGTTCTTTACATGAATTAAAAGGAAATACAAACCAAAAGAAAGAGCAAAAGAAAAAAGCTAAAAAATGTTGATCCATTGTAAATAAATTAGATACTCCTATTCAGGGTTAGTTGTCAAGTATAAGTAAGTATCCTCTGGTCTCATTTTTTTCTGATTTGGAAGAATAGGAGTCTGAAAAGGAGTTGCTAAAGTAGTTTTTTTGGGGGATTCTAAGTTCTCATCCCTGTCTTGTTCTGGAAGAATTTTTTTCTGGATTCTAAGTTCATTCTAATTTATTTTTTGGGTTGCAATCATAGGAGTCTCTCTACATAATAATCTAAAAATATAATCTAATATTGATCAAAATAGTGAGTCCTCTACAGTTTCTAAATATAAGCTAAAGAATGACTAATAAACTAGAGTCTCTGAATTTCAAGTTTGCTCTAATTCCTTTTTCTGGGTAAAAAGTGAGTACTCCAGTTTCTAACAAAATAAAATAAAAAGAGGAATTAGGGCAAATGGCAACATTCAGACAAAACAAAGACATGAGTGAAGGTGGTGACATTACAGGGCCATGAAACCATGTTGCTCAGCTTCCAGGCAGAAGTCTGACAAGATGTTGTTATTGAGGAATGTCCTTGGGAGCGTCAGCTTCTCAGCTGCATGGATAACAGGAGGTGGTAAGGTGGGAAGGAGCCTTATGTTTAGATGTCTTCAAGGAGCTTGGAAATATGCAGCCCTTCCAAGGCAAAACGGGGAAAGCCATTTCAGATAGAGAATGTCTTAAGTCAGGTAGATTATAAATTTCTATCTTCCCTAAAGTCTCTCCAATACATCACAGTTCCCAAATTAGTTTGGTTGTTCCACTTAACCGAACCTAAGGGAACCTAACTTCCCTTACCTGCCCTGTTTGTTCTATTTTTGTCCTGTTGTTTTCTATATTTTTGGAGCCTTTCTTTGCAGATCCTCCAACTCTACAAATTATGGATCTGGTCAACCAGCCTCTCAATGCAATTTATAAAATTTTCTTAACAAGACTGGGCAGAGGAGAGTCCTCTTGTCCTGTGGGGATACAACTCATAATAACAGGATTTCTGCTGTTTGGAGCTTGCGGATATTTGGCTTATCAACAAATTTGTGACAGACTTGGCTGAACTAGTGAACACTCAGACTGTTGGTGTGGACAGAGACGCAAGTTGGATGTGAGTCTTGCTGAGACTCGCAGCCCAGCTGAGGACTCCAAAACTCATTAACGGAATGGAATCGATCTTGGAGAAGTTGCTAGATTCAGTGAGGGAGCAGAGGAAAAAAGTGTCCACCTTCACCGAGAGCAAAAAAAATCGTACAATGGAAACTAGTCTTTCCATTGTACAGCACATACAACAGTAAAACCAGCTGACCAAACATGATGGAGCTCAGTTTGGATTGCCAGGTAATGGGCTGGGCTCGGCTAGGGTTGCTTGGTAACAGGCTGGGTTTTGCTAGAATTGCTGATTTGTGACGTTACATTCGGGAGGTTTTTGAAACTGCTCATTTTCCAGACAACAGGTAAGGTTTATCTATTACAAAAAAAAAAGTCTGGGTGGTTCTTGGCTGTTTTTAGAAGCAGCAGAAACCCAAACAGAAGTACAAAACCTTCAAAATGTGAATTGGTCCCCTTTAAATACTAGAACAGCATAAAAACCTGATGTTTAAGTGGTCTATTCTAGTCCGAACTGATCTACTGTCCAAGCCAAGAGGTCAGGGGTTAGGTTAGGTTATGTAAAGGTTGTGGTCACTCAACAGATTGGTGGCCGTATCCTCTTGCTGTGAAAGCTGGAGGAATTTACTCTCTAGATATATTTTGTTTAGTGCAAGAAAAAAAAAACAGAAGAATGTCATCATGAGAACCTAAAACGTACAATTCTTAGTAGAGTGTGTGATTCTGCGGGTTACACTATACATAGTGACCCTGAAGCCACGGCTGAAGCTTATCAGCAGATAAAAAGCACAGGAACAATGCGACCGCTGACAGATCATGGAGGAAACCAGTCGAGCTTCAGGCAAATGCACACAAGCTGTGAGCTGCAACAGAAAGGTGCAACCGCCTGATCAAAGAAGCCGCTGCATGAGCGCAACCTGCAGAAAGCCCTCATTACATGCAAAGAGCAGAAACAGAAAGCATTCAGAGCAGGGAACATGGAGGGAACTGGACTCTGTGTTGCATTAACTTTCTCTAACCCTCTATTGTTGTATAAGAAACAAATAGAATTTGAAGGAAATCAGACTCTTCTGCAGCATAAGCACTTCTTTCCACATGGACACCCTGAGGAAGCATCCACCTTAAACACTTTATGTCCGACTTAAAACGAGTCAAGAATTACTGACAGAACAATGAGATCAATAAACTGGAAACTTATAACTAAGGAACTAAATTCTACTGTAACAACAAAGTTATTGACAGAATATTTTAATATTTTTTATGCAAAAAGGTTCACATGTTAAAACAATTTTGGAAGTGAAGGCAAAACTTCTTGCAAATATTTCTACAGTATCACCACAAAACCTAAAAAAACAAAAAGAAAATCACATTCATTTTGAGTCTTGTAGAAAGAAAATAAATACCTTGGTTTGTATTTTATACCTGGGTTCCAAAACCTGAAAGATTTTCCATTGCTATAAACATTTTTTATAGCATCATTTGTGTTGCAGAATACAAGATAGACCATTGACTATGGGTTCTTTTTAAGAAAGTCATTTTATTTTTCTTTAAACATTTGAATTAAAAATAGACTTGAGCATTACAATTTTTAGTTGTAGATTAGAAATCGGTTAAAGCCCAATTGATAAGACATATTCAAAAAATCAACATTAAAACATTTACGAAAATGGGATGTAAAATATCTGTCTGTGCAAAACAACTGGCTTGTACAAGCCAGCTGAATAATATTAAAGACTAACATAGAGTATTAGAAGTTATCATTACAACAAAACCAATACTGTTTTTAGCCAACAGAACTTTAGCTGGTTTTTGTACAGGACTTGTAATAAATGAACTACAGATCAAACTACAGCAGGTTCAGATCCGTTTTCAGAAACTACACCTGATCTGTGTTTTCCTTATTAGCTTGCCTCTGGCTCTGCACGAACATTCGTTTGAGTTCCAGCAAAGGAAAACATGGATGGCAAATTTCTACTTTAATGCAGACTTAAATGATTAATGAAATAATGATTATCAAACAGTATTAGTTAGATTCACTAGATTCTTCCTGAAGAATCAATTCCCTGAGCAGCATCCAGTCCTACTACAATTACAGAATAAATATTGTTTGAAATAAGCTCGTCTGAAGCTCTGCTCCTTTTCTGTTTGGGCATCCCTGATGACTCATGTTTGATTTTTCCCTTCCTGAAACTTTCCCCCCATATTTAGGCTCAGAGGAATACGTCACTGAGACTCGGCAGTGTGTAACTACTTCAGTCTGCACACGCTCTCAACTTTCCACTCAGAAATAACATGTGACATCACTTCAGCTCTACAAACACCAAGGCAAGTGGCAGCTAAATATACCGGTTGGATCAGACTTTTGGGGAATTAACAAGTCTTTAGCTGCCAGGAAGAAAAATGGACTGCTTTTTTTTTTTTTTTTTTACCATACTGAAAGAGCCCTGCCCCAGAAACTCAGTCAGGAAGGTTTTCAAACAGATGTTCAGATGATTATGACACCAGAACAAAAATAGGAAGCAACTCACAAAACAAAAAAGAAACTTAAATAGAAAAGAAAAAAACAGAAACGCTGCTTTGGAGCGAAAGCGTTGGAGGCACTCTTCCTGTAAAAGGTTCACAAGACATCCTGGTGCTTTTCCTCTTCCTGACTGTACGGAGCAGGATGCTGAGGAACAACGCCGCCATCAATCATCTCAATCAGCGAAGCGCCTCCGTCATGTACAGGCCTATCATAGTTCATTACCTCTTATTAAACATAACTACATTCAGGTAATTTATGGTATTTTTAAAATTATGGGGGATTTATTTTTCACAAACCCAACAAGACAACCCAAAAGTAAAGAAACTTTAGTTTCTCACTTTCATATCTTTAATATTATCATCCAAATACTTATGATTTCACTAATAAATTACAACTTAGCTGCATTAAGGACACATTGGTTTAGTGTCAAAAGCTGCTATTTTCTTACATGAAACTTTCCACCATGTCTTCTTTTTTTCAGTTTGGTTGCAGCAAGCCGCCACTGACCTCCTGCTCTTTCCCCAGAGAATGTGGAAACAATGTAAAGTAGGCGGTGTGTCCCTGCAGCTCTGTGGCCGTGAACCAGGGTCACTGCAGCGGGGGGTGGTTTGTTGTTTATGCCCTTTGGCTTTGCCACCTGGTTGAAGAAGAGCAGAAATGCCACTCTTGCATCCAGATACGTCCCTGCTGATAAATAAAGTCAAGCTGCGAACATCTTCGGCCCTCCCCCCTGCTGAGGGAAAAGCATGATGCTTTATCCCCTCCCCCTCTAAAATTATGACTTTCTCTTGCATTGACGTAATTAAAAATGATCTTTACAATAAAACCAGTGTTCAGTCTCTGTAAAACAATGCAACAACAACAAAGTATGCGTTGAGCGGTTGGTCACAAGTGGAAAATCTCATTGTCTCAGAAACAAAGACTGTTGGTTTTGACCTTAAAGACAAACAGACGAGTCACCAGCTGCCAGTGCACATGAAGTGCAGTTATTTCAAAAGTTTAAAATCTGCATCAGAATGTGTTGTACAGATGAGCAAACAGAAAATGAACAGGATTTTCAATCAGTTTGCCTTATTTCACACAGTGGGTTTGATAATGAACCGCAGCAGCTGAAAATAGAACAAATGTTGAATTTTGGTCCTAAATGGGACCGAGTCAACCACAATGTCAGGTATGAAAACACTCTTAGTTGCTTCTGTGCTCCAACAAACCCCAACTAAACTCACTGACAATTGAAGCTCAAACCAATTTAGAATGGCAGCTCCCTAATTATCTTCTATTTGTTTAAGAAGACTAGTTAAAAAAAACAGTGCTACTGTTATGCCTTTTTATATTGAAAATCTCAAAGGGAACTCAGAATCTGCAGAAACCTGCACTGACCAGCAGAAGCATTCTAAAAAACGTACATCAGAACTCGACCACAGGTCTCATCTTTTAACTGCTGCACATCTTTCAGATTTCATTCAAATCTCTCAAGCCAAGTCTAAATTTCTCTGCAACATATCAGTAAGTATGGACACAAAGCAGCCATGAAACCTAAAACCATCACATCCTGTTTGCTTAATTTGCATTACAACTGACAGAGTAATGCCAAACACGCGCAGCAGTGCTCTGCAGAAAAATTATGTCACCCTCCTTTTTCTGTTCTTCCCTCTGTGCCTAAAATATCTGACATCCCACACTATAGTCATAAAAAAACAAAACAGATAACGTGCGAGAAGACAAACCGTCAAGTGGTCAGTTATTTAACCTGCCATGTGACACCGACGTGAGGCTCGGGGTCAAGCCTCGCTGCGGTGAGTCTTCACAGATAAAGACAGATCCCTGCATCAGTTGGCTAATCCTGACAGAGAGGTCCTGCCAACACCATTAGGATAAACCCGTTTGAGGCGCTGCAGCCACTCCACACATGAATAACACACAGGAATGAAAAACACTCAACACCAATATAGTGTCAGAATGGCATGATCAGTAGTAACACAAAGATACAGCTGGAAATAACTTGGCTTTCGGCAGAGGCTTTTATTCTGAGGGTGAAAAATTATGTGGATCATAAATGGAAAATGACAAGCATGCAGAGAGAAACCTTCCTGCAGATTTATTTTCCTTTTTTTCTGTTTTCTTCAGAGACTTCTGCAAATATTTTCTGCATTGTTGCACAACGCGGGTTGTTTAGAGTTTAAATCCTAAATCTCAACATAATGAACTTATACCGCAGAAACTTATTTACATACTAATTTGGTAAAAATCTGAAAATGGAAAGAAACGGACAAACGAAAATCAGAAAACACATGGATTGACAAATGGATAATTCAACAGAAAAATGTTTGAATGAATGTTGTTTATAAAAGGACAACTATACACATATTTGAAATACTCCTTTTTATTTCTATAACCAGAAACATAACAAATCAAATTTTATACTTTTCCAGACACCATAGAAAGCCTGGATTTAAACCTTTTTCTCAGAATGTTCAAGCAAACATATGTTGAAGATTTAACTCCTTCACACATGTTTGGCAGGTAAAGAACTTCTCAAATTGAACTGGCACAGCATGCAGAGATAAATCCTCAAAGCTTGGCTGTCAGAAAAAATTTCAATTCTCAAAAAAAAATTATCCAATGCAGCGGACTCCAAGGTTTTTAATCAAATCTCAGATTTTCTTTTCTTTATTCAACACCCAACTGAATGCAAACCCTACTGATCAGCTGTAAATGGAAATATTCTCTGCAGTTGCTTCATCATAAAACTCTAATGGCAGCAATTTCCTTTTCCCCAATCCTCAGTAAGCTGGCATCTCTCATCCACTTAATTTACAGCTTGCAAAAAAGCTGTAAATATCACCGGCCTGGGGCAGTTAACAAGCCAGCAATGACACTGTATTGACAAAGAAGCAAAGGGTTTGCCTCCATAGGTAACCCCCAGTTCAAGTGTTATTGTGTTGATTGCCTCTTACATGTAAGGTCTGTGCAAACTGGATGTCATTTTTACAGCTAGAATACATTTATATTTGACCTATAAAAGATGCAAATCAGAAAAAAATTAATATTAATGCAGGCTTATGTACGGGTGCTCGGGTGGATCAACGTCAGTGCCCGTAATATCTGCAAGTTCAGGAGCTTCAAAGAGAGGGAATCCAAACGTAGACAGAGATGTGAGAAGAGGAGTAAAGAGCAATGAGTGTCAGAAAAACAAAGCCCTGCTTTATTCCAGATCTGAACTATATTAAAATATTTTGCAACAACGATAATATTGGCAAATATTACAATGACATCATCGGTTGTGATTTATCCCCATTTCTTCTTTCCTTCCATCACTTTGTGTCATTGAGCATTTTACGTAATGTCATTAGTGTCTATTGTGACATCTGCTGCCATGAGACTAAATTTTACATTACAATGCTAAATGTAAGTTCATCACACTGGAAATTAACAATGGATATTTATTACATTGCTTATCATAGTGAAAAACATATGCTAAGAACTTTGATTAAATTAAATCAAATCAAAAAAACTAAGAATTATCTAAAATTTTATTTTTATCATTTTCCCCACTGTTTGCTTCAGAAGAGCATCAATAAAAATCTGAAACTTTGAAAATACAGTATGATTGAGTGCAGTTACTGTGTGCAGTACAAATCACACTTCCTGAAGTAAGTGCCTATTTTAAATAGGAATTTTTCTGAAGAACAAGAGTTATGGCGCAATAAAGGCTGAGACATCCAGACACATTAAACTAAAAAAGAAGCCATTTTTATCATAAAGACAAGAGTTCCACAAAATATTGTAATAAAAGTTTTGACATATTATCCGATTATTATTGCACTCCAAACTGTCCTTTGCAATACAAATATTGCACACACTGACATTGCAACAATAGTTTTTTGCAATTTTTTGTAGCTTGACTGTAGATTACACCATAATCCCCAAGTGAGGAATACTGTGATGGCAAAGAACCGTTTGGATGCAATATTTTGTAGGCTATGAAATGTAACATAATGAGTGTGAATGAGTTCAACCAGAATATACCCATGTCTTATAAGTAGCTTAATGGCCAATATGCTAAAGCTCAATGAAATTGTGGGGTCATTGTGAAAAGAGAAAAGAAACTAAAACGATTGGCAGTTGATATTAATGTTGTAGTATTAAGCAATATTTCAATTAGATGTTTCACTAAAGTTCAACAGCCATATTCTATATTTTTCTATGAAAATGTTAACAATGAATTACATGCTTCTATTTATGTGCGTCACAACAAATACAAATACAGTAGAGTGCACAACACGCAAAAACTTTTAGTCCAATTATAAGTGAAATTTTGTATGTAAACGAAGAAAGGATTAGTGTCTTATGGTATAAATCGAACAATCTCGCGTTGCTTGCTGCTGTGTCATATTGTGTTGTGATGCTTTGGTCCCTGTTCCTGGTCCTCCTGGCTCACTGTCCCGCATGTTCTGCCGCATCTGATTTATATTGAATGGTCATTAACAGGTTTGTGCAAAACTTGGTGTCATGCTGATGCTTTATAGAGGCGGATGAACATCGAAAACATTAAGGGCCACCATACTGATGAATACCGCGTGAGGTGAACTAGAGGGTGCGAAGCCTGCACACCACAGCGACCTAAAACCACAATGCACACAAATGCACACGGGTTGAATTCCCACCGTAGTTGCAGTTCCTGCTGTAAATTAAGTGTACCCGATTATCTGAGCTGATAAGGGGCTTAAAGAGGGATGCAGCCGTACCTGACAGGAAGCAACTGCATGGCAACAGTTGCACACAGAAACATTGTTAAACTGTTGCAGATCCGGGCGCTGCAGTATCGAGATGTTGCAACAGACTTCCAGAAATAAGCACGACAGGTTTAATTTGCAGTACAATGTAGTAAATCCCCCCACTCCCCTCACACTGACCTGTTGCGTCCGTTCAGACGGATTCATCATCACAGCCTGCCGAAAGCGGTTATCCACATAAGACGCCATTGTCTTGGAAGGCGGCGTGTAGCACAATTTCTTATTCTTGAAAAGCACTTTATAGGAATCCAGAGGCGATGTATATGCACAGATGTCGACCTCCGTTTTGTTGTACTTTATTCTTGTTGGCTGTGGTCCGGAGCTGGGAGTGCCCCAAGCCAGGCCACGACTGGAGCCAGACAGCCGAGCGGTCTCCTCGGGGTGTCTGTCCCTCTCTGCTGCCCAACCCGAAACCGGCTGCCAACTGCAGTCCCCGCTGCCACCGACTATTAAAACTTATTTAAATTAAAAAATGTATCAGTCTATTTGAGTTATTTTCAAACTGCCAAACCTAAAGTCCCACCGTTGAAGCCAGCGTTACGTGAAGATATTCCTTGTCTCCTCAGCATTCTGCTGGCGACGGGAAGAAATTCCATAAAGGATCCGGTAAACAAAAGGAAAGCTAACGGCTACAAGCTAACCAGACAGCAACAACATGGCGTCAATCGCGAAAAGGTCAAAACTCCTTCCGTTCACTGAGAAAACTCATTTTATTCGCGTTTACAGACAACTAAAATTGAGAAATGGCACGCCACCGTTCGCCGTGTTCTGTTGTATGCCACCACCATGGTGACTGACATACGACGTCAAGTCCGAAGGAGTTAGGAACACTACTTCCTTTTGGGATTTTCAAAATAAAATTATGCAAATAAATAAAAATCGTATTTTTTTTTTTTTAAAAAAAAGCTTTCTTATGTTTTCAAACTAAAAGCTTATTTAAATATACATGTAATGCTCTCATACAGATTACAAGAGACAGAAGCAAGTTAAAACAACGAAATGGGGTGGCAACATTAAAAAAAAAAAATCTGCATAATGTTTCCGTTTGTTCTTTGTTGTTTCCTGGGTTGTTTGAGGTTCTTTTAGGGATACTTGTAAAAAGTCGTATTGGCACAATGGTCATTTTGTAATTACCAAACTGAGATATAGAAATAGAACTAAATATAAAAACTCACAAAAGATAACTGTAATGAAAATTTTCAGTTCGGTTTATTCCCTATTGATATTATTTAGACAGGGAGAAAATTCTGTTTCCTCCAAATCCATCGTAAGCTATTTGATTTGACAAGGATTTAGTAACATGGAGGAGGCTTATTATGGGCGAGTCCATTCAACAAAGAACGGAGAGAGGGGTGTTAATATGGGAAATGTAGTGCTTTGGCGCCACCAAGCGACGTTGTCGGGAATTACAGGCGTAAAGGTAAAGAACAATGGCATTACAAAACCCCTCCAAACTCCAAGACTCGGAAATATAATAATATATCTTTATTATAACATATAAGTTAAATTATTTAAATACAATTAAGTAAAATACCAAAAAACAAATGAATAATTACAAGCTCACATTTAGGACTGTATATTTATTGAAAAGAACCAGCCAAACAAAATTAGACATTTTCGCATTATAACTTTCTTTGGGAAGTTTAAAGGTCGTAAGTATGTTTGCCTTTCAAAAACTACTTCTTTTGAATGTATGTATTACAAAAGTTAAACATACTTTTGTAACAGTATGTTTGAGACCGTCTGATGTGCCTCTCTCTCTACATGCAAATCTATTTGTATGAATGATATAACAGATATTTAGATAAGGGCATATCTGAGTAGATAAATAGTTTTCCTGGTTGCAGAGTGTAATTAGGCTGCAGGCAGTGGCACCATGACAACCACTGGTTGTATTACAACCAGGCATGACCCCATGGACACGATTGTTGAGCTCATGTTGTCAGTCGATCGGGGAGGTTAGGAGGTTAGGAAGCTCTTTCTATGTTCCAGATATAATAAGTTACAAATGATGCAGAACAGTAATAAAAACTCAGGTGAGACACAGTATGGGCAGAGGATCTTTTTCACAGGTAGGAAAATCTAACTCACAATGTGCCTTTGTTGTATTTCCTTCAGCTGGGACAATAAAAATATTAAATTAAAGCAATTTTGATGTAGCTGTAAGACGACATAGTCTAATAAATCAATCAATAATGTTGATTTTAAGCATTCAAATGATTGAAAGGAAGTTTTAAAGGACAGTTTTCTGTGATCAAATAACAAGATAGCAACATAAGAACTGGAAAATATCTGTTATACTCCTTTCTTTGTTTTTGCTCTTTTCTAGTCCAGTAGGTTTCAGATAATCAAAAATAAGCTGATATCAGAAAAAGATAAACTGAGTAATACAAAATGCAGTCTTTAAAAAAGTAATGCCAACCTCATCGCATTAACAGGTTGGTCCACCCTCAGTGTTTTAAACCACTGTGAAGGAATTATGGCCTCTTCTTCTATGCAGAATTGTCTTAATTCAGCAACTTTTCAAGAAGAAAAATTTCATTTTGTTTCACTTTCTTAATATAGAACCATAAACTCTGAGATGAAATGGGGCAAGTAAAGCCTGTAGTGCTCCAGAGGTCCTACAAACTGGGGCTCTGGACTTTACATAGCTTTGGCCAAAAATGATAAACAAGGAAGAAGTGTTTTCCTAAGTTGATACAACTGGATATATTTAGCAGGGCAATTTTTGTTTATTTGTTTCATATGCAATCTCTGCATTGTGGTTTCTACAACAAAATTCAGAAAGTGATGCAAAGATTGTATTTTTGTTTCCTCAATTTGTTTGTATGAGGTTTCAGAGTGTGTGCTTTTTTAGACAACTTACATGCATGTGAAAGTAAAGAAAATATGTTTGACGCCTTTTGTAACAGTTTTATATTTTGTGCAACCTAAAAACAAAAACATTAGCAATTCTTTTTTTATTGGTCCTTCATTAAAAACTGTCATTTTACTTCAGACAAATTTTGATTAGCAGGACTGGGTGATAGCAGCAGTTGATCGTCCTTGTTCTGCAGTATTTTGTGTCCTGGATGAGTTGTTGATGCATTCTCGGAGTAATTTTTTCATAATTTATTTATGATTTAACAAAGGGCGCAGTTATATTTTCATGTAGAGGCAGGCTTTTTTGCCTTTAATAATGAAATCATTTGAAGTCTTATAGGCAATCTGCCTTTTTGTCCCATTCAGCTTACTGCAACCACAAGCACCATTAATCACAAATCACAACTGAAGTAGGACATATTTCAATCCTAATAACTTTGAACTCTCACCAGGTCCAGATGGAATTGGAGACTACAGGCCAAGATCGAATTATTTCCCCCTCTACATTGGTGTGGGTGCCACTTCTCCAGAGGCCACCAGTGATCTAAGTTATTTATGCCGAGCTGCACCTGACGCTCCCCCACCTGTGCCCAGGCAGAGTTTTGTGGGCGAGGTGGGATGGGGATGGCAGTATAACCAGCTGTTGAATGGAGACAGGCTGCTCAGCAACATGCAAATTAAGGTATAAACATGACCTTGTGAAGCTGATTCTAATGAGTAGGTTGAGGCATAAACTTTGATGTGGAAAAAAATCCCACTCAGCTTTATTGTGAGGAACAGACGGAGATAATGAAATATGAATTTATTTTCTCTATAACAAGGCAGGACTGGCACATGGATTATTTATCAAGTCTGGATACTGATCCAAGATAATTAAAACTTCACTTTGTTTTATTTTCTGACAGAAAACTGACATTAGGCGAACACTGGAGGATAGAGTCACTCAGAAGTTTCAGATGAACCAGTAGGTCCCAATTTGTCCATTTAAAACGCATAAACATGATATATGTACATGATGTTTGAACAGTGTTGAGCTAGCTGGATTGCATGTTACCTGCTTCCTCATCCATAATGCAACATTTCCACTTTAATGAGAACACACAGAGCCTCAAGCCTTGGACACGAAATCAGCCAGAATGAATGTGAACACAGCCACCAAACTGTCTGGAGGGTTTATTTACATTTTACATTTTTCATATTACAAAAAAAATATTTATGAAATGCAATGGCATTTATTTCTTGCATGTTGCGAGGCATAACTTGAAGAAATCATACATGAGTAATGACAGAATAGTAGAGGTGTATCACAATAAATTAAAATAACATTGAAAAGTTTACTTTTTATTTCAGTAATTCAAGTTAAAAAAAAAAGAACAACTAATAAATGATAAAGATTTAATGCACACATTGGAATGTGTTGGATCATAGCTAATTAAAAAAAATTCCTTAAAATTGGATTATAACAAACAAAAAATGTTCGTAATATTGCAATAGCTATGAACAACGTAACAGTGGAGAAACAGCTAACTTTACAGTTGTTCTGGAGACCGTCATTGACACAATCCCCAAGAAAGTCATTTTTAGATTAGAATGTTGTAACTAAGCATGTTAATGGAAAATTGAGTGGAAGGAAAATATGTAAAGCACAAACAACACAGAAAATCTTGAGAAGATTATAAAGTACAGCAGGTTAAATAGGTCCAAGTTTTAAGGAAATGTTAATTTCATGAGAAACCTTGGCACCTGCTCATATTACCAGAACCACTGTTTCCATAGTATCATTGGATTTGGATTTGATTGGCCAACAAACCCACAAAGGATCTATGGAGTATTGTGAGAAGTTATGGGTTTGGAGTAACTGAGAGTTTTTTATATCTAAATCAACAAACATTTGAAATATATTACTCTCTGTGTAGCGAATATGATTAATTTGAGTTTACATATATCCCAGTTGATTGAGATGTATCCCATTCAATGGATTTTCTGCAGAGTTGAAAGAAAATTAATAAAATGAGAAAACAAATGTGTGAAGACAGATGGTCTTTCATATACAAAATCTATTTTTTTTCAGTATTTAGACATATTTCTAGCAGGGCTCTTGTATTAACAGTCCCCACTTTACCTATAGAAGATTTTGAAATGACACATTTACTCTGATCAGAATCCCTGCTGGCAGCACATCTGAAGGATGATGATGGACAGAGTGTCGTGTTTTTCTATAATTGTCTTTTTTTTTTCATCCAGCCAGTTGAAAAGTGTTAGATTTGTTCTGCTGACTATTTAATGGTTTTCTCTTTTAAAAATTTGCCACCACTGGGTGAGTATTCTCCGTCTTTCATTTATTTATCTCTGATATTAAGCGCTGAAAAATGACTCTCTTTCTTGTTTCCAAATAGGTTTGCATGGTTATAATATTTATGTGAAGCAGTAAAGCACAAAAGTAAGAAACTCAAGCAGAAAAATACATTGGATGTAAGACTAATGTGGCAAAACAATGTGATATTTTATTGAAGATCAAGAAGAAACTGTGGGAAAACAAAGATAATGATTGAAAAGATTCAAGTTATTTTTTCTTTAATAATAAATAAACTTGAAATAATGTGAAGGTTCAAAAGTAAAAATGCTTTATTGGTCTGAATTTTTCAGTATTTGTTCACATGGTTTTCACTTGAAAAAGTGACCAATTTCTCTTCAAAGAGATCCATAAATAGACATAAAATATTATCCAAATTATCACTAAGAAGGTTGAAGAACATTTGCCATTATGTAATTTTAAGAAACAGAAATTCAGTAAAATATGGAGATAACAGGCTTCATAAGTATCCACTTATTGGCTCTGTAAAATCATTATGATGCTTACAACTAATACTTGTACAAAGACTGATGTTGAATGTGCAGAAAATCAGAGGTCAGTAACGATTAACCTGGTGTGGATGGTGAACCTGTGATAGGAGCATAGTTACGAAAGCAGTAATAAAACTCATGCTTTATTGGGTCAGATTGTTGTGAGGTTTTTCTAACTGTGCTACTTTCTAAAGATGTTCAAAAACTGTCAAAAACTTGGTCGGTTTAAATCTGGAGTGAAGGCAGTCATAGTTATTCGAGTTTAAGAGTACTTTTTATGGATGAAGGAGACAGAGGTCAGACTTCTGTGGCATTAAAAAGAAAAAAAATTGCACAGTGATTCGATGCAATGGCAAAATAGGAGAGAAAAACAGACAAATGTAAAACATCAACATCTCCATGGGCTTAACTTTGTATTCATTTGGTTTTGGAGATTTTGCCAAGCATAATAATATGAATAAAAAACTTGCCTATATTGAAAAGTTACGTTAATAACACAAGAGCAAATGTCAATTCCTATGATAATTAATGTCCATTAGAAATGACAAATATGTAACTTTGAGAAAATAAAAAGAATAAAACCTTTCAATAAACATTAAAACTATTCATGCTATTCAACTAATGCATTGTCTCTCTTGTTTTCTATACCCTCCAATGGTTTCCTGTCTGTTTTTCTTTCAGAAGGAACATGGATGACTCAGAAAAAGTCAACACCAAGTTTTCCAAAAACAATTAGAGCAAACAGCAGATGGTATTTCACCTCCCACAGAGAGCCAGGGACCTGAGTTTTAATGAGATCCATCAAATTTGAATAAACATCTCCTAATCAGTATAAAGAGTTGAGTTTGTCCACATCCTCCAACTTGTATGTGAAAGTGACTTTATTAACAATCAGATGATGTAAACTGGTTGGGTCTGAAAGCTCATGGCAAGTTTATGGCTGTGTTCATGTAATATTATTACCATAGTTTATACATTACTGATCCTATAAACTATCCAAGAAAGTGTCAAAATTTGAACAATAGAAACAGTTTCTCAAATTGGACTTCAACTACAGAAATGTCATTGATTTCCAGTTGGTGTTGTTTTTCAGAGCTCCTTTGCTCATGTCACATTTGCACAGTGACACATTTCAGATCATCTGAAAAGCAACTGTTAATCCATCCCCAGGGCCCAGCAATCACATCCTCATATGTCTCCTACAGATAACAGAACAAGGTCTTTGGTTCCTGAAAAACCATAAATTTCCACAATATGAGCCAAGCGGATGACATCAGTGCTTCAGTGGAGCTGGGCATAATCTGCCACCACCTGAGGGCATCTTGTGACTAAATGTGTTGAGACGGTACAGCTTGAAATGTGTCTACTAATCTTCTTTAATTGGCGGGTGCATGGGAGTTCACCCAAGCAGTTTACAAGAGTTTATGGTTTTGAAAAAGACATTCAATCATGTCTTTTGGGAAGTTCTGAGGGACTTCCGTATTATTCCTAAATTGTTCGTCACAACCATGATGTGTTGACACCATGGTTTACAAACACTGACAATTTACAAAATTTTGATGAAATTTTGTGAAATAAACGGTTAATTTTGGTATACTGCAAATATTTCATGGACCGGATGAGCTACAATATGGCCTCCTTCAGAATAACATCATATAAATTGAGGTAGTTTGGAATTTTGTCATCTCCGTCAGAGTTTTTATTTGACAGTATGACTCCTTCAGTGATAGTTTTGACAAATCTCACTTAAGTGTGCAGTTCATTAATTTTAATGGCTTTTACATAAATGGCATTACTTCAGATGTATCAAGTATTTCTCTTTACTTCATTCAGTTCTGCGTCAACTCAGTCATGCATTGCCAACTCGCTCAGATGGACTTTATGTTGTGTTTTTGTTTTAAATATTTCTTTTGTTTCTTGAGAAGCATTCGTCTGTAAAACTGAGTAAAAATATCACTAAAAATAATTGTAGATTTATGTTTGTCAGATGGTGATGGCAGAGTTCTGTGTCAGATCCATTAAAAAAGTAATTTTCAAAAAAATGTTGCAACTGGGAGCCTGCACCTTGGCATCTTTACATTTCCAAATCATCATAAGCTTGAGGAATAATTAAACATTTTTGGGGAAATTTAAATCCATTTTGTTCCACTTCTCAAGAATCACTGAATTGACAATCGACACGGTAAGGATTAGGAGTATGATTCCTGCTAAATTATAAAATTGTGACAACATACTGCTCTAGCAGAAACACCAGATGATTTATCGTCAAAAATGTATCAGTTAGCAGTCGGCTTTTATTTTGAAGCGTCGAGTTGGAAGTTGCGTATGCCTTCCATTCATAACGTCAACGGCTCCAGTGCGCCGGTCTCGAGGTTTACAAGGTTTAGCTTCAACGATTGCGCCTTAAAATGTCTCACGCAGTACCGTCGGAAAAGCCATCCAACCCCGAGAATCCTCGCGTCTTTTTCGACGTTGACATCGACGGGGAAAAAGGTCATTTTGTTTTTACTTTAAATGAACTCGTGTTGCAGCACGTTCCGCGGCTAATTGAACTGTTAGCCTGTTAGCTACATCCGTCCCAATGACTCCCAGAAGGTCTATCAGTTTCAGGAGTCAAAAGACAATAAGCCTATAAAATAAACATGTTAGATTGATGATAAAGTTTCACAGTTAAAGTCTAATGCTATAAAGACACGCATAGTTTTTAAATTGGATTAAAAACTAAAGAATTGTGGTAAACCAGTGTAGCGCAGTCTAAAATGTTATACTGAGTAGTTACGACTAATTATTAAGATCTGGTAGTTATGACTAATTATTAAGATCTTATTTCACAGCCTTCGTGGTGTGAATAAATCATACTAATAAAGTATATCAGGCCAATAATGTTCATCCTTTTTAATATACCGTATTATGATCATGTTGAAGTTAAAATAGAAATTCGCAGTGTTCTGAAAAAACGGATTTTTTTACACGTTTTCCAGGTCAGAATTAAATTGGGAAAAAAACGGAGTTTGGATAAAAAAGTTTTTCTCTGTAAGCCATTCATCCATCTTACCTTCACTCCGTGTATTAATCATTCACTATAAATTTCTACCATTCATCAGTCCATTCTTCTACCCATTTGTCCAATGTCTGTCCATCTATTATCCATCCACCTATTCTTTCATCCAGCTGTCCATCATTGTTCATTTGGTTGTGCATTGTTAGCCCTTCCATCTGTTCATCTTCAGCCCATCTGCGTGTTCTTCCATCCATATGTCCGTCCATCATCATCTTTTCTTTTTCTCACCATACTTTTCCATGAGTCTGAAAAAGTTCTGGAACAGATTAGGGTTGCATTTTTTGTTTAGAACACGTCAAGGAAAATAAATGTTAGTTTATAAAGGCTTATAATGGTAATAAAAAATAAAAACTCAAACAGACACTGTTTCATTTGACAGTCCTTTCCAAAAGAAGAGGTAGAAACCTCAAGTTTATTTTTCAAAGTTGTTCCAGATCAGTTTATCCATTTCTCTAAACATATTTTGTGTCATTTTTATTGACACAACATATGCGTCAATACATTTACACATGAAAATGTAGTTGCAGATCCGTACATGTCCACACACATTTATTCATTCATTATACATACAAAATACCGTCACCACTCAAACAATGTCAGCACCGTAACATGCATTTAATGATCTGAATACCTCAACCGCCATCTTTCTCCTAAGCTGGCAACATGTGATATTATATAGCAGTAATCCTTCTGTTTGCTTAAATCTGCTTGTTTTTCATTAGTGTGGTGACTGCATTTTGTATGTATTATGACTGAATGTCAGCTAAATACTTAAATCTTAAATTCAGGTTAATATTTAAGTATTTAGCTGACATGTTTTCTTGCTATTTATCTAAGTTTTACCCAAAGTGTCCTCTATCTGAAGCTGTTTTTCTTGCTTTTCTGTCCTCAGCCGGCCGCATTGTTCTGGAGCTGTTTGCCGACGTCACCCCAAAGACTGCTGAAAACTTCCGGGCACTCTGCACCGGAGAGAAAGGCGTCGGAAAATCGACAGGGAAACCTCTGCACTTCAAAGGATGTCCGTTCCACAGAAGTAAGCAGCCATCATCCTTTCATTTGATCTCACATTTGAGTTGAATGAGTCAGGAGGACACCTTGAAGTTAGAACCTGCGTATGGTGGGTGAACAGCTGAAGGGGACTCCCAGTGGAGCGACACATTGTACCTGTGGAGGGTGTGTAATGAAAGTTATGCTCATGTAGCTAAGTTTTAATATAGATGTTCGATGGTGGACTTCAAACTGTAAATAGTATCAAGCCGATCTGGTTTGTTGACCTTTAGAGCTTTAACTCTTTTAAAGTAAATGTATTTATCCAGTTATTGTCAATATTTGTTCCTACAGAGACACATAATGACATCTAGCTCTTGAAGCACTTTTCTCATAAATATGTGGCCATATTACAATCTGTTACATGTTTTATGCCTTCTGGTGCAGTATTGAAGTACTACTGGTGTCAGTTTTATTTAAAAGTCGCAAGTTTTAGTTCTAATAACCTTTTTAGGAAAGTACAAAATCCTTTGTTTTTTGCAGTACGTACAGGAAAAACTTCCTAGCCATATTTGGGGGGAAAAAAAGGTTAAATATTGATAATGCTTTATAGAAAAACAGGTGAAAATATGTTGTAATTTACGCATTATGGTAATTAAATTTGATTGGATTACTTGTCAAATTGTACTTCAAATGATAATATAAAAATTGCAATACATGTATAGTTTATATAAAAAAAAATATATATATATATATATATATATATATATATATATATATATATATATATATATATATATATATGTGACAAAATCACAAGAATATCACTTCCTTTATCTGAATATCCTGTCTGTTTAAAATTAAAAGCTATAGATGTATGCACTAATCCTGGCACAGATAGAACACTGGCCCTAGAGGACTGACCTCGGGCACCACTGCTCTAGTTTGAATGGGACACAAATTTTTATTGCAAATTGTCACTTTGAACTGCCTTATTGCTGAGCATTTGCTACATAAATAATATTACCTTACCTTACAATAATTTTGTTAAGTGTTCGAAATACAGTTTTTAAAACATTAAATGTTCTAAGGATTTTACTCTGCTTTATCTATTTTCTTTTATTTGACAGTCATCAAGAAGTTTATGATCCAGGGAGGTGACTTCTCTAACCACAACGGCACGGGGGGTGAGAGCATCTACGGGGAGAAGTTTGAGGATGAAAACTTCCACTACAAGGTCTGCTTCTGCAGCACATTATGTTCAACTTCTACATGTGCTCTCAAAAATTAATTTAGCTCAAAAATATACAACGTAAGGCAATTGTCCAAACCTACCTTTGTTCTGGTTCATGGATGCTACTGAAGGCATTTCTTCTCTTCTTGCAGCATGACAAAGTGGGACTGCTAAGCATGGCCAATGCTGGGGCCAACACCAACGGCTCACAGTTCTTCATCACGACGGTCCCCACACCCCACCTGGATGGAAAGCATGTGGTCTTTGGACAGGTGTTAAAAGGGATAGGAGTTGTAAAAATGCTAGAGTCCGTGGAGACCACAGAGGACACTCCTTTAAAGGTACAGTCAGCAGAGAGCGATTAGCTGGGGCCAACACCAATGGCTCTGTCGTTGTTGGCAGAGTTGTCGTCTTGCAATATATCGATGTGCCTCTGGGCAAGGCACTTAACCCCAAATTGCCTACCGGTCTGCATATCGGTGTATGAATGTGTGTGTGAATGGGTGAATGTGACTCTAGTGTAAAGCGCTTTGAGTGGTCAAAATGACTGGAAAAGTGCTATATAAGTTCAGTCCATTTACCATTTCCATTTAGCCTGATTTACCTGAATAGAAAGGCCAAAGAGCTTCACAACAGAATCTAACCAACCAGTTTAAGCAAAACAATGTTGAATATTTGGGTGTATTTGAAGTACAGTGCTTTGACAATTAATATTATATTTATCACTGTTTTAGGTTGCTGTATAACATTCTTAACTGGTAGTGTTGACTTAGCACAGGCATTTGTATCTAAAGTTTGGAATTTAAAGAAAGAAAAATCTTGTGACTGTAGCAAATAGAAATTATTTTAATAACCCCATGTGACCTAAAACAGAAAGTTTATTCAGATTTAATATAACTGAGGGCTTGTTCTTTTTGATTAAAATCACTTTTTGAAAACAATCTTTAAGCTGGTACTCAACATATTTATTATGCCCACACTACTTTGTTTTGTTTACTTTATCAGAGAAGAATAAATTGATTTACAAAGAAACCTTTTGATAATGTAGTTGTTACAGTTTTTAACCATACACCTTAAATATTTAATTTCATTTAAATATTTAACAGTTGATTTCTGACATTTCTTTGGATAAGTCTGGTTATCAAACAGATTTTATTCAGTCTCTGTTCCCTGAGCGAGTATTACACTGTTAGCCAACATTATATATTTATAGACCGTCTTTGCATTAATTCTGTTAGAAATATTTGAGCATCAAATAAAACCATTTTGTGTAAAATGTCCTGTAATCTGCCTCCCCCCCTCAGCCTTGCATCATAGCGGACTGTGGTGAACATAAGGACGGGGACAGCTGGGGAGCCGCTCCAGATGACGGAACCGGAGACGCTCTCCCAGACTTCCCTGAGGACTCTGACATCGACTTTAAAGATGTAAGTACCAGCGACGTCTTTGATCTTCAAGGGCACGGGTTCATCCTGGCAGATAGCATCAGAACGCTCCGCCAGGACCGGAAGGCCATTTTTAGAAATGCACTTCTTTTCCACCCTTTGCAGAGTCAGCCCAGAGAACAGAAATTAATTTTATTCTGAGTTTTACGGACACGCTTAGCCTGGAAACTGGAGAAATTGTTTGAAACATTTAAACACATCACCGAAAATGTATTTAAACATAAAGTGACTTGGCTAGTCTGGCTCGAATTTTAATCAAATTCATGTGCAGCTCAGTAACATAAAATACCAGTAATAACAGAATTTATTTTAAAATCTCAATTGTAGAATCGCTCAGCACAAATTACTAAGGCGGTTACAAAATGATTCAACCCTTTCATGACTAGCATAATTAGTGATTAGCAAAGCACCTGTTGTTGTTATGACCTGCTGGAAGTTGGAGCTGGGTGGCAAATCAATTTTATCCATTAAATAAAATTTCTGTTTATGATCATTTAAATTTAGGGAAATCTGGATGCTTTCTTCCCCACCAGTGGCTCTATTTGGGTTTCCAAAGATCAGAGTGATGCAGATGTGGTTAAATGGAGTTGTGTTTACAAGACACAACTGTCTTGTAAACACAACTCTGACTGTTAGATTTCGTCTAACAGTCGGTCTCAGAGTAAAACAAGCAGTCAGACAGCAGAGTGAGCCGGCTATTGGATTCCTCTAATCACACCTCAACAGATCCACTAGTGGAAACAACAAACACAAAACAAGACAAGATTTCCACACAGGGAACATAAAATGTTTTATTTTAATCTTTCAGCTTGACAAAGTTGTGTCGACTGCCGAAGACATGAAGAACATCGGGAACGTGATGTTTAAGAAGCAGGACTGGACAGCTGCAGCGAAAAAATATAAGAAAGCCCTGAGGTAAGATTCTGTGTCTCTGCAGCTCTGATTCCTTTTCAGTCACAATCGTCCTGAGAGAGACGCACGAATCAAAGAAGCACTTCAATAATGCAGCTATCAAATGAAAAATGTTAAGGTCATCTGCATAAATCAAACAAATATTTCGTACAGTATCTGAAATAAGTTGATGTCCCAAAGGTGATTTGAGACACAGTTTTAATTAAGTTCAATAATACCATATTTCTCCCCAAGGGAAATTAAATGTTTCGTAATTCGTAACATCCTAGTATCTTCAAAGAGTCATTGTGGGCAGTGATGCTGTGAAAGGAAGAATATCAGGTAGCAGTCAGTCTTTCAACAAATCTCAAGGGGCCTCTGACCGAAGACTTGCTGTATTACCTTAACTTAAAAACATGACCAAAAGTCTAGAAAAAGAATAAATCAGAATGCAAGACATGCCCAGAGTTGAGAGCAATAAAAAAAGACAGAATCAAAAGGTTCCCTGACAAAATTGAACAGGAAAAATCAAGTTTTCAGCTTGTCAGAAATGGCAAATAATGCTAAATAATGATGGTGCTTTTTGTTGTAAAAGTTGTGGCTGAATGAATAATCTATTTTGTCAGTTTTTTCTTAAAATATTCAAACGAATCAGAGATTTAAGAAGCCATTTAAAATGAAATCCATTTTTTCATTCAGCTACAAGAGGTTAAGACTTGAGCTAGATAATGGAAGGCTGAATGCAGTCGTTCTATTTTATCCTCCTGTGTTTTCAATCTCTGTCATGGATTTGATGGATTTGGAGAAGTTGGCAGCCATTAGTGTTTGCTGTGGTGTTGGAGATAATGTTAGGGTCCTTCTGCCTCTGAAGGAATGAAACAAGAGCAAAAAGATGAACTCAGTTTTTTGGTGTGAGTTGGAGTCTTCCGGGATACGTGTTGTGGTCAGGGACAGAACTTCAAGGCAATGTCATATAATAAAATTTATGGAGAGAAGGGTCTGTGATTTAGGAACCTTGGAGTCTGATCTTTCCTTTTTTGTTTATAACTCGGCTCTTTCAGCACAACCTCCAGCATGAAAAAACAATATTCATAACTGGGACGGTTTGATCATTTGATCAGGATGTTTTCTGACTGCCTGCCTTTATTTATTTAACCATGTCAGAGCCCAGTTTCTCTTACTGACAAATCTTGATGTCTGCAGTGCTTAAGATGTTCTTTTGGCATGTTTTGTGACCTCCTGGATGCCTCTGCACCACTGATTAAGTGGAGCACCAAGTTTTTCACACTGGTTGAATGGCAAAGGAGAATTATTCTCCACTTCATCAAAATTGTGAATATTAAAGAAACATTTACAGTTAAAATAACTCAAAATATCTTTTGATATCCATTTTGTTTTTATATGAATTGATTAAAATTAGTTTGATCTGAAATAGTAAAGTGCTAATAAAAGCCGGTAAGGATACAAATACTTTCACAGTTCTGTAGTTTTTCTGAAGTACACACCTCTTATTTTTGTTGCCAACCTCATTAATTACATATGAAATGGTAAACAGTTTAATCTGTGAAATCTATCACTTAGTCTCCACATCGAGTCAAAGTAAAAGTAAGTATTTATTCTTAAAAATAGGAATATAAACAGTTTTACACTGACTGCATTGACACATTTCAGTGTCATTCTGTCTTTTCTTATGAAAGAGAAATTTGTACCAGCAATTCAAAGCTGGGAAACAATTAGCCACAAAAGTCCGAGGGCCCCACCTGTACCTGAACCTTTATGGCCTTCTTTGTGTTTGTGCAGGTACCTGGACATGAGTGGCAACCTGGTGGAGGATGAAGAGGAACACAGGAAGCTGGAGCCCACAGCAGTCAGCTGCTTCCTCAACATGGCCGCCTGTAAACTGAAGCTGCAGCTTTGGCAGGAGGCTCTGAAGAGCTGCGATGAGGTAACACCAGCAGATCTGCTCCTATAGCTGCTTTACTGCAGATCAACAGACAGGGTTAAAATGTTGCATTTCCCACAAGGTGGTGAGTTATTTTAACTGGAAAACCAATTCATCTAGGTGTGGTTAGAGCATCATAGCTATAACTTTAAAGGCATTAATCAAAAGAAGGTTGAGTAAAAATTTTTGTTTCAGGCTCTTGAACTAAACCAAGAAAACACAAAGGCACTTTTCCGGAGGGCCCAGGCCTGGCAGGGGTTGAAGGAATACAACAAAGCCTTGGTAAGCTTTTCAAAGCTTTTCTTCATCTTGAGAGAAGAAGAGAAAGAGAGTTATCAAAGCAGCTGCTGGTGGTGGTGGGTGTCACCAAACTGGCAGCTCATAAGCTGGGGGTGTTTTGTTTTTTTTATACATAATTGCATCTGAAGTAATAGCAGCAGTCCATCATAATAACCTGGATCATTGTTTTTTAATAGAAATTATTTCTAAATGCCAAATTCACAAGAAGGTGTAGAAGAGTAATCAAAAACTAACAGACCCAACAATGTATGCTGCTGGTTGTGGTGTAATTAATTAAAAGCTGTGCACTCAAAAGAATAGCAGTCCATGAAATCATTCATTATGTGAAACGGGCATTAAAAAGGTGACCTGGATTTAATGATGTACATACTGTATATAGCAGTCCTGATGAACATGTATCAGTCCAGAGAAAAGTCTGAATGCTGCATTATACTTTAGAGCAGGGTTAAACGGCTCTGGTTGTACTTGTAGTTGGATCAGTCTTAAACATAATCCAACTTCTTGGATCATGTTTAAGACTAAATGACAGCAAACTGGTGTTTTTAACATGAACGTGTGAATGAAAATTTTACAAATTTTTTCTAGTAATATTCTTTTACCCTCATTTCCTGAACATCAACAGATTTGATCAGCTTTTCTTTTAATGTAATTTTTTAATGTAATTTACAAGTATATAATATTGAGCTATACTAATTTTTTTAAAGGAACTATTTAGCAAATGAAAGTGATATTCTTTGTACTGTCAAGTTGTTCTAAAATTATTTTATTTGCCTTTTGCTTTAGGGTGATCTAAAGAAAGCTCAGGGAATTGCTCCGGAAGATAAAGGTATGTTTTTTTTTTTATTATAGTTTATATTTTTCATGTTGCCCCTATAAGCCTAAATTCAGCTTGGAAAACTTAAAAGTGTAATAAAAACATTTCATCGGCTAATAACTGCCTATTAGTTAACATTAACAAAAAGAGATGAGTGACATCAGTATAGAAGAACTACAAATAGTTCAATCTTATCAAGATGTCACCCTTTTCATGTAAAAACAATAAAACCTTTTCAATTATTTGTTTTGACAGCCATCATCAATGAGATGAAGAAAGTCCAACTTAAAATCCAAGAGGAGAAGGAGAAAGAAAAGAAAATCTATGCCAAGATGTTTGCCTGAAGACAAACTTTGTGCTGCAACAAGTTGTCGTTTAATTTTTGCAGTCATCTCAGTAAAAACTGAAGTTATTCAGAGACTGTAACAGTATTCTCATTCTACTGTAACACTTCACTGATTACCTCAAGCTTTGGTCTGAAGCATATTACAACTGACTAACACAGGCTTGTGTCTTATTCTACATGAAGTTGTGTATCCTGTATCATTTCATTGTTGAGATTTTGATACAATGCACCAGTTTGTTTTATTTATGTTTTTACTGGTCAATAAAACAACGGATAACTCAAGTTTTCTTTATTTTCTGTGACATTATACAGTATTAGTTAGTTTATGTTAAAAATGCCAACAGACAATTTACAGCTTAATTTTTACAAAACTGACAGAAAATGTTTCTGTTATTTTCTCTTTAAATGGATTAAAATGCCCACAGAGCTCATGCAGAACCTATCAGTTGGACCTTCAAGATTCATAAACACGCTTTATAATTTAAAGTTGTACCCTCAGACAGCTACACGGCTAACGGTTCATACTCAGGCACATACTGATCGCTCCGGTCTCCTTAATGTGGAAAACAAAAGTTTTGTTGAAGATAAAAGTTCACATTCCGTTGTAGGCAGGTCCGCCGCCGCCCTCCGGTACCACCCAGTTGATGTTCTGGCTGGGATCCTTGATGTCGCAGGTCTTACAGTGGACACAGTTCTGAGCGTTGATCTGTAATCTCATCCCATCTCCAGTTTCCACGGGAACGTACTCATACACACCTACAGGATGGACGGAGGAAAGAAAATAAAAAAACCCAAATGTTTAACGTAAATGTAATTCAATCAGGTTTTAGAGACCTGAAAGAAACGTCTTTGCATTCAATCCTCCTTAATTAGGACTTTCTAGGATGTAACTCACTCTATAACATAATATATCGATTTGCTTGGATGATGATACCAATGTTGTTCGATTTCATAAAGTCCATCATGATACGATTTTGATTTAAATTGTATTATAGACATCTTTATGTCAACTTACAAAAAAAATGAAGTTTGATGTCACTTATTTAATTATTTCAGTTTTTCTAAGCATTTGTCAAAGTAATAAAATATAGCAATCTATTCTAGACTCATTCCTCATATCATCTTGTATTTAGCTATATGTCGTTTAGAGCCACAAGCATTAAAAAATATATATACATGTGCTGTTGAAAGTTGATACTATTTTTTTAAAGAAACAGTTTATTTCTACTTTTAGGTTTTGAAATAAAGCATGTATACAGTTTCTTCCACAAGACGCAAATCTACATTTAAAAGTCTTTTTTTTATCCGAAGTTAAAGAGGTTACAGGCCTCTGATAGAGGCACACCTTGACAATAAACCGTTTTCCATATTGAGCAAAAAACAATGAGCCACAGTCTGCTCAGAATAACTGAAGGTTAATCTGACATTTATCTGCTTTCATGAACAGACGCCGTGCGAAAGATATGAAGCTGAAGATGGCGAGTCTGTGTAGAAATACAAATTTGAGGACGAAGGAGTAGATGATTGAGTTTGAATCAAAATGCTTAAATGTAATTAAACTAATAATAATAATGAAAGAACAAAACAGACTAGAAACATTAAAATAGATTTTTAACACAAACATTGAAGCTGCAACCATAAAACACTAAAATGTTTCAAGTCAAGTAAACAGTTATTTGATTAATTGCTGTCCTGCATGATTCAACCCACTGTGCTTTTGTTTGTTGCATTTAAAGGAAATGCAACAAACAATGAGTTTCCCACATGAGCCACATAATGAAGCTTCACTTTCCAGCTATTTCCACCAAAGTCGGTCTTTGACAAAATGAGTTCAGTTGCTTTCAAAATGAGATAAACAGCCAATAATTTAAGCGTCTGCCTCATTTGCACAAACACTTCCACACCAACAGCAGCCCTGTATGTCTGGTAGAATTTGCCCCATGCAACACCCAAGATGTTGGACTATTTTAATCAATAAATTTTAATTATCTGGAGGAAAACAGACCCCAGGCAGAAACGTTGTTTTGTTAGAAGAGTGTTGCTTGTTAACAGGTTTTTCTTGTTTTTCTTTGGAGTTTAAATTATGAATTTCTAGAGGAAGCTCCATGTCTCAACACATTCAACAGTAGCTTTTTGTCTTGAAGATACAATCTAAAAGAGTGTTTTCCCTTCTAGATGAATTATCAGAGATGATTCTCTTTACAGATACATTACTTTCAAACAAGAGAATACCTTCTGTGAACCTGGACAGACTCAATGTGCTCAAGCTCTGCTGAAAGGTTGTGAGGTTACCTGCCGGGCAGAAGCGCTGCTCTGGTCCGTCATAAATAGCCAGATTCCTTTCGACGGGGATGCGGTCGTCCTTTAGGGTCAGGTGTGGAGGCTGGTCGCCCTCGTGGTTGGTGCCGCTCAAGGCCACTGAGGACAGCAGGTCGAAGCTGATTTTGCCGTCGGGCTTCGGATACTCAATGGGCTTACAATCTTTAGCCGGTTTCAGCTGGTTTGCATCCAGGCCTGCCGCAGAAAGAGCACAGTGGGTTAGGAGGCATTGTCCTCAGAGGATGACTAAAACAACGGAACCGTCCAGACGACCGGTCCGAGTTGAGACAGATCAGTGGTGCAGCTGCTGCAATTCAGCTAGAGGTGCCTCAAAATGAACAAGACTAATAAATACAAGATTTTTGGAGCCAGTGAGAAGGACTACATCGTAACCTCGAGACCAGGGTTGTCCAAAGAGAGACCCGGGGGCCATTTCCGGACCTTGAAAGTATTTTGTCTGGCCCTTAACTACAAGTTACAAATGGAAAAAAATTTAGCCAATAAAATAGAAAACAACTAACCCCCAAAATTTTGTTATTTTCTTGTTCTTTTCAACCCAAAGTTCTTTTTATTTTTTGGCTCTTTAATATACAGTCGTTCTGTTGATGAGTGAGAAAACAAGGAGGACCAACATCAGCAGATACACAGACTTCTCATCATCCTGCTGTGGAAACGTTACTACATTGTGCTCTGTCCTTCCAGAATATGGAATCTACATTTCCTAATGAAATTGACTTTCATCTGAAGAGCAACAATCTTTATCTCAGGTAAAACAGTTTCAACATCGTCTTTATTGCGTCGCATTTGGCTTTACAATCTTCTCAGGAATGCGGTTATCCAATTGGGTTTTGTTTTCTGCCCAACTTTCTAAAATGCTTGGATATGACACTCTGAATTAACTACAATAATCTTAGTCATAATGGTGTGTGCAATACTGTGATTGCAAAAGTATGAATGATAGAAAGTAAATTTTCAGACTTATCTGATCACCCTATAAGCATCTCTGTCCAATTGGATGGACTCAACTTCTGGTGTATTACTGCAGAGATACACCAGCTGTGTATCTCTGCAGTGTGTGGATAGTGTTCAGGAAGTCTCCTGAAAATGATTCTGTTCCAATATTAAATGTTTGAGCAATAGAATCACAGTTAAACACTTTTATGAAATTATGCAGTCCTAGAAAAGAAAGCACTCGAAACATTTCACTCTTTTGATTATGATCATATTAATTAAGGAATGTCTATATTATTTATTGACCATGTGTTGGTTTTTGCATTTTAGTTTCACAAAAGAGAAAACACATTTCAACAGTTTCTCTTTTATACCTTTGTATCTTTGCCCGTTTCACTTTATATAGTTGAGCAAACATTAGATTTGATGCTATCAAACAGTTTTCAAACAGTTTTCAAACAGTTTTCATCAGTAATCAATTGGATAAAGTCTGAAGTTAAACCCACATAAAGCGATGCTCCTCACCTATGTGTTTTAGTGTCCAAGGCTCTTTTCCTCGTAAAATCCAGTAGAAAATACCGGTGTACACCATCCCACCATAAAGACCAAAGTAGTTGTGGAAGGACGGCCTGATGTTCCTCACAGCGTACAGCTCTTTCCACACAGAGGAATTCTTCAAGTTGTCACTGTACTCAGGTATATGAAGCCCTAAAATACATAAAAGGTTTTACAGTGAAGAGTGAATTGTAGGCTCTCTGTTTTTGAGTCATTAAAGAATGACAACAGCTGCAGATTTGAAGGAAAATATAAGACAAATAAAACAACCAACTAGACAACCTTTTCATAATAGGTCCAGTCTGTTAGAATCAAGCTAAAGTTGGTTCATTTATTCTCCATTTTATTTGCTTCAAAAGTCACAAACTCTGAACTGGAAATCAAATTACAACTGAGCTGAAAATTTTCTATTTTCCATATAAAACCAGTGTGTTTGCTTATTCATTGCCAGCTCAGGCCAATAAATGTGGACTTTAAACACTAATGGAACATAATTATCAGTAGACACTGAACAGTACTGTTTGCAAATGAGTTAATGAAGTGCAAATAAATAACTCCTACATGCAGAGCAGCCATTCTGAACTGCATGACCTCAACAGAAAGTTCCTGTTGCTGCTCCAACCTGATGCAGTTCTCAACCCCTTAACTTTGATCCATATTTTGTCATGTATCAAATGCAGAGCAGAAAAGTCATTATATTACCAATTTCATTGTGAAATATTCAGTGCCACACTTGAGTATTTTTCAAGATGACAATGCTTGACTCTCAAAGAATATGTTGGACCTCAAAGCTACCCGTTATTTTTCATAGTCTTTGGCCAGACGTTTTTTTATTGATATTTCAGTTCTGTGATTGATGCACCTGCAGTTTTAGACGTTTAGTTCCAGTTTGACCGCGGCTGTCAAGTTGCACTTTTCTAACTTTTACAAAGTCAACCTTCCTAAAGTTTCAAAACGTTCTGCTCTGAAGAAATATTTGTAGCTACTGTATATTGACTTAAATACAGAATAAAATATAGCTAACAAAAGAGGTCATATGACCTCCAAAAGACCAAGGAAAGCAATTGGGTTAATTGTCAAAACTAAGATATGACTGTACAAAACTACTAAAGCTGTAAATTTATTAAAGAAAATAAATCATCTTCAAAGAAACATCTCAAATTAGCAAACTGTCTAAATCAAGTATTTATAAGACATGTAATATTAAAATTTTCCCAAATACTTAATTTTGGAGTTTTATTAACTGTAAACCACAATAATAAAATAAAAAATCTGAGAAATGCTGGCTCAGGATGCAAAACTGGCAGAAGCAGAGAACCCACCATAAATTACAGTGAACAGAAACAAACTAGGCCTGAATATGTAAGTTGAAGTTCCACACCTGCAGTCTCTGAGTCCAGATTCTCTGCAGTGACTTTAGGGAAAATGGCTTCAGCAGCCAGGATGCCGCTCTTCATGGCTGTGTGGGTTCCTTTTATCTTTGGGACATTCATGAACCCCGGGCTGCAGCCAATCAGCAAACCTCCAGGAAACGTCAGCTTTGGGATGCACTAAGAAAGAAACAGCCAGAAAACAAGAGTTTTAATGAGCTGTCATTATTTAATTATCATCTTACAACAGCAACACCAAAAATCTGCTAAGGCTCCTCATTAGCAATATAAGCCTGAAAATCGGAACTAATGAATTGAAGGTTGAACATATTTAAAGCTTAGTTTGATTAAAAACTAGGCTCAGTACAAGAGAGGAAATGTATAATGTTTTGTTTTGTTACAATCTTGCAGCAGCAATTTGGTGTTCTTGCAAAATTTGACTTTGCCATTTTGCAGATGGTTTTAATCAAACACAGAAGCACTAAAGTTAACAAACCCCCAAAGGAGAAACTTTTCTCCCTTAATCATGTCAGCACTGCTTCCACCTCCAAAGTCTCAGCAGGACCCAGGCTCTGAGATTTACACCAGATCAGTTTGTGAAGTCGGGAGAAGATTGATTTAAAATAACAATCACCTTGTTAAGGGCAACCAGAAGCAGCTTTCCTCATCAATTAAAGCAACATACCTGAAATCCTCCCTCATTTAAGGCTCTGGCTCCGTAAGCAATCCTCTGGCCTCCCTCCAGCGTGGAAGCTACAAAGGGGTGATGCTTCCAACGCTGAAACTCCCTGAAGGGGCTTAAATACGGATTGGAATAATCTAAACCAACCTGGAACAAGAAGGGGTATCATTAACTGAAGAGCAGCCATAAACCTGAATTCATAAACCTCAGACAATCCATCAGGACTCTCCATCATTTTATGAATTTGAAATATCTGAAAAAGCAATCTTCAGGCTTTCTTAAAAAGTCTTAATAGGCATTGAATTCATTAATCCAAAAATAAGGCCTTAAATGGTATTAATATGTCTCAAAATTCTTACTCATGAATATGGTTTTATGATAGTAAAAACCATATTTTGATGGTTTTATGATAGTAATTCGTCTCATATTAAAATAATTGGTGACATTTAACATAAATTATTAGTAATTTACCAAACAGCTCTCGATGTAACATCACATGATCCCAATAGCAGAACTAACGAAAGAAACAATCAAACAAACATTGTCTGTCTAATCAAGATATTTCTGCATGGCTAAGATCAGTACCAGCCATGCATTGCATTTTTTGGGAAGTGTAAAACAAAACGTGAACATCAAGCCAACAACAGACGGCAGTCATTTCTGGTTTTGCAAGCATGTTGTTTTAAGATGCTTGCAAAACATCTTAAAACAAAAAAAATCTTAGTGATCTTTTTCTTTTGTTTAATAAGTTTGTTAACTACATTAACCAAAAAAACCTCTCAAAAATAAAAGAAAATTAAAAACTATTGAGTACTGCAGAGTTGTTGTTTGGAATTAATAGTCATCTGCCATTTGTGTATTTCCAAGTTTTCTTTATTTTTGGAAAGTTTTTACAAATTTGACACTTTACCAAAAAGTCATACATTTGTTAAAACAACATTTGGGTTAAATTGGTGGTAACTGGAGTTGTTTTTCCCTATATTTGTGTTTTTCCCTATTATTGTGAAGTTAGTCTTAAATTTTATTTCAAGTGGCAATAAAAAAAGTTTTACATTTATCTTGTTAGAATCCTGAATATTAAGCTTACAAAAATCAAAATGTTTTTTAACAAAAGATAGGCTTAATATAATGACTTTATGCTTTAGTTATAAAGCAATATGCAGGAAGTTAATTCCGCAAAACAAACATTTGCAACATTACCTCCAAGCAGTATTGAAATACTGCGCCCAGGAGTAATGGAATCATCCGATTATCCTGATATTTCTTTATTTATTACTACAATAAGGTTAATTTTCATACACACAAAATGTGAAAGCACTCACCACAAAGCCCAAGGCAACAAGAGGCTCTCCTTCATTCAGATGATACAGGAAGGATCCTCCGTATGTGTGTCTGTCCAGAGGCCACCCAACAGAATGCTCCGTTCTGCCTGGTTTCCACTTCTTCTCATCGATCATCCACAGCTGAAAAAACCCCAAAACAAAACACATCGTCTTTACACTATGCAGTTCAGATTTAATCTATCAGAATTATTCACTTAAACCAGTTGGAGAAAAAAAGGACATTAATCTTAGGGATGTTTTTTTGTTTTTGTTTGTTAAATTAGTCTGTTAATTACCTCCTTCAGGCCAATAGCATAGGTCTGGGGTTCACAGTTCTCCCTCAGGTTGAATTGCTTATAAAGCTGCTTTGCTAAATGGCCATGGCAGCCCTCTCCAAACACAGTGACCTTAGCGTGGAGCTCCATTCCTCGCTCAAAAGTATCCTAAAATGGGATTAAATATCGACGTATAGTTGTATCAAACACAATGAAGCGTCTGGAAAATTACTCACAATTTTTAAACAACCACAAAAATTTAATGCGATTGATCAACAACGAGAAGCAAATGAGATGCGTTCTTCAAACTAAAAATCCTTGGCATGCATTTGTTCCTAGAAACAGGCTATGAAAAATAAAATCTCAGATTACCTTTTTAACACTAGATATTATTTTAATATTTTTTTTCTTCTTTTTTCTTAGAAATAAATTAAAGTAGGATTAAATTGGAAGGTATGACCTGAATTTAGCTGAACTCCCACTCACTTATATTTTGGTAACATGTACATGAACTGCTTTAAAATGGTTTACATTGGAGAAACATCAAAAGTTTCTGAATTTAAAGTGATTAGCCATTAGCATAAAAAAACATGTCCTAAAACTGAAGATGCTATTTTATCCCCTACAAGTAAGTGATTTATTGTAAAAATGTGAACTTTTCTAACATGTAAATAAAACATATCTTGCTGAAAAGGGTCAAAGGATAAAAGTTTAACCTAAAAATGTGGAAAAAGGATAGTAAATATTTAAAGAAAGTTCAGAATCACAGCAACTGAATGCACAGATTCCTTGTGCATTCAGTTGCACGAGGAAGAAATGTGTTCTCTCAACACGTATTTAATAAATAATGAGGGAAAGCAGTCAAAAGTACATTCTTAAGGTCTCAACTTTAAGTCAGCTATCCTGACAAATCAAATCGTCCAGTGCTGTTATTGTACAACAAAGAGACTCTAAAATAAAATGAGCTTTCTACATGGTTCATTACCTTTGGTGAGCCATCCTTGGCAATCCCCACATCATTAGTGGCAATCCCTTTAACACTTCCGTCCTCATGAAATAAAACCTGAAAGTAAAATGCAGAAATGGCCACAAAGGATGACGGCTGTCTTTATGCAGCTGGAATTACCCACATGAAAACACAAGTTTTCTGAATATAGCTTCGAAAGTCAACTCTTTAAAGTACACAATGAGGAAAGAATGTTAATATTTAATCTGCAGAGCAGAATATTTTGTGGGCTTATTAAAGAAAGCCATAGCAGATTTTAATTTTTTAATATTTCTTCAGGGTTTGTTGGATTTTCTTCAGGCAGGTTTTCATGGCTCTTCCTCCATCGTGTTCCTCCAGCAGTAAAATGTTGCTCTGCCAGCTTGAGATCAAACGAGTGACCCAGTCAGCAGATCATCCCACCTTGATCCCTTCCACATCTCCTGGGCTGCTTTCACAGTATGCTTTGAATCAGTGTCCATCCGAGTGTTGGAGCGTCGTTCATTCAGCTGTGCTGAAACTGGCTGGCTCTGACAGCACATCCCTCCAGAATTCATCTGCCTGCTTCTGTCAGATGATCAAATACCAGCAGCGACCGGGCGCCATCTGGAAGCCATCCTGATGCCTCCATGTTGGGGTCTACCGTTTCAAGCCTTCGCTACACTTTCATCTTCCTGATTTTAGTTTCATCAGAACAAAGAATACTTTACAACAACCAGGCTGACATATTGCCTAGTGTTTTCAATCTGTATGATACAACTTATGCCCTTTTCTTTAGAGATTTGTTTTGGGACATGATTGATTACAAGTCTACAAATAAAAAATATAGACTTTTAACTAGCAATTAAGTGATATATAAATCAATTTATTGTTGTGTTTAAAGATTGTAAGTATGTTGGATTTACAGACATAAAAAGTTTTTTAAAAAGTTTATCCAGCTGGTGTTCTGGCTAATGAAATGTTAAAACATTTATTTATCATTGTTATTGGTATTTTCCTTTGTCCACTAACAAAATACAAATTGTTTTACTTATGAAAAGCGTTGGTAGGAAAAGGGTTGTTATACATCCCGATTTCTTTTAAAGGTGCGAGTTACAGTTTGGGTCAGGTGAATGAAATGCAGCAGTTCAATAAGATAATCCTAAACACATTAAATTAAGCTTGAAACACCAGAATGGAAAGAAAAATGGAGTAAAGCAAACAGGGTCAAACACAACTTTACTTCAATTCAATATGGGAAGTCATGTAGTCTGAAGACTCCACCTTAAGCTCCTCACTCACTGTAACTACAAAAATACTTGGCAAACTATTAAAATGATCTCTTACGGTATAAATACCGTAAGAGATCATGAGCTTAAATGTACATTTGTAAATTAAGAATACTGTAAAAACAGTGGGCCAGCCAGTTAGTGTAAATTACTGTTAAAAGATTCATTTGCCACCTTCTTGATACAGAAAGACATAATTTAAAGAGCAGCTTTGAATTATTATAATATAATTTATTAAACTCTGAAAAGACACTTAATTCTGTAGAAGTTTGATGTTTTAATTTTATACTAGCAGTGATGTCCTGGAATAATAGAATTCTAAAATAACCTAAATAAATCCGCTCTACGCTTATAGGTAAATTACATTTGGGGGAACCAAAACATATGAACAAAATGGATAACATGGTTGTAAGACATGTAATAGGATAAAAATATGTAAATCCTCTTTGATCAAAGGAACTGAAGATCTCACCTCAGCTGCAGCATAACCGGGATAAATCTCCACTCCCAGCTCCTCAGCCTGCTCCCCCAGCCAACGCACAAGGTTTCCCAGCCTCACAATGTAGTTACCATGGTTCTGCATGGGCAGTCCTAAACACATTCAGATAAATCACAAAAACATATGCAGTAATGTTGGATGATACATTGGTTTATTCCAGAGAAATCCTCCAGACAGCATATTCTCAGCTCAAAGTGTTTACAGCACCATGTGGAAAATATCTTCAAGTGAGCCAAGTCAAATATATTTATAAGCTGCACCACTGAAGAATATTTCATCTTTTGCACATCAACATAAATGCACAGCATCAAGACGATGCACACAAATTGCAGTCCAGGCAGAAACATTGAAATTGTAGGGAGTCTCTTGGTTTATATAGAACTCACAGAAATAGCCATGAATCTAGGACTGGCCTCAAATAAACATGAATAAAACTCAGATTAGTCATGTCATAAACAAAGGGAGAGTTATAAACTTCCTAACTAAGGAGCCTAATGGAGGTTTTTACCTGGCAGTATAGGGATGGGTATCCTGTGCTTTTCTGTAAAAATGCTGAACACATCTTCTGTCACCGGAGTGTGCAGAGGGGCCTGAGGGAAAAAGCAAATATGTTCCTGAATACATTTTACACTTTACCGATACATTAACAGTTTAATATGCTTGCCAGTATTAGTATGGCAAAATGCACATTAATTGGCTGAGAAATGAATTACAATATGTAAGTGACTCATTTAACTACAATATTTGACTCTGTAAATGAACAATGAAAGGACAGGAGTTACCAGAGGAGCCCCCCTTTTGATTATTTTTCTGTAGAACGTTAACTTTAAATAATTTGTGAAATATTTGCATATTTGTGGATTTTTTCATAGAGAACATCTTAAATATACAAAAGAAAATGGTGATTGGGGAGCTGAATTTTCTAGGAGCAATGCTAATTAACACGCTACTGGCTTGCATTTGCAAAACAACCAATCCAGCTTTGCCATTTCTTTTCTTTGGCACAGTTTGCCTGAACCAGAAAAACTGAGATTATTTTAATTTTAGTTTTATTTTGTCCCATTACCTGGATGACTTCACTCTTATAGTGCATTTAGATAGACAGTTGGACAGAAAAATATATTAGAGTAAATCAATATTAAGAGTCCACAAAGTACAAGATCTGATAGGTTCATTCCTGATTGATCTTGTTCTTCAGAGGTCAATAATGAGCTCCTCCTGATGTCACTTACTCCTAAATTCTTAGTGATATTTGGGCAGCTTAGGAGCCACACATATTGAGATACTTGCCCCTCGTTCCTTCCAGTCAGGAAAAAGCTCAATGAGGGCACTGGGCTCCAAACAGGCTCCTGACAGCGTGTGAGCGCCGATCTGAGGGGCCTTCTCCACCAAGCACACTCGTAGTTCCTTCTCTTGTTCATTTGCAAGCTGCTTAAGGCGGATGGCTGCAGAGAGACCAGCAGGACCACCGCCTACAATCACAACATCGGCCTCATCCCCAAACCTCTCCATTTCCATACCTGCAAGAGAAAAGAGCAAACCAGATAAGATGCATGTTTGCGAAGGTCTGTAACAGTATTGAGATGATTAGTTGGAGAATAAATAAGTAACTTAAAAAAAATTTAAAAAAAGATTTTCCATCTGATTTGAGCCAAGATTCAAGATAAAAGCCAGTCTGTAAACCCTCCCAAAAATCTGAAATAACGTAAAGGCCACATGGAATTATTCTTATTTATATAATTTATATGTGAAAAACGTGCAGTGATTAACTGTCCAATTCAATACTTTAAGTTTTATAATGAAGCAGTTACTCAGCTTTACTGTTTACCTTCAGTTTTCTTTGTTTTACTGAATCTGAGTGCATCTAAGTAAGACTGCACTTAAGTACAAAAGAAAAAGGACGGAACACTGAACGATTATCAGTCAGCAGAAAGGGCCAAGGTCAATGCAAGAATAGTGGTTTAACTGCTGCAGAAACCAGTGTAGGTGTAATCCAGAGTTCCACACAGTCTCACCACAAATTTATGACCAATAACAGGTGAAACCAAACGTCACTCAGTCGAAGTTGTGGTGTTTTGTTTGTTGGAAGCAGAGCCTTGGACAACGAAGGAAATATTAATGTCGGCTTCATGATAGATTTACGAATGCAGATTTTATGGCATAAAATAAAATCAACAAAACTGAGATGTTGGAGATTTAAAACTTGATCCATAAAAGGCCAGCTGAGGATCAAGCTTATCGTTAGTAATCAGTATCTCCACATATTGACAGTTGTTTAATATGTATGCAATTTTGGGGTCCATGACAACAACAAAAACTGTTATTACCCCCTCCACCGCTAAAGTTAGTTAGCTTTCCATAACTAACTTTAACTGCTTGCAACTGCCTTGCCACCTTTGGTACAATAATGGCACTAGCAGAATATTTAGCTAGTAAATTATATATGCAAATTATATATACAGCTTACAATATGCAAATCACTATTTGAAGCAACAGTGTCATTGATCCAGTTCTCAAAGTCTAGCTTTCTCGCAGACTGACTTTCAGTGGACAACATGACAAAGACTGTGCAGCCTGTCTGAGACATATTGGACATAAAATAGATTTTAGGTCCAAGCTCTCTCACCACCAGCAACAGTCACAGGCAAGGTGCAGAATATACATAAAGCAATCCAGACTTCTCAAAATATACTATGTAGTTGCATTTTGTTCACTTCATTTAGGAGAACAAGAAGGGAAAAGTTGGAAGCGAAAGTGGCAGCATACATCTGTAACTTACACGCAAGTTAAGGTAAGATACTCGCTGATCAAACCGTCCGGATATTTATTTCATTTTATAAAGATACATTTCAGTTAGAAATAAATATTTCAGTGTTGTTGTAAAAAGAGCAAAGAGACAAATCCTGATAAGACTCCCTGAAATGATGCTAACTGACATGTCACTAAACAGTGTTGCTCACCTTTCTCACTGGGGCAGGGAGGAGATAGGACGGTAAGGGGGGTTAGGACTGCTGCTGACTCATCTGTTGCCAAGTGCAGTAAAAGGTACAGGAAGAAGTTAAATCTATGAATATCTTTGTAAATATATTTCTTCACTGATTAAATGCTCGTGAAATGGAAGCTAACAGTACCAGGATTTCCCCAAGAAAACTTGCTAAGCCTGGTGGTCAGGGCAGTCCACTAGCAGCCCACCGTACTTATGTTTTAAATAATGTTAAAAGTTGACTGATAAAATGTATGATCTCACATCAGTCTCACAGGACATTCTGCATTGAACTCTAAATGCTACTGGTGCACATTGCTGGCCTTGTCCCGTTCATTGCTTTAGCTATTAACCCTTCTTTGTTATCACAGATTTCGGTGTGTATAATAAAAACCCTTTTGAAAAAAAAAACACCATCACTTAGCCAGTAGGGAGGACAAGAAAAGCCTGGTGGTGTACCAGGCTTATAATACACTGGGGGAAATCCTGAGCACACCTGTAGCTACGCTAACTAAGTTAAAATCTTGATAATCATACACTGCAGTCTACCCACCTCTCTCGGAGAAAAACTAGGTTACAAACTGACACCCTTTCTTCTGTCTGTCTTCTTTTTCTTTTTTGAAAACCTGACTTTACCATTTTTCCTGGCAGTATAGTAACAGCAACAAAGCATTTCATGCAGACACAGAGGAGTGTTAGCTTTTTGCTCTAGGAAAGAAAATAACATTTTTACATAAAAAAAAAAATTAGGGGTCCTTGGATTATGAAGACAGAATAACGTTTATTGTTATTTGCTTTATTTTAAGATTGCTTTCATTCCACAGGTGGGGTGTTAACTGTTGATATTTATGTGAATATTAAAATTAATTTGTTACAAATTGCAAACTGACAAGTTATTTTTATTTTCTTTGTCAATAGCTGCATAGTGTTACAGACACTTTGTGTCTGCCTAAAAAAAGAAAAATAAAGAAAAGGTGAAATAAGCATCAACCTTTTTCGAACTGATATTCATCAGTCCAACAAATGTCAATGCAAGTGATATTTGGACTTTGCAGTGTAAACATGTACGCACTAATTTACCAGTCTAAAGCACAAAAGTTCAAAAATGGAGGAACTAATTATCAAAATAATACATAGTTGCGTATTTGGGATTACTCTGGCTTTTAAGCAGATGAAAGATGTAAACAAAGCGGTTTGTTGCTTGTGTTGACATAACGTCTCATACGTGTCAAACTTGAATGAGAATTTTAAGTTTTTGCGCATGCTATGTTTTTTGCCCGATGGCAGATCTCCATCAACAAGCTCTAGAAAAGCTTTTCACCAGCAGAAACTTTTACTAAGATATTTGGACACAAAAAGGGACAGCTCTAGACAAATCCAGTGCATCAAAATATTTCTGAAAGTAAATTATGTTTCGCGACGTACAAAAGCAGTCCTTCGTTGAGTTACCTCATTTTTTGGAGCTTTTTGGGGAGAATGAGGTTTCCAACTTAGCACACAGCGGTAGAATGGGCGCAGACAGAAATGGACTGTTACCTCAGCAAGGAGGTCAAAGGTCATGAAGAGGAAGATCCACTGGTTTGGTGGAAAAAGCATGAAGAAAAATAACATCTCCCATGTTGTCACAAACGGTCCAAAAATATCTGTGCATACAAGTCACAAACACAGCTTTGGAACGTCTTGAGCACCGCAAATAAAACTTCATAAATCAAATAATTTATCTGAAAGCTTTACTTATGAGGATTATTTTCCGGTTTTCTTCTTGTTCTTATTCCGTATGGACACATTATCGTTAGATTATTCATTTATTTATTTTGAATGCACCAAGTTGCTCAGAAAGGCCATAAACTGTGGTTTGTTTATACAGAAGCACATATTTGCTATTTTGTTGTTTCATACTAAACTGAGTATGTAAAGTAGATAAACACTGGAACGACTATAAACTTGGTTAAACTACAAGAAAAACGCCAATCTTTGTTTCCCTCCCCGCCACTATGGTTATTATTTTTAACAAATGTGTTTACTGAACATAGGTTGCTACGATTCTGCCTTTCAGTTATAAGTTTGAGAAAATAAATCACTGCTGGGCATGTAGACACCCTGAGAAAAAAATATAAGCTTTGTTTGCAGTTGGAAGGAGTTTGTGTACACCATTGAAAATAGCATTGTTTATTCTATGGGCTGCATCCTTAGGCTTCAAACAAGCATTGTTAATTGTAACAATACTTCTAAAGAGCATTTTAACAAACCCCGCCCCCACAAAAAAACAAAGACCAGCGAAAGGCTCAGCTCGTTGATGATCGACAATCAAACTTTAATAAGTATTTCTCCAAACTGATTTTTTTTAAAATTTATGGATACCTATTTCAATATTTACACAAAAAATATTAAATGATCTAATGTTCTTTTATAGAGTAACTGAGAAAAAGAACCTGATATTTACCATTAGCTCATTAGTCAAACTCTCTCATTGCATTGTCAGTTTCATAGCAACATGCTCCTGGTAATACCTAAACTATTTAATCAAAACCATGTTACCTCAATCTATCAATCCATATTTTGGACTAATTATTTAATGCTGTGTTTATTCTATTACTTCCTTATAGTGCACTGTAAAAAATAAAGTCCACACTTATCTTGAAAAACCTAATGACAATCTCATGATCCAAAGCAATAAAGGTATAAAAACATGAGCTCCCTTTAGGTTAAAGGTGGATACTTGACTTGGATCAATAAAAATATTGCAGGAGTTTTAATCATGAATACAGAAAATGAAAGGTCTCACCTTCCCATCTTGCATCTTTATCTCGAGGATGAATGGTGTAGTGTGTGGTGATGCGGGTCGTCGACACTGAAGAGCAGGTCCTCCTGTGTATACTAGAGTACAGTTGTGGGGCTGCAGGGTCTTTCTGTAACGTTGTCAATGCCCTGATACATCTGTGAGCTGCAAAAAAGGAAGCATGTTCCAGTTCAGACCAGTTCTAACAGGTGGGAATAGGAGACCTTGAACTGGCTAAGACCGGGCTGACTTGATCCTCTGAGGGACACTAAAATCAGCTCCATGGGACAAATAAAGCTATCTACAATTGTGAGTTGGAGTGGCTCTGTTATGTTTATTCTGATTTGTTGTTCTTACAAATTTTTGTTGATATTATTTCTGGGTTGAGGCTTTACAGGGAAGGAGGAGTTCAAGCCATGTATTCCATATGTTATGTTGGGCAAGGACTTCAACTTCTCTTTCCCTGGCTTCCTAAGCACACAGTTTGATAGAGATTTAAAGGAAATTGAAAAAAACAGATTGATTAGTATCAGCTCTGCTGTCAAAATACTGAGATTTTACAACAGTCTTGAGACTGGCATACAGCAACAGCCTTTAGTCAGAAGCTTCTTCAGATTAGTTGCAAGACTGACTGCTACCAAAGATACTTCCAGCCCGTAGCATCAACATCCATAACAACTCTCTGAAGTTACTTGGATAATATGATTTATGATATTCATTTTTTCTTTATGATAAATTATTTTTAAAAAAATCTCTGAGCTATATTTGTTTGCCTAAGAAGAAGCAAGTGTAGTTAGCAAGCAGCTGTTAAACAGATGTAGAAACATCGATTTTGCATCTCCAGTCAAATGCAAATACTCATAATAACTTTGCAAAGTTAATTCACACGTATAACCTGAAAATATATTAATAATTCACAGTAGATATTTTTACCCTACTTCCTGTGACCTAAATAACCGATTCAACTTTCACCTACATTAGCTTTGCGCTAGCAAAAATGAGCATGCTAAACCAAGCTTTTTTTTAAAAAAAAAAAAACACGAGAAAATTAAATTTAAAAAAAGCTAGACAAATTACATTAAAGTATCCAAAACGGTCGAGGAAGCATTTAGTTTAACTTTTAAAGTTGATCCTTTTTTATTATTTTTATGATATATAACTAAATCTCAACCTGTTAGCCTAACGGCTAAATTAGCTCATTTACCTTTACAAGTGTATCTGCTGGCTGGAAACATCCTCTGTCCGCTACGCTGAGCCACCAGAAGACAGCGGCTCCTCTTCTAGAGTCAGAACAGCAATTCTGTGTTCAATTCGAACTCGGTCCAAACGTTATAAAACTCCCAGCCTGGCAAACAAGTAGTGACCGCAGAATCTGCCTTACCAAACAACGTCTCATAACAGCGCAACGTGTGAACGTCATACGCTGCGCTGCTGCGTTTACGCTACACATATGGAACTGCGCATGTGTAGATCTGTACATACTTCACAGCGCACAAAATAAGGTTACATTTGAAAATCTTCGGATTCAGATTAGATTTACTTTGGTAAATTTATGACATGACAAAAAAGGAAGCCAAATAAATGGCTATTTCATTAATCAATAATTTACAAAAAAAAAAAAGAAAAAAAAAGAGAAAGAAATAGGCTAAAACTAAGGCTTTTATTGCTTCCCCTATCAGGTGTGAGTGTGTTTCACACTGTTAATGTTTTTACTTGACTATGCTTAATGCATGAGCTTTATGGAAATTGGAGGCTGAATTAGAAAATTATGGCTTGATAGGTGCTGGGGGTAGAGAATAAATAGCTATAGACTATTTATGTAGTTCCATTTGTATAAACTTTTTTGTGGATTTACACCATGCTTTCTACTTTTACCTAACTAATATAATTCTGAAATAACTACTACTGTGAATAACTTCACTGAATAAACAGAATTGAGATTTTGACCAAAAATGTATAAGTTCCAAACCTACAGTTATGTTAAAATCAGACCAATTTAAACATAAACAATGTCTACTTGCTGAGTACAAGTCTAAGTCTAAGTCTGAGTCTAAGTCTAAGTCTTCTCAGTGAATAAACCATAATCAATAATCATTATCAAAGGCTATTTATTTGTATAATTTTCTTTGTTTTAGAAATCTAAATAGATAATTTTTTATGTAACTTTACATTTTAAAGTATAAATTGCCATCAATATTTATTAGTATCAAGTAGCATTTTTCACTCTAGCAATTTCTTGGAGGGCTTTTCTTTTTTAAATTTTTGAGTGAAATAGATTGAAGTCGAGCTATGTTGAAGAATAATTTTATGGAATTCTACCAACTTTGGCTGATGGCAATTTTTCTTATTCAAATTATTCAAATACACATACTTTTGAAAACTTTTCATCTTAAAAATGTCATTAAAAATTTAATCAATTGTAAGAACACTGGGAATAATATATCTAATTTTAGTTAGTGAAGTACACTAAAGTAAAAAGGGATTTATAAACACACTTTAAATGGAATGGATAAAAAGACTCACTCACTGCAGAGTTTAGCTGAACATAATTGTCTATCTTTACACAGATATGACCTTAAATGACATCCCATTCTTAATCCATAGGGTTTAACATAATGTCCCCTGTTTTGCAGCTGTTAAAACTTCAGCATTCCACAAGGCTTAGGAGTATGTTTATGGAAATTTCTGATCTTCCTCTTCTAAGAGTTCATTTGTGAGTTCAGACACAGATGTTGGACAAAAGGAAACAGACCCATTCCAATTCATCCCAAAGGTGCTTTGTTGGGTTGTAGTCAGGACAGGCCAGTAAAAATCCTTCCCAACAAATTGTCTCATCTATGTCCTCGGTTTATGCAGTAGTGTCCAGTTGGAACAGAAAGCTGGCAACCCTGAACTGTTCCCAAAATGTTAGGAGCATAAAACTGTTCCACATTTCTTGGTCTGAAGAAGTTTCTCCGCCTGGAGCTAAGGGTCAGAGCCCAACTCCAGCAAAGAAAGCAGCCATACAAATTATTCCTCTCTGTACCGAAACTTTACTGTCACAATGCATTCAACTAATTGTGGTTTGTCATTCTGACAACTCCCAAACTCTAGTTTGTTTACTCCACTGCCAGACCGAAAGGTGAAATTAGTCACTGCACGTCTCTTCTGCTGTGGAGTCCAGCAGCAGTGTGTTTTCCACTGCACTTGGTCTGCACTTGGTGATTTAAGGCTTTGAAGCTCTTGTTCAATCAAAACACATTCAGGGACATTCTCTGTACACAGCTGTGGAACTAATCTGAAGGCCACATGAAGCTTTGAGGTCTGCAGCATCTAATTCTCCAGAAAGTTGCTGATCTCTGTGCACCTCAGCATCCACTCACCCTATCTTGGACTTTTGAAGATATTTCTAAACTACTTGATCATAGACATCAATTAGATCTATAATTTCAATACACAGGATTTACATGAGATTAATTGGAGGTTTGGCAAGGAGGACATTTTGGAAACATTCATCATTAAAGAAAAAAAAGTTCAGGTTTTACTTTATAAAAGTTTCAGATCTGAGCCTAAAAGTCATTATCTGTAGTGAAATTATTTTTTCCTCGGATTCTGTCTCAGTATGATAGTATAATTTCTTTCATAAGAATGCAACTTGCTCATATGTGCAATTACTTTACAAATTGAAATACTTTTACCTATGAAAAGTAATTACTTGCCCTTAAAGCTTATCAGTTTATGCAGTCACTTGTATCTGCTCCACATGAAACCTAGTTGATGTTAGCTTCACATGTGAGATTTTACATTTCTGATAACCTCTTTGTGTTTTCAATTGCAGCAAAGTTCTTAACTTTTCTTTCATTTTTACATGAGGTAAAACCATATTTTTTACTGATAAATGCACTAGATTATATCAAAGAAAAATTTAATGAATCACACTAGATTTTATTCCACAATAAGCATAAAAATTACTGCTACTCACTTGGCATTCTAATAGTAACCATTAATTTATGAAATTATATTAAATTTTGTGATGCTATGGTTGTCCTCAAATGTGGGGTTTGCATTTTGTAATGCTATACTCTTCCGTTTTTAAATGATGAAAACAAATTACTGGCAGAAAACCTATTTTAGTTTATTATCTCTAATTATTCACTCTCAGTGCAGATTTTCATTAAGACATAAAATAAATTTTTTGGGTCAGCTCAGTAGTGGGACACATGCCCCGTGGGCTTGACAGCATCTGTGTTCTAATAAAAACTTCCCCTAATTTAACAAGTTATATAATCTACTCAAAATTGCAATCGGCGAAAGCTGCAAAGCATTTGGGATTTTCCATGTCGATAATGTCAACATCATTTTGAAAAGTCTTGGGGGGCAAAAAAAAAAATAACATGATTTAAACTACATACATGTTTTCTTGGGGTGAACTGCTTTGAGATGCTGATTGGAGTGCTGCTAGCAAACATGAAGCAATCCCTTCAGTAACAATCTCATGTTGAATGTGCAAAATGTTTATTGCTTTCTATTTTTATTCTTTGGCACTTTGTTTTACTTTTGTAAATTTATGTTTCTAAAATTTTCTAATCAAAATCTACACTTTACTCCATTGGTTTAACTCAACACCTCCCTCATCTTGCATGTAAAGATTGAATTGCCTTTTAATTCTCAATAGAAAAAAGCTATTTATCTCTATGATCTATTAAGGGGTAGCTTTCATATTTAAAAAAGGAAGCACACATTTACGCAAAAGATTAAATATCCAAGTGTCTGCTTCAGTGAAAAAGGATTATTTCAATTTGTTCAAATGTGTCAGAAAGGCTAATAGATTAATATAAATCATCCTGCTGTTTCACATCACTGCACACTTTGTTTCAGCTTTAAAATCTAAAGTTAAGTGACCTTTTCACAGCCTAATATAATTTGTGCTTTGAGTGCCACATGCTTTCCATTTTAGTAAAGAAAAGGACTGAGAAATCTAACTCAACACAGAAATAAAAAAACAGGAATTCACTTAGGAGTTCACAACTGTATTTTATTGTACAGAACTAGTTCTTTTACAAATGCCAGTATGGTACTTCACAGTGTAAAAAATGTGTTGTGATGTTGGGGTTTGTGAGATGAAGATCAAACCCCCAAACCAGCTGGGGGTTTAGCTTAACAGGATGTAAAAAAATGCTTCTTGTGTTGCAACAACTGACACACAAAACTTATTAATTTAATTCCTGTCCAAAATAAGTACATTCCTTGTTGAACACAAAGAGACTGTTATATTACATTCAGGAAATACTAATTAATAGTATGAAAGGAGAAACAAAGCTTTCTGCTAACTGAGCATGAAATATAATAAAAGGCTGCATTGATTATTTTTTAGAAAGTCTTTGAAATGTTTTTTATATTTCTCTAAAATTGAGAATGAAATGCATTGTGGAGAGCCTGTTAATTCTGAAAAGGGAACTTGATTGAGTGATTAACCCTTTCAGTTGTTTGATAGTACTATTCAGAGACTGATTGGACAAGAATCTAATTGTCAAACTAAGCATAATTTTTTAATGAATCATTGATGCATGTCCACTTGAAATTTTTAAACATTTGCTTGTAACAGAATGAACATTTGTAGTTATAATTATTCATGACACTAAGACAGCTATAAAAGACATGAAAAAAGCGAAAACTAAAAGGACAGGACAGACTCTGTTCATATATACAGTACAAAATGTGTGAAACATATAAGCATGTTTATCTTAGCCGTAAACAGGATCATTCCACTAAAAGAGAATAAAATGTTTTTTCGCCCTAAAATTGTGACAAATACATTGGGAACCAGACAAAAGCACAATATTCCTCAATACAAACTGAAAATAATTTTAAAAATCCCAATTTTCTTCTTTTTTTGATGCCACAAATAACATTTTTAGACTGCACATCATAAAGGGAGATGTGCTTTGATTTTCCTACCAGTTTTCAGTATATCTGCCTATTTGACCCAGCTTTAAAGGTAAACAATGAACAGCAGCAGATGAACACAAACTGCTGTTACTTTTGTTTTATTTATAACACCCGACCGAGTTGCAGGATAGAAAGTAATGAGATTCTTTATTCTCACCCTGGCAGAGATGTGTTGTTAGTGCTGTTTGTTGGATGGCTTGCTGACATAAATATAAAATGCATTGTCAACATGTAAAGATAGGTCAACTCCAAATAAACACAATAACCATAGTATATCTGTGTTGTAGTTGTGATTTGACACCCTACGTGTGCGTATGTGCTGATCAGAATTGGAAGAGGTGATAATTATTTTTTTGTCAGGTTTTGGTTAAATGTGAGCTCTAGATTAGTTATTTCAGAGCCTGTTTCTGCAGTACTAGGTAGAAAAATAATGGAAATACTGGATGAAACATACCTAACAAGCTCAGTGCAATTCTGATTAATATTGTAGATATAATACTGTCATGATAGAGAAAACAGAGCAGCTGCCGTTTTCAGGTCTGGGAGTTTTTATTATCAGGACACAAATGATCTGATCTTTAAAGGTTCTGAAATTGATTAACTGTGATTTTAAATGTACAATTCAATTGTCAAATTCCTGAAACAAAGACAAAGCAAAAATTATCTTTTTTTTCTTTAAAAAAAGCAAAAGAGATATATATTTTTTGCTTTTTTATAATGCAATGTATTATAAAAAAAACAAATAAATGTAAATACATTCCTGCTTCTTACATTTTAAAAGAAAGTTGCAGCCAGTTTATTCACTGATCATCAGAATGTGTAACCACATTCTGAACACAGTGTAGGAGATATTTTAGATTTTTAATTCATTTTTTAGCTTTAGCAATATTACATTGTAATTAAGGTCTGGATGTATCTTTAAGGAAGCTGGCAGTATTATTACATAGTTGTTGCATGATGGGTTGATGAGGCACCTGATGTAATGGCCTGGAAGAGGCAGGCCCAGAGACTTGGAACCCTTTCATAAGTGCTTACAGTTCTAATTTTCCTTTATCTAAGTATTGGTATTAATACCTAAACTGAGTCAGAGAGCAATAATGTCCTCATTAACTGCATTTAATTTTGAATGAAGAAGATCTTGGGGCTGGATAAAATCAGAGATGAACTATGGAGACTTCTGCAACGTATATGTTATCTTTTCTTCGGCTCTCTTCCATGTTTCCCTCTCCGTCATTCACTTTTCATTCAAATAAACAGTCAGGCCAAAGCAAGACAGAAGTGGGAAGATGACCTAAAATCACTGTTGTGGTTTTTAGCAGAGAAACCAAGAGCAGGCTTGTGCTAAGTTGGCGTCTCTGTCAAGCTTTTGAATAGGCGTGTGCATCATAAACATGCAGGATCACAGGGCAGATTCTGGCCATCATGGGGCGAGAGCCAGAGTACTCCCGGCTCAGGATATCAGACACAGAACAGCTCAGAGTTTATGGTTTAATTCTGGTTATGTGCAGACAGAAGATCTAAACAAAGACTCCACTGTATGGATCAAATGTGAGGCCATCTCTCTCTGATACCTGAGGTTTGGCTGAAATGCATTCATAAAACTGAAGAATAATCTCAATAATAAAAGCAAACATAACCACGAAAGGTTGTAAATGAAAATAACTGAGGAGCTGTGGAACCTAAAAGAAGCTGTACACCATCAAACGTTTGCAAACCTCAATGGACTTTAGTAACATTATAAAGAAAAAATAGATTTCATCTAATATATTATTTCTACAAGGGTCCAAACCATGAGGTTCATAAATAATGACAGAGAGAAATTTCTTTCACATTTTATTTATACTTGACGGTAGATTTAAATAAATTTAGAAGCTGGATGAATTTCATTCAGCCTAGAAGCTGAAATGAAACAGGGTGAAAATATTTTAAGAAGTTCACTTATTCATTTCTTTTAAAAGTTAATAATCGTAATAAATCAGCAAATTTTGATTGCTTTGCTAATTGGATTGTGCATTGACAAATGAATGGCCTTTCTGATTCTTCCTCTATGTATTCAGCTCAACAGCAGGAGCTGTCAGAACTGCTCTCAGAGTATTTGACAAGTTTGAATTGTAAGATGAACAGTTAAAAGCACAGACTTAGACGGCCAAGAGCCTTCAGCTGTGCGGATGGCACTGTGGTTTTTTTCAATCAGCACAGGTTTGGAGAATGTTTTATTCTCAAAATGTGTCCGTAAAAGTCAGGAACGTCAACCTTGGGCTGTTGCTACATTACATGTCTTGATGGAAGACTGACATCAGCACTTTCTATCTCCAGGACGAAAAGTCAATTCTGTTTAGAGTAAATGTATGTATAACAATCTTTGCAATTACCAAATCCATGCTGTAGTGTAGCTACATGAAATAGGAATGCAGCAGACATGTAGCAACCCGAGGCATGTCATCCATTCAGCAGATAATTTATTTATTTATATATTTTCTGTTAGATAACAGCAGGTGGAATATAGCTGTCATCTCAGTGGTTCTTCAAGCAAACAAGTTTAGCTGGCCTGGTTTAGGAAACTGCAATAATGGCACTGAGAATCCATGTGCTGTACTTCCTCTGCAGGTGACCTTTCATGTGTATGAAGCCAGGGTGCCTGTCTTTGCTCAAGCTTCCTGCTGGGAGCAGAAAAAGTGTTTCCACACACACCGAGAAGGTCCATATTTACATCAGTGAATACACGGGAAATCTCTCATCTTGAAGAAATTGAGAGCAGCCACAAATGAACATCTACGAAATAAAATGGATTTTTTGCATCCACAGTGATTCACAAACCCACTTGTGGAGAAACAAACTCTGCTGAGAGGGACCCACTTGTGCATGAAAAGCAGTGACACATGTACATGCTTGGAATAATCACATGGGTTGCCTTAAAGCTAAACATCAGTGTGTTTGTATGCTTCTCACATTCGCACCAACAAATCCTCCTCTGTGTCTCCAGGAAACTTATTTTAGATAAACAGAAGGGTTTAAAATTTAGCATCACTCCATCTCACTTCCATTTTTACCCAAGACTCAGACAGTGGATGTAATTGAAGTATGTTACAATAATCCTGAAGTGCGTAACTTCTATGTCTGAGTGCTTAAAGTAATGGAGGGAAATCTCACAGGGCAGGTTTTACAGAACTAATTGTTAAAGTCTGGTAATGGCCTTCTCAGCTGCAGAAGCTTAAAACGTCAGTTCATAAAATGGATTTTTCTACATCAATTAGGCATAGCGTTATGACCATTTTTTGGGAGTTGTTGCTATCACAATTGCTTTAGTATAACCTGGACAAAGCAGGAAGCATTAGCTGCCATTCACATTAAAATTGCACAAACTGGAATTCTGAAAATAAATTTGCTTTAATGGAAACATGGCAATATTGAACAAAAAGGTTTTTCAGTAGCCTGAAGTAGAGTTTTTATTGTTTGTTTTTTTAGCTAATGCAATGGAAACACATTTTTTTCCTTTATTTTTTTGCATCACTGAAGGTCTCTCAGCATTAAATTCTTTAGAAAACTTTGAATTTGACTACCAGCTCCCCAAAACACAGCATATAGCCACTGCCAAACATAAGACACTTGATGTTCCAAAGCCTGAATAAGACACCAAAATCTCTGATGGCTGATGACGAGAAAACATGATCCATCAGACCAGAACATCATCTTTCATTGCTCCATAATCCAGGTCTGATACTCATGAGTCTACATGTTGGTTCTTTCAGCAGTGACAGGGATCACTGCAGGTACCCTAACTGGTCTAATACCTATGCAACTACAGTCAATGTGTATCTTATAGAGTTAGTTTGGATGTTGGGTGCAAATGTTTGGAGTCAGAACATAGATAAGAATGAAGAACTCAGACCTTATGTTCATCAGATGGCGAGACATCTCGATTATATGTTAAGGAAAACCCAGGCACATTATTATTACTCTGATTCCTTCTTTCTTTTTGTAAGTAGAGAACCCATAGGAGTAGATAATGAAACAGAAAGCATCTTAACAGCCTAATTATTCTGCTACACATCTCTCTATTTGTGCACTGCTGCAGTCAACAAAAGCTGCGCCACCAGAACCAGAGGCTACAGCAGGGAGTGGGAGCTACTTCTGAATCACTAATCTGTTTTACAGCAAAGCACAGCGACAATAAACAGAAACGCTTCTGTGAGGCCTTTAAGCCATTACACAGACTCAATGCATCACTGGCATCATAACCAGTCACTTTATAGAGTTCGAATATGGTGCGATAATGATTCCTGCCAAACTACTATCATGAGTTCACAATTTCTCTCATTTAATTGAAAAAATATTTGAATTTTTAGAAGAACTCTGGGGAATACGCAGTTTTTGGAAGCAACTGATATGAAACTAAGTCCCTCTTATGTCTGCTGTTCCAATTCTCCATAATCCTCTTTATCAATGTCCTGCATGTTTAAATAAATGTTTTAAGTTGGATAACAGAAAAAGTATGTTCATGTACTGTAAAGTTTAAACACATGATGCTTAGTTGAGCCTCAAATTCATATAAGTTGAATTTGCTGATATTCAGCGCTGAGTAAAAAGATAGCTATATTAGCACTGACATTTAGCAGTTTATCCTTGTGGAGGAAGTCAGCACTGTCTGCTGGGCAAATGTCAAGGACAAGAGTTCTTCATTATTTTTTGCCTGTAACATTAGATTATGTATTTAAAAAAATCGTTTTTTTTATTGGTGTCGATTGGCTTTCTCAGAACCTACATTTTGGATTATTATTAGCTGTAAGGAATGATTAAACAAATAATAATAATAAAATTGTTTGAATACACTGATTAATTTGCATGACTTTCTTATTCAGTATTAAACTGCTGAGATAAGTAAACTTATTAAATGACATTCTCATTTACAGAGATTAATCTAACTTGCATTTTAAAAAGTAACATTTGTAATGAAAGTCTTCATCTTTGATTTGTAAGTGAGGTGAGTTCTAGAGAAAATGGTGAGTAAAAAGTTTAACAAGGTAGTTATAAATTTTTGATAACTGTATTTACTGCTAAGCCTCATGAATGCTGCTGGCATGAGTTTTCACTTTAAATGAGAAATCTGTGCACAGATGTTTCATTGTTAATGAAATAATTAAGTTTCATTGTTAATGAAATAATTAAGAGTTTAAATGAATGAACCTGAAACGTTAATGTGGTTGAGGAGAATTATACAGACATACGAACAGATGCATTCTTAGTCACTTAGAGGAGGTCATTTGTTTGTGTGAACATGTGAATATGTGTGAGTGTTTGGGGTACCGAATTATTCTGCGAGCACACCGATAACACGGCATGCTGCTTCTGCTGTTGTTGTTTCGTGCTCGTATTAAAGTCATTGTAACCATTATCCGGATTCTCCACGGGGGTGAGTTTGGCTGCTGTGTCTTTCGCCTCCAGTGGACACCCTTGGCTGTTTTCCTGGAGGGGCCACATTTCCTGCCAGGTGAGCGACGGATGATGTGGCGGGTGACCGCTGAGCAAAGGCCTTTTCTGTCTGTAGTTTGCCCACACCTGGAGGATTGTTTCTTTGAAAGGCCGCGTGGTTAGCGTGTAGAGGATGGGATTCAGGGCACTGTTGATGGGGAGAATAAAGATGACGACCCAGGAACTGATGGTGCCTGCAAGGAAATGGAGATAAAAAAAAGTTGGGAGAACATAAATGTGGAACAACCTAACATGACATGAGGTGTGTTAAAAAGAAGGAGCTTCTTAAAGTTGCAGAAGCCAATTTCAAAAAGTCAGGTGCAAAGTCAAATTTATCTTAAGTTATATTTGATACATTTACATAACAACTGAAGGTAAAATAGTTACTTCATTGGGCTCTCAGCCTGAAAAATGCATTATATTGGTCCTTTATCAGCAATTCTTTGTAAATGGTGCCAGTTTATTTCCCTTTAAATGGGACAATGTTTATGAGAAAAATGCATGTGATTTGAGCAGGAAACCTTACAACATCTGGCAATGTGATGTGTGTGGTGGCATCTCCCACACTGGAGAAAAGAATCATCATCTCAATGCACAAAGATATCGAGATGAGTTTCAACCAGTGACAATCCCATATCTCCATTCTCAGGGACTGAACTCTTATCTTGTAAGATGTCCATGCTCCTCCAACACAGCAAAGTTTATCAGAGTGAGAGCAGAGGTTGGAATGACCAGCTTTCATTTCTGACCTCCACCCCAACAAACAGTTGTAGGATCAGCATTGGTGTGCTGTTTATGCAGAGGGAACAACACAAGCAGCAGCTCCTGGTTGAGAAATGGGATATCATCCTACAACAGTGTGCAACTGAGCTGGTGACTTGCACAAGGAGATGCCAGACTGTTGTTCCTCACACACAATACCAAGGCTCCTGTTTGTGGAATTAATGTTAAATTGCCAAAATGACTTGTTTCTCTGAACTTCCGTTACCCAGTCCAACAGACACCAGAAAATATTCCTGAGCAGGATGAGCAGGATAAGCAGTCTGACATGGGGAGAAAACCATTTGGCTATTTTTTCAGTAAACTACCCAAATCTTTCTTACAAATGTGACACAATTTAAGAGAAAATAATCAGGCCTTCCAACAATGCATTCTTTATTTCCAAGAACCTCTGTTCACTCAATATGATTTTGTTTGGATTATAACTACACCAGAAATAGACACCCAAAGTAAGGAAAAATCCAAGGAGCCTTGTGCATACAGCTTTCACTAAGCAGTTAGACATTATTCTTGCTTTTGAAGGTGACATTTATAGATACATTTTAACCTTGAAATTATTTTGCAAAACGTTTATTTCTGAAACTTAAATTGCCAATTTTTGTTGTCACTAGTGCTAAAACGCGTCACAAAAAATACTACAGACACAAGCTGCCAGCCACTTATGTTGTGCTGAAAGAGCATATTTAAGTGGACTTTAAGTGGGCATCTTTTCATTACCAGGAATTTCCACTTGCAACAGTGAAAGGATCTTGAGAACAAAAATGGGGATCCAGCAGAGGGAATCAGTGACGACAATAGAGAAGAACCGCTTGGCGATGGTCACTTCTTTTTTTATGTGGTTGCTGTACTTGGTGGTCTGAGTGCCTGTTCTCTGGATGTTATAGAACATACTTGCATAGGAGAAGACAATTATGAGGAATGCCACCAAGTTGAGACCTGTTGAGAGAGCACTGAGTTCAGATTTACTTCTTGGATATACAAGGTTTCTTAACATTTCAATTGTCAAAGATGATCAGTAGGGTTCTTAATATTGATGCAAAATACACAAGTGTACTATAAATTTGAATCAGATCTTTATGCAGGGGTAAATTTATAAACTTATGGGAAACCAAACAAAAATATGTATGTGTTTGCAAATGGTTATGGGACTAAAATATGTTTTAAGTAAATTTGGTTAAAAACATGGTTATGCAATAGGAAAAAGTAAACATGAAAAGAAATGCTCACCAAGAAAAATAACAATGGAGTACACGTGTGCCCAAGGCGTCTCTGGCTGTTCCGAGTGCAAAGGGAAGCAGACCCCATTGGTACCATAGAAGTTGTGAAATAAACCCTTGCAGGCCAGAGGCAAAAAGGCGATGACAAATCCAAACACCCATATCCCGAATAGAATACTGACAGTCCGTCGCCAGCCGGGAGTTAGGTAGTGGAACGGGTACACGATACAGATGTACTTCTCCAAGGTGAGATATGTGAGGAGAAGCACAGACACTTCGGTAGACAGCATAGCCAAAGAGCCAATGACCTGACACTGAGTGCTGTCCATCCAGGCTTGAGCATGACGATTGTATTCACCACGAAACTTCAGGTCATACACACCAATCATGAAGAGATAAATACCCATCAGGCCATCAGCACCTGCAAGAAAGAACAACTACTTTAAACTCCTAAATTCTGCCATTTGAGGGGTTTTGTAGTCTTTTTTAGCATTTGCTGTCACTTTTAGGGTGGACTTGCCCAGACCTGGGCATCTTGGCAGCTGGTTAAAAGTCCTTCACTTGTAGATTAATGCTCCAGACAGTGGAATGGCACATTTTCAGAGCCCTTCGAGACCTTGTTAGTTCTCTTACTAGACTCATATAATGCTCTGCTGCGATCCACTTTCTGAAGCCTGGTGTTTTGATTGTACCCTGGTGTTCACTCTCCTTTCTACAGTCATTAACACATCACACAAATGACTTTTTCACAAGCACTTAACAGCATGTCTAAAGTCAGCTAAACTCTAATTTATATTCTTTGAGTGATTTTCCATTAGTTTGAGAAACAGCTCTAGTGGGTGGGTTTCATCAAATAGTTGGCCAGTTCCAGAGTCGGAAAATGAGTGCGGATGGATCTGTATGACACAAGCACAATATGGAAGCTATGACAGTCACCGTTTTGAGTTTTTTAAATGTTTGGTTATTGTAAGAATCTCTCATAAAGCAAAGACTGACATCACTCCTCAGCCAATCAGTGGCCGACAGACTTGATGTAATGTTTTCAACTGGACTCTTTGAACCTAAGCAGTGGTAGAAAAACCACATCACCACATAAAGCCGGGTTCAGCTGTCCTGAGTTGATCCCAGTGGAAAAAGGTTGTAAATGTCTAAAGTTTGAACAGCAGGGGGACAGGCATGCTGGAAGTGTCCCAAGGTCAGCAATGCAATCCCAGACAACTGTGTTGAAGTGGGAATAAATGAGGGGATGTTCTAATTAACCTATTTTATAGAAATGTTTTAGAATATTATTGTTTCATGATTATTTTAATTTATAGGTCTAAAATTGATACTAGATTGACTAACTATAGAGACCACCTGAACATAACCTTTATCCAATGATTTTGAAAAGAAGAAAAAATTACGTATAGACTCAACTTGTCTATAAGCAGAAGATGTGCATATTGTGAGACCTTTGAGGTTTTCTTTTGAGTATTCTTTTCTACTATATGTAATTTACTTTTTTTTCCCAGTACGTCTAATTTTGCAAAAATAAAAAATAAAAAAAAATAAAAATAAAATAAAACCAAAGACTTTCAGGTGGTGTCCTAAATTTCTGTGTTATTTCATACAGCTCACCACCTTATCCACTATAAGCCTTGCTGAAATGTCAATGACAAAGAAATGGATGCCCTTTCTAAATAATTAGCATTTTTATTCAGACTAAATTAAACCTGTCAACTTGTTATCTTGGTGAAAAGATCAAAGGATTTATTAGAGTATGAAAATGTAGTCAAAGTAGAGTCCTCAAAACTTAAAACTCTCACAGACTGAAGTCATGAAGGATGAAGTCAGTGTGGAAAGAAGGTCATAAGAAGTCAGTTTTGAAAAGATATTTTAGAATCTTCAGCAGCAGTCTCTACTTATGCTCATGGCATATTTTGAATTTGATTGAGTAACAAAAAAACAAATAATCTAGACAGAAACAGGGCGTTACTCAGTGGTGGGCTTTGATTTTCTTAGTTAGTTACTGATTTATGTCATGTTTCAGACACAAGTTGATTTTCTATATAACTCCATTCTGCAGAAATGAGTAAGCAATATGACATAAAAAGATGCAAACATATTTGCAAACTAGGCAAATCAGGCTGCTAATGCAAAACAGAAAAACCATGTTATTCTTGTTCTATACCAAAACAAAATCTAATAACAATAATTGCTTTTGTTTTAATACAAACATTTTTAAAAAAATAAAGTAGCAGTTTTTGTATTCTGTTGAAACGTGTTCTTGTGTTGTTGAGGTTAGTTTAGTACAGGACTATCCATCTGAACAAAAGTGTCTTATTACCTCCCTGGACAATGTTTTCCTCCATGTTTATTCCTCATTGCCCTTGGCAATTTATTAAAATGTTTTCCTGTCACGATCAAGGAACAAATTGCAAATTTGGAAGTCAAACTCTCTAATCATAGAGTCACTTTTTAATGTTCAGATGCACAACAAAAACGACTCTCTGGGAGTAATTGCTTCATTATATCAGCACACCATAAACTATCACAGATGATGGCTAAATATCTCCACTAATAGTTGAGTATCAAATTATATACCAAATAAAATACCAAATATTTCAAATGAATGTAAAATCTCACAACAGCAACTATCTTGGTGCCCTGTTCACAAGTGATGCCAAGAACCAGAAATGGACAGACAGATTGGGTCTTTGTCTAATGTAATGTGAGCATCAGTTGTAGAGAAGAGTTGACAAGATCAGCAAAGCTCTCAATATACCAGTTCCTCACAGTTCAGACCCTCACCTATGGTCATGAGATATGGAACAAGACACAAAGAGTGAGAGTGGATGCAAGCCACTTGCATCCAGCCATGGACCAAATCAGTAGAAGGATGGCTTTGCAGAACATTAATGTGTTTGAATGGCCCAGTCAAAGCTCAAACAAAATCCAATAAAAAAGTTTAGCAAGACTTGATTGTTGTCATAGGTATGCAAAGCTGGCATACTCTTGAAGACTTGCAGCAGTTATTAAAGCAAATTATGGGCCATAAAGAATTGAATCTGGGGGTTGATAGAGATTTCCATCACCTTTTTGAGCCCATTACGTTGTCCCAAGAGTCACTCAATGTGCAATTATTCATGGATGAAATTATAGAGGTCACATTTGACCCGACGCATTAAATATGACCACTGAAGATGGTGACGCAGTTTTCTTCTTGTTGCCTCAAGGATAATTATACATCATATTTTCAAGTTCCTCTTACACTTTCTTAGGGAATAATGTTGATAACTGACCTATTTTCTTTTTCAGGTTCCTCCAAGCAGAGTTGTCTTATTTTTCTTAGATTCCAGTCCCACATGTTCATCCACTGGTGCAGTGTGAAAACTAATTACTCATATATTCTCCATCTGTTGCTGAACTTCCTGCCATCTGAATGGCTTCAGTCAAAATCTGGAGTTTATATCCAACTGGAAAATGTTACCACTATTGTCATTTTATCTTTTGTTTTACATAAAGTACCACTTGAATACAGTGCCAATACAAATTTTTAATGTATTTCTTTTGGATTTCATATGAGTCTCAACACAAAGTAGTCCATAGTTGTTAATATGGTATTAAACATTTTGTACTGATTAAAATCTGAAAAGTTTGGCGTTCACTTGTATTAAGCTTCTGTTGCAAATTCTCCTGTTATTTGGGATAAGTCTCTACCAGCTTTGCAACTTTGCAGTAAAAATGTTTTTTGCATTCTTTTCAAAATACCTTTAACCTTATTGTCTGTAAAATTTATATGAAATATATTAACATTTGTGAAATGTAAAAAAGAAAAAAAATCTCTTGAATAATGTTGCAAAATTAATCTCAGAAAGTTATTAAAAGGGATCTATAATACATTTGACTTATTAAATAAGTACAAATCTCAACATTTTATTATTAATTCTATGCAGTATTGAGATGTGAAGATTTAAAGCGGAAAACAGCAGAACTGATTTAGTCCGTGCCAAACTGGGATCTCTCGGAGGATCTTGGCTTCTGGTACAAGGACATTGTGTTTACATGTTTTTTGTAGAAAAAGAAAAAATGTAAAAACCCAACAGGGAAATGTTTTCAGTGAGTAAAAGACTTCAGTCAAAGATGAATGTGGCTGAATAGATGAAAATGTCTTTCAAGCTAACTTTTGATCCAGATTTGAATACAGATCAAATCTGAGTTTCTACTTTGCCTGCTAACTTAAATCTGTTTATCCCTTTATGTGCAGATCATTAGCTCTTTGTGGACATGTTGTTTGCATATGAAAGTACTTAATCCACTTCTGGTAAAAAGACTAAACCATTTTAAAGCTTCACCTTAGCTTTTTTCAGCCAACTCTAAAGGAATGAAGTTTTAAAGATCAATGTGTTAAAGCAACTAGGCTACAAATGTATTGAAATGAAAACAAATTCAAACTTGGTTGACACCTTTCATGGTATTTTTGTCATGGGTATATTAAACTTTTTGAGAAGAGTTTTTGCCCTTCAATCTAGGTCACAGTGGGAGCTGTGGTCCTGTGGGGGGGTCACCATGAAGACGAAGAGCAAGGAGGGTCTTCGAAAGTTGGAACTAAGAGGACAAAAAATACAAAATGGGCAAGTTTTTGAAAAGAAAGAAATGAAGCCACCATCTAGCAGCCCACCTGTGGAGAACACTGCTTCAAAAAACCCTCTGAAATTATTGCCAGCTAATGTCAAAAATTATGAGGCAGCATTTATGCTAAACAAATGTAACGACTATAAATTTTTTGAATAAAAGTGCGGAAAAGAAACGTTCTAAAGTTGATATTTCTTTACATATTTTGTAGTAATGTCTGTGGATTTGCAAAGGGCGTCCCTGGCCAGAAGTTAATGATGTTTGGAGGGCCAAGGTAGGGAAAGGTTTGGGAAACCTATGATTTTATAGTTTATTGTATAACTTGAAGGCTGTAACATATTTTGATTAAAGTAAAATGTGTTGTGATGTGACAGTTTATACGATGTCACATCACAGCAGCAGCAAATTTGCTCTTCAATCTGAAATATTTCCCGAGAAATAATCCGCCTTTACTGTCAACTCTGTTTTCCTCAGTTGTCAGTCTGGAGTTCATTTTAAATGGCCATTTTAAAAAAACAACTATTCTGATTCTCCTCATTAAATCATGAAACACCCAAGAAGTCCTCATCTGATGCTGATAACAAATGCCACTGCATTCGCAAGCATTCTGATGAAATCTTGTGTTGAGCTGTGAGCTACCAAAACACAGACATGTCTTAATTTTTGTAAGGATTCAGGGAACATGTTTAAGAGTTGGGGCATGTTACCTCTGCATTGCATCACCTCTTCTTTTAATGAAGCGCTTTAACCATCTTGAAAATGTCAGGGACAATATGTTGAGTTTTGAATGTTTCGTCATTTTCTCTGTCTTTCTAACAGACTTTAACTTACTGCTATATAGATGTTAGTTTAAAAGCTGTCCACCTGGAACACAAAATGTATCTGGCACCGTGTTGCTGTAAAAGTCACCAAGACAACAGCAAACTGCATATAATGGTGAGGACTAATGTTGCACGACATACTCATGGCCACTCATCTTCTCTTCTTGGATTCTCCTGTGCAGTTACTCTGTCTTGTAAGTGTATTTACGCACCATAAACATTTTTCCCATTTTGTCGCATTACAACAAATATCAACATATTATTAGGAAATTATGGAACAGATGAACATAGGATATTTGTGAAAATATCCTGTATGGTTTTATGGTTCTTTTACTACACTGAAAAGTAGTGGGTGCAAATGCATTTAGCAACTTTCACTTTGATGTTCATTTATAACATCCATATTTTACTGTCACAACATAAAGAGAGTTTTAAGTAATAAATAAAAAATCTAAAAGATGCTGCAGCTTTGAAAAGACTACAACTTTTCTTGGTCAGGAAAGTGTGGAGTTTTTCTCAGCTCACCATGAGTCAAGAAAAACAAATGATATACTTGAAATCACAGATTCAGCTATAGATTGTTGATATTTGAATGTTTCTAGTGCAGAGATGTTGCTAAAAATATTGCTTACTTTATTAGACATCAGTGTAGAGCTCTGATGTTTTATGACACTTGTCCTCAGTTGATTCAGTTATTATCACACCTAACATACTAATTTGTTGTGTGACACCGTATCTAAATGTGAGATGTTTGAACTGATTGATGCATGGATATATTTTTTTCCTTTTTATGGTGATATTTAACTTAATTAGCTTTTTTATTGCCCTGGTGCCAGCTTTCTACCCCCAGCTGTTTTCTCACTCCTCTTCCTTCATGCAATATTAACAAGGTCATGTAAAATTATCAAGCCAAAACGTGGTAGAAAATTGGAGCATAAGAGCATAGGGGGGAAAACATAAAATTTTAATATGTAGAGGGACAGTTTTCACTTACACAGCCTTGGTGGTAGATGTATCCAGAATATATTTAAAAGATTTTGTTGGCATGGAGTTAAAAATAAAACTAATATGAATATTGGTTTGTATTCATGGTTTGAACATTTGCATGCTCATTGCATTCATATAAACGTTTTATGAAGCATCTCAGCTTTTCTGGAAACAAAACTCAACGTCTTAATCAAGAGTCCGTATTAATTTAGTTGATGAAATTATGAGTTGAGAAATCCCACCAGTGATTTATCTTTTTCCATTTAATTATAACAGTGTGGGAAGCTTTCAGATTTGTAGTTTTGAGAAATATAAGTACACTTTGGTTTTTTATCTTTACTGTAGTATTTTTTTTTATTTTCACTGGTTGTGGGTTATTATGGAGGGTGATCAAATGAATGGGCAACTGATATCAACGTCACTCAGTATAAATCTGAGCAGAAAAAGTGTAGTTTTGGACTGTAGTGGTCTAAGAAATCATTCTTCACTGTCCACCTGTGGTTCCCACAAAGTAATGTTTGCTGTCCATAAAATTGTAACTAATTGCATGACATTTTCTAACACATTAGAGTTTCTGAAATTAATTAAAACTACTAGCCCTAATATAAACATCTTGGGTTCACAGGTAAAAAACTTAAGTCTTAACCACATCCAGATCCTCCAGACAGGTCAACCAAAAAACAAACTCTAGGAAGTTGAAAGTGTGCCAGGCTGCACTACTGACATATTAACATAGAATGAATAGTCACTGCAAATATTTATGCCTTGCATAAACTTGATATAATTCATAATAAATCCTGTGAGGCTTATTAAATATTTTATACCAGAGAAACACAACGAAACATGACTATACATTATGGCATTAGAAATACAGTCAGTCTAAAAATAAATAAATAAAAATTCAGACAGAAACTTCAAGTGACACTTTGTACTTTCTGAAGGTTAAAAGGCTCCATATCCTTCTCCCTTTGTACAACACTCCCTCCCAAATGACTGCTGCTTCCCTGGAAATGCAGTTTGACTCACAGCAGAGGGAGATGATGCACATGGCGTGGAGTTTGTTCTCAGAGCGGATATACGAGCGCATGCAAATGACAAAGATGTTGCCAAAGCATGTGGTGGCAGAGACAACCCAGACAAAAACCCTCAGGACGATGTTGGCCAGCAGGTCCTCAAAAGACGAGATGCCATCTGTGTTGGGCTTGCAGCTGCGCACGTGAGGGGCATAGCCACAGTACTGGAACTTCTTGAAATAGCTAAGAAAACAGACAAACAACAATAAAAAAGCAATCTAATGCTAAGGCAGGGGTGTGTCTTCACTTGCAGCCTGCAGTGGTCTATCCACAGTATTACCCTTAGTGTCTATTTGTGCATTTAAACTGGAAGTTAAGGAAGAACAGAGATCTCATTTCAGTCAGACTGTGTAGTTCAGGAGGTGGAAAAAACTATTTGGATTAAAAGTGCACCTTTTGTTCTTATAAACTCTTGTTGGAGAAAGCCGGCAGAGATTTAGCATCAGTCATTTATCAAAACTAAAAGACCTGAAACCCAACCAAGCATTAAGCTCTGGGTTCATTTATTTTTAGGTGTGGGGTGTTGACACAGCTCTGCTTTCTTCACAGTTTCTCTTTGGCCTGAATGGTAACGAGTAGCGCTTAAAATCGCCTTAATGAAAAGCAAAAGGAAAATCAATGATTATCTCTCAGATCCTCAAATTACTCAATTTGGACTATCGATTGAAATTATATTAAAAAAAAAACAGCAACAATGCAGAGTTCTGTATGTAATGCGCTAAATATTACATTTAGTGTGCAAATATTTGCAGAATGAATTGGTCCACATTTTATAAAGATACTAACCCAAATTTCAATTAAAATTTTAGAACATAAGTTTAACTTGGCCTGTCTGATGTGTTCCTTGGTTTTCATAATGTCGTTTGTTCTCTAATGATCTCTAACAAACCAGTGAAGCCTTCACAGAACAGTTAGATTTACACTGAGATTACATTACATGGGCAACTGGTTGTGAAGAGTTTTATTTTTGATTAAGAGGGCTGAAAGCATACTTTATTTTTTTAACAACCTACAAAATATTTTCTTTCCACTTCAGTATTGTTTACTGCTCTGAATTGGTCGGATACATAAAATGTATTTTAAATAAATTAAAGTTTTAGAATACATGTCAAAATGTCAAATGTTTCAAATCTTCAGTCATTTCAAATGCAGGTGAGCAATGTTCAAGATAGAGCTTGAACATTCAACCAGAAAAAAAATTAAATATTAAAGTTTTGACACCAAGTGATGCACCAGGATGTAAATTTGGGTTAGTATTAATGTCTGACGTTATTATTGCTGTTGTGTCCGATATCTGATAGCGTACCCCACAATGCACTGCTTCACTATCATTCTCACATGACCAACAAAACTGAAAAGAACATTGTTTATTCAAGTAGAAGTTTTATCTATCAGGCAATGTGGTAAAAATGAAGAAAAGTAAAAAAGGAACTTATTCCTTCCACGAATTCATGAATTATGCATCTTTGCCCTCTGAGAGGTTCGATCACCTTAAAGCTGGTTTAATTATCTCCCAGATGGATTTAAAGCTGAGGCCCATTAAGGTTAACCTGTGACTCGGTCTTATCAGTAGATTATGTGTGAAAAAACGAAGGTCTCCACAGAGCATGATGACGTTGTACTTACATGTGAGTCAAGTATCTGAGAGGTTCAAACATCCTTCGCTGTATGTTATCAATTTCTATTCCCTCTATGCTCCTGAGAAACATAAAAGCATGGATTTTGTTACAAATTCTGAACAGTGAACTACAGACCTGCAAAAAGAATGTGCTCCTATGGACTTCCTCTGCCGATGCTTTTCTTGTCAAACTTCAGATCAAACACAGATCAAATCAAATTCAGATCAAACACATTTTATTATCAATAATAGATTTTAAAAAGCATGTTTCAAAAACGTTATTTTTTTAGCAATATGGAGGTGAATTTGCGCTGTGTTCCGGATTATTGTCCCGGCAGTCCTTTATGCTAGAGCTAATTAATTGTTTCTGCTTATTGAAAATTGTCCAGACCCCGAAGCAGCAATGCAGTCCCAGCCATCACACTACCATCACCATGTTTTACTGTTGGAATACCAGCTCTTTTTTCTATAATGATGGGTTATTTTTACACCTGACACATTTGGTACACACTTTGTAAAACTGTGTGAGAATTTTTTTTTTTTGCCCAGCTTTTTTCTTACTGTTAAATCTTTCCTATTTGACATGTCACAACAGATGTATTTGCAGATCTTAAACATCATAAAAGACTTCATTACCCTTTAATAAGCAGATACAAAGCTGTTGTGGTCCGTAAATCTGCAACAGTAAAGGTTAGCGGTCAGAGTCAGAACCAGGAGAACAAATACTTACAAAGACTTCAGTTTATGTAACTTGTCAAAGTGATCCAGTTGAAGCTCCACGATGGGATTGTAGGATATGTTTCTATGACATAAGATAAAAACAAAAATTCTTACAAAATATTAAATATAGATGCCACTGATCCTTGATCTTACACTACAGAGTAAATCCTGCAGAGGTTACACATCAGATATCAGCGCTTCATCTCAGTAACATGTTTTTCTATTTCTTTTTAACTCCTACATGTTTTCCTTCCAATCAAGCTGTCAAAGCGATTCAGCAGCAAACGCTGGACTCATCCTCATTTTATTTGTCTCTGCATGACAGCTTGATATAAACCTAATATGCTGTTAGTGCTCAACTACGCTTATGTAATAAACACATAAAATCTTGGTGCCAGCGTAAAAACTTTACTTTTCGTACTTAATATGTCTGATTTAATTTTATTAAAAATAAACTAATGCACTAAATCCAATTAAAATTGAGTTTTGTGCAAAATGATTCTCGCAGACATGTAAACAGACTCGAGCTGCAGCAATCCAAAGTTAAAGCAAAATCTGTTTACTGTCGTGTTTGATTAAGAACTCACAGTTGGAGCAAATCCTCCAGCAAGACAAATAGATTGGGAGGTATGGCCACCAGTCTGTTGTTGGACAGATCCCTGTGCAGAGACAAAGCACATAAACATTAAAAAAATAAACAAACTCATTCAGAACCAAAAGAATCTGAAAGATTATATACTAATTTTTGCTGATCTTTTTATAGAACATTGTTGGTTTCAAAACTATTTTCTGCTAATATACAAAATATGAACAACATGGACTTGGCCGTTTGACATACAGAGACGAACAGGCACAACACTATATTTTCTCCTTTACATGCGTCTATTATTTGTAAAAATTATGATAAAAAACAGAAGAAACTTCTTCACAAAAATGATTTTGCTTGTAAAAAAGAAATCCAATTATTTTTGCAAGATTTTACTCAGGATCAAAGGTGCTCGTATGAAAAAAAAGAAATAATAATCTCCATTTGGTTGCTTTGTGTTAAACAGATTTTTTTAAATAACACAAAAAAACAAGGGCAAGGAAAAAAACTCAATACTTTATTTCAAATAAAATAGTTCACATGTCCAATAAGAAATCCTGTCAAACCTGAAGTGCTTTAAGTAGAGTTCTTTTATTCCTTGAAAAGCTCTCATCTTCTATCCAAAAGCCTTCTTCAGTTCTCAGTGTGATTTCTATTCAAGCTGTAGTCACACCATTTGGATCCATTAAGGACACAAGTTACCAGTTCTTCTCTCCGTTTTGTCCAGTACTTGACTCCATGCTATTTGTCCACAGCAATAACACATGAGTGACTTTGGTCACATGTCCCATGGTGTGAACTGCTGTGAAACTGCCTGAGGACATGAGTCAGGACTGATCACCATCCTCTTTGTGAACTCAGCATATATGCAGAAGATACAGATAAATGGAAATACTATTTCTCTCTCTCAAAGCATTCAAATTAATAAAGTAAAAACAAGGTAAAATTGTCCTACTGAAACAAAATTAAGGTTAAAATCAATTAGCAGGGGTCACAGGGAGAATGTAGTGGACAGAGTCAAGCATCCTGACAGGCTGGTGTTTAAAGATGCTCAGAAGCGTTGGGGAGTGTGTTCTGGTACCTTCTCCCTGAGGGCAGGAGGCTGAAGACTGGTAGTGAGGTGTGAGAGGTGTCATTAGCAATGCAGGCAAAGTTGATGTCAAAAATGTCAGTGAAGGAGGGAAGAGTGGAGATGATCCTCCTGGCTTTCCTATGTCTTGCAGAATCTTTTTGCAGTCTGCACAGTCAGTGTTAGACAGACAAAATCTTTGTTGACTGTGTAGGAGGCTCTACTTTTGGTTTTCAAAGATGTACGGTGGCATAATTGTGGCTCAAAATCAATGTGCAAACAATGATTTTGCAGCAGCTTATTTGGATTTAAAGTGACAAGAGGGCCCAAAATGGATCATTTTGAAAAGAGGCAGAACTGAGCAGACTAATATCTCATTATCTAAGAATCATTTTATGCAAAAATGTAATGAACATGTTTTGTATAGCATGAAAACCTAGCCTAACCTGTTCAAGGAAGCAACTTTTAGCTTTAGCACAGGAGGAGAAACCGCTCCATCTCCATTCATTTCCTATGGAACAAATGCTATAAGGCTAAAATTGCTTGCTGTCCTTCTACGTGGGATTCAATGTGGCGAGCACAATACAAGGAATTTGAGAAATGTTTTGTCACTGTTGTTACCACAAGCAGCAAAAAACATTCACCTTTCGCTGTTGTTCGATACTCCCCATAACTAACATATGAGTATACAAATACATGTTGTTATAGTTTCTTCATGCTTACCTTTGTTTGAAATCCCTGCTGTACTTCACCACAAATACAGCAGGGAGAATGCACAACCTTCTTAACAGAAAGGAATCTTAAGATGCAGGAACATATAGAAAAATGTAGCCTTGTTTTTTTTTGCAAGGAGAGATATCTTAACTTGATTAAGGTACAATGATGTAAGCAGTGCTTTAATGTTACATCATAGTTTATCTTCATTCTTTGAAGTCCTTGTAGTGAAGATTTATTGTGACAGCAATTTACACTTCAATGCATGTAACTAAAAAACATTTATACATTACTAAAACTGACTTTCAGCAGCCAGAGCTGTTGGTGCTATGAGATGCATTCTCTCTGTTTTTATTGTTTCTGATTGAATAACCGACAGCCATTATCAACACTTTGCATGTTTAATAAAGTTGACAAAATATATTCTTAGAGTTTACAGAAATGTGCATTATTTATGTTGTGAATAGAACAGAATAAATAAAGTCATGCAAAATGTAACTAGCGTTTGGCTACAGAGTCAAAAAGAAACAAAACAACATTGGTTATTTTGCTTCCATGGAATTTAGAGATAAAGAGCCATGGAAGGCCTTATCTTGGACAAAAGGATACAAAAAAGTATTTGCAAGAAGAAGAAAAAAAGTAAAGAGCTTCAAGTTATCTGAAATATATTCCACTAAGTTAATTTATTCTAAAGTCTCAAAGTCAAACCCAAACAGCTGGATTCTTAAGAAATTGGCCTGAAGCTTTCACAGCCTAGACAAAGGTGTGTCTGATGTTACAATAACGGCACTAGATACAGATAACACATTTCTTTCCCTCAAATATCCAGCAAGGAAAAAGAAATGCTTCAATTAGTCCCTTGCTGTTAAATGTCTGCAGTTTATTTCTTATATTTCAGGCAGGACAAAAAGTGTCACAGTAATCTTGAGATATGAGCAACTAATTTTAAGTAGTTTGCCCTTTAATCCAAAGCGACATTACTGCAAAACTAATGTGGCTTTGGATTCTCCAGAACCTCAGTGTGTTCTGGAGAATGAGAACAGACAATATGTTGCCTCGAGCTATCGAAGTTTCTGCTAGAGGAGCATAAAAAATTCACAGGTCCCTGGAACAGGAGATGCTGAAACTCATGAGGCATTTATCAGCTTTGTACAGGCAACACTGAGGCACAGCAAATGAAAGGAACACACAGTTGGGGGATGCTACGAAGATAAATGCAAGAGGACACTATTCAAAACTCAAGAGGGAGACAGGATATGAAGTAAAAGGTTCACATCTGCAGGCAAACGCAGCACTTCTGTGGTTATAAGCCAGAAAAATACAAACAACAGAAGTGGAATGGCGTCCCCTGTACAGAAGCAGATCAAATAATAACAAGTCTGAAAAGTAAAACAAGATTAATGTAGACACTTGGTTTAATGCTGTGTCTGTAAAGGTTAAATATGTGTTCATAGTAATTAAAATAATATTCCTGTAGAAAAAAAAATGCTCTTAGAAAAAGCATTTTTTTCTTCGAAAATGGGAACATTAGCTGAAATGTATATAGCAGCGGCAAAAACATTTCAGAGGAGCAAACTAATGCTCCCCAACAAAGTAGCTAATCTAAACGATCATATTCAGCCTCAATTTAACTGCAAGTAGTCCAACGCAGTTATGAGTTTGTTCAATGAAGCCTCCTTCATAACATGTGAGCTCATTAGACGTTGTGAAGTCTGCTGTTCCTTTCTACAGCCCTTACAATTTGCTCTCCTTCAAAATGTACCGTTTCCTTGATGTTCACATACTCCTTCAAAAACTCCATCAATGTTTTGATAATGACCTTGGAGCTGGAAGACACAATGTGTGACGCTTTTTCAAAATGATCCGCATGTTAAAGGGTTTCATTCAGCTTTTTTCTCAAAGGCATCTCAAACTTTATCTCTTTTTATTTTGAGAATAGTTTCTTTGTGCGATTTGAAAATAAAATAAATGAGGAAAGGACTGGACTTACAATTCTCCGAGCTTTTGGAGGACTGAGAATGCTTGTTCGTGTATGTAGCTGATCCTGTTTCGCTGTAACACCCTGGGAAAAGTCAATAAACACTGAATTACACCAATGTTTCTCGAATCTCTTCCTTCCATTTAATGAATCGTCATATTGACTTCATGCTCTGGCTACAAGGTGGCTCCAGTTTTAAGTGAATCTAGGTAGAATTTGCAAGCTTAAGTCAGAAGTAAATATTTTGAGAGCAAACCTTTGCCTTAGCTATGAATTACATTATGCAAATTTACACTTACAGAACTGTCAACATGGTGCATGAATGGAGAGAAGCATTTCCAATTTTTTCAATTAGATTTCCCTCCAAGTCCCTGCAAGGAAATGTTTTGGAAAACACACACGTACAGAGAGTATATGAGGATAGATACAAACACAGAGAGAGTAAACCCATCAAAGGTCTTGTCACTTTTATGAGAGGACAGTTTGTGATACTTTCTGACATCCCACTTACAGCCAGTTCAGTCTGGGCATTTCCCTGCAGATGTCATCCAACTTTGCCAGGGAGTTGTTCAACAAAACCCTGTCAATCAGAGACAAAAAAGAAACACAGTGTCGCACATTTCTTCTTCATGTTTAGACACTCTTACTCTTAACAGGGGAAGAACAACACTAAACAATAACCACTTCAAATAGCCCAAACAACATGAGATGAAGGTAAAAGATCAAATATGTAATGTAAGGGCAGAAACTCACAGTAAAACAAGAGAGTTCAGTCCTGAAAATGTCATGGCAGATATCTGATGGATATTATTGTTTTCCAGGATCCTGAAAAGACAAACAGGATGTTGTTTCCACCTTATTGTCGGATTATTGATCCGGATAAAACCGCCTCAGTAGAGATATGTGTAATGTATAATGTAATACGGAAAGGTGGAAGAGAGGAAAAGGAAACAATAGAACATAAAAGCTGCTGACTCACAGCCACTCCAGCTTGTGCAAGTCCTTGAACACTCCTGGCATCAATACTATTATCTTGTTGTAACTCAGGTACCTGAAAAAAATGAATAAAATGTTACCTTACTCTATATTTGACACATGAAACTAACAAGCAAAGCTAAGCCTGGATTTAGAGTCGGTCAGAAGCTTATACTCAGTCATTAGCATTATGCTAAATTTGAAAACATTTTATTAATCTAAATGCTAATTTACTTGCTTATTTTGTAAACTTTTAGTTCAATAAAGTTCAACATCTGAATTGATGGTTCTGTTAAGAATTATTCAAGTAGTTTGACATGGTGAATATATGGGTGAAGATTGTTTGTCTTTCCTCTTGTCATGTTCTCTCTTAAAAAAACAATATTGAGCAAATGTCAAGTACATATCAAACAAACAAATGTGACACAGAAGAATACAGCACCTCTAAATAACCAGGGATGGTCAAAAACTCAATGAAACAGCTTTGTCTCACCTGACATTCAGCTTGTCTTGTGTAGGAAGCTACAAATATCAATCTGAAAGGTGTCAGTTTTGGAAGAGAAGTTTTCTTTCTTGTTTAGTACCCTCTCAGTCCATGCTGATGAATAACAACTCTGTATAGACAGTGACACTGCTGCCTAGTTTGTGAGACACTTGATAATTTGAACCAATTTTCTTCCAGATTAGTCTAACATTTTGGGTTATATGGGTAAAAATTCAATAAAATCTGCTGTTTCAAAGAAATAATGGACAAATTATGTTTCATTTAAGGTTTCAGAATGGCTCTGAAACCTAAAGAATCTTATAGAAAAATATGGACTATAATTAAAGTCAAAAGCAATCACTTAAACAAGTTCTTCCAACTCTCCTGGAGCGTGTTGTCAAGGTGAAACTGCCTTATAGACATTTATTTAAATATTACTGAAGCTGAATATATGCACTTCAGTCTGTCTGCAAGCAGAAATTCTGAATAAATCGTGCAGCCACTTCCTCTGTTTAAAATCATTCAAATTTCTTTTTTTTTTAAACATTAAGTATAAAAAGGAACCACACAAATAAAAGTCTAAATGTGCATAACATGCATGAATATGATGAATGTACGTTAAGGTCTAACCAGAACTGTACCCAAACCTCCTAATTATTTTTATTATTCAATGTAAATTGTACATTGACAATATCAATTACTGTACTTCCCAGTCATCTAAGATGTATTTTAGTCTTCATCTCTATATTACAGTAAAGAGGTTTTGCATCGCTGAAGAGCAGCAGATCAAATGGGTAAGAAAAAGAGAGGATGTCATTTTCTTTGAGAAAGGTACATTTAATAAAGCAAGAATTTCTGGCCTCTCTGGCCTATCCAAGGACATCTTCAAAGTGAGATACAAAAAGAAAAATGTAATGAAAGGTGGAGAAAATACACCTTCACATAGATAGGTCATTGCAGGTTTACAACATATTCTTGTTATCTCAGATTTCTGTAAAGTTGTCCAGGTTATCTTCAAATCCTCGTGGATTCGACATTCAGTGTTTTATCAATGTCATCCGCCTCCAGGTGGGGGAGGGTTGAACAGTTAAAGTTTAATGATGAAAGGTGTGTTTTTCAGCATATAGTTATAGATTTTTTTTTCAATTTGTGTTTCTTTCTGTCTTTTTTGTCTGGGTAAAACACTACATTTTTCGTCACAGCCTTTACACATTGAATAACTAATCAAGCCCTGCAGTAAATGTATCCACTGAGCCCTGAAACTCTTTGACCGCTACTTCTTGAGGGATTACCCTTTAGCTGATTACTCTTTCTTTCCAGTAATTTCCAAGCTCTGCTCCAGCCTCAGTTTTTTCCTCTTTGAACACCAGCCAGCTTTGCTCCTCCTTACTCGCCTCCCTATCTCTGTGAAAACCAGCCTGTGTCGCCTGTCGGCTCTGCTCATTCATCTACAGCCACCAGAAAAGTAAGCTCTGCACCAGTTCAGATTTTGGCATCCTGCTGACACCTTGACTCACAGAAAATCTCTCCAGCTCAACCTGGACTGCACCTTCAGTTCTTTGTGATGGTATTTTTTAAACAATCAAACCTTTTTGGAGGTGCTTAGTTAAATGTACACACAGCCAAAGCCATCTTGAACGGCTCATATTTGTTAGAATAGCTTGTCAAGAAGATGATTCTGTGCATACCTCATAGTTTGAGCAAATGGGTTACAGTGTCATAAATCAAAAAAATATTTATTTCCATTTCAGACACAAAAATCTTTTTAAAAAACCAAATCCACTTTTCAAAGTTATAAAATCATTTTATGCTTCAGTTCTTACCAGTATTGTTACTCTGACACAGACGTACATCAACAACTAGTTTACCTGTTTCAATAAGCAACTAATCAATTAATCACACGATAAATTAAAATGAGCTCAATAATCTCCAATCTTACAATTAAGTTTTGTTTATTTAATGTGTTGTTCCATTTTTAGTGGTTTTTGTTTACATTTTATTTATTGTTTTTCATTTAAATCTGCTGTAGTCAACTTTTATTTATTTACTTACAAAGTCATTCAAGTTACCTCCATACTCACACCTGCTTTACTTGACCATTAGTAACAATTTATTCATTCACAATAATGGCTCACATTATAAATAACTTACAGAGCTGGGAATATCTGCCATCTGCTCTTATGCAAGTCACAACTAAAATATGCTGCAGTTTCACTTTTTATTTATTGTTTTTACTGAGTAAATAAATAAAATATATACATTTTATATACATTTCTGAACATTCAGTTTTGTTTATTTTGCACAAACACTGACAGGAAAAAAAGACGTACATCTTCAGATGTGCAGTCACAGAGTACATAAAAGTAAAAACAACATATTTCCTTCAAGAAAACCTTTCCACTGTCATACTGCTGACATCAGCAGTTTGTTTCATAATCTGTGACTGTGAAGAGTTTTGAATAGAATACCCTGTTTTTGTCTTCTCTCCTCACTGCATTAAACCTCTTCAGCTTTTTCCCATAGCTGAATCTGTAAGACCAGGGGCGCTCACTTCACAGCTTACTATGTTATAATTTAGTGGTAAATATTTATCCACAACCTGCGGTTAGAAATATCTGTTTTGTCAAAAAATTGTGGCTGTGAGCACCGGTGGTTGCCAATGTGATGTAATTTATCTATTAATAGTACAGAACCTATTTGGTCAAAGAAGCTCTTCTTTATACGTTTTATACCTTTTATATGCATTAAACCGTAAATGTTTTTATTTAGCAGTTCATATCAAAACTGCTAAAAAAAAGTTAGGAATATAAATAGTCTATTAGAACTAGAATAATAAGGAGTTCATGTCTCTCACTTGTGATATTTAATACTTCTACCTCCCAGGAATCAGAGCTGACAAGCTACTGTGGTCATGTTTTATGAAATAAGAGTTAGATTTTAATCCAAAAGGAACTTATTCTTGCAAAAAACATTTATAATTTGAGGTTAGAATGGTTAGAATCAGAATAGTGACAGAGATGTTAAAAGTTACAATAATCTAATCACAATAAGCATATAGTAATCAGAAAAACTATAACTTTACTCACAGTCTTGTTAGATTATGAAGCCCTCTGAATGCATCAGGATTCACATCTTTAATATTGTTGTGCTGTAAATATCTACAAAAGAAGCACAGAAACGTCTTGAGGTTGATGAATTAATGAGTAAACAAAATGAGGCACAGGTTCATTCCCAAAGAAAGCATGGATGGGCTGACTGACAAAGAACTCTGCAGCAAGGCCTAAATTAAGGGGTAATATCCTAGTTAAGGGGTAGTTTGTTGGATATTGGAATTATATTTTACTAACAACTGTTCATCTTGTTTATGAAAACACAATGGACATTTTAAATCTATTTAAACCCGCAATCCCAACAATGCCAAACAGGTTCTGGCAAAGGATTAGACCTGTCCTCACAGTGACACTGTGCAAGCTTGATAAACAGCACAAGTCAGTGGCAAATGCATCTATATGCACAGCAGAACAATCAACTCTACCAGCATGCCCAACAGCCTTCCAAGGTTCATTATGTCTCCTGCACATGGTTTCAGTAACTTCAGATTATGTATATGTGAAGAGAGGATGATGGAAACTCACAGTTTCTGTAGGCTTTGGTAGTTAAAGAATCCTTTTGCTTTCAGCCTGTGAAGTCTGTTTCTTTGTAAGGACCTAAGAAATAAGAAGGAATTGTGATCATGTTGGTGTGCAGACCGATTAACAACTTTCATAAAAAATTATTAAATTAATTAAAGCCTGACCAAACTGTTAAGCAGCCAGGATTTCTTCTCGATTGTGTTATGTAGCAGCTGAAAACTTCAATATATTTTAATGGGATTTTATGTGGCAAACCAGCACAAAGTAATGCATGTCAGCAAAGTGGAAGGAAATGATACATTAATTAGAAAATCTTTCGGAGTAAAAAGGTGAACATTTTACAATTGCATCCGGCCTCCCTGAGTAAATGCATTGAAGAACCACAATTTCCATATTGAATTTCTCTACCAGCTTTGCCAGCTAGACAAAAGTTGATTTCATCTTTGTGAAATAGCTCAGTTCCAGTCAGATTGGATTTAGCTCTAGACTTTGACTAAGCCCCTATAATACATGCATCGCATTGTGGCTGTGGTTGGTAAATTTGAAGTAAAACAAAATTCAGTCTTTCACTCAAATGGTCTGAATACAAAAGCTTGCTTTGTAAAAAGTTTGAAAACAGTGTTTAATTTTCCTTCCACAATTATGCACTATTTTGAGTTGGTCTTTCACATAAAACAAAAATTCAAATAAAATTCAAATAGCCCTTGCTTTATCAAAACCATTAAAAATACCTCAAACAAATGATCTTTTTCTATCTCCATTTGCAAAAGATGAAATTTTCATTCTACATTCTTAACATGTCACCTTTTTCTGATGTTGTCTTATTGAACATATGGAAAGGCAAAAATAACATCAGACAGAAAATTTCAAATGATTTATCACACAAGCACCAAAGGAGCCTCATGAATAATGATACTTTTTTTAACACTTGGTCATCTGTAAAACAGCGGAAACCCTGACTTCTTTTAAATCGCAACTAAAAACACACTTGTTTAGAGTTTCATTTGAAATGTAATATGTAACAATGTATTGTCTATTATATGTTGCATGACTTTGTGTTCTTGTGTTTATGATGTAAAGCACTTTGAAATGCCTTGCTGCTGAAATGTGCTATACAAATAAAATTTGATTGATTGATTGATTGATCAGTTAGAAAATTAAAATCATAAACATGCTACACCTGGTCAAACTGCTGATCTATCTTATAAACCCAGTTTTATCAAGAGACTCCCAATTTTCCAGTTGATTCAGTTTTTGCTTCCAAACCTTTGAATGGATTGGAATGTCACTAAAGTGTAATTTCATCACTTGTAGTTATTCCAGACTTTTGGACGTGTTCACTTGTGGATTCTGGGGAAATTATAACACAGTCAAACGCAGCATTTTGACTTTTTCACACAAAGACCACCAACAGGCATGCTTTTGTAAAGGACAGGGAGGGAAGTAATGTCAATAGGACTCCACTTTAGACATTTTATCTTTTCAATTTCCCATTGCAATGCAATATTTATCCACCATTTTGAACAACAAGTTTTTAAAAATGTATTATTTATTTCTGCTTAGGTTTTTTTCATTTCAAAATATGGTTTTCACATGGACAAAGACATATGCTCCATTGCTTTTTGCAGCATTCAATATCTGCTATAATGTGAGATAAGGTCAGCTGGAGAGCTGCTTACATCCTGGAGTTACACATTCTGTTTTTCAGAAACCCAATAAATGTTGAAAGAGGAGTTTACACTCTCAAGCTGATAAGAAATTTTGCAGATTCACAGTTTTGTTGAAAACATTCAGAGTGCAATAGCACAGCCAGATCGACTGCTGTTTATGGCAGAAGTACAGATTTTAGCAGCAGTAGGTGCAGAGCAATTGAAAATCAACAGACTGGAGGTGCCTGGTGTTGATTCTGTATAATAAAATCATTGATTCAAAAGGGGTGCATTTAAAATATCAGGATTATAAAGCTCATCAATCAGTGAAGTCATTCATTCTGTGAATCAGCAGGGGTCAAACAAGTGCCTCTCATTTCAGGATGAAGACAGTGGTTATAGCACATTCCTCTCTGAACACTCGAGTAAAATTGGTTCCTCCATATATAATTCAGAACTAAAGAAGGCCTTAATTAAAAAGAGAATTTGAAGACGGAAAAACATTTTAAAAAGTGTACAACATGAAGGCATTCCCAGATAAAATGATCTAAAAACAGAAACTAAGCAGGGCTGGAAGTCTTTTACTGTGTCATGATTAGATTTGATTGCAATTTTTGGTGCCACAATTTGATCAAATCAATCTTCAATTCATTCATAATGATTTCTGCTTCAATCTATAAGCACATAAAGGGTCCTCAAGGTCATTCTGCTCTGCAATGCATGATGACCAATGGAGACATTAAAGTGTCTTATTTGCATTTGCTGAGTTTTGAATAATATTCAGAGCTTATATGGAATTATTCCCTCCCTGCATCCTCTGTTTTGTTGTAGCAAAAATCAATTCACATTCACAATTCACCTGTGAATATCAGGATTCTTGTGTGAATCAATTTTTTGGCACACTGCTAAAACTAAACTACAAAAGCTAGGAAGAAAATGGAAAACCAGCATCTGTACAAACACTTAACCAATAATGATTTCAACCTAACAAGAAGGGGACAAAAACACACAATAATATAAACAAAAGCCAACATGGAAAAGATTTAGCTGCTGATCAAATTCATTTTAGTATCTAATCATGCCTGCAGCTATCTTAAAGCACTGCCAACAGCAAGACATCAGCAGTGACATTTAGGAAGCAATTGTTATTGGAAGGATTATGAAGTCATTTCCAAATAATCTGAAGTCCATCATTCTACAGTGACATAGATTATTTCTAAGTGGAAGCCATTAGAGACAGCTGTCAATCTTCTCCAAAGTGGACATGCCAGAAAATTCACCCCGTCAGACAAGCAATGTTCAGAAAATGACAAAAGCTCAGCAGCTGTAGTTCCAGCTAAAACTCTTGCTCTTTTTTTCACATTTTGTAGCAGAGTATATTTTAAACAAAGCATCAATTTTGAAACAGAACTGCCTGAAAAAATGATCCAGTCAAGTTTCCAGCCTAACCTTGAAACCCCGCTGAGGGACCGCAAGTGAGCCGTGCAACAAACACGTCAACTTCAACTTTTCAGCCTCCACATAGTCATAACAGAATGACAAAGTCATACAGATACTTTGATATTGTTGCCAATGAGATTATTTAAGTGACTGGATAATTATTTTACACTTTTCCTTTTTTGTTGTTTAACTGAAGGTGGAATCTGTTGTGTTTTGTGCACTTCAGACTAGATTTACAATTCATTGTTAGTCAGTCTGCTCATCACCTCCTCGTTCTGCTTGATTTTTATTTCCCTTCAGTGCTCCATCTTGAATTTCTCCCATTGAGGTTGATTTCTTTAGGTAAATCTATGAACAAAAGGAGTTGCTGTGAACAATTGATGTTGATTTATTGCGCTGTTTACAAATTGCAATCTGTCTATACGGTTGTAGTTTGGAAATGGCAGCAGAGGAATTAAATGAAGCCATTCAGTCCATTTTGTTTGCACTTCCAAATATTAAACAATTAAAATTCGAGAATGAAAAACGTTTAAAACATTTTAGTTACAATGCTTCATTGAGCTACAGTGCATTACATACCTCATGGCCAAAAGCAATGAGGTCCAATTGTTTAAAACTTCAACAGAGTCCACACCTCCAACAATCGATCATTTCTCAATAAAGGCCTGATTTTTCGCAAGCCAAACTTTAGTTTGATTCGTAAAACCCTAAATCTAAAACTGTGAATGTATTTTTTTTTCAGATGACTGAATTGATCATGTTTAGATTCCTCTCCACTGAAACTGTTAAATCCTGAAGAAAAATCTTTTTATTTGATTTGTATAAGAAATTGTGGTTAATTCAGTTGTCTGTGTAACATAATTATCTCCATTACGCAATAGTAAAAGTGAAAAAACATGTCAAGGTAAGACTTTACTTCTTTGTTCTTGAATAAGTTTTTCAGCAATGACAGGCCCTCCTCTTTCTCCCCAACATGGGTTCCTTGAGGGCAGACATCCATGACAACACTTCCAAAAATAAATGACAGTGAAAGCTTTTGATGAATGACTTGTTGAGCTTTATGAAGCTGAAAAAAGGCCATCCCTAAAACAGAAGGGGTTATTTTCCACTCACATAACGGTGACATTTATCGCCACTACGGGGATCTCTCGGAGCTGAGCGCTGTCACAGTCCAGCTCCAGGTCTCGGCACTGGCAGAGCTCAGGAACGACACCCAGCACTGCGAGACAGGAAAAGGACATCAGAGGACATGTCAATCAAATGGTCATCCTGCAGAGCCATGAGTGGAGCTGCTTGCAGGAATGACAACCTGCTGAAGAACGAAAGGTTACAAATTAAACCACCAGGCAAGAAAAAAGTAAAGTAGATTTTTTACAAAAAATTGGCTTAATTATTAGGTTATAAACAATTACAGTTTGGATCTGACCTTTTAAATTTGGAGGATGTAATTAACTAAAAGAGGATATTTATTTATCTCAGTGGGTAGAAATCCATCACACCTGGAAGTATTTAAAGACAAAATGAGCCACAAAGTTGATGAAAGGTTTTATTTGAACAGTAAATTTTATTATACATAATTACACAATTTCAATCAATCAAGTTTATTTGCATAACACATTTCATATGTTTCAGTTCGAGGTAAAGTTTCTAAAATAAATGGACTTTTCAATAATAACAATAGTATTCTAATTTATTGATTAGGAATTATGTGATCTTGGACAAATAATTCTAAACAGTAAACTGCCTTAGTGATGAGTTTTTGTGACTTAGTGACTTTATGAAACCTCAACTGACTTCAATCAATACATTCTATTTTGTTCTAATTTCTGGTCAGGTTTCCTAATAATTATTAGAGCATAAAAAAGACTTACAATAAACAAGTAATGTCATCAAAATGAGACACATCGCTCGGGAGCGAAAGTCCCATCTCTTATTTTAATTCATGATTTTTAAATAGCTAATTCATACTGTGTCCCAGTTGGCTACAAGTATAGTTCAGCTTAACACCTGACTGCTTCATATGAAAATAGCAACAACCATTTCAGGTGCAAGATGAAAAAAGGTTGCAAAATGCATGCAACTGCTTGTGCAATATATTGTTGCTGAAAGGCAATTGGTAAAAAATTTTTATGCAATTTTGCATTGATGAATACTTTAATGTGGGTCCTGAGCATATCAGCTTTATTGATTCTCAAATGTGTATCCAAAGCGGATAGAAGGGAAGCCAAATAAGGTCGAATAATCACAGGGATAATCAACATGTTGATTACAAATTTAGACAAATCTATTTGGTTTAAATTGTGCGTGTTGCAAATGTGCTCTGAATAAAAAAAACATCCAATTCAGCTCCATATGCCTGATGCATCCAGCATGAAAGTTTTGAAGAGTTTGAGGTGAAAAAAAAAAAATCAAACAGCTGCAAATGAAAAGCTCCAAAATGGAAACAAAAAATGAATGAACAAACAAAATAAAACAAAAAGAACCTCAGTCGATGTCCATAGCCTTGATTTTATGTATGGGTATTTTTATTTTGAGCTTTGAGATAAACACTGCAGAAAATCCCCAACATGAATACCTAAATTGTTGTGACCGTTTCCACAATGCTCCGATTACACAACATGCCTTTTTAAGGGCATAAGCTGGTATGGCCAAATCTGTCAAAGGTAATGTAGAAACAAGCTTCTTATGTGCTGAAAATATTCTCAGATTACAGTTTTACAAAACAAAGTGTAGAAGCAGAGACAGCCAAAATCTTTTTTAAGCTTTACATTTTCAAGGAAACAACCCTTAACCCAAACCAGAGAAAAAAAAGAAAAGAAGAAAAAGAAGTCAGACAAAGCAAAGATTGCTAAAAATACAAAAGACTCAAAATAAAGAAACATCAAGTAAAGCAGGATGTAGATGCATTTCTAGAGTCTAAATACATATATGTTCAGTACATGATGGTTTCTTCATGTCTGTTTCTATTCATTTTTCTGAAAACTACATACTTTTACATACTTACAGAATGTAACTTTTTGTATGAAACTGCACACAGATAAGTATGTAGTTTCTTATCTATATCATGAAAAAAAACATAAAAAGTTGTGTAACTTTTTGTTTGAAAATATTTAATACAGAAAGTGTCATCTAATCCAAATATCAAAGCAAATTTCTTAGAGCAGACATAGAAATAAAACCATTTTATTTTGAAAGCTGATGCCTTCGGGAGGTTTTAAACAAATAATTGCCTCAAGATTCAAAAAATCATAATGGAAAGATTTTAAATCAATTACACATCAATAAATTAAAATTAGATCCTAAAATAAGTTGCACTAAAACTGGTAGCACACAGCCATACAGACTTTTCTATATATGGCTAGACAGGAGCACTTAAAAAAGATTCCTCTCCAGCATGTTTTATCGTAGTCAGTCCAATCTTTACTGTGCGAAAAGAAATGCAATAATTTTTATCACTGTCCAAACAGCCGCTGGCCTGACCGCAATAAGTGTAAGCAATTATGGCTGGAGGTCCATTCACACTAAGCAGATAAGAGATTACAGCTGTTCTAGTAGTAATTGAGGGTACAGCAGCTGGGGAATCTTTCACTGGCAATAAATGAGTTGGCTGTTTGAAATAAACAGCTGATGGCCCCAAACCTCACTGTGCTGCGGTGGACCAGCCGCAGATGGAAGGCAGCCAATTTAATTTTGGTTTCACGACACAAAAAAATAACAATCAAGTTTGAGCTTCGTGTTGCTGGGAAAATATTCCTGAAGTGTAAATTTAACATCAGATGACACTGCATATCCATCCATTACAATTAATAATAAGTTTCAAACATATAAAGTCATTTATACTCTGTGGGGAAATATAAATTTATTTCTACCACAGTAAAAAGTGTCACATTAAAAGTTAAAATTATAACCTTGGGAGGGAATAGATTGTATGTGCATTGTAAAGATTTAAGTTTGTGTTTCATATTTTTTCCAGGATGCCTGAACAACTATAGATATCTATTAAACCAACAATTTCTGAATAAATATTCGTCTTGCACACTGATTATTTTCTACAATTCATTAAAATTCGTCCTGAACAATAGTTTTGGGGCCATTTAAGATTTTCCTTGGATTTTTGGGCCTTGAGAAACTAATGTGCAGTTTGCTTAGAAAAATAAGTAAATTGGGCCACAAAATAAAATTGGGATTAAAAAAAAGATAGGAAACAACTGAGAATATACAATCTGAAAGAAGGTAAATGTGTTGTAATCTTCTAATCCTCCATATTAAATATTGAGTGTTTTACTCTACTCATATATATATGAGTATATATAAAATAAAAAAAAAATTCCCTTCTCACCCACCGCGGGTGGTTCTTATCCTCTGAGCTCGGGTCCTCTACCAGAGGCCTGGAGCTTGAGGGTTCTGCGCAGTATCTTGGCTGTGCCAAGGACTGCACATTTCTGGACTGAGATGTCTGATGTTGTTCCTGGGATCTGTATATATATATATATATATATATATATATATATATATATATATATATATATATATATATATATATATATATATATATATATTTTTTTTTTTTAAGGCCTCTTGTTTGCAGTCATGACACAACATGACGCAGCAGAAAACAAAATGACTCATCTGAATAATGAAACATTATTTTCAAAAAAGGTTATTAATGATCATATAGACCGGCTCAGTTCAGCTCCACTTTAAAATTTCAAAACACATTTTAGACATGTTTATAATTTTTTTTATCTTCAAGGTAAAAAAAATTAAATAAAAAATTGAAAAAAGAATCTCTGGAGACATAAATTGCATTTTTTATCATCCATATCTCCAGATCTGGTGACTAACAAAACATTTTTTTTATTACTTGAAAGTCTGACATAGGAAATAAAATATGTGTGTTATAAGATACACCTTGCTGGTACGGTTCAGAACTGCTTTGGACTGGATAAGTGAAATGCTGAATCATTTTAAAATTCTTCAGTACAGAAAATGGTCCAATGTTTGGAGTAAATCTTGAACAGAATTTTTTTGACAAGCAGACAAAAATGTAACATTTTCACTGTTCAGGAAAAATATAGCTCTGACAACGGAGACAAATTTTACTAAGTTTGTAACTGTATATTTGAACAACTTTATGCAATGTGAAGAGAAGAGTAGGAAACTTAGAGCCAATATGGTTCTAACATGTTTACTCTGAGAATGCTTTGTAATGAACACATTATACCTTTAACTGCCTGATTTCTAAGCAGAGAAAGCCCAAATTTCTATAGCTAAAAAACAACAATGGATCTCCAAATATAAACCCCCTGAAAAGTTGAGGCAAAATAAAACAAAAAACGGAAACCAGGATTTTCTGACAAACATAGTTGAAGGAACAGAAGAAAATAAAAACAAACTAAGGCATTGGGCTTGTTTTCTTCTAGAATATGACATAAATTATAATAAATAAAACCAAACACTTTCAGGATATTGTGGATTATGCCCAAGAGGCAAGTCCAAAGTGCTTCAACTTTAAGAGCTTTGTGGTGGCTTCTTTGTACAATTGCTTTTAGCAGCCAGGAGAGGAAGTCGACATGCATATGAGACACAAACAAGTTTACGTGCACTGCGTCTGTGAAGCATAAACAAAGCCAAGCTCAGAGACCTCTTGAGTGGTGAGTAACATTATTTTCACAGCCTGCTGAATGACCTCTAATAGCCTCAAAAGATGCAGAAGCACGAAAAGAGACGGGAATGTTAGACACCGAAAGCCTCGCCTGCTGAGAATCTTAACACTAGACACTGAAAATTACTTGCCTGCTATCATGTTGAAATCAACTCTGAGTCACTGACATAGAGAACGTTTGTGAACTCCAGTTCTCTGGCTGCACATCCGATTATTAACTTTAATGACATAATGAATTAAACTTGGTCCTTCTTCAGAGCAAACACATTAAACCTCGATTCAAAAAGAAATTGCACAGCATCTGTGAAGGATAAAAACCCTCTTTCCAGGCTTATTTACCTTTGTGAGGTTGAAAATTGTTACAGAATAAGAAAGAGTGGGAAAAGATGGATGTCTGGAGAAAGAGAGTGCACTATGTTTTCGTGTCATTAGCTGTCATAATGATATCCGCAGCGGACACAAACCCTTCATCCTCTCCTGGGTTTTGACTTAAGCTACACAGACTTAAGAGCTTTTTCTTGATGCCATGGATTGATCAAAACGACCATCTTTAAGTTAGTTCCCCCACAGCTGGTCAAAAAGCATGCCTGGAAAAACATGTATGATGATAAAAATGTAAAAAACAAATGTATTAACTTTTGACTGTGAGAATATTGCTAATCTAGTTTGAAGAAAAAAGAGATTCCAACACTGTTAGTCAGATTAAAATTGTATTGCTTTCCTAGAAAAAGAAATAGAGTGAGTCCAATATTACTTCATCAAATTAATACAGAAATGGCTGCAAGTAGTGACGGATCAGGACATCGGTTTGGAAGAAGAAAAACAAACCTGAAAGTAAATCTCAACAATACAAAGAACCTTGCAAACATTTAAATATTTTAGTCACTTGAAACTTAGGCTGAACAATTAATTGGATTAATTATGAACAACCATGATTAATTGAAATAATCATTATCTGTGCTTTGTATTAAGACCCATTTCACCCTAAAAAATAATTTTAAATAAAATCCAGAATGACCTATTGCCATAATAAAATAAAAGGTTTTCTGTGAAGACCTCCGAGGTTTTTAGAGACTATTAGAAAACAAGCAGCATCACAGAGACCAAGGAAGAGAGCAGACAGGTCAGGGAAAATATTATGTCCATCATTCAGAAACTGGAAAGAGATTTTCACAGCTGCAAACTAAGCTTGAGGAGTCAGAATCTTAGTTCCTGTAAGATTCTCTCTCAGCTGTCAGCTTTTGTTTTCAGAATCACAATCAGCTTTACTGTGTGCGCAAACAAATAATTTGACTTCAGTTTCTAACACGTACAGCGTACAGACATCAAGTACAAATATATATTTTCCTGGAAATAAAAAAGCATTAATGGAACATGTAGTGAATGTATGCATACAGCCTTTTGTGCTCAAGTCACCTGTTACAAACAGACCCATCTCAATAAATGAAAATATTAACTTTATAACTTTATCACCAGGTAAAAGACATTATATAAATTAATTACACACAGATTGTCGTTTTCCAGTCATTATTTCTGTTAATTATAATGTCTTTCTGCTTATAGCTCTGAAAATATGTCATTGAAAATGATAATTTTTTCTTAGACCAATAAAAAAATAAAATATAACACAGAAATGCGGATTTAATTAACAGTATGCTTAATTTCAGCTTGTTGTTTTAAAAAAAATATTTTTATTTTAACAAACAAGCCTCATCAGGAAGCATGAGGCTTCCTGATGATGTGGACAGTTATATTTAACTGTCCACATTAAATATAACTGTACGGCATTCACACACTGCTGTGACACACACACCCATTCTCTGCTCTTAGAGGCACTCTAACGGTCTTGATGAATGAACCAGGCAGGCCACTGTACCACACTGGAAAGCTGTAATAAACTTGACCAGAACAGAAAGATTGCTCGTCTGCTCCTGGTGTTCAGTGTGACTCAGACTGTATGAATTTAACTGATAAAAAAGCTTCAACTGTTCAGATTTTCTGAATGTAAAACGGTCTAAAATTTGATCCTAAAACTCGAAGCACAGTTTTGTCACTCGTTTATGAGAAATCTTCTTTAAAATTGACGCTCATGCTTAATGGACAAAATGAAAGGGGTTAAAGTGTTATATTTGCACCTTAAGAGATGCTTTGAAGACCACCAGAGCTGTGACTGGTTAACTGTGTTTTCTGCAGTGGGTTTCCACTGCTGGTGGAGATTGTTTTAAAGCAAATAATGTGGGTTGAGGCATGATGCACATTCAGAATGGGTTTACATTCAATAACACCAAAGCAAACCTACTCACCCTAAATCCTTTCCCCCCCTTTTTGCTTTTTTTCACAAATAAGCCAGTGGCAGGAAATAGAGACATTCAGAGATGAAAGAAAGAACATCCTCCTACTGAGAAGATCACATTGTGAAAAACTGAGTACTTATTTTGGGGAGAATGCAAAGAAAAAAACTCTGTTTACAGCCGACATCAACGGGTGGCCTCTAATGACAGAATTAAAACCTACACAAAAGGAATCTGCAGCAGAACTATCATTAATTCCTGAGCGTCACAACTGAATCTGGCTGCACCTCATCATATCAGCAAAGATTTTTCACAACTGGCCAAAATTCGTTAAAAAAGTCCAGCAAATTTCCTGTCTGCACCCACATCATTAGTGTTCCTAAAACAATACATAACACACATAATTGTGTTCTTCATATTTCAAAAAAATACTGTCAACACTATATTCTCACCCCATTCTGTGTGAAGAATGGCTTTAAACACATGAGAGAATACTTACAGCAAATGTTGGACTTGGTCCGGGTATTATGACTTGGCATGCCAAAATATTTGTCAAAAAGGTGCGGCCACCCATTATTGTCTCCTGAAACAGAAGAAAAATGACAAACAAAATGGAAATCATCATTTGTCCTTCAAAATTATTTCTGCCAGCTAAGGAAAGTCATAAAATTATACTCCTTTATTTCATCTTATTTTATTCAAAGCCATGCCTTTCCTGTCATCCAGCTGCTAGTTTCAGACTCAGGAACATTCAGTGTTAGTGCTTTTTTCTAAGATCTTGTTCTGGTATAGTGAAGTTTAGTGATGGAAATTTAATACCTTTCAAAGGTACATAAACTTTCGGCAAAGTGACAACGGATTGTCACCGGTATTGAGACTTAGGGCCCTCGATCCTGGTCTGCATGGAGGGACATTTGGTAGAACTGCTGCCTTACACCAAGAAGGTCTCGGTTTGGAGTTTGAAGTTCACGGTCCAAAACATTAGAGTGAACTTAACTGGTTGATCTAAACTGTCCTTAGCCATGTATGTGCATGAATCTTTGTTCTGTGAGTCTCTGTGTTGAGCTGTCACGGACTGGCGACCGTAGCGTTCAGGACTCGCTGTCCCGAACACAACCCACACTTCATTCAAAGAGTCAAAATGTCATTAAAAAACTGTAACTATCTTTACATGGAGCCATCCTGCGCCTCTTCCTTGGAGATGCCAGACCTGGGTCAAACTATTTCACACAGAGCTCTGTGCAATGGGTTGTGTGATTGGTCAGAAGTTTAATGCCATTCTTTATGCAGATATACCCTCGGACAGCAAAGTTGAGTTTTTGGTTCAACTTGTTCATTTCCACTGTTTTGTTTAAGTTTTTGAAGAGCGTTTATGAGACATGGTGAGAAATTATGAACATTTGCATGATTCTTCACAAGACATTCAAAAAGATTGTCAAATGGCAAAACATTCCTGGATGGAAACTGCAGAGTTGTTGTCCTTCATAGAAGTTGTCTGCAGAGAAGTTATTGCTGTGACAGTTTACATATAATGCTTAAAACATGAAATTTCTGCATGTGAAAATGCAAAAATCTAACAACCGTGTGACTGCTTGGCTTCAGATGAGGAGTGGGATAGCCCTGAGATGTCTCTGCTCCAGCGCACCTGATTGAAGTTACTTGCTCACAACTGGTCCTGCAGAAGTCTGTTATTCAGTCAACCATTTCAGTTAGGTACTGCATCATACTGGAGGAACTATTGTTAATCACTTAGTCTGGATTGTTGAGAAAAGTTGCTGCTGGTTGATGTTTTCATTCTTTTCAGGCCATTTTTTGTGGGCCTGCTCGATTATGTTGTCGAGATCGCTTTTTTCTCCAGATAATTCTTTTTCCAGATGCCTTAAGTTTTCTAAAGGGCGTTTAATTGTAGAAAACAATTTTATCCCTGTCCTCCACAGTGCAATCCGGCTACTTTCTGCAGAATGCCAGGCAATCCTTTATGTTTTATTCTTGGAGATAAGTGACTCTTTACTGTCCAGAATGTAAAAGTCTCAGGGTGTGTGCAGAAACAGAAACATACATGCCCTCTGCCATTCCTGAGCAAACTTTGCAACCTTAGAGTGTGCCAAAGATTTATTTACTGCAGCTGAAACTCTTGTAGCTCTTGGTGATTCAATAAATGGTTTCAGTTCATGTTTTTGTAAGAATTGATGCAAATCTTGCAAATATTAAAGTGTTGGGCTGAACCGTACCTAAAACTATAAATTAAAAATAAAATTTGAAGCCATTTTTTTAGATTTTGTTCAGAAACAAAAGGAGATATTAACTTTAAATTTTTCTTTCCTCTTCCAAACTCATGATGACCCGAGTTGTCTCAGTTCAGCGCCTGTGGCGGTTTTCTGTTCCCTGATAAGTTCCCTTGCCAAAACACCGGCACCTGTTTTTTTTTACTTGCTGAGTAAAATGCAGATGTCAAAATCAATAATACTTGTTACCTTTAAGGGATGCAGAAAGCTGCAAAGTTGAAGCTGTATCTCAAGAAGGAAGCAAAATAATCTGAATTGCTAAAGTAAATAAATAAGGACTAAAATCCAATTAAAAGGAGAAATCTTTGACATGCAAAAAAGCAGTCAACTCATTTAATTTAGTAACTTAAATGTGCAATAAACACCTTTAGAAAGATACAATACTAGGAAAAAAACAAGAAAACACCAAGCTTCTGTTTTATACTTTCATACTGCAAATTAATTAACAAATGTTCAGAAAGATATAATGGCAATCTGCTTAACGTTTAACCAATTAAATTTCAACAGATGCTGTAAATTCATAAAAAATCATTTAATCCAAATAATAATGGAGTTCCCACACGTTCGATGTTGGAGCTCTACAATGCAGAAGCAGATGCAGCCAGATGCATACTCTTTCACCACTTTTGTGTATATTGATCTACACTAACTGCTCATGGATAAACTGGAATAATGACTTTTAAAATGTCATGGAAAGATTCACAAGAGTTCATGAAGAACACTTACTGCAATATGTTTCACAATCTGCTATCAAAGGAACTCATTTCACTTTTCTCCCATACACAGACTATGGGTTTGCCCTGACAATTTCAAAAATCGACATTTCTGGGTAAAGTTCAATAGGGGCAGCTTCAGCTGTGAACTTTTAAATAACAGTTGTTGACAGGAGAAAAGAGAAATCACTTGAAAAAACATAATTGCAGAGTAAGAAATTAAACCTTGAGGTTAAAGTCATTCAGTTGTTCCTTTTTTCCCTGCAGCTGATGTTTTGATCAGAATAATCGTGTCGAGTTTGTAGAAAGTTGGACAGCTTTTGGCAACTTTGGCACCAAACTTTCCAGTAACCTTTGCTTCATTCCCAACTTATGGAAACCTTGCTGATCATGTTAGTGACTGAAACCACATTGGGCTTGTTTTCATCGTGGCTCATCTGCTGTTCCTCTGCTACCAGGTCTGTATCAGGCTGTGGTATTCTGATGCACATTTAACAGCATCAGAATAAACATCCAAAATAAACAACAACCACTATCAGAATCATTAAGTCAAAACTTGGTGAAAACGTTAGTTCAGACTCTAATCAAACTAGATTTCTCTCTTTACTTTTAAATGAATGTTGTTCTTTATTTGATTAGAATGAAAAACTCTTATTCCAAGTAATTGTTATTCTCACTTTAACCTCAAATCCCGATGTTCTGATCCCAAATATCATTGAAAGGTTTCATTTCTTCCAGATGTTATCAAAAGGTTCATTACCTCATAAGGGTTTCTCAGAGCAAGTTACAGCTTTCTGAATAAATACATCTGAAAGTGTAAAAAAGTATTTACACAAATTATATAAAAAAAAAAACATCCTGTGTTTAAATTTTAAACATAGGTTCCTTTGCCTCCCTGACTCCTTGATGGTGAATTTCACCACAAAGATGCATCTTGCTGTGGCACACTATTCACCATACATCCAGGCTCCAGAGAAAACCCAACACAGGTTATTTTCAGAAGCATTTATTTGCTTTTATTAACTGAAGTTTGAATAAAAATGTGGATAAATTTACATCGAATGCAAAGCCCATCACAATCCAAGCAGCTTGGAGCTGCAGCTTCTATGGTTTAAAGATGCAGCAGAAACACAATGCAGCATCCAGAAAGACCAGAGATTTCCCTGGATGCAAAGAGTAGCAAAGCACTGCCCCTCCCACACCTTTTGCTGCACACTACTGGACAACTGTCTACGGTCTAGTCTATCTTGGGGAGGCGGAGTAGACTGTGTTTTGCCTTCTCATACACACACATGCATACATTTTGTTCTGGCCAAAAGATTTGCAGAATAACATCATCAGGATGTTAAACTGAGATATAAATCTTGTTTTCCACAAAATCATTTCCTGAGAATCTGTACATGTCCAAATGCAACATTTATGACTAATACATAGTCTTTTATTAATTTTATAACTTTTAATAAAAGTCAACACAATAGTCGCTAATAAGCTAATAATCTCTTTGATAGTTTAAAACAGAGTAAGCTTTGAAAGGATGTTTATTTTATTTTTTTATTTTTTTTACAATAACACATTTAGATGTACAAATAGGCTGCTATTTAGCCAAAAATATATTATCTGCTGTTTCAGAACTGCCTCTCTAAAATGGTGGAGGGTTTTCAGCTTTGATTGTCTAATTTCCCATGAGCATGTTTGCAGGATCAGTGCCTAATGACAATAAAACAGAGACATGTCTGTGAGCTATCTAATGCTGACTATACTTTGGGGAACCTGTGTTTAAGCCACACAGAACAAGAAACAGCCCACTTGGACTTACCAAGTCTGATCAACCTGTTCAGCATTCGGCAGACAAAAAAAATTGCTTTTTGTTTGCTGAACTTTTTGAGACTTTATTCTTTGTTTAAAGCGACAGCAAAGCTCTCTCTTGTTTTTCCTCTACACTTCAACGTGCTCAGCATCACTTAGAGACTTCTTATGGTCTTCTCTTCTTCATCTTTAGTTTGCATGGCTTCCCAGAATAACCTCTAGGCCTGTTCAAAGTGTCAGTGGTGATGGAAAAGGCAACAGTAAGAATCAAAGGTCCGGGGATCACTTGAGAAGTGATCATAACAACCGTCAACAAGTAAGGCGTTTGATTTTCTGATAAAGCTTCGTTCAGAGCAGAGAACTCATGGATCACCTTAAGCTCATTAATTTTGAATTCTTCTTTTCCTTTCCTCCAAATCTTCCCTCAGATTTTGGACGGGTTCTGGTGGAACTTCTCTTTCAGTAGTCAGATATTTTATGCTTGCTTGATTTCTTAAGTCATAAAACTGGAATTTATCTTTTATTTGGTTACTAAGGGACAGAAGATGACTGTTTTAAAACAACTAATATCAGCTAAAGTCTTGATATTGTGAAAAACAATATATAATTTTATATACTCTATATACACCGTTTACTGTAACTTCTTTCTGCACAGTATAAAACTAGTTATTTCAGAAGATCACTCAGATTTCTGATGCATAAATTAAATTAAGTAGTCTCATTTATTTCTGGATACTCTATAAAGAGCAGAACCACAAGAAAGTGTAATTTTTTCTTATGGTTCTTCATCATTTTTAGCCATTTAGAGCCATTGTGGCAAGTCCAAAGAGCCACTTGCAGCAGATCAGTCTGCAGGTTGCAGACTGATCCATTAAACATTTAAAAACTTTAGAGAATTTTATAACCAGTTCGTAAAGCACCAAGAGAGCCTCTGCAATACAGTCAGAAAATGAGCAGCTGCATTTTTGACAAGCTGAAGATGAAAAAGATCAGCCTTTCTTACACCATAACACAGTTTTAAACAATACTCAAAGTGTATGACAACAATGACATGAATGATCTTTTCAAAATCCTGCCTGGGCAAAATGGATGCGATTTTGGCAGTCCGTCACAACTGGAAAAAGCTTGTTTTCCCCACAGGAGTGATCTGTGTGTCACTCCTAAAGCAGCTGTTTATGCATAAAAAAATGGTTTCTTAAATAATTCTGTGGCAACAATTTAACTCCACTTCACCCAAACTCCCCTCACTGCTCCTCATCTTTCAAAAGTAAAAAGAAAAAATATTTCAAGAAATTCTATCAAATTGGAAATTCATGTTTGGATTAGAATTTGGTAAGTGTCAGAATGTATGATTTGCTCCATTTGGACTTTTTTGTTATTTATTTTTATGGTAATGTGGAGCATTTCAGTAAAAAGCAACAATCAGAAGAAAGAAGTCAACTTGCCCTCCATTCAATCTCTTAGAAATAGAGTTATGAGGCTTTGCTGACAGTGAAAACCTAGAGCCACTTGCTTCCAGGCCCGACACTCCTCCTCGCTTTAACAGAAAAGAAGTAGGGAGCTCATTCAACTCATGAGTCTGTGCTACATCTCATATTTGTTATGAATAAATAAGCATGTTTGTTCAATTTACTGATGTACTAATTAAAACTTGGTCATCCTCCAAATGGGTCTTCAGTCTGAATAGCAAGTCAAGGCTCTTGAGGATGCATCCAAAATTCTATTGAAGCTTTTAATCATTTTCCCTCCAACTGAGATGCTAATTCATCTCATCAATGAGATGTCCTCTTTCTGAAGAGGTGATGTCCGGCAGAATTAATATGAAACAGGCTAATGAACATCATCACTGACTTTTCTGGTTTTTAAAAGTAGAAAAGGGAAACTTTGATGCAGGTGTCCTTGTGTTGCTTATGGTCTGCTAATAAATATACAAAATGAAAATACATTACAGACTAAAGCAGTTTGCAATTACAGTTACTGAAATGGCACAGAGGTTTTTTACATTCATGCAACATAGTAATAATTTATAATGTGAAGCTGGTTGTGAATTATCTATATTATAAAAATAATTTATGCCAAGTAATGCATGCTATTGCAAATCAAATTGGAGGTCATCAATACTTTTTTTATGTTGTGTGGCGTCCAAAATAGTAAATCTGAAAGGGGGTTACTATAAAAAAAAAAAACAAAATCAGCTTTTTGAGCTTTACATCATGTTATCAGAAAAAAATACACCTGAATAGTTGCTTCAATTCTTTCATATTTAAGAAATCCTCGAATCTTTAGTAGCAGCATTTTGGGATGCCAAAATGTTTGTCAACAGAAAACGCTGACTATTTTCACAAAGCTCCTCCTTGGAGCTGCAGATTCCAGCCAAGTTTCCACCTCACAGCAAATGTTCCCCACTTGCCTTCCTCACACAGATCCTCCAGACTAGCAGCAGCAGCAGCAACTAGCAAACACCTATGAGTCTGCCTAACCTATCATAGGAACTCCTTCTCAGCGCATCGCTCCAAAAACAGTTGTAAACTGTATAACAGTGTATCATTATTGTGAAGATGCCTTGAAGGCAGAAAGAGAAGGAGCTTCTTAAAGAGACAGAGGCCTGATTTCAAACATATCAAACTGCAAAGTCAAACTTCTTTTAAACCATATTTGATATATGCAGTGTTTTCAATAATTGAATGTAAGAGTTACTGCTAGAAAAAGGCACTATGTGCCAGAAAAATCCATGATGAAATCTGAAATTATATTTTTAACCTTTTCATTTACAGAATTTGTTTCAAAAGAATAATTCATTATATCTAATAATTCTAAACAATTTGCTAATGTTTGACGGCGAAGCCTTACCCTTTAACTTTTGCACTCTAGAATAATAATTATCATTTCATAATTCAGAAAGGAGCTGAGCTGCAAAGAAGGTAGGAGGATGAAAACAACCATGATAATGTAGTAATGGTGTAAAATTTAAATCTTTCATTGCACAAACACAGTTGCTCCACTAAGTGAAAGCAAAGCATCAGTGATAATAGGATAAAGTCCCTGCAGGAGACAATTGATGCGTATCTCACTAACATGTTTGCTGTGATCTTAATACTTTAGAACATAAGTAAAATTAAGATTCTGATTGAGGCAAACGACTCCAAAAATATATAATCAGAGGAAACATGTCTAAATTGTATAGAAATGTCATTAAAAAACTAATATTCTTAATCAATCTTGATTAATGGATTGCTTTGTTTTTATCATTTTTTTTGGCCGATCTCTCGTTGCCGTAAAAAAATGAAAAAAAAAAAATAAAATAAATAAATATTTTATAGATGTTTGTGCCTACAAAAACAAATGGAAATGAATAGCTATGAGCACTGCAAACCCACATCGAGACGTTGAGTAGAATTTAATATTTTAATAAGGACAACATCTTGTTCTAAAATGTTTAGTTGAGCATGTTATGAACTCAAGCTTCTAGAAGAGCGCCAAAGTGGAAGAATAATCACTTTTCAATAAACAGAGAAGAGGTATTAATATTTAACAATAATCAATGCAGGGATCAAATGTCCTCTCCTCAACTGTTTTTTATCCTGATGTTTCTTATAAAAAGAAAGGCTCAAAACCCATTGTTTATATTCCTGACTGCAGTTATTTTGCTTTATTTAATGGTGCTGTAAAATCCATTTGTCACACCTAAATGTTTCAGACTTTTTTATATCACATAAAAATATTGCAAATATGCAGAAAATGTAGTTTTAAAATCCTGAGGTTATTTATTAACATCCATCCATCCATCCATCCATCCATCCATCCATCCATCCATCCATCCATCCATCCATCCATCCATCCATCCATCCATCCATCCATCCATCCATCCATCCATCCATCCATCCATCCATCCATCCATCCATCCATCCATCCATCCATCCATCCATCATCCATCCATCCATCCATCCATCCCATCCATCCATCCATCCATCATCCATCCATCCATCCATCCATCCATCCATCCATCCATCCATCCATCCATCATCCATCCATCCATCCATCCATCCATCCATCCATCCATCCATCCATCCATCTTCTTACACCCTTGTCCCAGTGGGATCAGGAGGTGCTGGTTCATATCTCCAGCTAACGTATTTATTAACAGAAAAAGAGTATTGAAAAAACTGTGATTTGTAGGAAAGATAAGTTCAGTTTCACAAATCTTCCAGGTACTCAATCTTCCTCCTTCAGAACAAACACTATGTTGGGTCAAATATTAACTCTAAATTGCCCTAAAGAATGAATGCGTGCCTGGACATGGTTGTTTATTCAGTGATGTTTTCCTGTAACATTTAGGTGCATATTTTTTGCAATAACAGAACCAAATGGCTGAATACCGTTATCCACATGTCATATGCCTTTGTAGAGATCTGGCAATGACAAATCTATTTAATTCATGTATGTAGGAGAAGGGAAGTTGCAGGTCAACAGCTCTCAGGGATTGGAGCACCCTCATCTAAAATATGTTCATATGAATAAAAGCAACAGGGAAAAGGAAACATGTAAACACAGAGTCAAAGGCCGGGCTGTAAATGCTTCAAGATGCCAACAATGATTTGCTAATTGGTTCAAAATGTCAGGAACTAAACTATGGCCGAATGATGACCATAACGACAAATTAACTTATGAACTCTGAGTTTGCGTTTAGGGCCAACTTGCACAATAGTGCATTATTATATCAGATAAGAGACAAAACCTCCCATTGAACTCTGGATGAGACAGGTCATAAGCATACATCAACAATGAAGCATCTGCACTAAATAAAGTTGACTTCCCCTCTATTTAAAGTCTGGAACAGCTTTTCTGCAGTGGATAATTCCTTGACTCATCGAACACTATGGCCTTTTGGTTATGGGGTTTCAGGCAGGACTTAGATTTATGGGCTCATTTGCCACTTGCACTGCAGCTTCATGGTCAGCGTTATGAAGCTACTGCAAAAAATTGATGCACCTGCATTTCTGTAGTTTCTGGGAGGAAACCTTAGGAAAGATTATAGCTGACAGCAGTGCAGTAAGCAAAAGATCAGCCTGAAACACAACAGGACACTCATGTCAGCAACTTGTTGATTAATTATTTGGAATCTGGTAGCAAAATGTTTTTGGATTTATTAAGTTGTGCCCCACCCCAAAGGATGTTGTTTAATTACAGAATCAAGTATAAAGAATAAAGTTAGCATTAATATCTGGGAGTAAGTTGTTTCCTGATGGTTCATAATTGTGTCTAATGATCACTTCCTTTCATATCACAATGCCTCAGCTCTCGAGATCAATTATCATATTGATTGTTGTTGACATTATAATTTTTTTTCTCTGGCTTCATTCTTTCATTAAAGAAAAGCTTTGGAAGAAGCTGTGTTGATGTGTGAGCTGCACAGACGGGAAGTAAAGTTGCTTTGTGATTCTGATAAGGGGAAATTGTTGTTGTTTATTAAGCTGACTCTGTTTATGTCATATGTAGAGGTTTCTAAAATGGAAACAATTGATTGTGAGTGAGGTTGTGATTAAAAACTATTGCAGAAGACTTTCAGCCTATGACTAAGAACAAATCAGACACTTTGGGAGCAAAGATTTTTTTCCTCTAATGCAAACAAATGTTTCTGTTCAAGTAAAGCTGCACTCTTTTTATACATGAATTTTATAACTTTTGAACTTTCCACACATTTTTTTTATTTGAGCTTAATGTGACAGAATGACAAACTAGTGCATCATTGTGAAGAGGAGGAAAGTGATCCATGTCTTTGTGAAACTTAATCTGAGAAACATGGTGTGCAGTTCTGTTCAGCTTATCCAAGTCAATATTTTGAAAAACCACGTGCTGCTGCAGTTAGCGTTTCAAGGCTTATAGGATGTGTTGAAACTAGAGAGACCAGGATTTATTTCTACAACATAGCTCAAGCTGGAACTCCGTGTAGAAGATCTGTAAAGTTAGAATTTATAAACTATTCTCCATTGATTTAGATCAGGACTTTGCCTGGGCCATTCTAACACATTAGTATGCATTAATCTGATCAGTTTCCCTGCTGAAGAAAAACAAAACCAAAGCATGACGTTGCCACTGTTCACAGTGGTGTGCAGTTTTATTTTTTTGACCAAAGAGTTGTTTCATCTAATCTGACTTGGAGTACATCTTCCTTATGTAGCAGTTTCTCCTATATAGGCTATGGGATACTGCACACATCGTTACTGCCTTCTTTTTGCTGTTCTTACATAAAGACCAGGTTTGTGGCATCTATGATAAGAGTTGTCCTGATGACAGATTATCCCACCTGAGCTGGACATCACCACAGCAACTCCAAAGACATCATGGGCCCATTGAGTGCTTCTCTGCTGAGTACCCTACCTTTCATGCAAGCTTATTTAGAAATATTTCCCATATTGAGGCTGCACATGGTAGCCTCAACATGGAGTGCATTTGATGGCACTGTTGCCTTGCAGCAAGAAGATCTTAGTTTTTAATCTTTGCCTTGAGTCTTTCTGCCTGGAGCTTGTCTGTTCCTGTTAGCTTCTTCTCACAGTTCAAAAACATGACTTATAGGTCAACTGTTTAGTCTAATCAGAGTAAACAATTACTCCAAATGTCTAGGTAGGTTTGCAGTTGTGCCAGTCTTTCCATTGTTGTCTGTTAGTTGCAATGTGAAAAAACATCAATACGTTTATCCGATTCTGGGTTCAAACATATTTTAGGAACAGAGCTGTGCAGGGTGAATGGAGTTGAAATACTACACCATTTTATTTAGTTTTTTGTTCTTCTCTTGATGACAAACAGTTGGCAGTAGCTGAGCAGAGATGCATGACCTGCTACGCCCGAGTATGTTGTAGAAGCTTACAGATACATTTCACCATATTGTCCCTTCTGACATGTTTTTTGACTATCAGCTAGCAGGTTGTCTTTTGTCTCTTTTACCCTAGTTCTGTCAAAATCTGAAGGGGTTTTAAAAGTGTAATAAAGACTCTTTGTCCATGAACATTGTCTTTGAGGTTATGCTCAGTTGCACTAAATAAGTCTCAGAGAGACGACCAGCGGTTCAGATTAATCCTCACCAGGGCCGTTGACATCAAAATGTCTGGTATTTGTCAGTTGTTAAAGCCCAGAGAGATTGTGTCAGCACTGTGGAGAAGTAATCTTTCTTCTTTTATTTAATACAACTGGCAGAGATGGGCCATCAAAGTGACAGAGGCACCATTTACATGACAATACCAGAAGAGGAAAAAATCTAATGTTTTGTTGATTTTTGGCCTGTCAGTAAAGCAACAGCATTTCTGGCAGGACAAAAACACAAAAGGATTGACAATAGGTTTCAGAGGGGAACTTTTTAAGAATGTCTATAAGCATAAAGTGAAAACCTTTGTAACCGGTCATGTTATCTGTACTTATGCACTCAGGCACAGGGACAGCAACAACGTTTTCATTTGGACATGGAGCATGTTTATTGTTGTGGCTATGTAATTTTTATTTGGAAAAGTGTTTGAAAATGATTTGTTAACAAGTCCTTAGCTGCCTTGTATAAATTACTAAAGTAATAATTTATACAAAGTAGGTTTTATTCATATAGCACCTCTCTCAGATAAGCAAAGATAAGCAGATAAAATAAAATGACACAAACATCTAGTTAATTGGCTAAAAGCTTTTTGTACAACGATGTCAAGACATTGATTCTTCCAAATTCAACCTGTAAATGTCTAGTTTCTATAAACATTCAAAATTTCAACAGCGCCTCCTAAAATGACCAATACTTTCATTTAACCAGGAGCAGTAAGTTGTGTGGTGGGCAGAGCCTAAAATTGATCTGCATCAATTGTTAAAAGATGAAACAAAACCATTAATGGTATTGTGACTCACATCAGTATCAAACATGTCTGAGGACCTTTCCACAGCAACCTGCTCTGGATTTCACCTTTCAATCAATGATTTGGGAGGCAAATAATCCTGGAAAAATGTAAGAGTAAAATATATGCAACACCTACATATTTTATGCATTTAGTGTCAGTTTTATTTTCTAAAAGGATAAAAGAATGATGAAACTAACACCACTAAAGGTAGAACAGTGAACTATAAACAAAAACATTGAAATTAATTATGTCACGATTCATTGCAAATTGTGAATATTGAGAAACTTGAATTATGTGACGAGGAATTTGGAGTGTCAATTAGATTTAACATAGAATGAAAGGGACATGAAGAATCCAAAGGAAAGATCTGGTCATTCCAGCATGACCAGGTATAATCAAAACACATGGATTGTGTTGGAGTTTTGCCAAATTTAGCTTTAAATTAATTAAGAATTAGCTTAGACAAATCAACAGACTTGGTAAGTATTTTATTTAATTCATGTACGTACCATTCTAAATACAATTCCACATAACACCTAACATGACATTTGGGATACAGACATAAATTGATTATGTAGAAGGAATACCTTATAACGTCTTAATAACACTTTTTAGAATTGATTAATAATCTATTGATCAATTATCAATAACTACTTTGCCTTTAGGTTGTTGTTGTTGGGTCAGAAATAACTGTATTGACTTTACATGAAAACTTTTTTAAAAAATGTAAGAAGTTTGAACCACACAGGTCTGGATTTGAGGGAGGAAAACACAGATTAAATCCTTCAGGGAATAAAATTGACCCCATTGCAATTGTGGTTTTAGAAATCCCTAAATATCTGAAGGGTAGAGGAGGAAGTATTGAACTCATATCTGAAGTCACCAGTCTGTTTGTGTGGAAAGAGCATGGCTTTGTGGTCAGGAGTGATGTCCAGGGTTTCTGACAGTTGTTCAAACCTTTTTTTTTCTCTTGATATTTGCCCATTTGTCAGTTAAATATTCTCTAGTTTTTGTACATTTTGAAACAATTTATCTTTTTCCTCTCATTTGTTAAATTACAAAATCTGAACCAATGAACGTTTACAGTGCTGCCAAATGAACGTTTACAGTGCTGCCAAAAGATAATTGTCATAAAACATATGATTAACCCTCTCATTAAGTTATTTGAACATTATTTTATCAAATTGTTCTAGATCTAAATAGTAACACATCCTGAATATGTGTGTAATATTGAGAGAATCAGGACCATACATATGTTTTAAAACATCCAAAGTGCAATAGGCCTTTTTCCTTATGATACCATTTATGTACAATGTTGGCAACCTTTAAAGCCACTTCAAAGAATAACTCATCCCAACAATTATGATGCAACAGAGCTTTCATGCAGAAACATAGCAGGGCTCTATGAAGGGTGCATGCACAGAAATCAATGCATCTCTGTTCAAGAGGCACCACAGGGAGCGTTAGGACTTGAAAATAAAACAAAAAGCCATTCAAAAAGCCATGTTTCTGATTTGGGGTGCACTCGTGGAGATGCACGTGCTCACGTGAAGTTTGAATGAGAAAACAGACAAGCTTGTTATGGTCCTGAATTATGATGCATTGTTGTTCATGCACAAAGGCCTTCCTTCCAAAGAGGTGCCAATCAAAATAAGATATGTCACAGCATCTGAGAAAAGGCTTCTGCTGGTGCCTTGTAGCATTCAGCGATACGTGAGAAAATGACACAATGAGCCCCTCAGAATAGAAAAACAAAAGCTGTCACTAAACTTGAGAGGGATGCAGGAAAGTTGACTGACTTAGATCATTCTGGTTTGAGTGAACACCTGAAGGACAGACCGTCTTTGGCCAATAGTACATTCTTTTTCTGCACAGAAAAAAAGTCCTCATGATTTTTTAATTATTGCATCATGTACTTTACTGTAAAAAATGATTGTTGCATTCTTGTGCTGTTTTGTAAAGCATGCATTGGGTGTGATAGTTTCAATTTAACACTGTATATGTGAAAACAAATCTCCATAAAGATTGTTCAGTGCAAGATCATATATTTAAATATGACGATTTTGACATACAGATTTAAATATTTGTCAGACATCTACAAAATGCAGAACATTTCCCATGACACAAAGTCTTAGAATATGTCCAATTTTTCTCCAAAGAGTAAGCAGTGTTTTAAGCACTCTGATGTCTGGCTGTGCAGGGAGCAGGAGCATAAATCTGCTTAATGGCAAAATTAATGTGCGGCTGACAGCTCATAGATAAACTTGCAACTTGGGTAACAACAGACAAATGTACATCTATTAATGTGTAAGGGTATTTGTGTTAAAATATTGTCTAAATGTTTAACAAGTGAAACTTTGGAAATATGACAGGTTCATATGGACGGCATTATGGAAAACCCCCCTCTCCAACAAACATGGCTTCCATTTATGTATTCCTAAGCATGAAACACTTTCAGACATGAAAATGATTTGCACCAAAATTGGGTAGGGTGGGGGGGACTCTCCACCTGCTTTAAAAATGAAAAATAAATATTCATGACTTTCAGATGTGAAGATCTCTGGGTTTATATGAATCCAATTACGGCTGCTGAATATTGATTGCAAAGCTACCACAGATGCATTGAAAGAAAGAACAAATTAGGAGTTTTTTTTTTTTGTCAGAGTTAAAAAATTAACAGTAAAATTTTATAGTGAAATGAAGCAAACTTTCAAATGAACTGGAAGCAGAGAGCAGTAAAGACTTTACACTTCTTTTCTAAGGAATTTCATTTCAGTTTTTTTATTTAACCCAGCTGTTGAAAATCTATATTTAGTTTATATTATTTTCTGTCAACAGTCTAATTAGAACAGACGGCAACCATTAATGTGATTCCACGGTTTGATAAACTGTGAAGGAGAAATTATCACATTTTTATTGAGTCCCTTTGAACTTTGGCTTCAAAGCAGATTGTTGTGTGCTCGTAATTACAAAAACAAGTCAAAAAGCACCAACAGACTAATGCTCAATCAAACTAATAATTGGAAAACTAATGATGGCATTCTGGTTCAGAGATTCAGGAGCAGCAAGACAGTCTGCAGCAATGCCATGATGTAGCTCCAATGCTATTTAAAGTTTAATTCAAGGAGGCATGATGCATCATGCAAAGTTTTACTTTCTGGTTGTTGAAGTCACATTTGACCATTTGAGCCTTTCACAGATATCTGAATAAGAAAACAGAGCTCTCAAGAGAGGTAAATTAGATAAATTATCTCCAGATTCAGAAAAAAAAGCACACAAAATGTGATCTCTAGCAACAGGTGTGACCTAAAATTATTGGCACAGCCGCTTGGAATCACAAAAAAACTGACAATGGGTGCCTCTTAAATCTACAATCTAGGTGCTCTCAACACAAAGCCCTTAGGAATCATTTGTTTCCTCTGATGCCAAATTCAAGCAATTACTTATTTGCAAGCACAGATGAGGAGGAACAGGGTAAAATTTGAACATAAGAGCTTCAAATAATTCTTTCTCTCTGTGACGGAGGAGCCGTCACGATCGGAGAGTCCCTGTTAGCAAACATGCACAATTATAAACTTACCTGTTTCTTTTCCTTTTAGTTTGGATTGAGGCGATTCATCGTGGGTGCACACGCGGTGTTTTGTTTGACGTTCATTCTAATCGGTTATTTTCAGGTACATGTTTTTCCGGTTTCTTTGGGGGAAGTTGTTTCCAGTTTGGAGCGCACCGGGAGCCAATTACGTGATGTGGCGTAGTCATCACAATGTGCTGGTTGTTTTTGTTCTTTTGTTTGGGTATTTTGATTATAAATGTATTTATTTTTTCTTCCTTATTGTTCCTTATTGTTATTTCAAGGATTTGAGTTAGAAATAATTGTTTAGTTTTTGTTTTGTTTAGTTTTGTTTTGTTTGATGGGACTTCCTCTGGGCGGAGCCTGTAGCTATAAAAGCAGGGCTCTGTTTCATAGAGGGCAGTCTGCACCTAGGCGTGAGAAGTGTCACATTGGAGGTGATGAGCTGCGACTTGAAGGTACTGCTGTGCTGTGTTGATTTTTAACTCATCTTGGACATTTTTGTAAATATTATGCATTTGCCACTGCTGATTCACTGCACTGATAAAAAATAAATCTCACTAAAGTAATCCCTGGCCTTGGCCCGTCATTTTTTTGTGGTGGCCCAAGTCATAAAAGAACCCCGTCACACTCTCTTTTGCATGGCTGTCTTGTGCTTCTACAGGGTGAGACGATGCACAGTATTAGTGAATCAGCATTGCTTTTTACGTTCAGTTTTAAACATGATGAAAAATTACATGGCATGATTGTTGCAACTGTATATTTCAGACATGCACCACTGCTTCAGAGCAAAACTCTATCAGATCAGTGATGAATAATGACATCACCTGATCTCATGTTAAGCCATGCAGATGCTTTGTCTTCATTGAAGATCAATTCACCACATGAATTCTTAAACTGTAACCAATTCATCAATTATTCAGCTAATAATTGATTGATGACATCATTGTTGTCAATTAGGGGATCAAATCATCTGCCAGTTGGGGAATTAAACAGCCTTCATTTGTATCTTCACCTCATGAACTGAGATTTGTTCTGAAATTTGATTGGCTTTCCATTATGACATATGCTGATGCAGTTTGATGTTTATCCAATGGATTTACAGAGAGTGATAAGGAACTCTGTGATACTGACTGCTAGCCATAGGCGTAACTCCCTGAAGGACTGGTGTGGACATGTCCCCACCCACTCTGACAGGAAGTGGACAGTCCCCGCCAATATTTCCTGCACCTCCTTTCCTTTGTGTGCCTTCATCTACAGGTTGCATTCAAAGCATTAACAGCCATGTAGTGCTTTTTAAAATTTCTTTGTGAAACCTCAATGGCAAGTCCACTGAGTGATTTAGTGGACTGGATCTCACATGACTTACTGTGTGCACCGTGACACCGGTGCTTTACATTGAGTCAGGAATAACAATGACACTATCAAGCAAATAATCGGAGAAAGGAACACAAAGTTTTAAGATTGTCAACAATACAATAGCAAGACAACAAAGTCCAAATGGATGACATTTCACAAGTCAGTAAGAAGTTTTAATAAAAAAATATAAGTAAAGAAAGTGGAGAGAAGGTTAACTTTTATCCCATTAACATGTACTATTACTGCACAATTCAGAGTATTTTGGTTCAATTAACACAAAAATAATTTCTGACAGATGATTAGAAGTGCAGGTGTTTAAGATGGCTAATCAACCAGCGCTAATGTTCAGGGGATCACTGCCTAATGATCGCGAAATGGAAATTCAGAAACATAAATCTGCAACAGACAGAATGTTCTGTTTGGTGTTTGAACGTCCTTTTTCATGTGGGAAATGTTTTTGTGTTTATTCCTGATGCATTTGAACGTAATCTTTGCTCTGTGCTCCTGGGGCTGTTGTTTATTAGTTGCCATGCCAACAAGTCTACGTGTGACGTTAAGTTGACAAGCTGAGAAAAAAATAATAATACAATCACCTGTTTGTCTACATTTTTCCCCTGGACAAATTGCATCATTTGTTTGAAGAACGTGGCAATAGTCAGAGAAATCATCAAATAGGGTGAAATATTTTGTAAAGTATATAGGAGCCAAAGTTTAATACATTTTAAATCATGGCTCCTACTAAGTAAAATTTAATTATGGGCCACTATAAAGAGACATTTGCTTTGTTCTCTCTTGTTTCTAGAACTGACAGAAACCAAACTATAGTTATTAGCAGAGAGAGAGAATATATATATATATATATATATATATATATATATATATATATATATATATAAAATTCCCTTCTTACCCACCGCGGGTGGTTCTTATCCTCTGAGCTCGGGTCCTCTACCAGAGGCCTGGGAGCTTGAGGGTTCTGCGCAGTATCTTGGCTGTGCCAAGGACTGCACATTTCTGGACTGAGATGTCTGATGTTGTTCCTGGGATCTGTTGTAGCCACTGCTCCAGTTTGGGGTGACTGCCCCGAGGGCCCGATGACCACAGGCACCACTGTGGTCTTCACCTTCCAGGCCCTCTCCAGTTCTTCCCTGAGGCCCTGGTATTTCTCCAGTTTCTCGTGCTCCTTTTTCCTGATGTTGCAATCACTTGGTATTGCTACATCAACCACAACGGCTTTCCTCTGATGTTTATCCACTACGACAATGTCTGGTTGGTTCGCCATTACCATTTTGTCTGTCTGGATCTGGAAGTCCCACAGGATCTTAGCTCTGGCGTTCTCCACCACCTTTGGGGGTGTTTCCCACTTTGATCTCGGGTTTCCAGTCCATATTCTGCACAGATGTTCTGTACACTATGCCTGTCACTTGGTTATGTCGCTCCATGTACGCTTTCCCTGCCAGTATCTTGCACCCTGCTGTGATGTGCTGGACTGTCTCAGGGGCCTCCTTGCACAACCTACACCTTGGGTCTTGTCTGGTGTGGTAGATCTGGGCCTCTATTGCTCTGGTGTTTAGGGCCTGTTCCTGGGCGGCCAGGATGAGGGCCTCTGTGCTGTCATTGAGTCCAGCTTTTTCCAGCCATTGGTAGGATTTACTGATATCAGCCACTTGGGTTATTTGCTGGTGGTACATCCCATGTAGGGGCTTGTCCTCCCATGATGGTATCTCTGGCACCTCAACCTCCGTTCCCTGTTGTCTGAGACATTCACTGAGCACATTGTCTGTTGAGGCTTTGTCCCTGATGTATTTATGGATCTTAGTTGTTTCGTCCTGGACAGTGGTTCTCACACTCACTAGTCCTCTGCCTCCTTCCTTGCGGCTCGTGTACAGTCTCAGGGTGCTGGATTTGGGATGGAACCCTCCATGCATGGTTAGTAGCTTTCTAGTCTTAATATCTGTGGCTTTTATCTCCTCCTTTGGCCAGCTGATTATTCCAGCAGGGTATCTGATTACTGGCAGGGCATAGCTGTTTATCGCACAGATTTGTTCTTGCCATTGAGCTGGCTTCTCAGGACTTGCCTTATTCGTTGGAGGTATTTAGCTGTGGCTCCTTTCCTTGTGGCCTCATCGAGGTTGCCATTTGCTTGTGGTATACATAGGTACTTGTAACTGTCCTCCATGTCTGCTATTGTTCCTTGTGGGAGTGAGACTCCTTCTGTGTGGATCACCTTCCCCCTCTTTGTGATCAGCCGACCACACTTCTCTAGTCCGAATGACATCCCAATGTCAGTGCTGTAGATCCTGGTGGTGTGGATCAGTGAGTCGATGTCTCGCTCACTCTTGGCATACAGCTTGATGTCATCCATGTAGAGGAGGTGACTGATGTTGGCCCCATTTTTGAGTCGGTATCCGTAGCCACCGACTATATATATATATATATATATATATATATATATATATATATATATATATATATATATATATATATATATATATATATATATATTACATATCCAAACATCAGCTTCAAGCCACATTTTATAGAATCTAGTAATATTGATGGCCACTCTACTCACAAACTGCTCCAATCAGACCCAAAAAAGGTTTTGCATCTTTATTATTTGCTATATTAAAGACACATCATATCATAATTTATTGAATAAAACTGTATGGCATTCACATGTAAATTTTGGCTTAATTCTTACAACTAGTAAAGAAAAGGCCCTCCAGTAACTGTAGGTGCATTGATTTTGTTTTGTTTCAATCGATTAAGATTTTTTTTTTTTCAGCAGCAAGTTTTTTTAAAACAGAAAAAGTTAGGGTTGACACTTTCAATGATTTATCTTCCTTGTGAAATTATGCTGAAAGTGATAATTGATTAAAGTTAATATGGAATTTATAGTTGAATTTGTAGATGCATTAAACCAATAGAAAAACAAAAGCAACACTCAATTTAAAACTGTCCTATTTCCTGCATGCACAACATAAAATACATTATGCATTATTTTTAAAAATATCAGGAATGGTGGAGGTGAATTAGATCATTTCAATAAAATATAAGCATAAAGTGCCAAATCTACCCGAAGCTTTTAAAATACTGAAAATATTTTTGGAAGCTTTCACCATTATTACATATGCTTCAGACAAGCAGACAGAGAAAAGCTATTACTGGAGATTCTACACAAAAAAAAGAGCTAAAATAAGAGAGAAACAACAAATCTACAGATGCTGACTATAGAAACAACAAAGCACTCAACACAAGCAGAATTGTGTTTTAGGAGATTAGGTTTCGATCCATGAACCTTCAAAATATGTTTGAGAGATTTAGAGTCACTCACTTATTTTAATCATTTCAATCCAGAGACACTGACTGAGAAACCAGCACCTCCCTTCTGCTGACACACTTGCAATACATTAGCTAATTTGTCACTTCATAGAGAGTTAGGTTTACTGTCAGGCTTATGAAAAAAATTGTCTACATTCATCATAATGTAAGCCTGTTTCCACACATCGGAATAAGACCACAAGCTTCGCTTTGACACTGGATTGAGCGTTAGGGTCAGCAGACCTTTCGTTAAGGACAGGGTTAATGGCTCTCTATCACTTTGGACAGTCTTTGTATTTGTGCACGTCATTGTTGGACAGATGATGCTTGGTGACGGCAGAACATTAAATTATGCTCATTTGTCTTGACATTTACCATCATTTTAATTGAGGCCTTATTATACATTGATAGACTAACAATGGCTTTATTGTACAAGACTAACTGACTACATTTAAGTCTACTGGGTGTGACGGCTTTCATAGTAAAACATTGTGGAACACAGCCACAAGAACAGGAAGTGCTTATGTAAATGTAGCTGATAATCTCTTGAAACATTTAAAGAATTTCTTTTGTTCCTGCGCTACTTTAGCTCCTTATAACCATGAGGGTGTTTCACAGTTTGGTCACTGTCTTGCACTATAAAGTTTTTTAATGATTAAATACTAGCCATAAAATAAAAATAAAAAATGTTATCTAGGCATATTAGTCTGGGTGTAGAATTCATTTGTCATCCTCTGAGTATGTAATGCAATAATTTGTAAACGTTTCATCAACATTATATTCCTAAATAATACAAAACACTAAGTTAGAATTTAAATGCTAGTTAATTTAAAAACAGTCAAAATTTCACTAATTTACTTTATAATATTTTATTTCTGGAGGAAAAATTTCTTGATATTTACGAGAGAGACGCGCTACACAAAAAACAAAAACAATAAAAAAAGTATTGGCTGTATGATATTTTAAATTAAATATCTGAAAATTATTACTCAGATTTCACAAGTTAAACAGTTTAACAGGGTATCATGCATTTAATGGAAAATTAATATGGAAATTACTTTATATTTTGTCAAACTTTTACAAATGTTGACATGTAAGTTTTTTTTTCTTTTAGTTGTGCTTAGGTGTGTGAAAGTGCATTAAGATGACAAATTTATTGCATGCGTCTCCCCTCAATGTTGAACAATGTAGCAGCTGCTTGTTATAAAACTACCTGATATGCATTTTTATTTGTCCATATCAGATTTTTTCACTCAATGTGCTTTTACACATTTACAGCACAGTAAATACATGGACAGAAAGGTTAAAAATTAGTTTATAATTTGAAAAATTAAAATTGCTTTGCATTTCCTGAGATGAAAATTGGAAGCCAGCATGCATTCTTGAAGTTTATTCATTAAACTTAGTTTTTCAGTCATTTAGAACTTGGTCCTTTGTGCTGCCTTAAAATGACACTTTTCACCTTAATATACCCTCTTTGAACCAAACCAGCAATATTTTTTGTTAAGCAATGATAAAGTCAACTGTAAAGCACAACTTCAAATGGTTTCATTGTTTTGATGAACAAAGCAAATTATTTGAACCTTTAATGCTTTTATTTATTTATTTTTAATGGTTACTCAGACAGCTCTGAATAAGATCTGTGTCTCTTCCCAACAACCAGATTCACTCAACATTCTTACAAATTTTTTATCAGAACCAGCATTAATTCCTTCTGTTATCTGTTGGACTGGACTCAGAGCCCGGCCCTCAGTCACCACATGGATCAATAAGCCTGTCGCTGGTTCAGCATTATGCCTTCCTGAGACAACATCCATTAGAGACTGATGACTGCAGACAGGGAACACATCCCAAGGGCTGCAGCTTTAAAGACGTTCTGACCCACTTCTCTAACAATCACAATATGGCCTTTGCCAAACTTTCTGGAACCCTTACACGTGCACATTTTTACTTGATTTAAACACCAGCTTTGACCAAACTATTTACTTGCTGCCTGGATATACTTTACCCTCTGAGGTATTTCAATGTCATGTCTTATTGACAAGGAGCACCAAAGATATCCTGCAGATTCCAAGAAACAATACGGCCTCCAGAGAGGAGGGCAGCTATGATTATCTGTATTGTACAGTAAAAAGCTTAATTATCTGACATCCAAAATGTCACCATTCAACAAATCCTGCTCATAACGTCCAGTATTTGATGTTCTAAAAGGCCCCACTGATTATTCATGGAATGCTCTTAATTTTAGTACTTTAAATTCAGTCTGTTCTTGTTTGTACAGTTTGTTTTGCATTGCTTTGCAATTTTAAAGAGAAAAACACAAAGCAGAAACATATGTGACTTCATATTAATCTTCATTTGTCCGGTTTAGGGAGTCAGATTCCAGGTATTAAACATTATAGGCCAGAGGTTAAACAATGTACTGTGGGAGCCATTTTGAACAGTGTGTGTTCCTAACCAAGACAGAATATTTTTCTTGGAGTCTGAGATAGACTAATATGATTGTCATGTTATATTTTCTTTGACAGTCATTTTTCACCATGAAAACAAAAGTACATTGTTTTCTGATCTCCTTCTGCCCACATGCAGTCCTCTTAGCTGTGAAATCCACATGAGTGGAAACAGCAGCTCATCTTTCAGAAGTCTGAGACTTGGCTTTGATGCTTTACAACCTCTGACTAAAAAGCAGCAGTGAAACACTTATAAGTCAGTCTAATCCTGGACCAAATGTCATTTAAGCCCACAGGCTGAACAGCGCTGCCTCACCCATGTTGCTGTCGCTTCATATTAATGTTCATTTTATTTCCCAAAAATTCTTCCAGAAACATCTTTAATATGTTTTCATAACGCTGGTTCACATTCATTACAGCAGAAAAAATACAACACACTTAGAGAACTGTAGAAATTGGACATTAATCAAAATAGGGGAAGTAATATTTCTGTTATATCAATTAATTTTCATTCTGATAACTCATGTTTATTCTCTTTTTGGAATGTTAGAAATGTTTGTTGGTTTTTGGTGTTCGCAGTATAACATTTTTATGAACTACGGATGCAACTCATCAATTAATGACTTAATCTGAAGTTGATTGATCTTATCGTTTGACAAAAAATTAAATATGAAGCAATTTTTTCTTGTATCAATAGGGTCAACTATCTTTCCATAACATGAAGAGCTAGATTTGTTTGATAAATCAGGAGAAATTTAAAGTAAAAAACAACCCCCCCCACTCCCCCAGCATTTTATTGCAACTCTGTAAGTTTTATTAAGCACTAACTGCATAAACAAAACATTTTTTTTTTTTCCCATTTTTACACTTAGAGTTTATGTTGCATTCCACACCATTTGGATACAGTCAATGCCAATTTTGACACAATATTTGTTTTTAAAACATGTTGAACCCAGCTGACACGGAGCGGGTGCAGAATTTCTCACAGAGTATGTTGAGCACTAGAAAGGAACCTTACACTCACCATTTTGAGGGAGCTCTAGCATGTTGACAAAATATTTATAAGTTTACATGTTAACTTTAATTGGAGATGTCCAAACCATCTGTACTGGGAAGAACACAAAATGAATTATTCACTGAAAGGGAGATAAAATATAAATGAAAATTTCCAGTAGACTTGCTTCCAAAATTCAAAATCAAATTTGAAGAAAACACAGAACATAAACAGACAAATAGGGAGTTAAAAGCCTAAAAATAAATTAAGTGTCAGACTGAAAACTTTGAGACATGTAATCTTTAATTTAACTATATTTATTAAATCAGAAATAAATAAATAAAATTTGAGAAATAATTGCTTTTGAAATTTCTATTTCTTCTTAAAGTAAATGAGATGTTTGTCAAAATTTCTGATTAGCAATCCAGGAGTTTGTTTCTTTAGGCTACAAATACAACGAGACACAGAAACTTGCTGCATTTGGACTCTGACAACAAGACTGGACAAGGATCCAGAGTTATTTTGCAAGCCGACGCAATAAACAGAATGTCAAATGAAACATAAATATCTCAAACGCTCAAAGTTAAAGAGCTGTAGCTCAAAGGAATGTATTAAAAAAAATCCTTCTCACCTCTGAGTTCGGGTCCTCTACCAGAGGCCTGGGAGCTTGAGAGTCATACACAGTATCTTGGCTGTGCCAAGGACTGCACATTTCTGGACTGAGGTCTCTGATATTGTTCCTGGAATCTGTTGTAGCCATTGCTCCAGTTTGGGGGTTACTGCCCTGAGGCACCACTGTGGTCTTCACCTTCCAGTCCGACTCCAAACAACTTTGGAAAACAGCTTCAGTCGCCAAGTTCCCATTCCTCACTGCATGTCATGGCACCTCTAATGATTAAATGATGCCGTTGCAAAGGGTCAATAATCTGGGTCATCCAGAACTGATCTGGTAGTTTCTATAGCAACGTGCCATTGCTCCAGTTTGGGGGTTACTGCCCCGAGGGCCCCGATGACCACAGGCACCACTGTGGTCTTCACCTTCCAGTCCGACTCCAAACAACTTTGGAAAACAGCTTCAGTCACCAAGTTCCCATTCCTCACTTCATGTCATGGCACCTCTAATGATTAAATGATGCCGTTGCAAAGGGTCAATAATCTGGGTCATCCAGAACTGATCTGGTAGTTTCTATAGCAACATGCAGAAACAAGACATTCCCCTAGAACTACAGTGACCTCATTGTAGTTATGACCTCATCCATGACAAGCAATTCTAGATCAAAGAACACCTGAGGTTATGAATTCATGTGTTTCAAGAAATCTGTTCCATTTCCAAGCAGCTCTTTGAAGTTCAACATTGTTTTTCACGATAATTTTCAGAATGGCAGAAATGTGTGTGTATGATGCGTTTGACGCCTTTCTTTTTCAACCATCTGCAACAGAGATGCAAACCTCCCCACCTGGGGAGGTTTGCTTCTCAGAATACGATGACTTTGACAGCTTTCTTTTTAAACCATCTCCAGCAGAGAAGAAAACCTCGCCGGCCGGGGCCGGGGCTTCTCATATTCTCCCTGGCCGGGGCTTCTCAGAATATGATGATTTTGACAGATTTCTTTTTGAACCATCTCCAGCAGAGAAGAAAACCTCGCCGGCCGGGGCCGGGGCTTCTCATATTCTCCCCGGCCGGGGCTTCTCAGAATACGATGATTTTGACAGATTTCTTTTTGAACCATCTCCAGCAGAGAAGAAAACCTCGCCGGCCGGGCCGGGGCTTCTCATATTCTCCCCGGCCGGGGCTTCTCAGAATACGATGATTTTGACAGATTTCTTTTTGAACCATCTCCAGCAGAGAAGAAAACCTCGCCGGCCGGGGCCGGGGCTTCTCATATTCTCCCCGGCCGGGGCTTCTCAGAATACGATGATTTTGACAGATTTCTTTTTGAACCATCTCCAGCAGAGAAGCAAACCTCCCCGGTGGGGGAGGTTTGCTTCTCAGAATACGATGACTTTGACAGCTTTCTTTTTAAACCATCTCCAGCAGAGAAGAAAACCTCGCCAGCCGGGGCTTCTCATATTCTCCCCGGCCGGGGCTTCTCAGAATACGATGATTTTGACAGATTTCTCTTTGAACCATCTCCAGCAGAGAAGCAAACCTCCCCGGCGGGAGAGGTTTGCTTCTCAGAATACGATGATTTTGACAGCTTTCTTTTTAAACCATCTCCAGCAGAGAAGCAAACCTCCCCGGCCAGGGAGGTTTGCTTCCCAGAATACGATGATTTTGACAGATTTCTTTTAAACCATCTCCAGTAGAGAAGCAAACCTCCCCGGCCGGGGAGGTTTGCTTCCCAGAATTCGATGATTTTGACAGATTTCTTTTTAAACCATCTCCAGCAGAGAAGCAAACCTCCCCGGCGGGGGAGGTTTGCTTCCCAGAATACGATGATTTTGACAGCTCTCTTTTTAAACAAACTCCAGTAGAGAAGCAAACCTCCCCGGCTGGGGAGGTTTGCTCCTCAGAAGATCTTTTTGAGTCTCATCTCTCTGATCCATCGCCAGTTGAGAAACAAACCTCCCCTTCTAATGAAAGAGGATTTGAGAAGAAAACATCAAGTATGCCGTCTTCCCCTGCACTCTCTCTCCATGCCAGTTATTTATCGCAGCCACAATCGTCAGAAACCATTCTGGAGGCAAGTGGATCTGTCATGAATGTGAAAGACAATGAGCTTGATCATCTAAACAGTATATCAATACTGGAATATATATTTAAGAACACAAATAGATGGAAGCCACTAATCTTAATTTTGTGTTTACTTTCTCTTCTTGTGATCATTATTTTTTTTTCTGATTTTTTGTGTTATGTTCAGGGGTTCTTTGTTTTCTTTGTGGGTTTCTATTGTGCTGCTATTCACGTTTTAGCCTGTTATGAAAACTGGCCTGATGAGATGTAATCTGTTCAGGTTTACGCAGAAAAACGATTATAACAGGCCTGAGAGACATGGTGCCCAATGTGAGATGGTTCCAAATAATAGTAGGAGATGTGGCCACAGGCACAGCCTGAAGACGAAATACACCCTGAATGGATACTTTACACTGATGGATTAAGAAAAGGATCCGGCCAAGTGGCATACTGGGGGTTCATCTTGAAGCGAGACGGCCAAGAAAGGTGTCGGCAAAAAGGAAAAGCCCCTGGCAGTGCCCAAGCCGGAAAAGTAAGTGCAATATTGGAAGGACTTCTGGAACTGGCAAAAAGAAAGATCAAAAGCACCAGGTTAGTCACAGATAGCTATTACTGTGCCCAAGCCCTTAAAGAAGATTTGTTCATTTGGGAAGAAAATGGTTTTGAAAGCAGAGAAGCAAACCTCCCTGGCAGGGGAGGTTTGCTTCTCAGAATACGATGATTTTGACAGATTTCTTTTTAAACCATCTCCAGCAGAGAAGCAAACCTCCCCCGCCGGGGAGGTTTGCTTCCCAGAATACGATGATTTTGACAGATTTCTTTTTAAACCATCTCCAGCAGAGAAACAAACCTCCCCGGCTGGGGAGGTTTGCTCCTCAGAAGAAGATCTTTTTGAGTCTCATCTCTCTGATGAGACTGGGGGTTCATCTTGAAGCCCCACTATTTTTGCCGACACCAAGAAAGGTGTCGGCAAAAAGGAAAAGCCCCTGGCAGTGCCCAAGCCGGAGAAGTAACTGCAATATTGGAAGGACTTCTGGAACTGGCAAAAAGAAAGATCAAAAGCACCAGGTTAGTCACGGATAGCTATTACTGTGCCCAAGCCCTTAAAAAAGATTTGTTCATTTGGGAAGAAAATGGTTTTGAAAGCAGAGAAGCAAACCTCCCCAGCAGGGGAGGTTTGGATGAGGTTGTATGGTTGTATGGAGCGTGCATGAGGCCCTAGGACATGCAGGCGTACGTCCTACCCATAAGGAGCTGGAGGAACCAGAGTTTGGATCCCAGTGAAACAAGTCCAATCGGATGAAGAGGATGGACAGGATTGTCCCAAATTTTCTTAGTCCTTTTGTTGACATTATGAATGTTTTTGTGCTCTCATTTGTTGTTGTTGTTGTTTTTTTTCTCATTATTAGATTATTGTGTGTCACATCACGTGACCTGTCTAATTGAACACACTTGTGTACAATAAAAGGGTGTGTCCTCCAAACAAAGGGAGAACAACATGAAAGCCAAACCGGTGCGAGTTTCTTGATGTCACGTTCAACGCTGTGCCGAAAACTGATTCTGCTAACAGGTTATGGGCCCAGAATCAATGAAGAAACAGGTGAATGCCTCGACAGACCGTGAACACCTGCTGTGTAAGTAAACGAGGAAAATGAACAGAAAAGAAAAAGACATGGCACACAGCCGCTGGTCAAGACTTCTTTTTGATGGAGATGAGAAAAATTCTGAACTATGGGAAACCAAGTTTTTAGGACATCTTCGACTGCAAGGGTTGAAACAGACAATTTTGACATGTTCCTCCGATGATGACGATGAAGAGGAAGACGCGAAGAAAAATGCTGAAGCTTATGCCGAGCTCATTCAGTTTTTGGATGACAAGAGTCTATCACTTATCATGCATGACGCGGCAGACAACGGACGTGCGGCACTTGGAATCCTGCGGGCCCATTACGCCGGCAAAGGAAAGCCAAGAGTGATTAACTTGTACACTGAACTGACTTCGCTGCAGAAATCACCCAGTGAATCGGTTACAGAGTACATCATCAGAGCAGAGACCGCGATCACCGCTTTAAGGAATGCAGATGAGGTGCTGAGCGATGGACTTTTAATCGCCATGATAATGAAAGGACTTCCAGGGACATTTAAGCCATTTGCTGTTTACATTAGGCAAAGCGAAGATGGTGATAAATTGACTTTTGCAGAGTTTAAGACTAAACTCAGAAGTTTTGAAGACATTGAGAATATGCGTGCTACAGTATCTGAAGACAATGTGATGAAAGCTAAAGCACATTCTGGCACAAAATGCGCACCAAGAGGCGCAAATGATCCTGGAGCAGGAAGTTCTGAGATTGTGTGTTTTAAATGTGGGATGAAAGGCCACATAAGCAGAACCTGCCAGCGGAAGCAATGGTGCAGTTACTGTAAGAATAACAGTCACAGCAACGTAACCTGCAGACGGAGAAAACAACGGGACAACGCACGGAAAGTAGCCGAAGAGACGGGTGGCGACAGAGTTTGCATTCCGGGTGAGCGACGCTGACACGCGAGTGGACGACATCAGGAGGAGAGGTCTGATGGTGGACGCTGGTGCAACATCGCATATAATCACCGACATCGGGAAGTTTTGGAAGCTTGATGAAAGTTTCCAGGCCGAGACGCACTGCGTGGAATTGGCAGATGGATCCAGGTGTTTTGGGGTTGCTAAGCAACGAGGAGACGCGGAAGTGTGTTTGATCGACAACAGAGGTCGACGTCTTAAAACAGTGCTGAGGAACGCATTGTACATCCCTTCATATCCGCAGGACATCTTCTCAGTGAAGCTGCAACATCCAGCGGAGCAACGGTGATCTTCAAAGGAAAGAACGTTCTTCTCAGAGACGATACCAAGTTCCCCATTCACGTATGTAACAAACTGTATTATTTGCAAACGACGGACAATGAATGTGGTGGTGTAAAAAATTTTATGACTTACAAGGTTGGCATGAGATTCTTGGACATTGCAATTACAGAGATGTACTGAAGCTAGAAAATGTTGTTCATGGCATGGAAATTAAAGGGAGAGGTGAACCAATGCCATATTGTGAAGTTTGCACAAAAGGAAAATTTGTTCAAACTAGGAACAAGGAGCCAGATGCAAGAGCTAAAGAACCTCTAGCAATGGTCCACACAGATTTAGCAGGACCTATAGATCCAATGTCAAAGATGGTCACAGATATGCATTATCCTTCACGGATGATTATTCCAGTGCAGTTTTTGTATATTTTTTGAAAAACAAGAGTGATACAGTACAAGCTACTGAAAAGTTTATTGCTGACATGACCCCACATGGAAAGATTAAATGTATGAGGTCAGATAATGGTACAGAATTCACAGGAAAAGAGTATCAGGCATTACTGAGCAGAATAGTATCAGACACGAGACCTCCGCACCATATTCTCCACATCAAAATGGTACGGCAGAACGAAACTGGAGAACTTTATTTGACATGGCTAGATGTATGTTAATCGATGGTGAGTTACCAAAAATGTTATGGCCATATGCAGTTCAGACAGCTGCTGTAGTGCGAAACAGATGTTTTTAATCGCACAAACAAACAACCCTTACTTCATGTTGACAGGCACACAGGCTAACATTTCTAGGATGCACAAGTTTGGATGCGTTTGTTACACTTACAAACGAGAGAAAGGGAAGCTGGATTCAAGGTGTGAAAAAGGCATTTTTATAGGGTATGACAAGAATAGCCCAGCTTATATGGTCTACTATCCAAACAGCAGGAAAATCCAGAAACACAGGCTTGTGGAAATTGTATCCAGAGAGAAAAATGAGACTGATGTAACTTTGGATGATGATGATGATGATGATGATGATATGATAAGAATTAGTCCCAAAGCAACCAAAACTTCAGATGCTGATCCAGTAAATCAGGACCCGAGCATAGAAAAAGAACCAATGGCGAGTACCAGTCACACAACAAAACATGAAGAACCTGAGAGGTGATACCCTGTCAGAGAAAGAAAGAAACCAGATTATTTAGATGACTATGTATGTAGCATTGATGATGACGAGCAAATAGCTAACATTGATTACTGTTACAGACTGATAAGTGGAGTACCTCAAACCTACAAAGAAGCTGTAACGTCTGTGAATGCAAAAGAGTGGGTTACAGCAATGGATGTGGAAATGCAGTCATTACAGGACAATGTTACTTTTTCCCTGACCAACTTACCTGAGGGTAAAGCTGTAGTGGGGGTAAATGGGTGTATACAATCAAAAAGAATAATGATGGATCAGATAAATACAAGGCTAGATATGTTGCTAAAGGATTCAGTCAAAAGAAAGGTGTGAACTATGATGAAACCTTTTCACCAACTGCTAGCATGACGAGCATCAGAGTGTTAATGCAAAAGGTAGCACAGGAGAACATGTTTGTTCACCAGATGGATGTAAAGACAGCATATTTACATGCTCCAATTGAATGTGAACTTTATATTGAACAACCAGAGGGCTACAAGAAGGAATCTCAAGAAAATGAGAAACTGGTGTATAAACTACAAAAATCTCTTTATGGACTCAAACAGTCGGGCAGAAACTGGAACAAAATGTTGCATGACTACCTATGTGAAATCAAGTTTGTTCAAAACCCTGCTGATAATTGTGTTTACACAAAGATTAATGATACTGCAACCGTGCATATCATTATATGGGTCGATGATTTGATTATTGCTGCCAGTGATACAAATATCCTTAAAGATGTAAAAGAGAAACTTGCATCCAAATTTAAGATGAAGGACTTAGGAAATTGACACATTTTCTTGGCATTGACTTTGAAAAAGAGGCTGACAGTGTTAAATGTCACAGTCGAAGTATGTGAAGAAAATACTGGAAAAGTTTGACATGCAGAACTGTAAGCCACGAACTACCCTTGTGAGCAGAAACTTAATTATGATGATAATGCTGAAGTAATGAGTGATGTCAGAAAATACAGGGAGGCAGTAGGAAGCTTAATCTATTTGTCAACATGTACAAGACCAGATTTAAGCTATGTAGTAGTAAACTGACACAGTACTTTGCAAACCCAACCACAGAGCAGTGGAATACTGTAAAGCATGTTTTTAGGTATCTAAGAGGCACACAAGATAAAGAACTATGTTTTAAAAGGGGTGCCTGTGATAACCTTATATATGCATACAGTGATGCTGATTGGGCAGGTGATGTATCCGATCGAAGGAGTACAACAGGTTACTGTATGAGTCTAAATAAAGATGGTCCGTTAGTCTCATGGAAGACCAAAAGACAGCCTGCAGTAGCTCTATCTACATGTGAAGTAGAGTACATGGCACTAGCTGCTACTGTACAGGAATGCTTATACTTGAAACAACTGTTGTTCAACATGGATGGTCTGGATTATTTAGCTAAGATTTATGAGGACAATCAGGGTACCATATCCTTAGCCAAAAATCCTGTGAATAGACAAAGATGTAAACATATTGATATTAAATATATTTTGTCAGAACAGTTGTAAATGAAGAAAAAGTGTTTCTAGACTGTCCAACTAATGAAATGGTTGCAGATGTACTAACTAAACCAGCAACAAAGATTAAGTTGAGGAAGTATGAAATGTTTATGTTTGGCGAATCATGAATGTATTTTGGTTGAAATATTAAGAGTCAGAGGAAGCTACCCAAATGTGAGCAAGTGGGGGTGTTGACATTATGAATGTTTTTGTGCTGTCATTTGTTGTTGTTGTTGTTGTTTTTCTCATTATTGGATTATTGTGTGTCACATCACGTGACCTGTCTAATTGAACACACTTGTGTACAATAAAAGGGTGTGTCCTCCAAACAAAAGGAGAACAACACAAAAGCCAAACCGGTGCGAGTTTCTTGATGTCACGTTCAACGCTGTGCCGAAAACTGATTCTGCTAACACCTTTTAAGAATCTTTCTCTGTATGACCATCTCCAGAGGTTTCTCAGAACAGAACCAGTCTTCTTTACCAGTCTGTTGAGCTCTGACGGTCCCTGGCTCTGATGCTGCTCCAGTCCAGTCTGTGATCCAGATGAACACTGAGGTGTTTATATCCCTCAAACACGTCCACTTCTTCTTCCATGATGGAAACAGGTTTGATCTAATCCCGATCCTCCTGAAATCAACAATCATTTCCTTCATTTGTTTCAGGTTCTTTCTCAGGAGTCCTCCATCATACCACAAAGATTTTATGCAAATTCCTGATAATAAATTGGCAGTGGAAGAAAATTTTAATTTGATAATTATTAATATTCAAATATTATTCAAATATTATATTAAAATATTATTATATTAATACAATTAATTATTCTAATATAATTCATATATATATATATATATATATATATATTATATCTATAATATATATATATATATATATATATATATATATATATATATATATATATATATATATATATATGGAAACATAAATACCAGGGCCTCAGGGAGGAACTGGAGAGGGCCTGGAAGGTGAAGACCACAGTGGTGCCTGAGGCATCGGGGCATCGGGCCCTCGGGGCAGTCACCCCCAAAACTGGAGCAATGGCTACAACAGATCCCAGGAACAACATCAGACATCTCAGTCCAGAAATGTGCAGTCCTTGGCACAGCCAAGATACTGCAGGACCCTCAAGCTCCCAGGCATTAGTGGAACATGGTCAAAGACTCCTCTTAAAATTACCTGGCATGTGCTACACAGTGGTGCTATGAAAGTAATGAATGGACCGGCTGGTCTGATTGTGAAGTGCAGCTGAAGCTGACTGAGTCCAGTTTCTTGAATTTCAGCTTACAGCAGGAGAGGAGAAGAACGAAGTGGAGCACAGGTTGAGATGAGTGGTGAAGGCCAGTAGCTTTGGTGAAGCTTTAAAACCACAGAGGGCGATAGGAATCTGAGGTCTCCACTGTTGCCATGGTCTAAATAGGAGTCATGTTCTTAATGCCAACTACAGATTCGTCAGCCACAGCTCTCCACAAAGTCACCAGAAACTGATCTCCACTCTCTAGTTTTTTCACAATTTCTTTGCCCATGTCACCGTCTGGCAGCCTGAGATCCTCTCTGGTCTCTCCATTGTCTTCCAACAGGGTCAGGAAGCCGTCTATGATATCAAGTACCTGATAGTCCTTTCTTATCACATTTGGGACATCCATGTTATGTGTGGAGGGGCAGATATCTTCATACTTTTTCGCAGTAAAAATGTCGATACCAGTAAGATGCACCTTGGCATGCCCATGCTTTCCAGTCTTGGAGGTAGACATCTCAACTATTTTACAGGGATGTCCTTTCAGCATAACAAAGACATTCTCCATTCAGTACCGTGCACTGAATGGAGAATGTAGCTGAGGCACCAGCATCTGCGGTGGAGAAGTCATCATCTGCCATAGTGGGCCAGGGGCTGCTCTTCTGTGTCGCTCACAAAAAAAGATGAGAATCATGTCGCATATGCGTGGAGTTTCGGTTCCAAGCATATGCGTGGGCGAACCAACCAGACATTGTCGTACTGGATAAACAACAGAGGAAAGCTGTTGTGGTAGATGTAGCAATACCAAGTGATTGCAACATCAGGAAAAAGGAGCACGAGAAACTGGAGAAATACCAGGGCCTCAGGGAAGAACTGGAGAGGGCCTGGAAGGTGAAGACCACAGTGGTGCCTGTGGTCATCGGGGCCTCGGGGCAGTAACCCCCAAACTGGAGCAATGGCTACAACAGATCCCAGGAACAACATCAGACATCTCAGTCCAGAAATGTGCAGTCCTTGGCACAGCCAAGATACTGCAGGACCCTCAAGCTCCCAGGCCTCTGGTAGAGGACCCGAGCTCAGAGGATAAGAACCACCCGCGGTGGGTGAGAAGGGAATTTTTTTTTATATATATACATACTTCAAATATTAAGTATGGATTTGAATATTGAGGTATTATCTTAGTTTAATTAAACCAAAAAAATATTTTACAGACCTACATGTCTTCTACCAATTACTTTACCTGCCAACTTATGGTTAAACATAACTTTTCTATTTAAAAAAAATAAAAAATCTAACGCCAACCCACATTTCTAAGATTAAAAAAGGTAATCACGTTTCACTTTCTCAGATGGTTAAAGAACATACATCAAAAAAGAAATCCATGAGGACCCAGGGAGCCTTGCCAGTGTGAAAACCTTTTAACTGAGATCCAGACATTTAAAATCAAATGTCTGTCACAATGAAACAGACATAACATGAACATATTCAGTTTAAAAAGTACAACGATCCAAATTAATCTCTTGATGGTTGATGGTTTATTGTGACCTGAATTGTGATCGCTAAGCAGTGATGAAACTAGTTGTAAAATCAAATTGATTTGATTAAACTAATTACAGACTTGATTTTACTCTAACATAAAATATTAATTCAAAAGTTTTGCTAGAACTAATTAAAAGTTCATGCAAACCCTTTTTTAGGGTCCATTGGAATAGCTGAGGTTTAAATAAATTCATCATGGATTATATCTGAGTTCTGGTTATTATTGTAGCTTTTAACCTAAATAAATAAAGAACTTTCTCTGACTAACTTTCCAAAATGGGATCCATGATTGAGAGAGTAATGTAAAAAATAAAATAACAGCCCCTTCAGATTATACAATTGCTGGAGACATTGACTTTCTCCAAGGTAATCGTTGAAGCATCAATTTGTAAGCAGTGGTTTTACTAAACATACTGAGAGCTGCACCTTGCTTGCAACTCAGTGTGTTCTTCCACAGATGTCTAACTTGCCTTTTTGTAGATTCATTTCTTGCCCTGCAGTCAAACAGTGTTTTTGTTTTTAGCTTATCCACGTTAGCTGATATCTATTTGACAGCTCATCCGCTCCGTCCTATTACTGAAACCCTCAAGGGTTGAAGAAGCACGAACACCCATGACAGTTTCTTATCTTGAAAAACCAACTTTGACAAAATGGGGAAAACAGAGAGAGCCAGGCAGGAACGTTAAGAGTAAAATGTACATATAACCACACCTCCGATAAGCTTGTTATTGTACTGAGGCCTCAGTGATGGAACTGGAAGGCATAGGACCCATCCAAGACCAGAGCTGTTTTCTTTTGCAGACATTGATCAGTTATAAAGCAAAGTGATGCTAAGGAACGTCTCAATATTAGGATGTTTATTTTTGCATAAAATAAAAACAAAACACAAAGTCTGGAAAGACATTTTTCTGATAAATAAAAATCCTAGGTGAGCTGTTCCTCAATTTAGGGTGGCTTTTTAAACATTACACACCTGGTTATAAAAGTAGAAATTTATGCCAAGAAAATGAAACTGAAAAGTATTTTAAAAAATTTCTTTGACACATATAATAATCTAGTTGCAAATGGTAAATGTGCACACCCTTAAATAAATTTTGACAGACTTTTGGATTCCTAGCAAGCAGTCAGTCTGTTTTGGTACAAATATCACATCTAATGTTGGGAAAAAGATTGTCCACAGCTCTCCTCAGGGAACTCCCAAGTCATGCTCTGCCAGTTTATGACTTTGGCAGGACATTACTAAACTTTGCTTCTTCCCCAGATAAAGTTTTTTCTTGATTTGTGCTCACAATGATCCTGGAAAATGAGTTGCTAAAAACTCACCGTCAGCCTATTGGCAGTTTATCATTCGAGTTATTTCATGGTGTTTTAATTTATTTCAATCTAGAATTTGTATTCTTTGAACATTTAACAAAAATATTAGTTACTTATGTTACTGAGAATTTCTTACATTTAAGCCCCAGATTATTCATAAGCCTGACAAATTTAGGTGTAAATTTGTCATTTATTTTCCCACAAATCTCTTGTGAGTATTATTTATGATTTAGAGAGGGCCAACAAGAGTCCTGACTGATACCCGAGAGAGAATCAGTGAAGCGAGCTCCACCAACAACTTGGACCTGATCACCAAAGATAACATTGTGAAAATACCAGTGAGTTTAGTGCTGCTCAGAAATGATAAGAAATGTTTGGTAGCTGCAATGCAGATAAAGATTTTTATATGTATATGCTGCCATTATTTTTGCTATTCTTCTTCTTAGACCTTTTGACAGGTTATTTTTGAACATTTGTAAACTTTCAGTAAACTATGGCCTTAAGGAAAAATTAATGGTCAGGAATATCCTATAAAAAAAACCAGTGTTGTATAAAGTACTGAAATCTCGGAGTCAAGTAAAAGTTTAGGTACCACTCCAAAATATGACTTTGGTAAAAGTAAAAGTCACTGATTGAAATGTTACTTGAGTTAAAGTCTTAAAGTATCTGAAATGTCTTGTACTTAAGTCTGAAAATTACTGTAACAATGGATGTACTCAAGTGATGTAATGAAAAGTACAAGTAAAAAGTAAAACAAGGCAAATGCAGTTTGAATGACATTTTTATATTTTGGTAAACTTGTTAATACACTTAAAATAATGTACAGAACCAAGTGCAGGCAAAATTAAACCTGCTAATAGATAACCTGCAGCATCATTTAGTTAAGAAAATTAGATGCTTTACTTAAATCACAAGGTTAACTTAACCTGCTTACAACTGAACCATTCTTAGTAAACCCTCCAGGACAGAAAATACAAAGTTTCTATAAGTTTCCCTTTCAGTAAGGTCAGTGCTGAAAATGAGAAAAATAGTCAGTACAGAAAATGCGGCCAACATGAAGAAAAAAAAAACACCTTACGATTACTCTATTTCACAAACTATAGGTGCACACAACTGGTCATTATGCAAAAGAATAAAAGAATTGGGAGGGAAATGCAGCTTATTTGGCATCTGAAGAGAGAGAACTTTTTGTTAACTTGGTGTTTAATGGGAGAAGCGAAACAGACCTCCGTGAAGCTGACACACACCTACTCAAATAATCCAGCAAATAGTCTGATTGGTTAGTGCTCATGTAGTGGTTATAAAACTATTTCAAACAACGAAAAAGGAAAACAAGATCTAATGATCTGCGATCGATTATTCTGGTCTCAAGTTCAGCACTACAGGCAGATAACGGTACAGATACGGCAAAAGGTAGCCTACGTTTAAAGAAGTTAAAAGAAATGTACTTTTTATTACTGTTACTTTTCTTTGTTGCTTTTCCGCCTATGTTTGTTTGTGGTTCTTGAAAAGCCTAACCTTTTGAACCGAATGTTTTGAGAGTTTGTTGGTCGTTCGAGTCTCGATTGTTTTGTCTGTTGGAATGTAGGGGGACGTAACGGTTATGCTCCATTATAACACCGGACATGCAAGAGTAACATTGTGTCCGTGTTTTCATTACTCCCCTTTATAGGTAAAGTTCAAACTCATAAGAAATTGCTCTATCACTGTTTGTTTAATGAACAGAGAATGTTGTGGTGATTGTTATAGCGATGTTTGTTTAATTAACAGAGAGCGCTGCGGTGATTTTGATAACTAGTTTAAGAGCTGCTGTGCTATACTTAGCTTCCTGGTTAACGGCGTAGGCTACTGTGTGGTTCGATTTGTTTTACTGTGCCGCATAACTAGAATGTGTGTAATGTTCAATGTAACAGAGTAATGTCTGAAACTGTTTTGAAATTATAACACCGGACATGCAAAGAGTAACATTGTGTCCGTGTTTTCATTACTCCCCTTTATAGAGGCGTAACACTCACATGGTGCCATTAAAATTTTTGTTTGTGCAGCTTTGGTTTCCAAGATATTAAAAATTATTTTAGGCCATCCAAAATATATACTTTTTAAGATTACAATTACTGGGAATGTGTCATGAATTTTGTGTCAGTTGGTCACAAGGCAAGAAATCTATTTCCATTAGTTTCTCAGGAGAGTTTGGATGTAAAATTTGCTGACTCTCCCTGAGTGAAACTCCGACACCTTGAGGAAGGGGAGACCTAGAGACTGGCTGGCCGAAATTAGCGTTCATGAATCGGATCAACCTCGAGTTAGGCGCCGCTCACACGGGATATTGAACAGTCAAAATCCAAATTGAAAACAACTTTGCTGCGTTGTTTTAACGGCACAAACCTGCACAAACCTGCAAATGAACCAGCCCACTTTGGTTTATTTTTGAGCAAAATGGGGGGATGGTGAACTCTGGATGGCCCAAAAAAATCATTTTAATATCTCGGAAACCAAAGCTGCAAAAACGAACATTTTAACGGCACAGACCAAACGGAGAACTAACCAATCACACTGTTTGCTGGACTTTTTGACGTAGGTGGGGAGGAGCGAAACCTGTGTATCTATTGGTGGTGATGAACAAGCCCAGGCAAGCTGGCTTTGTTGCAGTCGATCAGTAGGTTGGTCAAAACATTTGCGTTTCTCTCTCGTTTTTTTGTAACGAGTAACTAAACCACACATTGAAAATGTATCAGAGTAAAAGTTTGAAATTAAGATTGGAAATGTAGTGAAGTAAAAGTGAAAGTTATCAAAAATTTTCTTACTCGAGGAAAGTATGAAGTACTCCAATATATACTTAAGTAAAGTAGTGAAGTATTTTTACTTCGTTACTATACAAGACTGAAAAAAACACTGACATTTGTTTCAGGTCAACCAGATTCAATATAATTCATGTTAGTTTGGATAACAAGATAAAAAAATTTAAATGATTTAGGTATTTGTCTGAATTTGTGCACACACATGCAAGCAAGTTACTCTAGCTTTTATTTCTTACTTTTTTAGAATTTCCTCTTCATAGTAACAGATACGTTTGAAGCAATTTTGAAATGACTTGAAATGTTTTTTTTGTTTTTTTTTTAAATTACAATCATGCTAGCAGTTTGACAGGGACGTGAAAACTTTTGAGTCCAGCTGTATGGTGAAGCAGTAGAATTTTAAAAGTTATTTCCTACATCAAACCTCATGTGAAAGAAATGTCAGTGAGGCAGCTCCAACATCTTCAATGAAACTAAAACCCCTTTATCGATTACACTCTGCACCTACCAAATCATTTAGAAAGGTTTTGGTTCCCAGGGAAGTAAAATATTAAGGTCAACACTGACAAATAGCAAATCTACTGTCAATAATGTGTGAGAGTCCATGACGAACAAATAGGTCCGTGCATCAAATATTAGGTGGTCACTTTGTACAGAGACTGTCTCATGATCTGGCACTTGAGGAAGTATAACCTAAAGATTGTCACATTCAGCACAGGGTGGAGATGAGATCCGTCAGTGTGAGGAGACACTCTGATGGATGTTTTTTTTCCTGTTCCAAAACTGGTTTTGCATTTTTAAATTTTAAAATATCTACCAGAGGGAGCTTTTTTTAGGTCAATATTCTTGAATACTGACATGAATCCCATAGTGACCCATAACCTCTAATCTCAGAGGTTGAGAAATTTCCAGACCTAAATCCAAATGAGAATCTGCTGACATTAAAACTGACATTGATAGAGGCTGTATCTCCAAATTAGTTGAAATATAGCTGTTTTACAAAAGAGGACAATGTGTAAAAATGTTTATATCCATGTGAAAAGATGATAGAAACATGCAACAGCCACAGAAATAGGTTTGTAATGAATTTCCTCAGGAGGGTTAAACACAAATGAAACTTTTTATGTTCTGATTTATTAGAAAAAGAGGAAACACATGAATTACTTTTCTTCTACTTAGGATTATGCAGTATTTTACATGACAAAGTCAGGAAATACTACACAGAAGTTTTTGGTTGTAGTGTGAATAGTTATAGAAGACACTAAAACCACCTTTTGAAGGTCTCTGGCATTTTCTGGGTGCTTCTCGTACATCTGACTGCTGACAGATTGATTGCAAAAATAAATTTCACCATCGTGTTTTTGTCCTTTTCATCCACAAATTCTGGGAACTTCAAAGTAGTAAACAGTGTATATGTTATCTCCATAGCTTATTGAAAAATCTACACAAATACACACTACTGCATAAGCTTGACCTGCTGGCTGCTGAAGGTCAGAAAAGACACAACAAGCGTCTTACTTTCATTTTCACAAACAGATGCGGTCAGAAAAAGGTTAGATGTCGACAGCAGTTGATTGCTTTTTTGACAGCGAAGCTTGCAACTGAAAATCCTAACTGCTAACCTAAGAGGTTGCCTGTTTGAATAATCGTGTAATGAGTTTCCTCCAACTTTGACAGTTTTGATTAAAAGCTGGCAAAACTTTAGCTCTCAATGTCTTGACTTCTTGTGTTGCTAAACAGCTTCATCTGTCTGCACTTTTGAAGTTTGTTTCTTATGTGGAATGTTTAGTCTTTTTTTAGAAAGCTTTGACTTCATTCAGAACTTATGAAATATCTTTTTTCTGCATGGAAAGTTGACAGGAAAATGCCACAGAAAAATGTTTTTTTTTTTCCCCCCTGATTTTTATATATTTTAGTGATGCTGGACTAATATTCAATTTGACATAAGAACACCATTTTAAATTTTATACTGTGCTAAATACAGTAAGAAAAGAAGAGACCTTCTCTTCTGTTTTTCCCTCAACTTCTTCAAAGAAGTACATTTTCAGGCTGACTTTTCGGAGTCCTAACCTAGAGAAAAGTTTCTTTCCAGCAGTGGGCTGCCTGCTCTTGCCTCATTGTATGAAAGCAATTGCAGAGTTTTTTCCCCTCTTATCTTTGTCCTCTTTAATCATTACCAAACAACATGCCTTTCTGCACAAAGCGAATACCAATGCAGTAAAAAATCATCCCTTAAATTGACATTCATGGGAGACCCTGCTGCCGTGACCTTCTGTAAGAATCAGATTGATTTCTCAATGTCGAAGTCAGAAACTGGAGAGCAAACAACCATAACAGCGTAGATTCCTCCCTGCTGTTTGATGTTTTTATTGTAGATATTGCATATTAGCAAATTGCGCAAAAAAATTTGCATTATTTTTGTATGAATTCTGTCGCAGTCCCTTTTCCACCTCCAACTTAACCTGTAAAACAGCCTGGGGTTATTTAAGGTACGGGATGGAGGGAGAATCAGAGCCGGCACTGATGTGGAGCTTCTTTCAGCGTTCAAGGTATTGAGTCAGAACCGTTTTCTTTCAGCTTTATTCTAGAAGTTACGCTTTGTAAGCGGTGAGTTGCTGCTCATTTGTGAACAAAAAAAACAACTGAGTCAGCGTCTCATCAGCCGAACTGAAGCGCTGATGGATTTTTCAGGTCAGTGAAGCAATCATTTGGGCAGTGAAGTATTATTTTTCATCCAGAACAACCCTCAGCGACATGTCATCTTCTTCACTTCAAATTTAACAAACAGCGCAATTGATTCACAGCAAAGCATTTTTATGACGGAGTATCAAAAATAGAACATTAGTTTGTGTGCAGAGCAAAATATTAATACAGGAAGCATCTTCGTCCCCGTCTCCATTTTGGAGTGCCCCAGGGCTCTGAATAGGATTCACTGTTTGTCTTGTTGACCAAAGTCTATTTTTTAGGAGCGCACTGTTCCTTTTCATTTCTGTGCTGACAACATTAAGCCCAATCTGTCTGTTAAAGAAAATATAGCAGAACTCAACTGTCAGTATTTCTAAACTGCGTCAGTGAAATTAGGATTTAAACGATGTTCAAGTTTCTGTTAAACTTGTTGTTAAAGAGAACATCTAGGAAACCCCATTAAATATTTAGTACTTTATCAAAGTCTGTTCTGAGCGTTTTTTTTTTGTTTTTGAAGACAAAGTGAACTAAATTAAATAAAAGCACCAGAAAAAGTTGTTTGTGTATTCTCTGTTGTCATGTCTATTACAACAGGCTTAAACCAAAGACATCCAGACTTTCCATCAGCGTTTTTTCCCTGAAGTTGTTTAAACGTCTTAGAGTTTTTGTCACTTCTGGAGGCTCACAGTTGACCTTAACCGCACATTTCAAGCCAGGAAGAAAAAACTGCAAACTCCTTTACGTCTGTCAGACTAACACAAAGTTTTTATTTAATAAAAAAAAAAAAAGATTTGTGAATTAAAATTATGTGTCCTAACAACAATTAGTACACCCTGCCACAAAGAATGCCAAAAAATTGTATGCTTTCAGATCTTTTTTTCCTGGTCATTTTGAAATCTGTATGCTTTTTTATTTTACACAGTTTTCCACCACACACAAAAAAACTATCATCTCTTTGCAAAATATTATGTTTATTTTTATTTCAAACCCTAAAATCACAGATAAGGTTTTCATTAAGTTCCCTTTTTGTACATCACCAATCTTTAATTCCACAAACATGCATTTTCATATCAACTCTGGCAAAAGCCTGGTGGTGACATCTGAGGATTATTGGAGACTTTTTTTTAGCTTCTCCTTTACCAGACTTCAAAACTGTTTCAAAATTTTTGCTGAACGCCTCAAACTGCTCTTTTACTCTTACTATGGTGTTGAGTAACAATTTCCTGATCATGTACGACTGAGGTGATACACCCATGTGCAAATTTAGCCAAAATTTCACATCTGCACAAAAACTATTCAGAAGATAAGTGTGCCTGTAGTCTGAGTCTATATTTATCCAGACATTTCAATAATTAATCATTTTTAAAAAGCTGCTCTACCCCAGAATAAAATGTGAGAACATTCAGCAGCAACACAAACAGGTTGTTGGTTTCATTGATCAAATAAAAGGAACACAGCAATGCTTTCTCTGGTAAGGCGTCCCAACTTTTAGTAACCAGGTGAATATAAACTGCAAATACATTAAACAGATCTGGATGTTCAAACCAACTCTTCAGTTCAAACCAACTGAAGACCTAATTTCTGATCCAGTCTTTCACAGTCAGAGAATTGCTAGCAATGCCCTGTTACTAAGGCACCTTACATTGCTGTAATGAGCATACACTCCAAGGTTGATGTTGCTACTCCCTTTATCATACTTATGCTGTCAGGCTATGTTGTTGAGAATTTAAGAAACACAAACTGAGCAAAAATAGTTCTGCTTCAAACACAAGAGTGGTTATAAAACTGTGCAGCTATAAAGTAATAAGCTTTCTTATATAAGTCATTTCAATAAGTTGCCGTTTTACTGTCGCAGTCTAATATGATTCCTACAAATCCATCTACACTATATAAAAGGCAACCAGTAAGAGCAAGTTGGGGGGCTCTAATAAATGTAAATCACAGCTTGTGACCATGCTGTGCTCCACCCCTCCTGGGCATATGCTCTGTCACTCAAACTCTCAATCTGCAGCAGGAACCTGGCAATGGCAAAAAAGAAAACCAGAAGAGGTAGAAGAAAATGTCTCTTTCTGAACAGCTGACATTAAATAGCTGTTAAAAAAAAAAAATGGGGGAAAGATGGAGACGAGAGCAGTAAAGCGAGACATCTTAAAATAAGCTGAATACTGCAAGAGATCAAGGAATAGTGAACATCTGTGAAATGGAAGAAAACTGCACCTAAAGGGACTAAAGAGCAATGAGCTCATTTTCACCATTTCATCATCACTTTTCTGTTTTAGTTTTAATCTTTTACAGATCAAATTATTTTTCCATTGCTGTGTAATACTGCCTCTACTCTGAGATCATATCTTAATCCCTAAACACACAACTATTGACGGATCACCCGCTAAATATGGAAGCAGAAGCCGCCGGGTGATTTTCTGTATAATACTTCATTTCAGGCTGAGTGATTTATTGCTTTGTTTTTTTGTGTTGACCATTTTTGCACTATGTTGCTATGCTACACAGCTGTTGTAGTTCATGACGTCTGTAGAAAAAGTTTTGGCCCATCTGAAATATTGTACATTTATAAAGAGCTCTTCCTGAGCAGCTAAAGACAATTAAGAATGATATTCAAAGATGTAAATTTTTTATAATGGTTGCTTGTTAATGTTAAAATATTCACCACATGTATTCGATTGATTTCAGTCTCTTAGCGATACAACTGATTTATACCTCTGTGTGCATCCATGAAAGGCTGCAGCTTTCACCACATTTACAAGGGAAGCAGAAGTTTCCTGAGTCTAATGCATCATAAAGCAACACTGTTTTTACAATCTGCTGGTTCAGCTACACAAATGTTGCTGATCTTAAGTGGAACAAATGAAGATGTCAGTATTGGTTTTTGTTTGCTTCTGCAATATTTTGGTGGTTTTCTGCTTTGCTTCTTGATCTCCAAACTTTCATTTCAGAAACCTATTTATGCTGATTTTTCTAAAGAATTTTTTATTCTAACAATTTTAATCACACAAAATGATCTCTTAAAATATTCATATGAGATGTTCCTGCTCTATATCTCACATGATCAGCATGAACTGCTTGGAGAGACGTTGGGACTGCTCCGATCTAAAATCTCATCTGAGATATTCAACATGTTGAATTGTCTTGAGCCAACGCCACAGAGTTTTGGGTGAACCCCGAGGGCAAACAAGAATGCATTCTGATGAATGTGACATTCAGCCAATCAGAAAGTGAGGTTACAAATCTAAAATAGAGAAGATAACTCCCATGGTGCACCAGAAAGTCCCATTGATATCAGACTTCTGCTTTGGATCGGCTTTTTTTCTCTGTTAAAAATAGTCCACAAAGTACCGCTGTTATTTTTTTGCAGTCGGCCATATTTGTTTACTCTGACCAAAACTTCTACTGCAGAGTCTGCAAACCTGGTCAAAAACTACAGGAAACATCTGACATCTGGAATTTAAGATGAATGTTTCTGCAATAATTGTATTCCTGTGGTGGAAAACTTAGTGGAATACTGAATACTTATTTTTCCCTCTACAGTTCAAGTCCAATATTACCCTAAATGTTCCTTATATTAACACCATGTACAATTATTTACTGTTCTACTGTGGGACGTTTTCTATGTAGTCAAAAAAAGCTGATGCACAATTCATAAAAAGACTGTTGCTCTACTGGGGTCAATTAATAGGAGCTCTACAGAAATAAATTTAACCCTTTACATTTACAGAGCTACTTTTTCCTCCTTTGCACCAGAGTAAACCTTAATCTATTATACTAAAGCCCTTGCTCACTTCTCCCACACATTAAATTCAGTCAATTTAATGACCGAGCATTGCAGTTTGAAATGTTTAAAACAGGCAGACAAAGATTTTTTTGCTTCATGTAAACATTGGTGTTTGTTGGCAGCAGGAAATGATCAACTGCATAATTCCAGGTTGCCATCATTGAAACAAACAGGAAAGGTTTTCTCATGTAATCATGTAATTTGATTACATGATTACTAATTCATGTCATCAGTAAGGCATCTTGGTTTTTAAGCACATTAAAAGAGACTGCTGCTATGAATTACCAAGAACCAGAGCAGAAAGAAAATCTGAACCAAATACAAGGAGTACATCAGAAATCCTTTCTATCCACTACACATTTTCTCTCCAGTTGTATCTGTGATTGTGCTTAAACTCACTAACTGTATTTCCCAGCTCATGTATTTTCCTAAATCTGCTTCTGTCTTTCAAACAAACAAAAAAAAAAACTGAAATAAAAGATTTACTCTGTCATTGGTAATCCCATAGAAACCATAGGAAGCGCTGGACAGACGTGTTCAAGTTTGGTTATTGCTTAGTATCAAACATTTAAATTGACATATTAACAAGAAATGAACAAGTGTTTGTTGATTTGAAGATGGATCATTCTTAATTTAGAAGACAGATTTTATGACTCACCCAAATGAGCAGTTTGACAGTAAAACCGAATAACATAGCATAATTTAGTAATAAAGACCAGAAGTACTGAAGTTCAGTCCAAGATAATCCTGCAACTTTTGCTTCCCTTCTCTTACTTACCTGACTCAAATGAATGACTTGTTAGCAGACCTGAATGACTGAGCCATTTTATTCTGGTTTGTTGGAGCAGGGCTCCATCTAGAAATTTGAGGATATTGCCAGTTGAGGACTGGACTATAAGCAACAGATGAGGGATTCTCAGGCCCAGTCCTCAAGGTTTAGATGAGTCTGTACCCCACCTGATTCAAATGATTTCATTACCTGCTCAGCTACCAACAGTTGCTGCATGACTATGTTTAGTGACAGATACATTTAAATAAGGCGTGTGACAGCAGAGGAGCACCGAAAACAGGCCCTGCAGTGGGACCAGAAGAACATGAACTGCTGCAGAGTCTGTTAGATCTTTTTAAGGTGGAAATAGCAACTTAAAGCTAAATGGCAACAACTACAAGAGCAGAGGGGTTAAGAGTGAGGAGAATTTTGCAAGAATCTGAAGAACATTAGGTCAGAAATCAATTTAGCATATCAAAAGGTTTGTGAAAATCCTAAAAAATAGACTAAACTATGTAAAAATATTCCAGTGCAGCTGTGGCTGGTTGAGGGTGTAACTACTGGATATCACTTGTAGGTTTTGATTCCTACAATGAATTAATGATTTATCATCATTACGCAACAATATATCCTCAAGCCAATGCAAGAAACACTTCAAAACTAAAACCACAATTAGATATAAGTATCATGCACAGTGTAATGAATTGTAATGTATGTTTTGTGCATGAGTGGTTTTGTAATTTTATTTGCTTTTATTGCAGTTTTTAAACTAATGCAAACATGCGATAGAGGCGCCAAGCGAGGCACTATTAATTATTTCCCTCCAAGTTCACAAGTACATGAAATTGCTGTTTGGAAACTGCCGGTATGTTCAGATACTGATTGGGAAAAAGTTCCATGTTTAGACAAAATCACAGACATGTCAAGTCTGCTGTAGTTGTCATCCCAGGCCACTGTATGGCACTGTGATTTTAGCATGTAGTCAAAACGCACGTAAGCTTTTGACCCTAGGCCTGCACCCCATTTAGAAAATAGCAACATATATTCTGTATTAGGAGTTATTTTAAACTGGTTTAGTAGCACACAAAACACAATGCTATTGTTTTTTGTTGACATCTGTCCATCCGAACAAACCCTGCAGCCCTGCCGTCAGCACATGCTCACTTTCACACCTAACCAGGTGTGAAAGTGACCCCAGTGACCCCTCTGTGAGGGGTGTTCATGAAAACTTTCACTCTCGATCTCATTTAAAAAAGTGCCAAAGTCAAAGATTCTGATCACTAAAGATGTGATCAAAATATTATGCTTCCACCAAAAATCAGCTCTGTCTAAACACGTCCTACATGATATTCTATAATTTAAATTCAAGTTGATCAAACAATAAAAATAAGAATAAAAGTTTTCTTTGTAACTGCTTAAGTCGTTTTCACTATCTGGTTGTCAATGCGACCCATTTACGGGTTTTAGAGTACCGGAAAATTGGTTTAAATACGGATTATTCAAAAGATGGAAACCACTTCTCATCACTCAGTCTTTTAAAACAGAGAGCTGACAACTGGTGCCCTATGAGCCACAGTAGCCAAACAATAGAACATGAGTTACTTTTAACAGTACTCATGCTTCCAGCGTGGATAGAATCAGCTAAAAAGTAAAAGGTTTTGTTTAAGCATTTATTAATGTCCCAAATCTCCATCTTGAGGTATTGACACCATATTTCAGACGGCTGAGGATGATTTCTGTTTTCCACTGTACAGACCACAGGCACTGCAGGGAAGGAGAAGTCGGTGACTATACAGGAAAATTCTTCTGCATAATATATTGTGACCCGTTTTGCAAAACAGAGTTTTCTTTTGGTTTTTCTTTTGCTTATTTGATAAAATGGGGCTGATTTTTAATCTCCAAGCTGCTGCCAGTAATAAAGCCTTGGCAGCTGAGATTATGATACAGATGGTGTTTGACAATAAACAGCAGCCTAATCATGATTCTTTTTCATACTCTTCACTGTTAGCAGGACTTATTAGGCTTATTTTAAGAGCTTTTACTTTTAATTAGGCTATTTCAGTTCCCACAGTGACACTTGAAAGGCTTTGTGTCTGGCTTGTGTTAGTGGAAAAAAGGATGCCGGAAAATTAACTCATTATGTATTGAATCAGGCAAACTTCCAAATAAGGGCTGTCCAAAGTGTGACCTGGGAGCCCTTTGATCCATGGTGTGATTTTGTGTTTTAAACCATTCTGATGAATTTAACAATGGTGTCAGATCTAAACTGGGTTTATGGTGGATCTGAAATATTCCTTTAGTTCATGTATTAAACCTTGGATAAATACAGCAACCATTTTCAACGAGTTACAAAAATTTTGTTCATACTGTTGAAAATATTCTGTCTCCTAGGCCCTTGCGACATTTGTTTTCTTCAATTTATCCCAAAACATTATGCAAATTGGGTGTTATTTTATCTCTTTATTGCCTGAATTTATATAAAATTGTACAAAGAAAACATATTACTTGTATTACAATTATCAATGAGACATTAAATTATAATGTCTGATTGATAAAGGATGCCGGACAATAAGTCATGCTACATATAGTTAGAATTGAATCATTCAATGAAGTTATTCTTCTGCTATAAAACTCTCCTGATCATTGAATTCTAAAATAAGTCCTAAATATTTATTGATCAGATTAATTGGAGAAATTTTCAGGAGGCTTTGGCTCCTTGACAAACTAAAAAAATCCATCTTATGAAAAATGCTGATGCAACTTTAATTCCTCTGCACACACTGCAATGTCTTTGCTAAGTTCAGTGAGGCATTAGTCATAAATTTTCTAGAAATGATCTAAGAAACTCCAGATAAAACTACTGAGGAAATGCTGACATTGTTCTTATTTTCCTGAGGAAATCCATTAGAATGTCACTAAGTGAATTTGTGTGATGAATGAATTATTAATAACAAAGGTTATTGCTGATTGTTTCTTTCGTTGCAGAAATTAATTGTTGTTGGCATTTGGGAATTCTGCCCATCAGGTACGAACCGGCAAGCTGCCAAAATCTGGCACAATGTGCACTCACATTGGATGTTGAACAAGTCAGACTGTATCCACTTCCCCTTTTCCCAAACAACTGAAGACATGTTTTTCTGCAGTGATGTGCATTACATTAAATGTAATGCACATCATTACATTCTGTGCTACTGGAACAGGGAACGTGTCCGTGGCATTACAAGTAATAAAAGAGAACATCAAAGGACAAACCCAAAAAACGAAGATGGGAAACAAAAACTTTTATGGGGATTTATTTTATAAGAGTCTGGAATGGACCAATAACATACATGTCAGGCTGTATATAAAAAAAAGATTAAGTTATTCTAACTTGAACCCATAAACATTTCCTGACAAATATCTGACATCAGACCATATTTTTTTTGTGCCTGAATAAAAGCTGAGACACAGATGGCAGCCAACAGGGAAGATTAATTCATTATAATCTGACAGCTGCTTTCCATGCTGTCATGACTGATGATTGTCCTTTAAAAGATAACAGTCAGGAAATCAGTCATGCATAAGCCTGATGTGACAAAACTTACGTTGTGGATCAGGTGAGAAGATTATGCTGAAATGTTAAAACACTTCATAATGTCTCCTTTACACTAAGGATCCTGTAAAAAAAAAAAACTAAATAGCATTTTCTGGTTCAATAAAGACACACAATAAAAGAAGAATATAAAACAGTGAGGCAACATTTTAGATAAGTCAACAGTAGATATATTAAAAGGTCCAAAAACAAGAATGGATTTTAAAGGTTTAGATATGAAGGGCAAAGTAAAAGGTTAGTCTTTATGGCAGAAAGAAATATCCATCAAATGGGGAAAAGAGTCAGGCAATTTTGTTTTATAACGGTGCTGCAAACGGTGCTCTAAACTTCAAATCATGATTCTCAGTAACTCAGCACTCTTTCCTTTGTCATGGTTCCTTTCCCAGCATTTGGCATTTGGTTCAGGTCGTCTAATGTCTGTGCTTTGCAGGTGCAACATTTTTAGCTCCCCTATGACTTTCTGAATTGGGTTGTCAGATTTGGACTCCTATCAAATAATTTAAAAAAAATCCTCAATATTATTATCAGGTACTCAAGCAAACGTATTTGCCGTAAGATTACATTACTATGAGATGACCCTAGATTTTTTTTTTTTTTTATTCCAATGTCTTTTCACAAATACAGATTGAAAAATGTAGCATAAAATTCAATTGAACCCTATGCTCCCTGTAAGTATTTTAGATATTTATTTTTCTTCCAGCTGACTGTGACCAAGACAGAGAGTCCATTTAAAGGTTCTGGAAAACTCTACAGATGTTCTGTGTTCATTAACTGATTAGGCCATAATCATCCAAATTACTAGAAACAAAGGCTCAGGATATATATGCCAGTTTCATTTTCAGGCAATATTCAAATTTTTTAAAACTTACTAGTACTTGTGTTAAAGAAAGAAAACAGAAAAATACTAAATCACAGAGGAACTGACAGCAGAAGAACAAGTTTGATTTCCATACTCATCCTGTCACAAATGATGTAATCCTGAGTTCATTAAACTTGTCACAAAAAGTCGCAGAGAATCAGATCGTTTCAGAGATTGCATCAGTGAAGTTCTGCAGACAGCAGCTTCAATAATTACCAACAACACAGAGCAAGCTGGGATTGTGCCCCATTAACACACATTGGACCATTTGAGTCAACTGTGTTGAAACTAAAACTGGCATGACACGGGCCAGACGGGCCCAGGACACTCCTGATATAAACCATTAGTTTGGCAGGAACATATGCCAACAAACCGTCACTTAAAAACGTCCAATAATTCATATCTGCTTCTCTTAGATTGTTTCGTGTTAAAATAGATCACTTGAGAAAAATACAGGCTCCAACCCTCAGGGAAATTTAGATGTTTTATTTTCAGTGTTTTGACATCCAGTCTTAACCCTGCTCAGATAGAAAATGTCAGAATTATTATTATTTCAGGATGGAAGTATTTGTATTCTTCAGGGGGAAGATTTTGTTGCTATGCTCTTTACCTCAACAGAATTATTTTAATAGTTGTCAGTGAAATATGTTTTCATAAATGACTGAGCTTTATAGTGTTTGAGCAATAAATCAGAGCCTATTTCTATTCCCTCTTTCCCAATAACATACGATCAATGAATCAGTACAAAAGGTCAGTCGAAGCAGCTTAGATTGAACGTAGTACACATTTGCGATGACCAATGCTACAAGTGTGATTCTACTGAATTTTGGTTGATCATTATTATTTCCTTTTCATCTTCCATCTTTTTGAAGTCTCTCAATAAGATTTCTTTTGCCACAGGAAATAGTTTTTCATAATGAGAACTTGCAGATAGATATTTGACCATATGTTTCAAAAATGGAAAAGTTCAAGGCCAGAATGAATTATCTCTGGAAAAAAACATAACATTTTTCCTTCTGTGTAAATCTCAGGAACAAATTGAGTGTATAAATGAGCCAGCGAGAACATGAATGCAAAGAATCACAAGGAGGTCAAGAGTTTTCTATAGAGTAAAAAATAAAAAGTTAAACTGCATGTTTCAAAACTGTGGCAGCACTTCATATTACATCTTTGCAAGAAACAAGACTAAATGAAAAATAATGAATAAATTACGTCTAATTACCAAGATGCTAAAATGCTTAAATGAGGATAATGCTCTCATATTGAAATTCATGTCAAAGGTTAATGAAAAGCCAGAAAGAGGGAGCAAAGACAGACAGATAAAACCATAAATAGAACATAAACAAAAAACTCCCAGGTAATACTAGGAATATATTTTTGAAATAATATTTTACTCAAAATAGTAAAATTGTTCATTTCAGTGCAATGTTTTGATAAATCAAATGTGGCAGCATAAGATGATTACAGAAAATATGTCGGATTACAATAAGCTATGTTCAAATTCAACATAAAAATCCAAATCCCTTCTTTAAGTAATGGGCTGAAAGGAAACAACTGTCAGTTTAGCCCCTTCACCGCAAAACCATACTAACATTAAAATAAATACAAATAAATATGAAAAACAAATTAAAATAATTAAAAAGTGTTATTTTGTGTGAAGAAAGATATGCACAAAGACATTTGCTTAATGATTAATAGTTGTAAATAATATACAGGTTGATACTTTTTAATCAACAACAACTCTTTCTCATAATCTGATATCAAATCAGTTTTAATATTTAGGATTACCAAAACTCCATTAACCCTCTAAGTCCTAAACAGAGCTGCGGAAATCCAGCCAAATTTGCAGTACCGTAATTCTGCCACCCTTTCCGCTATCTGAAAAATTTAAAGGGTTTCTGAAAGGGGAGATGATGCACTTTCCAGTCACTATCGGGTTATTATGGTAATTTCACTCTTGTCATAGCAGGGAGTGAAATTAATCCGAGGGACAGTTACAAAACTTACGTGCTAGATATTGAAAGTTCCAGGTGTTATTGATAAATGGGCAAATATATTTACTCACAGGACATTTAAAGAACTGCATACAATTAAAATAAGCAAAAATATCCACACAGATATTTTAAATTTAAGTCATTGTTTTGCCCAGGCAAAAACAGCTTGTAAGTGTCTGACTGGTTAATTCACAACATTTGAGTTTGATTCATGGTGAAGCAACACCTTAAACACAATGCTCCCTTTTGTGACATCAAGGAGGAATTTAAAGGAAAAAGCCAAGATATCAAGAAAGGATTTGTGATTCATCCTGAAAAATTCCAGATCCTTAAGAGTCTCTCGTTCATCTGCTGTCTCATTTACACATGACGCAAGTCTAAACACCCTGAGAAATTCCAGCTATCGCACTGTTTACAAAGGAGCCTGCTTCCGTGTCCCATAGATGAATGTGTTTAGGTGCAGAACATAGGCATGAAGACTGGAACAAAAGCTAAAGACCTTGAGAGGATTCTGCCTGAGGCCGAGCGTCATGTACCGATCAGAAAAGATGAACCCTAAAACCAACATAGTGAGCAAGACTGAAGTTTGGAAATGCTGCCTAATTCCCATTATTTCATTTGGATAAAAAAAGGCTTCAAGAACATCATCCAACTTGTGAAATATGTGGATGTTGTCATCATTTGGACTGTGATGTACCTCAAAAAATGGATTATGACATTTAAGAGATAGTCCACAGATAAATCTCTGACATAGTCATCATTCAGTTCATTAATCAATATACTGTGATTATATAAAAGTCGTTATTCATTAGGAAAAAAGCCATTCGGCAGTCAGCGTGAAACTACAACCTTCAAGTTAGGAACAAAACTCACCGCAGTTCTCCTCGTCTGCCTGGTTTCCACAGTCATCAATGCCGTTGCAGTGCAGGAGCTGCGGGAGGCAAACTGTCAGATTGCCACAGGGAAAATATCCAAGTGGGCATGTACCCTTCTCCTCTGTGATATTGAGTGCTGTAATCAAAACAGAAAGTCACAAAAATATGACTTAAATCAAAGCTTGCACAAAATGTTTTAATTAAATGCTGCAATGCTGCACAGATTCTTTCCTAAAAAATGTTTTTTGTGTAGAGGAACTGAAATGCTCAGTTTTATGAAGTTCTTGTCAAGCTACTCTGTTTTTTCTTACAGTTTGTCTGGCCAAGCTGTTGAACATGCTGCAAAAAGAAGTACAAGTCTGACAAATGCTTTAGGCTGAAGCAATTACATGGATTAATCGTAATTAATCAAAGATTGAAATAATTGTCAACTGGTGAAGTAGTCAATGAATGACTCACAGCCACAGATAAACTGAAACTGAACCAAAAATATATACATTTTGCATTTAAGATAAAAAAGCTTCTGTCTGTAAATATGTTATACTCAAAGCACTTCAAGTGGCAATTTTAGGTTGAACCAGTTCTGTACCAAAAAGAAAAGTCTATTAAGGATCCTTTGCTGTCAAATGATTCATCAAAGCAGTAGTCAACAAATGGGCTACACACTAAATCTATAAAACAACTGCAATGGCAATCTTCATGGTCATGAAATGTTATATTTTCTAGGTTGTTCTGTGACTTTTATGCAGCTGGTGCCATGAAAAACCAAAGATAACATAAAATTGAGTAAAGATTGACAACAATGAAACTGCACTTGAAAAATGTTCAGCGACGGCTGCAATAAATTAAAAGGCTTTGTCAATGACAGATAAATTATCTCCTCCAGTAGTGACTCATAGACTCTGCTTTTTCTCCCTTTCCAGTCTGTTCTGCTTATGGTGAAAAGCAGAAAAAATTTATAAAACCCAACAGCCACCAAAACATTAACAATAAAACATGAAATGCTGATTACTTTTAATTAAAGTGTGAAATAGCTCTGCTGAAGAAATGCCTCCAAATGCAGTACTTAATCAACTCTTTACCTGGATTCGTTAAAAATTAGATGAGAAATGATAACAAACTTTGTAAAATGTAGTTGGCTTGAAGTACATTCTGATTAATTAGTACATCCTCACATAAACAGCAGCATAATCACCTCATTTGATTTTAGCCCATGTATCTCATGACTGTGAGTGAAAATTAAGTCTTCCTGAGATTCTGCAAATGAATAAGCTCTAAGCTTGAAGTTTAGAAATGTCTTGATGCAGAACAGATTATGAGCTACAGAGAGAAGAAATCAGTCTTTTTATAATAATCCAAATGGGTCTAAGATCCATAACCAGCCAATTTTTTTTAAACCAGTTATTAATTTGAAGTATTAAGGTTGATCTGCTGCGTGGATAAGAGGTTGTTTGCACCCAGCACTAAGAAGTATTCTGATAGATCTGATTATAAAAGAGGGGATTTTAAGAAGCTGTTTTTATATTTCAAGAACTTCTCTGCTGCAGAGACGTACAAGATGTATCCTAAAAAAGGACATGTCCTTATGTGACTTTATGTAGGATATATAACTATTTTACTATGTCCTTATTTATCCTAGAAATACTGTATCACCTGTGCAGTTCAAATCAGAAGGTTATGTAAATAAAAAATATAATTCTGGAAGTATAATTACATCGTTTGTTTGTTTTGTTATTTTGTCAAAGAGGACTGATTATACATCTTTCATTGGCTTCCTAAATTTCAATCCACACAAAGCACTAATATATGAGCTTAAATATGACTATCTTTAATTAAATCTGTCAGTAAGTAGGGCTGAATGTAAAAGACGGGCCAGGGCCTGAGGCTGTCTGCTTAGCAATTAGCATTTAGCTCATCTAGCTTGGTCAATAATCAAACTAGGTACTTGATTTAACCTGTTGATCCAGGTCTGATCAACAGATTGGGAAGGTTTGAATAATATTTCATTTCCTTTTGGCATTAAGAAAGCATTTTAGAATTTGAACTGCATATTAAAAAATAATTTGAACGTGCATAATCTGATGGTTGTTTAGCTAAGGTCAAGAGAAGATCCAAACTGTTGCCTTCAGATGAAAATAAATTATTAAATTAGTTGGAATGATTAGCAGTTGAAAACTTTTACATCATAAACTTAGAGTTGCCAAGCAGGAAATACGATCTCCTCACATATTCAAGCTGAAACTGAAATTAGTTTGTTCAAACAAAAAATGCTAAGTGTTCCCTGATTGGTCACTAGGTGGGGCTGTAGGCTCCAGTGTATCAGGGGAAACTAATAGCAGGCAGAAGGGGAGACAAGTTTTGACTGCTGTCCGTGTTGTTGCTGTGTACTCTGGAGTAATTTGGAGGTACTTTGCAGTAATTGGGTTTTTGCACCAAACTTTGAACCTGCAAACCAACAAAACCCTTGGGATTCAGTATTACATGTCAAAACAAGTACAACATTAGTCACAGAAGCTATGGACCAACACTTCTCTGGTAGAGTACTATTAGACTAACTAGTTCATTGAGCATTCCCAAATTTTTAACTCCATTGAAAAATGTCCATTGCTTCGTTCCTGCTGATCGGTATGGGTCAGGATGCTCTTTTATAGTCGAGGAACTCAGGGGAACGTTTTCACCACCAGACTATCACCGGGAAGGATGGGGTGTCTTTTGTTTATCGAAAGCAGAGACTCCGCTCTGTTCTCCAGTCTGCGCTGTAACACCAGTAGCTCCATCCTAACCATGACCTGAAACAAAGGCAACCCAGGGATGGTGGGGTACGAATCGGTTCTAGGCCCACTTTTACATCACAAGAAGACAAAAACAAAAACACCATACCAATCTACACCCATCTGTGCAGATCACTCAGTGGAAACAAAACATAGTCTTAAAAGGAATCTATGAACCAATACACACTCTGTTAATACTACTAACAGTATTAATCCAGAATTATGTCTGAATCTTGTTAATTCTTGTTAAATCTTTTGTCAAAGGTAAACCAAATATAAACATATTTTTGTGTCTATAAATATAATCTTAAAGTGTGGGTAAATTTATAAAAAGCCTTAATATTTTGGATCATATTTTGGTCTTAAGGACATCATTTCAGAATCAGCATTTTACACAGCCAGAGGCTTGCAAGTAGGATGATAAATGAATAATGTGGCACAATAAAGTAATGCCTACTTCTATGCTTCAATTATCTAAACAAGATGTGTTCTGGATTTTGCAATGTTTTCATAAATAAGTTATGACAAAACATCTACAGCTTTGGACTGAAAAAGCCAGCATCCTGGATTGAGGCACTGCAACCAAATCTACTTGTTCACATAAGTAGCAGCGGGGGTTTCTGTGAAAGGACCGCCTGTTTGTTTGGACTTAACTTAATGCACAATATGTGTTCTGAAACAACAGATAAGCTAGAAAAAAGATTCTGATGGAAACCTGGTTTCTTGTAAAGAGCAACAAAAGGCAAAGAGGTGGTTTATGTTTGCAGAATATGTCCAAAGCCTCACCAACAAATACTGAATATGACCTGAGCTCTGGAATGTGAATGTGTCCTCATTGTGTCCCGAATGCATTCACACCTGCACTCTGCTGTTCACTTGTAATCAGATCAAGCAGGACGCTTGTCAGCTCCAGACAGAAACTGCCTGTAAAGAACACAGTCCACTATGCAAGCTGTTGTGATTTTAAACTACCTTGAAAAATGATAAGAGAATTGCATTTAAATGTGAGCTGCAGCATTTTTTAGCTTAAGAGGAACTGATGTTAAAAATTACAGTAGACCTGCAGCCACATGTGAGGCAGAGCTGAGGGAGACAACAGAGAAACAATTATATTGCTCCGATGCTGAGCAAGCTGAATATTCATTTTCTATACAAGATTTAGGAAATAACATTCTAAAGGTTAACTCTGTTTTTACTTAACTCATGATGTAAGGATACTTTAAACATCGATGCATACTAAACAGACAAAAGGGAAAATAATTATTATTTAATGACCTATTGGGACATTTAAAATACCCCTTGAAGCAAATAAAATGAGAAAACCCCAGTGTAAACTTTAATGTTGCTACAAAGGTCAAAACACTTTTGCTTCTCAAAAACTCATACATCACAAAAAACACAAGGAATTATTCTGAATAACTGACTTCCATCTAAATCAAAGTCACAATTCTTCTTTGGAAATGTCAAATTTCTGCACTGGCTATAAAACTTAGTCATAAAACTGAAGGAAAGAATAATTCATGGTGGCTCAGCTTTAAAAGCCTTAGCCTCAAAAGCTAATTATCATGTAGGGTTATGAAGGTTTATTTAAACATCCAATGTAAAATCTTTCTAGATGATCTTCTAAAAGGTTTTAACTTCAAGTACCCAACATCATGCAGCACATTCTGTACTGTAAGCTTGAGTAGCTTTTTGGGTCTTATTTACAACCCTGCTTCAGTTCCTTGAAAAGTGTCTTTATGCACAGATATCATAACTTTCCATCACAACAATATGAAATTAAAATCTTACGTGACACAACCCATTTTTGTGAACATTTTGTGAAGGAAGTGGACTGAGTGTCAGGTTTTCATGTCGTTTCCTTCAGTTGTTCCTGGTGCAGCGCCACCACAGGCAAACGGGGCAACAGCTTGCTCAAAGGGTTTGGTTCATTTGACACTGCAGTGTGAAAGCGACAGCAAGTGGAACAAATGCTGCAATTTTGGTTCCCGGACCACCAGGTGTGAACACACCCTGAGACCCAACCATGCCTGAAATATTAGAAGCTTAGCTGATATGAGAGAGGATAAATCTACCAGGCAACCTGTGGTGCTAAAGTGACAGACAGATTCACTATAATATTTATTTTCCTTGAAATATAAGCTTTTCTCAGTTATCCAACAGGATTATTGCTTTTTAATGCCTCATGGTATAATGTAAATCCCTGATTTCATTATTTAAACAACACCTAAAGTGATATGGCAACAAAAAAGCCACAGATTTAACTTTTATGTCAAATATGTCGATAAATGTTTTAGTTATCGTCTCTGAAAGAAAGCAAACTAGGAGAAAAGAACAAGGTTCAGTCAGTATAAATGTTTGATGTAACCTGGAAGTGGAACGGGTTATGTGCCTGACTCAGCTGCTTCACAGTTGGAGGTCTGGCAGAAGATGTTCATTCACTCTCAAGGAAGCAAAAAGAAGAATGTGAAAATGAAAGCCCCTAAAATAACATGCTAATCTACATATTTTGCCATGGAAGAAGGAAAGTGTTAAATCTTATTAGCAAAATTGGAGATGGGAAACATGAATCTAGCTAAAATAGTGAATATTTATAATTCCAGTACTCATCTGTGTTTTTGCCCAAAGAATAAAGACAGATTAAACACAGAAAATGGAAAAATAATGTCTTTTTTTTCTTGGAGGTAGTAATTGAAACCACAAAAAAAAAACAAAAATAAAAAAAACAAACAAAGGAATTAGATTACCCTCTATAAATTAAGCCCTGTATTGCAATGAATGGTGAGTTTCACCATTACAGGTTTAATTTGTTTTTGTTGTTTTTATCCATTACAAGTTTGATCTGTTTGTTATTTTTTATTCTTTTCCATTACAAGTTTCATCTGTTTTTGTCACAATTAAAATTGGGATCATTAGACAACATTATATTCTTGTACACATTTATCAATACACCGTTTCCACAGAAGAACATGATTTGTTGTGGCTTGCTTTTACAAATAATGTATTAGACTCTATTTTTGCTGTCTCTCTTCTGAAGTTGCTAGTTTCATCCCACAAATTGACTTTTCATTGACTGAAGCCACTAAAGAAAATAAAGTTGCCTTTAGCTCTATTTTTTCTGTTCCCTTTAGGCTAAAAGGTGTCAGAAGTAATCTCCACTTAAAGACAAAATAATAAACTTAAAAAAAGAAGAGCTCCACAGTTATCAGATCAAAAATGCAAACTTTTGGTACGTGTGTAAATATGAAAATGTTTTGATAATATCACCGTCACTAATGTTGCTATCACCCTACCTGATTTATTAGTAATTAAACAGTAAATTAGAAAAAAATGTAAGCGTCAAAGGAAACATTACAAAACACAATGAAATTTCTAGTCCAGACACAAAAGAATGGCTCAGACTTTTAAATTCATAAATTGGTTAAAACTTCATCAGTTTAGGACAGAATCAGCTGAAGTATATTTGCTCCACAAAAGGTTTTAGTGAAAGATGTACCCAGAAGAGCTGTCACTTTTAACACAATTTGGCTAAGAAGTGTCTAAACTGTGCCAAATGTGTTTTTACCTCATAAAAGAGACCAGATTTCCATTATAGGACTCTTTCTATCTTTGGTCATGGTGTCTAACTTGTTTATCATCAAAATAGAATACATAAAATGGAAAGAAGATAAACTAAACTGAATAATTTCTTGTCTCCAACTGGAGAAAGGAAGTATTGGAAGAAATTAAACTGGCCAAACCTTTTTAGATACATTATATTCATTCAAGTATGAATGGCCTGTTTAAGGTAATAAACAGAACATCTCAACTGAAGTCTGGACTTTGACTAGTCCACTAAGAGGTTTATTGCTGACAAATTATCTAAGCAACACTCACTAAATGGCTCAAGTGAATGGATTGGTTTAGTGAAAGATAATTTCAAAATAATTTACCACCTCTAATAATCACAGTTATTTTATCTGTTAAATTTATCTATGAAGCAGGTTGGGTGGGAGCACTTTGTTGCTTCATTAAAAAAAAAATAATAATAATTCGAAGACTTTTGTTTTATTTATTCAGCTTATCTTTCATTGATATAAAAATTTGCCTGTCAGTCTGATAATCCCATTGACAGCCTTTCGCATTGTCAGCACATGCTGAAACCTAAACACTGATAAGGAACGTGGTGCACAGATTATTCAAGTTACAGAGTCAAGCTGACCCCACATGCTCTCCTGTCAGTCAAGGTAAACCACTGCCACTGTCTTGATAAGTTCTGTACTTTTTAAAGAAACTTAATTTGTTGATTCTATCAACCGAAAGACTCAACAGTCTATACTTTATAACAAAAAAGAGCAGAATATTACAAACTGGTTTACAAAATGAAGAGTTTCAGTTCTCTAGTGGTTTTAGTTTTAAATTGTTTCAAAGTCGTTACTTAAAGTGAAATTACACAACAGTAAATGTTGGATTGTATGTTGGTTTCCCCTTATCTAACAACAGAAGCTTCCCTCAGTAACACAGAATCCACTGAGGCAGCAGGACAGTAACTGAACGAAAAAGGTTTCCCTTCACTGCTAGAGATGCTTCATTTCACAGCTGATGCTCCAGTATGGAATAAATACGCTTATATCACACACACATCCAGCAAAAATGCCTCAAATACACAGATTAATCTACCTTAGAAAACCCACAACAAAACAGAAAAAATGGGAACAAACACAAGGCAAACATTTGACAGAGTGTACATTTTTATTATGACGTAAAGAGGCGATTTATTTATTTTGATGAGATTATGGGATGGAGCAGTGCTTTATAGTAAAGCTCCAGATGTTACATGAAAGACAATTTACACTATAAATCTGAGATGGATGTAAAATCGACATATATTTAAAGTAACATCCCTTCGGTGCAATCATGTTCCAATTTTTTTTTATTATCAATGCAAATGTGAGACGGTTTAAATTGCAAATGTAAACTGTTAAAGAAATGTCCTAAAAAGAGTTCAAATCATAATCCGGTCAATTAAGTTGCTGAACTTACCAGACACTCCGTACGCGAAGATCACAGCCACGTAAACTTGCATGATGCCTCTGGAAGTTGTGTTAAAATCGCGCTGGTGGAGAAAGGAGCAGTAATTATCTCTTCCCAGGTGTTAAATTCTCACCGGAAGTTCTTAAATGAGACGCTGTGCGGGAACAGCCGCGCTGACGGTGTGAACACGGTGGTTCGGTCCGAGAACAGCGGCAGGAGAGACCTGTGAACGCTTCACAGGACCGAGGCGGTCTGCAGCCTCCTCCCGTGTGGGGGAAAGCTTTAAAGAGCTGCCATGTTCTGACGTACGGAGAGAAGCGGGCGGCACGCGGGCGGCACAGGTGCGGCAGCGCGCGCAGTGTTCACGTTTTATCACCTCTGAGCGCGAGCTGCTCAATAAATGCGCCTCTATGTAATTAGGGACACCAAACCCTCCCAGTGGGTGCAGTGAGCTGGAGGACTGATTAATGCTTTAACGTCCCACAAATGAAATTGTTTTGTTTTTCATTTGCACACTCTTGAAATTCAGAAGATTTCAGATCGGGTTCAGGTATTCTTTGTTTCGCACACTGTTTCTCTGTTTTGAAAATGTACAGTTTCATACCTAATATTAAAGGTAATCTCTCTTCAGTCTTCTAAATGCAAGTATTATGTTCAATAAGCAGGTTTCTTCCTATTACCCAGGAAAGCTGCTATTTATAACAAAAGCCAGGCGCTTCTTCCACTTCTATTTCACTATAAGTCCAGTTGCTTTGATTGCAGCTGCATCAGAAAAAAATAACCTGACCCAAAGCCGTCATCCTCATAAACTCAGCAGATTTTTTTTTTTACTATTTCCCACTTTTACCATTTAAACCTAAGTTGACCGAAAGCGTATTTGGGGTTGAACCAATTTTAGTAACTGATGGGACTCTGTGTATCTTCACAGGCTGAGAGTGGAGGGGCTATCTGTCAATATTATCCTTTAACATGGATGTAAGGGTCAGTCAGAGGGGAATTCATCCCACCATAATAAATAGCCTCTGGACATAGTAACAACTAAAATATATTGCGATAAAACCTTATCTGTCCAACAATATTGGCTAGGTTGCTTTGAGTCAAATCAAGAATGTCATATACAACAATGTCTATTAGAAGACTCAATACAATCGTTGTCACCCATCATATTCATTTGGAGATTTCATTGATGTATGTGGAAAATTATATGCAAAGAAATGTTACCGCTGGACTTTTTGCACCAATCACTGAATGGATCCTTCAGCAATGTTTTGAGATGCAGTCTGTATGACGGATCTTGGATGAGAGCATAATCTGTCACTTTCGTATAACCTCCTTATGAACGTCAATAAATTTGAGTATTGATCTTGACTGAAAAAAAGGACAAAAAGAAAAAACTTAAGGACAAACTCCAATACAGTAAAAACAAATTGCAAAAGTATTTTTTTTTTATTTATTTTAAAAATATAAACATTTACATCTAATATCTGATGACTATTTGGGTCAAAGGTATAAGTCACTAACAGTGAAATGCTTTAGTAAAACTGCAGGCTGCATACACACTAATGAATTTAAAAGCATTGTATTGACCCTCCTCTGCTTCCATTTTCTGAATATCTTTCTGGTTTTGCTGCAGAGAAATTCAAAATAATGCTCATAGCCACTGCAGGAGAAAACAGTACTAATTTAATCTGCCTGTGTTTATCTAAAAATCTAAATCTGGTGATATATAAAATCTGTTCTTAAGTTTAAAACAACAGTTGGGGAGTTTCTTTTCAAAGCGTAAATGTCTCTGTTTGCCCTTAACCCCTAACTAGAGCTGTTTGTAAATTAATATATTTTCATGAAGGCAGACTTTAAGAAAATAAAATCCTTTTGGGTATTAAACAATTCATCTAAGAGTCCATGAACTGGGACAATAATATTTGAAGTATTTAGTTAATTAAGCATCCATTCCATCAACTACATCATTTCAAATAATTTTAGATATTTGTAAAGTTCACATTAATAATTATTCATTTCCAGTTCTGATGGCTGCCAGAGGTTGATTCTCTTAAAAAGGCTCAGTTTGACAAATCTTTAATTCATGTGCTGTAATGTCTTAAAAATATAATAATAACAAATAATTGGTCCCTCATGTTTGCAAAATTAAACAACTTTTTAGTCTCAGCTTTTGGAACCTGGTATGATCAGATCTGCTGGGGATTAGCTAAGAAACGAAGCTGCAGCATTTGGTAGCTGATGAATTCTACCTCTAAATGCACTCAAACACACCCTCTAATCTTTTTTCTGTTCATAGAAGATGAGATAGAATATTTATTTTTAGGCTTTTCTGCTTGGCAAGCATGCAGATTGGTCTGATTTCACAGATTCAAATTCAGACGGCGCAGCAGAGACATGAGAGAGGTGTGAAGCGTGTGGTTCTGCAGAGTTTGAATGACTATTTCCTGTGTGGTGTCAGTCAAATAGAGTTTAAATTAGGGTTTAAAAATGGGTTTTATGTCTGCATTGCCTGGCTTAAGAATGTCACAGAGCTCAGCCTTGATAAAGCAAACAGGTCAGCTCTCTCAAAGTGAAGATGAAAATGGATTTTTCACCCCTTAAACAACAAGAAGGTTATTTAGGGAGGGAACAAGTTCTTAAGGAATGCTGATAGCAGGATCTTCTGGGCTTAAACCAGGAAAGATTGGTTCCTGGAGCATGAGAATTCATTTTCACACTTCTGGCGCTCATCCTAATATTCAGGCATTTAACCCAACTGCCCATAGTAGTCAGAGTTTCCTAACATCAAATCAGAATCTTTGCAACTTTTGTAAACAAACCATTACAATACTGTACGTATTACATTTTATTTTTATTTTTTTTTCAAGCAACATTCAGCTTATTTTCTGTTAAAGATCACTTGGAACAGTATTCATAATGTTTGATGAATGCAAACATTATTCATCAAACAATAGTACTGAAACAGGAGGAGGTCAAGTTTTCCACCGGGATCTTTATGTGACCTTTTAGATTTCTATTCTCTTTTTTTTTCTTTCTTTTTTTTCCCAGATTTTGTTCTGAACTCTAACTAGCTGAACTTTACTTCAGGCTCATCAGGTGCAACCTGGTTGTTTGCCCAAGAAGACTGAATGTTGTTCTATCCAATAGCAAAAGGCAACATATTTCACAACTTCACTAGGTCTGGTTATCTCTTAGTCTTCCCTTTTCAAGGTGGACTGAACTTACTAAACATTGTCACACTGCTATATTAGTCGCTCATTTAAGTTGCAGTCCCAGAAACAGCAAGACAGAAAGTATTCCAGCTGTACGTAGAAGAGATTCTACTTTATCTTTTTAGTTATTTGGATGCTCTGTTCACTGGCAAGCAAAATAAAATGCCCTATTTTCCAGTTTGTTTGGTCAACAGCAGAGTTAGTGTGAGAGCTTTTACACCTGCTCACATAAAGCAAACAATCAAAAAAAAAAAAATCCTGATCTGTATAAAACCGACCAAAAAGCTCTGGTGTGATTTTACCCAAAATGTGAGGAGGGATCAAAAGGAAGTCCAGAAAGAGTGCAACTTTCTCTTCACTTCAGGCTTTTAAAACATGAAAAGACACAACCAATCTAGAGTCAGCAAATAAGTGCTTTACTTTCAACTTTCACCTAATCTTGAATGAGAAAAAAACACAAGCAAAGCTTTATGGTTTTGGGAAGAATCATGAGTTGTAAAAAAAAAAAAAAAAAAAAAAAAGCCAAATAAAAAATGAGTAGTCAGTTCTTTTTTAGGCTGAAAAGTGGTGCACTTGTTGCCTTTCAGTAAGAATACCAGCCACTGCCTTTCTGTGTGAAGTTTGCATGTTTGCCACATAAAAGAGGTTTTCTTTGTGTGTTGCTGCCAAATCCAGGTGTCAGGTAAATTGGTCACTCAAAATAGCCTTTAGTGTTTGGATGCAAGGTTGTTTGTACTGCGTGACTGGTTTCCCTGTGATGGACTGGGGTTTTGGAAATGAAAAAATGTTCTTTATAATTTTATTAGCCCACATTGCAGATACAAGTTCCTCTGTAGGCAGCTGTCAGGACAACAGCTTGCTTTAGAAAGCAGAAAAAAAAAAACCTGACACTAATTAAAAGAAGCTGACTCCACTGTGGATCCATATGGAAAACTGTCCATAGAGAGAAACTTTGCATAAATGTAATGAACAATGGTACAGAGTCTGGTTTCAATTTTAAAGAAAATCTGTAAACAGACCAAACAGCATAAACTGAGCCTGGAGTTTTGGCATCTGTGAGTTTCTTGCACTGTTTTAAAGTTCCTATAATTTTGAGATAAATACATGAAAGATGCAAAAATTAGATCTGTGTTAGGTTTGTGGTTAAACATCTGTGCAGGGAAGGAAGCTGAAGCTCCGGCTGTCAGTTGGTTTCCTACAGTTTACTGCTGAAGAGGGAGATGTTTGTCAGGCATAACACTGAATTAAACGAACTCTGCTATTTGGGTTGCTTTTAAATTGTACAGTTTGTTTTGTTTTAAATCCAAAAAATTAAAAGAGTAAATTATTGAAAAGCATGTCAAAAATAAAGATCAGCTAAATAACAAGAAAAGAAAGCTGTCAGAAATGCTGAAGAAGGGGAACAAATCTTGTGTGTTTGTGTATTCTTGGGTTGTATATTTCAAGTCACATTAATTTTAGATGTTTAAGGTTGTCTGGTGGGATTTCTTAATTTTACATTTATTCAGTTCCAACATTTCTGAATATAAGTTTTGATTAGTTGTTAATTTGCATGTTAATTTTTATTATTGCTAATTCTGCATAAATCTAATTCTACACTATTACATATTAGTCTATGTTATCATATTTGTGTATTTTGCAAAAGCCTAAATAAACACCACTGTTTTTTTTGTCATTTAGGTGAATTATCAACCAATCAGTGGCTTTCAGAACAAGTTAGTTATTATATCTTATAACCTGTTAAATTTGCAATGGTGCTTTGTTTTTAATCAGGAAGCTCAAAAATACACTGAAAAATGCAAATAACTTTTTAAAGCTTTTTTTTTGCAGTAATGTGATTAAATTTCAGACCCAAGTAACACATTAGAATAGGAAATTAAACTGTTTTTACATCTTGCAGACCCTGGATGTAGTAAATAATTGGTTCCATATTGTGTCAGCAAACATTGATTCATTAGCAGATTTGGGATTTCCTACCACCATCTCCCGTAAGTCGTTCCCATACTCTCAGTGTCCTGTTGAGAATAAAAGATAATTTTTTGTCAGAACTGGACTTTGTTTTTAAACATAAAGGAACTACCTTCTGCAAAGAAATAAAATACCTCAAACAGAGTTTATTTTTTTCTTTTTTAATCAATTGTAATATGCTTTGAAATTTTTACATATGATTTCAACAAAATGGTTTGGAGCAACCTATTTATAGGGCCTTGCTTAAATATTCGGAGGCATTGCTTTTTTTTTCAACAATCTTTGAGCACATATCGAACAAAACAACATCTTGAAAACTAAGGAAAACGGCAGACAGGTTAGGAATAAACATATACAGGTTGTGGCAAAATCAAATTTTCTGTTATACAAATAACAGAAAATTTGTATATCTCATTCAGGACTATTCTATCCATCAAATGAAAATAGAATCACAGAATGACATAGAAGAGCTTCAGAGGTCCACAGCCAGGGTGGGAGAATGTCAACAGGAAAACGATTAGCATTTCATTCCATCACTCCAGCTTTCAAAGAAGAAACCCTTTGCTGAAAGAAAGACTTTTGAAGTTCAGTTTCAAGTGAACTTCAAGTTGTACAGTGGACACAGCAAAACATCCATAGAAGCTGTTTTGGTCAAGTGAGATTAAAATCATACTTTAAATACATATAGTGACGTTTGATTAGTTCATTAAAACTAACCAAACATTACCCTGATCATTCCACCTAGAAACATAGAGCCAGATCTAAAACTGAATTATTTCTGCCATGGCTTATTCATTTGGTAAGATTGTCCAGTTAAAGTCCAGAGCTGAATAGCATCTGTAGAAAGACTTGAAAAATACCAGAACTGATTTGAACAAAAATGAAGTAACTTTAAAAGGTAGAGAAAGAAAAAGAAAAAGTTCAGAAAATTCTGACCCATATTGTGAAAACAACTGTGGCTAAACAGAGTGCTTTAATAAAATACTGAGGACTTAGAGGGCAGGTCATGAACACGTGTATGACATAAAGGGAGGTGAATTAAGTCTAAAAACAACAACAAACCAAGGGCAGAAAAACAAACTAAATCTAAATGCACAAACAACAGAACATAGGCAGAAACTGAGAAACTCAACAGAAATAACTAGTAAAATGAGACTAACATTAAACACAGGGAACTGAGCTCAAATCCAAGATCTGCCAAACAGAAATAAAACAAGGAAATAAACAAAACAAATGGAAATGAATGCCATTGGATTGTGAAATTCGGTCTTAACAGCAGCAAAAGGAGGTTGTAGAAAGCGCTAACTGTGCTAATAAATTATTATTTTTATTTGCAAAAAGGTTTGAAGACAACATAATTTTTCTTTTATTTCACAAGATTCTGACAGAAATTCAGTTCAAATGTAGATGTAATATGACAAAATGTGAAAAAGCAGGAATATGAGGAAAACCCTAATTGAAACTTCAGTATCCATTAGAATATTTTTTGACTTCTTCTGAAATTAGCTTTGAGATGACACCAGGTGGCTGCCACATTTGATCATGTGTACAGGAAGAACTAAATAAAAATTATCCCTGGTATTGATTGCAAATTTACCACTGTCTGAACATTTGATGAATGGCGTTCCACTGATCAAAGCTGACATTAAGGTTTTCACAGTTTGAAGTTTCAGTCCCACAGGAAACATTATCAAAAGGTGTTTCTTGAAGTCCCTTTTTACTCATTTAAACCTGATCAGAAGCCTAAATGCAGAGAGGACATCAGCATTTTGGGTGAAAAGGTGTATAAAACTGCAGGTCCTCATTCACCTTTCTGTGGAAGCTCAACATTGCAGAAGGTAATCTTTATTTCATTAGTTGTCATTTAATGTAAATGAAAGAAGCAGCAGTAAAATATTACACTGCATCAATCTCATAAATCACCAAACTAGACTGCCTTCATTATCCTTAAAGTCGCATCTGGTATTAAAGAGTTAATGGAGTGACATTTTTTCAAGGAGAGAAAGAATAGTGGGTGGACAGGATTTCAGTGAATAAGAAGGTGAAAGCGGTGTGAGGTGAGTAGGTATGGTGCCAAGAACAGAAATAAGAAAAGACAGATGGCAGTGGGTTTTATCAAGAGGGTGGAAATGGTTTTAAAGATGTATTTCAAGAAGAAAGAGGAAGTCTAGTTGAAGTATTGGAGCTGTGGAAGGTCACACAGATGGACCACATGCTATGCACTTGGCATAGTGTCACTGAGGTAGGAGACAGAACATTGGTTTGCATGGAAAATGTAGCTCAGTAGTACCTACTTTGAAAAAAAATAAAAGGATGTGAGTGAGAGCAAATGCAAGGGTTGAAATTAGAAAGTTTAAGAACAGAGAATGTTGGTCAAGATTTCGGGAAGAGTTGAGACTGGCTGTTACTGCTGTAAAGTTATTCAGCGTACAATTCAACAGATGATACAGGAACCTCATATTTGCATTTCACACAGCTGGATCATAATTGGTTGGTAAGCTGAGCTTTTATAATGCAAGCAGAAGACAGGCAAAAAAGGAATACATAAAAACAACTTACAGTTCCAGGAAAACTGTTTGTCCACTGTTACTCTTCTGCTGGCTCTGATTGGTTGGTTCTGATGGTGGTTTCTGCAGATGGCAGTAGGACCACAGAGGAAAGCAGTAAAATTTGGTGAAAGTAGCTTCACAAAGGGCATCCAGGGTCTGAAGCAATATTGTCATGTCTGGATCGCTGTAAAAAAGAAGTCCAAAGTTTTTTTGTTCTGCACGTCCTTCTCTTACAGATATCTGGTCTTAGCCACTAGTTCATTAATTTTCTTTCATTAGATATAATATATGGAATGTCAAAAAGATTACATCATTATTGCTATGAGATACAACACCATAACTTGAAGCGACCTGATGTAAATATGGAATGGTTTTGGAAATATAGGTCAGAGCTCCATCACACCAAGAGCCAAGAAACATTAAGACCACCTGCCTGATCTTACATAAATCCCCCCGAGCAGCTGCTACAACTCTCTCTTCAAAGAAGTAGCCTCCTTAAACTGCTGGATGCTTCGGGGAAAAGAGTAAACAGATGGAATCAAATTTTATTTTTACGCAATACGCATTTGCATTATTGATTATTTTGTTCGTAAACAACTCTTGCACTGTGTGCTGAGCTGCACATGCAATACAAAAAATGTCCAATTGATAGATAACAGAAATTGGAAGAGTCATATAGTGTCATCAGAAGAAATAAGGTCACCTATTAAATCTTGACATGCTCTGTGAGCAGCACCAGGTTGTTCGGTCTTAGTAGTTTTCACAGCATGGTGGTGCACAACGTCCTGCTGAGGGACCACTGTTGCCATGCCACCACTGACTTCATCTGTCACTTTCAATGTAATGCCCACTCGGTGTGTATCTAATATTCAACAGGGGGTATTTGATGTGCAAAACTCACGTTTCACTTTTCCTGTCACGTTTTCGCCCTGTTCTTGATCTCTCTGAAGCTCTTCTTCTTCCTTTGTTATGTTTGACACCAAGTTTTTAATCTGACTTGTTCAGTCTCATGACTTAATTAAACAGAGTGGTTTTTATTATGAGATTCACTACAAAAATGAAACAAAAATGAAGAAATCAGTAAATTAATAAACACTAAAACAAAAGAAATTGCATTAAATTGCCATGCAGTTAGACTGCGGGGAAGTCCTGCGCTTTCTGTGCAGTGCCTCAGAAGCTTGTTGATGCGTTCATCTGGAATCTGGAAAGTGAAAACACTAGTTCATGGCTGGTTTTGTACCCAGATTCACAGAGTTATGATTCTTTCTGTCCTAGCAGCTCTCTTTATTACTGTTTCCTGGTATTTATTAAATGTCAGATATATTTACCAATGTATTGTTAATGTCACAGCTTTATATGGTCCTACAGAGTTAATATCTAGTGAACACTTTTTTATAGCAAGCAGTGATGTCTGCCTGTGAGCTATAAAAGAGGAAATATATATGACAATAATAAGAAATACATGAACTTATTCTAATTATTTACAGAACGCTGTAAATAATTATATCAATAACTCCATTTATGGACAACCTTATAGAACTATATATATATATATATATAGTATATATATATATATATAAATACTTTGCCCCTCTTTCCTCTCATCACCATCTGATGTTGGATCACCTTGAATCTCTAAAAAACTATTCTAAAACTTTCACAATAAAATCTGAAAATTAATCCTGGAGCTCAACTGAAAACTTGTGGGGTAGATAACTTTACATACAAGGTTAATACGGCTTTTGGGTTCAGACCTGGAATAAAACTCAGTTACATTCTTAACATATTTACGTAACAGTTTTGCAACCTACAGAAGCTCTTCATTTTGTTATGAAATGATAGAAAAAGACAATAAGCCAGAAACAAAAAGATGAAAATATTTTTTAGTAAATTAACTTTTAATTGGCCCAAAAAGGCAAAGTATCAGCAGGCTTTTCCAGTTAGGCATTCTCATTGTAATGTGTGACCAGCAGTGCAATGTGTGAGAAACAGTTTTAAAAGATACAGAGCAGGCCTAGTCTGCATTAGCATTTCAATGAATAGCCATTTCACTTTGATATCTATACTTTTAATTTGGAATTCTACTGAAGATCATGTTGAAACTCAAAGAAAAAATAATGAATACTTAAGCGAATTAGATCTTTCTTGCTTGTAAAGATCCTCTCAGAGATTACAGTTTCGTCAAAAAGAAAAACTGCACTTTTGTAAAATTATAATTAAAAAGTAGTGTGCAGCGGAAACATCCGCTTCGTAGAGGAGAACAAAGTTTTGATGAGAAAACCCATCTCTTTTCTGGAGACGGGTTTGTTGTGGAGAGAAGCAGCTGTAACCTCTTTTCTTCAGCAAAAGTTCAGAACTCTTCTGGTTCAGCAGCATGTGAGGAATACAAAAACACTTCAGGAAAGCAGTTAAGCTAAGGAAAATGAGTGAGCAACCAGGAAAACAGTCTCTCAAGATTCAGGAAATTGATTTTAATCACTTCTGACTTGATTAATTTAATAAGAAAATTGTTTGTTCACCAAACTACAGGGTCTGTGTGCTTCATAAAAAAACGTCTGAATTTCCTTAATTAAATGGAAACATTTAATTATTGCCTTGCAAAAGTATCTATGCCAATTTAACTTGTTCATGTTTTTAATTCAAACTATCTTTAGCTCAGTCACTGTGGATTAAAAGCATCTGTAAACATTTATTAAGTGATGCCATACATTTTCAGTCAGATTTTCTGTAGTTCTGGGCTGTCAGCAGAAAAGATATTTAATATGAGAAGACAATAAAACTTATTTAATTAGTTCACTATTTTGCACTACTTTGTGTGTGTCTATCACACCTCAATCATCTTAAACCATAGTTACACATAACCAGGATTTTCCAACGTAACTAATTATAGCTTCTAATTTTTTTTTCTTAAGATGTTTGAATAATAAAAAAAACTGCAAAATGGATTCATCACCTTTTCTGCTCAACTAAACAAAATTAATTGGATCATTAGAAAAATGCTGTTTAAATATAGTTAACCATTTGTGTTTGCAGCTGGATAAAAATTACTTGTAAATGAAGTAAAGAATATAACATTTTATATAACAGCTTTTGCTACAGACAATTAAACTATAATGAATGTTAATGGAAAGAAGCAGAGTAATAGGAATACGTTATTGATGTCCAAGTCAGCGGTAAGTGTTCGGAAAATGTATGGTTGTCTGCATATGATGAAAGGGTTTATTGAAACGATCAATTACAATTTGAGGGAATCCGAGTCTGAAGTCATCTCATTATGGACTACTCCCTTTATTACAAATCACTATGCAATTACCAATCAGGAAATAGGAATTTGTAACCCAGAAATTCAGGCACAATACACAGTAAGCACTGAGCTAGAAGTAGGTCGTTGCTCTGGTCTGCAGTGGTGAGAGACACACAGGAGAACAGCAGCCAAACAGCTGGCTGTTGACAGGAGACTCTGGGATGACAGATTGATCACAGACGGATGACGCAAAATGGAAGATTTGTTAACCACATTTCTTAAAGTGTGGAGTGCTATGCAGCGACGGCCAGAAGGTAATCCAGAATGACAGACAGAGTTCGGTACATTAGCTGTGTTTCCACGAACCATAAGATTGTGTGAAATGGAATTACAAAAGTTTTTTCAACAAAAAATAAATAAAAACAACAAAGCTTGTGCCCTATGATGAGGTGGGTTCTCAGCAGTATCAAAATTTGTGTATTTCGCAGAACTGCAATAAAAACACTTATTCTATCTTACAAGTCATGCTAGTCTGTATACAGCAGCAAAGCATTCATTTGTAGACCTTGACCTTGACCATCACAGTTCTCACAGCATCACTCCGTTCCAATGTTGCATTTGCCATTTGAAAGTGTTGTTGAATCCGTAGCTCATCTGTAAAATCACTGACTGCAATTTTCCAAAAATGGCACATATGAAGCCATGCTCAAGTATAAGCGGTTTGTTGCTCCAATGCCCGAATAAGATGCTGACATCTCCTCTGATGGCTCATGTAACCTTCCATCATGGCAGTGACGCATGTTTGCATGCATCACTGCCTGTACAGAGTTAATCATGGAAGATTTTATTTCATTTTTTGTATTTAATCAAAGCACCACAAATGCAAAACTATGTTTTTTTTTACATTAGCATCATATCAAAACAGTTCTGCACACATTTGTAATGAAAACGTAGATGCTGAATGACTCCAAATCCAAAAATCCTGAAGTATGATCATTCAACAAAGGTCAAATATAGAAAGTCAGGTGTCAAGACAATGAATCGGTGGTTGAGACTCACAGAATAGGTTAATGTCTAGAAATCTGACAAAAGGAGAAAGTCTGTGAAAGGCGAGCAAGGCGAGAACAGTCCGTTGGTTGGCAACTAGAAGACAAACCAGAGCCAGAAACAACACTCATGGTCTAAAGTCTGTTGATAATCTGGCAAAGCCGAGACTGGAGAGCTCTCAGGTGGTGCTCCATACAGGTGGAATAGAGAGACAATCAGCACGGCCCAGGTGGGCTAAATGAGACTGATTGTTGAACAGAGGCTTGGCAGGAATAACTGAACAAGAAAACATGAAGTGCAAACAAGTCGACCGTCAACACAGACATGATAAAGCAGAAGAGTGAATAACTTCAAATACAAAACATAAGCTAAGAAGGGACTATATCAGGTCAGAACAAACAAGTTTTCCCAAAGTCATTTGGTTTTATTATCATAACACAATGAGATAAAGCAATGTAGTTATAAAAATATGTTATAGTAAAAAGACAAGTAGAAGAAAACTGAAGACGAAATTTGTACATTTTGAAATAGATTGAGGGTTCTGAAGACTCCCAATAAACATAAATTCATGTATGTTCACAACAAGGAGAATAAAACATTCAGCAGTAAAGAATGTTTTTTTCTAAATTTTTTCCTAAAGTTTCCTGTCTTACACTCTTCCTTCCTCATAACAGCTCATTTTCCGCCAGACCCATTATTAAACACTGTTATGAAATAAATCCTCCTTTTTCTCCATGTGAAAGATGAACACAAGTTATTATTTTAGTTTCACATATAAAATATATCCAATATTGAATTTGCCATAGTGTTTTTTTATTTTATTTTGCTTGTATATAACTTTGTTTGTTCCTTTATTACACTACGTTCAATAAAGTCAAACTACTTTTACTTCTAATCCTACCTAATTTGAATGAACTTGGAAAACTGTTCTTATAGCCACATACAGAGCACAAACTGCCTGTCACAATGAGATACCGCTGAGAATAGGAACGCCACAGTAGACAGGTTGAGAGCAGAAGAAAAGGGATGATTAAAAGTGTCACAAGTAAACTAAAAAATGTGTCAGAGAGAGTTGTTGATATTGTTTCCTCTTGTTTGGCAGTAGAATAGTTTGAGACTTGAAAATTAGTTCTTTAGTTCAAGTGTCTAGTAGACAGCTGCCTGAGAAACGTTAATTAGGGTCATTGAAGATCCATGGAGACAGGCTTAAATGTTCCACAGAGAAAGAGACGTGGACACTGGGGAAATTAATGGGTGAATCTTTCATCATTATAACCTTTTTGTTTTCCAAAACTGTCTGATTCTGCTGGAAAATATTTCTGATTTTGTAGGGCATATGAGTTTAATAACACATGCTTGTTAAAAGCAAATTACATTTTTAATTGAAAAATGTAATTTACTTTGTGCTTTTCAATTGCAGCAAGTCGATCACCAGAACTAATGTTATCTTTACACAGCAGGTCTTAATGCTCAAATTTTTTTTTTTTTAGTAGTTAAATGCAACCACAATCAAACTTGAGTGTGAATTGTTTCTGAGCCCAAAGTGACAAACGTGCACAGAAGAAAATTGAACAGCACTTTGTTTACAGAAGTAAAAATGGCGAAAAGCAACGGCCTTTTGTGGAACATTGACAGCAACTTCTGTAGGGAAGATTGCTGACCAGTTTTCAAGATGAATACACATGAAACAGTTTGTGGCATTGTGAAAGTGATTCATAAAACTTCAGAATAATCAGACTATTAAATATTTGACACAGAGTTTCTCCAGAAACCACCAGGAACCTGGAGACTTTTAGTTGGATGGAAATTTGCTGTTTAATGGACTTGATGTAGAGATTAGCTCAAGTATCATGGTTTGGTTTTCATACTCAATGTAAGAATGTCAAAACATAATCATAAAGAGACTTATTATACAGATTCAAACAGTTGTTATGATTAAAAGCATAATAAATAAAGGTAACCTTAAAGTTGACAGTACATTTTTAACAGGACATTGTATAAATTCAAAACATACTGCAGTTTACATTTTGGCTTCCTGTCTCAGATTTAGCATGTTTACACTTCAGTTTGTGACGCAGATGGAAATCGTTCCTCTTAATTCACTAGACGAAATTATGAGTTTGCCCTGATGATGTCTACTATAACTTTCTTAGAGAGACATACAACTTGTCAGGTTAGCATTTCTTTTATTCTTCTGTAGCTTTCAGAGAACCAAAAGACTGTATGCCTGAATTAAGCCACCATGTTGATAACATTTTACACAAAAAAACTGTTTGACTTTCAGTCAAAACAGTCAATTAATATTTAAAATAAGAATGTCATATTATGATATCTGTCCTAACAAGACTAAAAGGGTTCATAGTTCCAACTTTTAGTTTAATTTTCACTCTGGGATAAGCCCATCCATCCATCAATTGCATGTAACACTCAGTATTTCTTCTCCCCTTTTAGCTGATCACTAATTCAGCTAGTGATCAGCTAATGACTGTGTATAGGTATATAAACTGAAGATGAAAAAGTATTTCATGTTGCAAACACAAATTGCTAACATATTGTGTGATAAAGTGGTGGATGAATGTGACCTGGGGTCATAACTCCTATCTTTTTATTGACTGACATGATGAGGCTTAAAGTAAAAGGTTTCAATCTTATATTTCATTTATTTTTTAAATGGACCAAAGGTGCAGATCATTCATGATGAAATGTTTTAAAGTACAAATGTGTTTTCTGTTATTGTTCTTCTGTCTCATTGATTCCTCTGGTTGTTAAAGTGTAGAAGCAGCTTGTGTATAAGCTGCTCTGTTATTTATATTTTAGTAAATAATGGACTGACTCTGCTGCTGAGTTTGCTTTTGGAGGATTGATAAAGTCTAACGCTGCTGATGCAAAAAGGCCAAAAATATATACAATATAAATCTCAACCCCTGACATTTTGTAACTTTAAAAATCAGAATTAAGAGGAGCATCTGTTCAGGTGGGAATTTTTGAGGGATTTGAAAAAATAAAAAATAAAATCACACTTCTGTGCTTTAAAGGAAGACATTTGGTGACTCGTATACCACAGATGATAGATTGTGGCTTGGTAATCTGGCTATGAATAAGAACAGAGCTGAACCAAAATCAAAGCTCAGTTTGTCACTGTGTTTCCTGCTAATCTGTGGTCATGATGTATTCATTGTGCAGAGTAAGTTGTATCATGTGGTGCAGAGCTGCTGCCCATAAACATCGACTGGAGACACATGGAAAAGGAGCTGCAAACAATGACTATTGTAGAAATTAATTATTCTATTGATTAGTTGGAAAAAAAAACTGACATATTCTACATTTTCTTTATTCAACACTTTAACTTTTTTACACAATACCAGTAACGCATTAATAATATGAAAGATTTTAACATTTTAATATGAAACATTTTATTGTTTAAAATGCAGTGAATTTCTTTAGCTCAATCCTTTTGCTCAATCAAAACATAAACATGGAATTTTTTCTGCTTGACTTATCAATACAGTTTTAGGATTAACCAATTAGTGATTCGATAAAATATGTGCTTAAAATAATATATATATATATTTACAGAATTTGAATGAGGTGCAAGAAACCTGAAAACAATATTTTAGTTGGAGTCTCATCTTTTACCTTTTTACTAACTGAAAATGCTTTCATCTAGTTTATCTTTTGAAAGTAATGAATCGATAACAGGGACATTTGCTGAAGTTTTCTTTTTTCCTTAAATCTTTAATTTTTAACATATGCAATATTTTGTATATTGTGCATCTATTTAACATTATTTACAAAGTCATTTTTCACTAACAATATTTTTTAATCTCTTCATTGAGACAAGCAGGAATTTGTACTTGCATTTTGCAATAAAAACAGTTATAAAAAGCAAGGATTCCTCAAAAGAGCAAAACATTACAATACCACTCTTATCCCAGCCAATAAGCTACTTTACCCTGAGTCTTTTCTTTTCCCCAGATTAACTGCTATCCAGTTTCTCTTTTGCATAAAATAAACCAACATTCTACCACAGCAACTGAACATCAGAAAGGAGTTTTTCGTAGCAGTAATATATAACCATTTCAGAAAGAAATGAAAAATAATAATCCTGACAAAATGCTCTCTTTGATCTTCCCCATAAAGAAATCCTCGCCGCCTCTGGAGGACTCACCATTATCAGCATCCACAGCGACTGCAGAAAAAACCCAGCAGAGACAGAATATGAGTAAAGCGGACGAGCCTGATAACATCTTAGTTGTGCACCAAAAACCTGTTCCACTCAGCTCACTGATGTTGTTATGGATGATTTTAATATTTGATATGACAGACATGATATGTAATTTTAATATGTTACTGCCGTGTAATGTCTTGCGGCAGCCACCATGATCCCGGAGGTCAGAAATCTGTCGGATTCTGACCTAAACGACTTCAGCCCTGCGGCTTTGAGCCTTTATTCTGAGCCAACGCTGCTCTACATCAAAGCCAACCTGTCTGGTCCCTAACCAGTTTGAAGTTAAAACCAGGCCTGATGGGATCTGTATTGACTTACATTCACTAGAAAGAAAAAAAAAAAAAAACACAAAATCCAGCTATGTATTCAGGACTACAATCCACCATGAAACGTGCAGATAAACTGAACCTTGGGAGCTGAGGGACTATTTTTTTTAAAGATAAGTACAAAACTCAATGTTTGCAGTAAACCATGAAATCCCTCCAGATGATCACTTGTACCAACCTGTGACGTAATCTGCAACGAATGAGTCAGCTGTGGGTAAAATCGCCCAAATGTTGTTTTTGAGTTGATTGCAAAAAAAAAAAAACAGTTTCTACTGTATCCAAAGTCTGCAATAACTGGCTTTGTTATGCTGCTGAAAAACATTTTTAAATGATGCAAATTCATCATGAAATGTGTGCTTTTATGAAGCGTTCAGTGACTGAATACTGTATGAAAACATAAAGTGTGATAGAATATGTGTAAAGAGTAAAGGTGATTACAGTTGAGCCACGTTAGTGACTGTTATATAAGTGCTGCCCAATGTCATGTCAGTTATTTTGCTTCTGCTTTTCTTTGGGTCTTTGTGAGTCTTTGGAGTAACTGCTTTATTTGTATTCCTTTGGCTACAACTGTTAGCAGCATGAAAGGTCCTTTAATCACGATGGTTAAATTGGCTCATTAAACCATCCTTACCCACAATTACATGAGTAAGCATTAGCTTCTTGTGTATTTCTTTTAATTGAAAGTCATAAAAATCCTTTGTGGCAAAAATAAAATTATATTTGTGAATTGCAATGCTAAATGAATATATAATAATGGACACAAATTATATCCTAAATCCCAGTAAGTTGAATAACTAAAGAATAATGACATAGAAAAATATTTAACCCAAATTTATTTAAGCTCCTGCAAAGATATTAAAGGGGACTTTATGGGTTGAGTTGCAGATAATTCAGTGAGACCGTAACCTTTTGAACATTTATCTTTATGCAGTGATCTGTAGCGTTTTCAGAATATTTGATGAACAAATCACGCTTCCATAAAAAAGCTGCTTGACGGCAGAAGTTCATAGAAGATGACATTTAATCAGAACGCTCTGTAAAAAAATACCAAAGGAAGCTTTAAAATATAAAGTTCATACAAAAGTTTTACTTTGCCATTTATGAAGTTGTGGTGTGTTGAGCAACTACACAAGACAAAAAGGAAGTTTAAGCCATTCATCCGTCACAGGACAATGCAGAAACACAGACTGATTAACTGAAGAGATTTAAAGAAATATTCAGACAGGCAGAGCCTGTCACAGATCGCCTCAGGTTATCCTTAAAATTGAGAACAGCAAACAAACACCTTTGACCTCTCGTTTCTCAAACTAAGGTAAAAAAAAAAAAGAAAAAAAAGAAAAAGAAGCATTTCTAATTAAGGTTGTATGATTAAAAAACACAAAAATCGAAACAAAAACTTGTTGTTTGAGATTAGCCTTACCTTCCAAATCAAAAGTTTAAATCACTGTCATGGGCAGATATTGCTTTCATATCTTTTGAAAACAATATGTGCATCTTTGTTATTTCTAAAAGTGGTGGAGTTCTCAATTCAAACTAAAACCAAGACCCCCAGCTTGACTTTTCAAAACTGATCAAATTTAAGAGTCCTTTAATGAGAAGATGATTTAAATGTGTTTTTTAATAAACTTAAAAACAAATAATTCTAATTTGATCTAGACATATTTATCTTAATGAACTGAAGAAAACAAATTAAAAAGGTTCATGATCCATTTCTATTGTTTATATTTCATGCAATTAGGTAAATTAAAATAATTGTTCTAGACAGTAATACTGAACAATGAATTCTCAGAGTGCATCAGGGTTCTATTTGAACAATTTTTAGATCAGGCTTCAAGGAGACATATTCTGTATATTTATATTCCTCATAAAGGTTTTTATGTGGTACAACTTTCTCAAAAGAGAAAGCTATGATGGATTATAGTTGCACCGGCTTCAACATCTTAAAATCTGCAAGCCAATGTACATTTTTAGCTTATTTAATACAGTAGATGAGACTACAAGGAATATATTGACAGTTTGAATGTCGAAAAATATTTCCATATTTCCCCCATTATGATTCTTGATGCTAGAATGTTGAAATATATTTACATAAAAAAATAGGTAAACATACTGAAAAGCTTAAGTCCATAAATCAGGGGTTAAAGTGGACTTTGTGCTTAAATTAAACAAATTGAAACTACAACATACTCAAAACAGTTATTTTCAAAATCATAAAATGTAGAAAAATAAACCAGAAAGGTAATATACTTCAAGAATAAACTTAAAACAAATACATAGACATGTATCTTATGTCACCATCAAATGTAAACATACAAATAAAAACCACAGATCCCATTTTACTATTATTAGCTAGCTTTTCTCTGTTTTCATATTTTTGTATCACATCTAGATTTTGTCTTAACTAAATGTCATTGGAGCACATTACATGACGTAACCCAGTGAGAACGCACTTGTGCAAACATTGAGTGTTTAAAAATATAAAGGAACTCCAACAGTTCCATGTGCCACCATGACAAACTGAGTCTAAAAATGGAAAAAAAAGAAGCCTTTTTCAATTACATTATTGAAATGACTTTTTTGGGGATTTGCCAAAACTAAAATGAGAACTCTAATATTCAAATACTCACTTTTCTTCTCGCAGCCTGAAGGAAAGAAATCTTCTTACTTCACAATTTGCCAAATTAGGCCTCAGTGGGTTTATGCTGCAAGTTTTAAAGTTTGATATGCAGTCAAAGTAAAGCACTGCATCTTGTTATCAACATCAAAATATAAATTTAGCCAGTCTCTTATAAAATACCAAATGAAGGAAGCTCTTGGGAAGTTATTTGTCATGGTAAAGAAGTTCCCACTAGTAAGTATGTTTTATTAATTGCATCTTTACGTGAATGACAGTAGAACTGAAAAAAGGATGGACGTATAGTGGACTCAAACTTTTGGCTTTGAGGTTTCAAGCAGATTTACTTCGATCCAAACTGACATTCATTTGTGGAGAAAAGGCCTTAATAAGAAACTCCTCAGTGCAGCATGATGATGCATCAGTAATTGGAACTGAATTAATTCATATTATATACAGTCTTATTCAAACTAACATTTTACCACAAATTAAATCCAAAATCTTTTTTTTCTGTTTTGATTAAAACAAGATGGAGATTTCATTTTCTTCTCCTCTTCTGATGCGTGCTGATTGGCTGAGACGACAGTTATTTGAGGCTAAATTGAAGATGTATTATAATTAGTAATAAGATAAATAAATTCTTTGAATAGCCAAATAAATTAAAGTTCCATAAATTAATTTGCCCCTTTTTAAATGTAATGAAAAAAAATATATTTCTTTGGAAATTACTCAAAATAAGTGTTGATTTATAAACTACTACTATAATTAGACTAACCTGTTTTAATATTGTCATTTAAAAATAAATTTTCAAGTGTCTTAGGAACTGTTGTCATTTTTGTAGTACAAAATGAACCTGTTTTTTTCTTACTTATAAAAATAAACTAATGTCACAATTGCCAAGCAGCAAAAGATTAAGTGTGTCAAACTGTGTCAGTATCAACTAGAGAATAAAAGGTTGGGACAGTCGTGCCATCAGTTGTCAGGCAAGTCAACAGATCATCATAGACGTTTTTATATCCTGCACCTGCATGATGGCATGTCATTGGCTAATTCAGTCACTTCCAGACTTTGGGATGTGATAAGAAATGTAAATATGCAGCTCATTTTCAGATTAATAAAATATTAGGGACCATGTTTGTTCTATATATTGGTACACTATAAGTATTTCTGTATGGACCACAGATTCAGTCATGTTGGTATGCACTATACACCAACATGTCTGAGGTAGACTAACAATTTCTCCACTGTTTGCTGTAAGTTTTGATTGTCTCCCTTGGTAATTGCATGTTTAAGATAAAGAAAATGAGACTAACTTCCTTCTTTCCTTTAAGGATTTAGTTTCTTAAACTTTCTGAAACAGTGACTTTATTCCCAAAGAGTTTCAAGTTTATTAAACTGAGTGGGACAGATGTCTCGCCAGCATGTCCGATCCTTTCAAGAGTTTCCAGCCATCTTGTCGATTAATATTGGACACGCAGTCCATCTCTTGCTTTCTGTCTCTTTCTGTCTCTCGTGTGGCCACCACATTTTTATCAACTCTGCTTTTGAATGGGTTCCGTTACAATGAGAAAACCTTTATTAGCGCTTCCCTGCTGGGACTTAAGTTGAGTTCAGATTAGGGTAGAAATTGATTTTCTTTTGCTGGGTAAAAAGTTCAAAAAGAGAAAATGAAAGCATGAAAAAGAAGTGGAAAAAAAATTGTTCCCGCCCACTAGGAAGTCTGTTGTTTTTACAGAATGATAGTGATAGTAAGAATCCCACAGACATGATGTTTGAAGCTGTGGTTGGTCATCCAGGCTAAAACTAGTTTCGTCTTTTAATGCAAACATTTTTCCCAAAGTCTAAAAAGTTTTTTTTTTTTTAAAGATGAATTGTTTTCTTATTATGCACAGGATTCTTTTAGTGTAGACAAATCCCTAGTAAAAAGACAGTATTTTATGTAATAAAGTAAAAAAAACAATTTCAACTTTTGTTTAGTGTGAAAAATATCAGCCATAAGCCTTTTAGCCTAAGCATTGCATTCCTATGCAATTTCCCTCAATTCTCATCTCACTTCCATCTGACATTTCTCCTATTGAGTTCAATTTCCCCGGTTAAATTTCAACCAGCTGACAGCAGAAGTACAAAGTAATAACACTGATTTTCTGCTCACTTTAGGAGTTGTAATAGCAGCAGAGGAAATATGTGTCGGCCAGATCAGATCAGATTTATTTATTTGTATCCCAAATGGGCAATTTATGTTACAGCAGGAATAAAGAATTAAAAGACAAAGTATCAAAGACTAAACATATTTAAAAACAAAACAAAACCAAAATATACCAAAAGGACATGAAATACATAATGGAGAAAGTACAGCAGTGGATTTCATCATTGACTAATCAGATGCAAGTCCCTGTACCTCGTCCTGCATTAAAAATAGATGTTGCTGTAGGAACAAAGGAGAGTTTGTACCTGTTGCTTTTTATACTTGGAAGTCTGAGCCTGATGCCAGAAGGCAGAAACTGGAACTCAGTATGTAAAGGATGAGAAGTATCAGCCATGATGGCCTTAGTTTTCCAAATGATTTGTTTTTTTACACAGTTATTTTGTAAATGTTAACACTCTTCCAAATGTTAACATTCACAGCAATCCTGTTCATCTCAGCACTTATCTGTCAGTAATGTTTTTTGTTTGTTTTCTTTTCCTTTTTAATGAGTTCTGAATGTTTCTACAGTAAGTTTTTTTTAGCCTCGGCTAAAAAAAATAAAAAATAAAAACAAAACTCTTTAGCCTTGTGGAAGAAATCCTGAGGCCCGATGAACCAAATTTGAACTGTTGTGGCATAGTGGATCAAGGTAGGTTTGGTATAAATAACATCACCATTTTTCTTCAGGTGAAATAAGAATTTTTTCTGGAGCAGAATGAAATTCTCAACAACTCACAAGTCGCAAAGCTGAATATGAGGGATTTTAGTATTGCTACGTGTCTGAGTACACACTAAACAAAAACAAGGGTTTTATTCAGAGAAAATAAAAAAGTAGTGATTGCCCAACAAGAGCCCCACAATAAGTCTTACAGGAAACGTGTAGGGAGAGAGAATATTACCATATGCCAGGATGTGGCTTCTTACTGAATAATAATACATAATACTTGTAGTACAAGTTGTGATTTCTTTTTCCCTGTGGAAAACAAAAGGCCCAAACTTTTATTTGAACCTATCTCAGTGTGGCATTTTCTGCTATTGTTAGGCCAAATTGGCCCACAGTCCGTCTTCAACACAAGGGGGAGCAAACAACTCGAAAAACCCAAAGAGCGGAGCAGTCAGGTGCAAGGTATTTTAATCAAAAGAGTCACAAGTAGTGGCACAATAAAAACTGTTCTTTATAAAATCCAATGTTCCATAAAAAAAAGGTCACCCGTTGAAGGCCACAGGTTGGGCTCCGCTTATTTTCCTGTTCGTGGCGGTGATCTACACTCTAAAAAGAAAAAAGTTGATCCAACTTAATTGAATTACTTCTGTAGGTAACAAGTAATTCAATTAAGTTGGATCAACATAATTTTTTTAGTTTGTTTAACTTGATAAATTTAGGTCAGTCTAACGCAATTTATTTACTTTATTTCATATACAAATGTTTAATCCATCTTACTTAAATTTATAGAAAGTCAACTCAAAAATGTAAGTTGTTCTAAGTTAAAAAATGAAACTACCCCAAAGTCGTTTATGCATATTTTGTACTTACAATAATGCTTAAATATAAATCACTTTTAAAGTATGTTTTAGCTTTTACAATAGCAGTAAAATTCCTTTACACTACCCAAAAATTCAACTTGGTTATAACAAATCTACACTGCACAAATAGAAAATGTTAAATTTATTGTGAAATCACAAACTTACAGATTTTTCACAACACATTTTGCACTGAACATACTACACAGATCTTTTGCTTGTCTGCTTAATTGAGTTAGCTTTTTAGTAAAACTGAACATGGGGTACCCCAAGTCCAGTTCTGGAGAGCTACCATCCTCCAACTTTCAGATGAATCCAATCTCCAAATAAAATTAAGTGCTCATTACTATGCCTCTGTCAGCTGAGTGTCTGCTGGTGTGTAAATTCAGCAAGGTGGTATTGAAATAGTCCATCTGACATTTGCACATTGATGGCTCTCCAGGACAAACTTTGGACATCCCTGTGTGAGCTTGTAGAATCCAGATGTATTCCTCTGAAAAACAATGTTTTTCAGATTTACCACAAGTCCTCCTAAAATAAAGGAAATCAACATTCTCAATCCCTAAACTGTTTTTACATAAAATGTAAGAACATGTGTGTCTGTTTTTAACATCTTCAAGAACAAACTGAAAACAAGCAATAACATCTACATGCTTTCAAACAAGGTTGTGGGGTCATGGCTTGCAGCATTTAAACCATCTCCGATACTTAAGTTAACTGACATCAGAACAGAATAGTAAACATTAAGCACTGCTTAATCCAAATTGAAAAAAAAATATGAAAAAACACTGTGAAAGTGTCTGTGAAACAATACTGCAGCAGCCTACTAATGCTGTGGCTTTAATATGCACAATGTCCCAAAAGAAATTCAAAAAGTTCAGTCCCTTGAGGTTAAGCTTCCAAAACACAGCCCCCTCATGTTCAAACAAAGACAGAAAATAATCTGTCATTTTGCACAACATACAATTGTCTTTACTGAGAGGTCTGAAGTCTTCCAAACAAATTCTGAACTTTAGGAGACATTTTGTGTTGGTCAAGTTGCATGAAGATTTTTTGAAACACTTCAAATGTGAAGCGCAGAGGCTTCGGATAAGCCAGGTTAAGGGCATATATCAAACCCAGAAGCAGGGCACATGCTGAGGCAACTGAAGTCAGGTCATGCAACACCTCCACTCCCTCAATGACAATGCCAATGTCTTCTGGGGATTCTTCCAATCCCTCTCCCTTCTTCCGAATCACAAATATTGCCAGGGTGAGTTGTTTGAGATCCATGGGCATCATCTCCACAGCTGCCCTGTAGTGAGATAAACCATATGTTAAACTTGAAGACTGTAACTAATCTGTCAGTTGACAAATAAAAGCCTTATAAATGCAAGCATTAAGTACAAGTGTACAGCTTGTGAATTGAAGAGAATCGTTTATGGCATCTGAAATATCCTTGATAAATTCAAAGTTGCATTAAAAATTGAATAACTCAAAGGGTGATTTTTAAGGTTTTTAGAAAAGATAATACAAGGATGTAACTTTATATGTGTTTTGTCATGCAGGTTTTAGCTTAAACAAATTCATAGATTATACATCAAAGCAGAATAGTAGTCCAAGCCAATGGTCATCTTAGGTTGGAAATCAACACAAAATGCATATTTCTGTTACTTATCAGATATTTTGGAGCTGGTATGAAAATAGCATGACTAAAACATTCTTATTAACTTGTTTGTTATATTGGTGAACAGGAAATGAAGTTGATAGTGAAGTTAGATAATGGTCTTTGCTGAATAGCAAAGCACACCACTGTTGGATTTAAGCAGGACATAACCATGTTAAATTTACAATTCTGACGCCAAATCTGCCTGATGTATTAAAACAGATGTTTAAATATAGAAAATGCAGGCCAGAAATAATTTAAAAAGGTACAAGCAACTGACATTGAATTTTTCAATTTTCCTGAATGGGTTAAGATGCGGCTTCAAACCTTTAAAAGAAACTTACACTGTATTCCTTAATAAGGTCTTCTGGATCCTCTCCAGAAAGGTGATGAGCCCTTTCAGAACACATTCCCTTCGAATCCCAATGTCCTCCACCTGGAGAAAATGTATTGTTATCAATATTCCATATCTCTGACAAGATTTCTGATGTAACAGTAATATATTCAAATACCATAATGTGCAGCCCACATGTCCACCGGGTTAATAATGCTCTCTGGACAGAAAGGTGTATTTTATGAAATTCATGAATGAACCACAATACAGACTAACTAAATCCACTAAAAATACATAAGACAGTTAAACTTGCTTTTCTTTGAGTGATATCACCTTTGCACAAAGTGTATCAAGTATTAATAATTAAAACAAAAAGTCTGAAAGTAATTAGAGACTTTAACTTCTTGTTTTAAATTAAAAATGGTAAATGTCCCCCAGTGTTCCTATCGATGATATCCATACCTCATCATAGATTCTCATGATTCCAGCTATTTTTGCACGTGTTGCTCCTCCCTTGGCTTTGATGACTTTAATCAGCTGACTTGAGAGCCTGTCCAACTGGGCAAAGAAAGTCTGCTCAAGGGGAAGAGCCATGAGTCTCAGGAACTCCGCATTAATCTGAGAAACAAAATAAAACTTATTTTGTATCTTACAAAATGACTTAAAGTAAATACTGACCAATCATTCCAAAATCTAAGTAAAAATCCTCAATCTGCATTACTACCTTTTCTGTTGGAACAGGGCAGGCCATCTGTCCTTGAAATCCTCTATGCCAGGTTCTTCATTCACCACCTCCTGACGCCTGTAGGCAAAGGTATGAGCCATTTTCTCCGCAATGACCTTGTCATTGTTCCTCCTTTTGATTGCTGTCAAGAGTTCAATTCTCTCTTTTTCCATACTTTCTTGTGTTTCTCCCACTGGAAAGGAAGGATAGAAGTTGGCTTCAGCTCGTCTTGGCTTCTTTATTTTTGCAGCGGGAAACACTGAAGTACTGGCTTTGGATTTAAGTGCGTTAACAGACAATTCTGGACATCCCTGAAACTTGAGTAGAGTCCTGTAGTTTCCCATTTGTACTTCAGCCTTTGTTTCCAACCGTAGCAACCATTGAATGAACCAGGCTCTTTTAAACATGGATGTTTTTTAATCAAGGCCTCTGCAACTACACAGAAACTGTGCGTCCTCTGGATAGGCTCTGTATCTGTAGATCTCTTTACTAATCTATTTAGGATGTCAGTCTTCATTCGTGGGGTGACTGTCAATATTTTGTTTTTTGCCTGATACTCAGAATTCCCCTTCTGTAGCTGACGTTCAGTGTCATACGAAAACATGGGAATGGGAAAGTTGGCTGGCCATTGTTTTGTTCGCGATGAGAAGGATTCAGGGGAGGAGAGGAGTATAGTGTCATTTGAAGCTAAAAAACTGCTGTCATCTGAGTGAACTGCAGAAGAAGATGGAGCTGTTTCAATGACATCAACAAACTGAACTGCTTCTTCTTGAATCACCTTGACTGTTCCCAAGTCCACAAGGTCAGAAGTTGAGCTGAGGTTGAAGAAGTCATTACCAAAGTCTTTGTCCATATATTGCAGTCTGATGTTGGTCTTTAAACCAAAGGTATCCTTCACCTTGCTGAGAAGATCATCCAGAGAATCTGTATGCCATTTGGAAGAGTCAGTTTTTCAGTGTTGCTCTCTCCTAGAATCACCTTCAGTCTTGCAGGTTTTGAACTTGCCATGGCAATCTGAAAAAAGGGCATAAAAGATGGCTCCACTGGATGTAGAGGAGCAACAGCTCTAATCTCAGCCTCTCCGAGATGACTGAGCTTCTGACCCCATGTTGAGTGAGAGCTCATCAACCCTTTGGAGGAAATTAATTTCATCGTTCTTGACCACCTATTATTCCTTTTACTTTAAAATGATGTTATTTATCGAAACTATTTTGAATTAGTTTAGAGTATATGTTTTTCATATTATTGATACAATACAGCATATTAACTAATAACTTAACTTTTTTTTCTAAATTAGAAGCTTAGTGAAGCAAATATGGCTTACCTTCTATGGTCTGATGATGCTTGGCTCCAGGCCTGGAGAGTGGGAAAGAGAAATTAACTCAAAGTTCCTACAAACATGAATTGCTTATTGTGTTTTTGCTTTTTTAAGAAAAATGACATCTTATGGATTATTAGCGCAGTCAGGATATTATGCGTTTTATATCATTTCGTCAGTAAGCAGGCTGACAATTGGAACAAATGGCTTCCCTGACTGCAGCTCACGGTGACAAGTGACAAGCAGAGCGCAGTTGCGTCACATTAAATTAGTTTTGCGTATAACACTAACACCTCCGTAACTGTACGTTAAGATTACCCATAAAAAATCAACCTGTCCAGTAGTTCTTGTTATAAAATCTGGCCACCGCTGCAGTGCATTAGCTGCTCCCACACTTTGACCCAGTCTAGCTTCCGACCGGAACACGCCAGCAGTTCTCGGTCCACCAGCACCAGCCCTGAACGTCTCCAGTCTAAATCACATTTCATGTTTTCACTACATACCCGGCTTCCAGCTATTTAAGTTCTTTAGGGTCAAATAAAAAGTACACACTCAAAATAAACGTTCACTAACTAACAGAGCAGTTAAGTTCAAACATGCCAAATAGCGCGGCAAATTACAACTAGCAAATGTGTTCAAAGCAAATAACTGATGATACTTCGACGTTAAAAACAGTTAACTGTTTCAAATTAAAGGTAGAAAAAGTCATTAATATTTTTAACACCGTTTAAATAATATTTTGCCATGATGTGTAGAATACTTACTGTTTTACAATCCGGTGGACAGTCGATGGTCAGAAGAAATGGCGGCTGCACAAGCGGTCGGTACAAGAAGGGATCTGTCTCGGGCAAAGCTTGCGTAATGACGTCAGACGTAAAAACTGCATTCAACTTAATTGGTTCACGTCAACTCAAAGTTAACCGTTTGTTTTAGATGAAATGTGTGTCTTTTAAGTTAATTGAACTCATGAAAGTAAGTTGACATAACTAAAGCCAAACAATTAAGTCAGGTTAATGTAAAAAGGCCATAACATTAACTACAGCCCAAATACACTTTTTAGAGTGTATGTGTAGCGCACACTACAGCCGGCCGCGCTCCACCACCGCTCCACTCCTCGGCGTGCCACGCCCCCTTACGTTTCGGCCCAACTAGAAGGAAAAAACAGGAAAGCGCCAGCATCCCCACACCAGAACTCCGTCGGAAGACGTGCTTTTTGCCAGCACTCTGCAGGATCAGTTCGACCAGAAAGAAACTTTACTTACAGGCGCGGGCAACATTTACATTTAATCTGCCCTGATTCTCTGTACTGGGCCGTCTGTCCAACTCCCGATGGCTTGTGCCGGATGAGCGGCTCCGTCTGCTCCCCACGTGTCAGTTCCCGTGGCTGCAGAACCAGTTCTCTCTCTTCTTCCTAGCCAAGCTCCCTTTATTTTGGCTCTAATCAGCTCTGCTGACACCTGTCTGGGTGGCCAATTAGTGCGCCCCGCCTCCCGAGACAACCACCTTCAGTCCAGGGTGTTTGGATTGTCAAAAGGGAAAAGGATAAGAAAAGCAACAACCCAAAACAATATACATGCAAAGCAAACAAAAAAGCAATAATAAACCATAAAAGAAAACAATCATTTTCCCCTGTTCAACACTATTCTAATGGATTTTGGGTTTTCCTGGAACAAGACCGTTAGTTTCCAACAAGTCATATGAAAATAAATGTGGACAAGCCAGGACAAACATCACTTCCATGTCTAATATTTACCTTCATAGGATGAAAAAAGAGGCTTACTGTGTGACGACAAAAGACGATACCAATAGTGTAGTTGTCCAAAATAAAATTAATGATTGCTGAATAGGATGTAGAAATACTCTGATTCATTTTGGAACAATAATGCTTTAAATGACAAATGAGGCAAAAGATTCCAAAATCCCCCTGAATGCAATCAGGGGGATTTTCCCTGTGGTAAATAACTTAAAATTTAAGACAAAAAAATAATCCATCCACATTTTAAATAATGGATATAAACAACACCACATCTGTAAAACTGATGGGTTTGTACATTCCTCTACAAATACCTGTTGGGAAAAACGCATAAATCAAGGTCCCTCCCTCGGTATGTCAGACTGTTTTGTTCTCAAAAGAATAAATAACAGATAAAGTTATTCATCTAAAACTGTTTGATCAAACAATATTCCTATGCTAATAAGGTCAGCAACTTTCAGAAAAGAAATACATCAAGGAAGGCTCTTTTGTAAATATTGCACTAATGTAATTTATAAAAGATAATTACCAGCCTGCTAACAGATGTATATACGAGTAGAATAAAACATGAGGACATAACATGAGCAGCTGCAGCGACATGTTCACATTATGCATCAAACTCATAGATATTCCTTTAAATCTGGTTGTTTCAGCCTTTGATGGAAATTCTTTGATGGTCCCCGCTGGACAGATTTCATGTTAATTTTACAGATGTGTCAATCTCATTCCAGCAACATCTGCTTAAACTTATAACACAGGAGAAATTCAGTTTGATATCACCTTATATAAATTCCTCATGTGTTGTACATACATTTTTTACCCATTGAAGTTGCCATTAAAACATGTCTTATACACTCACTGGTCCTGTCCAGAGGTACATCTTGCTAGACTCATTGTATGGCAGCAACGTTGTGGACCAAATGTAAAGGTGATCATTGGAGGTGATGTTCCTAGTTTAAAGGTAACTGAACTCAGCAAACCGACTAAACAGGCTGATGGCAACAGTAGAGAATTTAACACTAACTTAAAAAACTCAAGAAGTCCTTATGGGTAGAAGTTTGATTGCTGGAGTGATAACCAGAGGAGTTAATGAGCAAATGAGAGACCAGAGAGAGATACTGAGGGAAGTTTGGGCATAACTATTATTTTTCATGCCCTAGATTTTAGACATTAGACATTCCTCAGATTTTGTAATATAAGCATCACTAACCCCACTTCCTAGAATCCAGGTCCGAGATATTAAAAGCAAACAAAGTTGTCCTGACATCACAATACACAAAACATTCAGAATAAACATTTTCTGTTCACATCCTCTCTTAATAATAATAAATACAATTATCAAACAAATTTTGGTACCAATAACAATTTTTAATTCATGATTTTATTGTTTTGTTTCAGTTCCACTATAGCTTACCACAAAAATATGAAAGAGAAGGCAATGGGAAAAACGACCAAACCTCAATTAGAAACTTCAAACACATTTTCAGACTGTATATTTATTCATATCTTTTGTAAGAGAATAAGTAAACATTTCTTGCTTAAGCCTTGATATAAATTTGACAGGAGCTGCAACTTATTTCAGGATTAACTTGTTAAGGGTAACAGGCATTCATCAGCTAGAAGCATCATTAGTCATGGTGTTTGTTGCTGTAACCTATTATCAGCCAATTTTTAGTCAAAGTTAGATTTTCCCACTATCTGCAACTTCTAATGTCAATCTGTTTCTTCTGGTTTGTATGAAGTTCTTTTCTAACTGTATCATCGGATACCCAGCATTGCTTCTTGAAAACATAGGTGAAGAGATGGGTCAGCAGAGAAGGGTGCTTGATTTCACACTACATAACTGGACCAAAGATATTGTTGGTTTATTGAAGGAGCACCTTAAGGGGCCCTTGAGAAAGGTCACCAGGGAGACAAAATGCAGAGTCCGTGTGCTCAGGAGGGGCCAGTTTGTCACTTTGGCGAAGTTCACTGAAGCAGTTAAAAGGCTGCCTGGCAGCAGGGCACCAGCAGTGGACAAAACTCAAACTGTGATGCTGGAAACTCAGAACATCATGACACTGCTGGGTTGACATGCCCTCTGAAATGTCACACAGAGGACAAGGACAACATCTGTGACAGAAAGGCCTTTTCACACCAGTATCTCTTACTGCATGCCGTTATCTGTTATGGTGTTGATAAAAACAAGAAATATGAACTAATCTAGATTCATGGGTGTTGTCTGCAGTAATCTCAATGTAGTACAGCTCAGGAAGTTGAAATACTTTGGAGCAATGCTTCTTGCTGTTTGGTGTCTGAACAGCCGCCAAGAAAGGAGCCCTATTTATTTTCCTTGACACTAATTGACTGTACCAAACTGAGAAAGAATCATTGTAAATGTTATCTCATGCTCAAAGCGAGCATGTGTGTGTGTTTGGTGTATGAGTGATCTAATTAAGCAATTATAAGTGCTTTAAGAGGGGGGTCTCAAGTATTCACATAGTTTAGCTATTTGCAGGCAGCTGTGGTCCCTAAGCCTGGCAAATACTGGAGGTTCACTGCTGAGGGCTGAACCTGTTAGCAATTTCACAGATAAAAGGCTAAAAATCATGGTAGATGTTTCACTGCCTACTATCTATAAGAAATCTGAATTACAGAAAATATAATTATCACAAACTTTTAAAATATGCTGATCAACAGAGGGAAGTAATAACATTTGTCTAAAAACCAAAATCAAGTTTTAAACATAAAACAAATGTTAATCAGTGTCCTTGATTGTTTTGAATGACATTTCATATCAAATTATTTGACATGTACTTGATTGGTTTCTTTTTGATTAATTCAGGTGCTTTTAGACCAACAGCAATGCAGGAGACTGATCTAAAAAAACACTGTTTGGCAGACAGTGTTACTAAATGGGTCACATGTCACCTGTTGACTTTATTTGCAGCCTGTGGAGAACAGTCATCCACATGCCAATCAGAGTGACAAGATAGCTGCGAACCAGCAGGTTGATTTTCATGACATGTTTTGAATGTTTTATGATGTGAACCAAATCTACTATACCTGTACATATATGCAATTGAAACCAGTTACTTGGCAAATAAGCAGTATTTTATTTTACATTTAAATGCAACTGTACACCTAGAAAGAAACCATGATTGTTACTTTGGTTTTACTGAGATTCTGTGAAATTGTATCTCCGTAAAAATATCCTTGCTATAGCAAAGAAGGCGTATTAGTTTTTTACATTTTCTTGATATTATGCACTGATAAAGGTTTTAGTTTAAATAAATCCATCCATTATTCTACATGCTTATCTCTAGTGGAGTCACCATCGGTGCTGGTGCCTATCTCCAGCAGTCAAAGAGTGAGAGGCGAGGTACACACTGGACCGATCCATCACAGAGTTTAAAAGAAATGTTAATTTTATTATACCGTGCAGCTAACCCAAATGTCCATTCATGGGCCTGACTTGTGTACTCAATATGAGATAAGTAAGGAAATTTACAGACTTAAACAGTGTCTTTATTATCTTCAATGTTTAAACTGAAAATTATTTTAACCTTATTATCTATGCTCCATTTGTTTTTCTGATAGCCCACCAGACGTTATTGTGTTAAAAGCATAGAAATACAAACTTGTTTATTTTTCTCTCCATCTGCTCAGCTCACCTGCTGTCAATCATTATGTTTAGTTTGCTCAACTAAACAAGCACACACACACACACACACACACCCCACACACACACACACACCCCCCCACACACACACACACACACCCACACACACACACACACACACACCCACCCCCCACACACACACGTGCGCACACACACACACACGTGCGCACACACACACACACACGTGCGCACACACACACACACACACACATATATATATATATATATATATATAATTATATATATATATATATATATATATATATATATATATTGATAAGTGGTTCTTGAAGGTGTGTTCTTAACACACCTCCAGCCTTAACAGCTGAGAACAGTTAAAGCCTTAACCATGACATATGTAATGCGCCAGTTCGACGGTATGAAGCTTCAGAAATTGTATGACCTGTAAAATAACCCCTTCCACTGCAAAGAGAGAAGGGCTTTTGTGTATTTGTTGATTATTAAACATTTTTACAAGGTTAATATTCATATACCTCATTAGAAAGTACAACATCTGGTAAAGTGCATGTCTGCTGAAGCTCATCGTGCGACCACTGTTGGGCTGCAGGTGGAATGTTGGAAAGAATAGAAGCTTCTTAAAGAGATCAGCCAATTTAAAATGTCAAAGTGAAAAGTCTATTTCTTTTTAAAGTTTTGTTTGAGACATACACAACATTTTTACATTAAATTAAGGTAACATTGTTACTTATTTGTGCCACAAAATGTGCCAGGAAAATACATAGTAACAAATAATCTTTATGCATTTTACTATTTGAAATGCATAAATTTTAAAGAATATTATAAAGAAGACATATTTTTAACCAAGTTGAAATAAATGAAGAACATCAGATTAGTTCTTGAGTGAGGTCAAGTAGAATAGTTTCCAGTTCAATTAATGTGACACATTCCATATAGTTTGCACTGTATAGTTAGGCAAAGTCTGAGAAAGTTGAACTACTTGTTGGAAATAAAGCACACCAGGCAACATCCCAGTTGATCAGACGTTTCTTTAAAGTTTTCAAAGAGATTTAGGCATGGCCCTGAAAGTAATCAACACATTTTATACTTCCTGCCTTTTGAAGTCACCAGTGCATAAAATTTCAGAGATAATAAACATCAAAACATTCTTTTATATTTGATTATGAAAAAAAAAAACAATGTCTAAAGCAACAAAAGTGAACAACCACGGTGCAAGAACCAAAGACCCCGCAGAACCACTTTGAAACAAATGATAAAATCTGTTTGCTTTGTTTTTTTTTTAACTTGAACTTTCTCTTTGTCTCTTTGGGTCCAAATGTTGTGACTGGCATGATAAAATTTCTCACACAGGCAATATGGAGTTTGCAACTTCAATCAAATAGGAAAATCCTGAGACACAAGGATTAGAAGGGAGTCAGCAATATTGCAAAAGGTTTTCTTTCTTTGCCCTTTTTAAGAGTAAAACCACAGCCCCACAAAAAATAAATAAATAAAAACAAACAAACAAACAAAAAAGAATTGTCGATGCTATGGAAATTGCTTGATCTGAAATTATTTATTCAGTGCTCTCTTTTTAAATGTTATCATAAAATGTATGTCTGCTTTGTACGGTAATGAATCTTGTATCCATTTTTTTCGTTTTTAATATTTTACAGAAAGCAAAGAGGTTGCAGAAACAAGGTTAACTAAACTACAGTGAGATATTTTGTATTTTCCAATTTTTTCATGGAAACAGAATAAAAAACTCACTTCAAGCATAGTCAGTTATTAGATGGTGACCTTTCTATTAATGAAGTGTTTTATTTCCCCAACATAAAGCCACTAAATAACTGATAAACTGAACATCTTTTGGGTCAAATCCAAATCAGAAGGCACCAGAGGATCTGGAGGCAAGATGTTTTTTTATACTTAAGGATTCCTTGATAAATATGGAGGAAAAAGTTTAACAGCATGAGTCCCAATGACTGTATAGCATTGTCAAAAAAAAGAAAGATGTATTCAAACCAGATGTCATGGAGCACTTGGAGGAAACGTGTATGTAGAGGAAGTTGAGATGTAGTGAGAATTTAATGAGCAGAGCTAAATGGTGCGGAGACAGTAGGAGATCCAGGGGAAGGTGAGTTTCTCCAAGGAGCTGAGCTTGGAAGATACTTTGGTGATTGATGATTCAGCAGCTGAGTCTCTCTAAGCTCCTTCTGATGAGTCCCATCAGGCTGCACCTGCCGGTCACACCCTGGAGAGAAGGAATAACCAGCACAGTGCTGTGTGGACATTACAATTGACTGTTTTGATAGTTATAGTTATGAATATGGTGAAAAGAATGAAACATTTATTTTTTTGTTTTGTTTTTATTTACCTTTATTTAACCAGGTAAACCCCGTTGAGCTTTCTCAATATTCCACACATTTATCATTGTTTTTCTACTTTCCACATTTGGGTGGACTGCAACAAATTTTCAGTTTGGATCAGTCCGTCCTTTGACCTTTGACATTAACAAAGCATTATTTTCCACATGACTGCTGCTTACTGATCCAAATGGATGGTTCTTCATTGCTGCAATCAAAAACATTTTTCCTTTCCGGTATCTCATCTGTTTTTTTGAAGCAGAAATTAGCTCCCAGTGAGCCAAGAGAACCAGCTTTGTTGATCATCACTGCTATATGTAGATGTTGCCTGTGCCTCATATTTACAGCGTACCAGAAACATGCCAATACAAAAGATCCATCCGGAATTTTAGGATGTATTAAATATGATTAATGAAATGAAAAATTTTAAGGCATTCAAATCTGTAAAATTAACCAAAATCAATGCTTTACATTTTCTGCCCAACTTTTATCTCATTTTTTCACTATTCTGATGCCCTGTTGCACTTTCACAACTCTTCCTCACCACATCTTGGTGTCTTTATGCATTGAGATGCTGCCAAGTCATTTGTGTATTTTCAATATGTTTTAATGAAATATTGGATAGGTGTACTTAAAGTGGCCTCTGACTGTCTCTGTTGGCATCAATGATGACCTTCAGCTCTTGCAACAAATGCAAAGTACCTTGAATGACTCAGCTAAGTTAAAAAGAATTTCATAATGCTTCACTGGTAAAGATGATAACATGACCTTCTTTGCTAGCAGAATACAGCAGAGACCGTGATAATATTAAGCTCATATTGATTAACAAGGTTTCATTTCTTAGCCTCAGAGGTCAATACTAATCAGCAAGCATGTCTGCGCTTCTCTGGCTTCTTTCCAAGTAGCACATCGACCCAACCTGACAAGTCATTCTTTGCTAGATTGATCTGCCTCTGGGATTATGCCTCTCAGAATTGTAAGTAATTTGCTGTTTCCTTTTTGATTTTATTTGAAATGTGGCTTGACTTGAAAAGCGAAGAAGAAAAATACTTTTTGTGTCAATCGAGATTAGCAATTTTTGTTTTTGTTCTTTTTTAAGGACCTTGCAAGATTTAATCATTGTCATTCTTATTGATCAAACAGGCCAAAAACAGTAATGACAGAAAAATGTTTAGGTTAATCTTATTAAAATGTCTCATTTAAGGAGAAGACTCAAAAATTACAAACTCAGTTCTTTAATCCCAGATAAATTAAACTGATTAATGTCCAAAATGTCATAATTTCAGATTTGTACCTTGTGATGTATACTAATCCATAAATCAGTATTCATATATAACATCCATACTATAATAGTATAAACCTGTCTCCATTAAGTCAGACAGCTGAATAAAATGTGTTAATTTTATTCAGATAAATTCAGGAACTTTTCAAAAGTTGCTATTTTCCACTTCTATGGGTACAAAGCCCAACATCTGTACCTTTTGTGTAGAACTGCACATATTTATTCAATTGTACAAAAATGAATACATTTTTGTACAATTGAAAAGGGAAAAGGGAAAAATAAAATATCTGATTTCATTATATATCTCCTAATATATTCACCAAGAAGTTGATCTAGGACTCAAGTAGTGTTTAGACTTCATCAGATTTGTTCTTGTTTCATGCCCTGGGTTTTCTTAAAAGGGTCTGGACAGATCTGTACTTCATACTTTCAGATTTCTAGTTATAAAAATTGGGAACACTACACGTGTAATGAAAGGTCACATTTGACTTCATAGTTATTTGCTATTTTGTGTCACATTAAAGGGCCATAAAACATATTGAAGTTCATTATTATTTGACAAAATGAAAGAAAGTTCAAGAGGAATGAAAACGTCTGCCACACTATGTAATATGAATATGAATAACCTGTTGGAGCAAACCCTGAGCAAGTATAGTTTTTATTGAAGTATTTCATTTTAAATTTTTAAAAGATATAAAGTCATCTGGTTCAGCACTATTTTTCAGCAGGTTCCTGCTCTGTCGAACATGAAAGCACAAACATGCATCACTGCCATCACATCAGCTAATACTAAACAATATAGTTTTGCAATAGCAATCACTCAGATAAATTCAACAGAGTTAAGCAGCTGCAGAAGGTCATATCTGAGTGATCACAGCAAAAGTTGTCCTTCAGACAGCAAGCATGGGACTTTATGAAAAGTGTTATTGTTGGAATAGTTCTTATACGCTGTGGGATTATATTACAGCCTGCAGTTAGGACATCAAAGAAAGATTATAAATACGACATCCATAACTGTGATAATTATGCATGAGTTCATGGACACAAAGAGATTCTCTGAACTGGACATTATTGCTGTTTTACTCTCAGTCTTATAGAGTAAGGAGTGTGTGTGTGTGTGTGTGTGTGTGTGTGTGTGTGTGTGTTGTGTGTGTGTGTGTGTGTTCCCTTGATGAAAGCAGAAACAGCTTTGCTTTTGTCATCCTAATGTAGACAAAACTTCAGGGCTTTCAGCCTCAGGCCCTTAAGTCATGTCTAGGGACACTTTTTAAGAGTATTATCAAAAAAGCATCCCATAACATCTGATGCTGACTGACATTTGCTCCAAAACTTTAAGTTATTGTGTCCAAAAGCTATTTGAATTTCTTTCTTAGACAGGAACCCAGTTCCTCCATTATTATTATTATTATCATCATCATCATTTTTTATAAATATCCACTTCAGGAAATTTGTAATTTAAAAGAAACTTCATTTTATATTTGTTTTTAAGTTTTAAAATAAAAAGAGAAAAGGAAAACTGATGCATCCCACTCAAACTAACAGCATCAAAAGATACATTCAACTAGAGTTTAATGAGACATATTGCACAATGAAACTTGAAAGTAAGAACATAGACAGAACATCTTGGCTGAGCTGTGGAGGAGGCAGATTTATTCAGAATGATAGAAGCCAATGTGGTCGAGAGACTTGAAAGCAGCTGAATTATAGTTGAGCCCTTAGATGCACAGAAGCCCTATTAATAAAGAAAGGGGATTCTATAGATAATAGTATAAAAATGAGGAATATTGTAATAAACTAAACTGATGCCTCTCATCTTTCAACAGCTTGTACTTTTATAGCTTGACCAAAGGCTATTACCATTGTTCATAAAAACATGTGCCAGGCTAAAAGGAGGATTCACCCAAGGTAGATCGTTGATCACAAAGCCAACACTGAGGCAAATTAAACAGACAACTAATTTAATTTTAGCATCTGGGAATAAAGAGACAAAGAATGGTCTCTATGGTCTGTCACCCAAAGGAGGCTTATACATCAACAGTAAATTGTATGATTAAATAATTTAAGCATGAGAAAGAAAAAGAAAACCTATTTGGAAAAATAAAGACATTATCCTAGTTTGAAAATTTTATGCTTATATGCCTAGAATATATTATTTGAAAATACATCAAAACTTACATTATTGTAGCAATACTTTTATTTAGAACCTGCAATGTAAAACTTTGTAGCACAGTGCAATGAAAAATATACTTTAAGTTACTTATGAGAAAATCCACCCATCCATCGTCTATACGAGCTTATCCAGCAGATATACCCCTACAAAATCACAACATGGTTATGAATTACACAAAATGGCGGCTACAACTCACCGAAACACTCAAAAAGATTCAGGCTGAAGGTTTATGGCAGTTTAATAACATTCAAAAGTCTTGAAAGATATATCTGCTTTAACAATAAATCGCTTATATGTATATTTCAACTTATATTAATATTTGCCTCCCGTTTCCGCACTTTTATAGCACCTGTTCGGCATCAGAACAACAAGAAGACATGGGTCAAGAAGAAGAGAGTTCACTGTGTTGCAGAAATATAAATTACACATTCATTAACTTGTTCAAATACTATCATACATTACAGCAGTGAAATGCTAAATCAACATGATTCGAGGCCCATTTCCACTGGTTTTAAAAATGCTTTAAATTAAATTAAATTTGTTTTTTGTTGCAAAACATCAAATTTTAAGTGTACTTATCTTCAAGCATGAATTATCATTGCTTAGAAATATATTTGGTTCTTGTTAGAGAAAAAATATCAAACATAATTTTCATGTGAAAGAGAATGACTTAAAACTCTATTGTGTGCATCATTGGTATATTACAGGGGAGGTGCAGTGGTATGGGAGGCCGTGGGGCCAGAAGGCATTTCTTGATAAGTATTTACTTAGCACTAAATTAGACAAAAAACTGTAATTGAAAAGGTCAGCCACTGCAAAACATAAACATATGTAATTTTAGCCTTTTTACAGTTGTATAGATTTCAGTTTAAGCGATACATCTATATGAGCCCTGAGTGTTCATATGCACTTTCACTTCTTTCCCTTCTACAGACCAAGGAAGAGACCGAGTTTCAACTGTCCTTGGTTAAAAATCTCTGCAGGACATCAGTGGGGGGTCTGGAGCTGGAATTAAAATGTAGAGCATATGACAGAAAGGATCCTGTTGACGAACTGGTGAATGGAGCAGCTTTTTCAACTGAGACACCCTTTAAGGCAGCAGCAGCAATGCATCCCATGAAAACAATGTCTGTTTGCAATGAATCAAGTGAACTAGAACAAATCTTTGCTGTGAGTGAGAAAAACATGTACATTTAAAACGTTAAGGAATGTTGCATTTGGGAGCCAGAGGGTACACTGTGAAAATGTTTTCTATCAAAATTTTAAATTTTACAAAAGAAAATCTACAAACTCCTGTGATGCAAGAACAGATATGAGGGAAAACTGGCTGTCAGATTTTCTCCCCTGGCTCTGATTAAAGCAACAGACCAATACTGGTAAATGAAGCAGCTGGAGTCTCAACAGAAATACTGACAGTGAAGATGGAAAGCTTTGGCCATACATGTGACCCAAAGTTGATGACATTTTTATATGCAAGTGCATTGAATATGTAAAATTAGTTAGCAATTGCAAACTACAGTTCCAGCTATGAACTAATTAACAGCTGATACAAACTTAAAATGAACAGAACATTCATCAGTTTATTTACCATTTGATTTGGATTTAAGATTTAAGTCTTTTTCTACTTACATTTGATCAGGAAAGTTCAATACTTCATGTTTTCTACACACAAATACCCCTTTGTGATAATGGGGTATTTGCTAAGTATTCACAGCTTTTGTTCAATACTGTCAAAATAATGGCCAATCATTTAGAGTCAAAAAATAAAAAAAACTTGGCAAAAACAACATTTTAGAAAGGTGATGATATGCCAGCTTGTCATTCTTCAGCCCTAAATATTTTTTTCTTCCAGCTCCATCAGGTTGGATGGAGACTTCTGTCAGCCATTTCCAGATTTTTCCAGAGATGTTCAATGAGATTTAAGTCAGAACTCTAGCTTAGTCACCCCAGGACATTCAGGGTTCTGAAGCTTTTGAGACCTTGACAGTTTTGGGTTGTCCTGCTGAAAAATTATCTGTCACCCCAGTTTGAGGTTAAGGTTTTCATGCAGGATGTCTCTGGACATTACTGTATTCATCTTTCCTTCAACCCCGACTCGTCTGCCAGTTCCTGCTGCAGCAAAACATCCCCATAGCATAATATTGCCATGTTTCCCTCTAGGGATGGTGCCGACCTGATGAGCCATGTTTAGTTTCCTCATCACATGATGTGGTATTCACAAAAACTTTAAAGTTTGTCTCATCAGACCAGAGACTCTTTGTTCTCTTGGTCTAAGAAACTGAAGTCATCTATTCAGGTCCCTTTTGGTAACTTCAGATGGGCTTTTATGCGCTTTTCCTTAGGGAGTGGCTTTCTTCCAACTACAATACCATACAGGCCTGATTTGTAAAGAGCTGCAGAGATGCTCTTGTTTGTGGAAGTTTTTTTGAACAAAAGTTCTGAAAAGTCCTGCTGATAATCATTGAAGCAGAGACAAAGGTAAAAGTTCCAAGACACTTTTCTGGAATTTAAAGCCACTTATGCATTTAACTCAGACTGTATGTTTTGGTCAGATGACGGCAAAGTTGATTATTCCATAACATACAAGTTTGGATGAATGTACTGTGAATCCTTCCAGAAGACTCAATTTAAAAGAACTGAGGATTGGAGTTTTAAATGCAATTTTATGTTAGACATCACCAACTGTATAATGCAATTTGTCCATTCCTTTTTAAAATCTAAAAATAGAATGGATTTAAATCTCTCAAAAAAGGGCTCATGGTTTCCATTCTGCTTTTGAAAAGTTACCAGCTAGAGAGTTTAACTAAAACACTGTCAGACCAAATGTCAGCTATCGCAATACCTGACTAATCCAGTACGCTTTCATTTCCATCATGTCCGTTTTTACTGTGGCCATCAACTGAAGCATAAATGCCAAACACTACTTTACCAAAAAGCAATGTTTCCTGGTTGATCTGAGGGTGAAATTCACCCTCTCCCTCAAATCTGGTTTTATCTAACCTTTTCCAAATAAACTTAACATCTCATACATTTTCTTCCCTTTACAATAAAATATACAAGTCTGATTGTCAAATATCAGTAATTGCTTAAGAAATTAAACCTGAAGATGCCCAATTAGGTACTGAATATTTGGAGCATTCAATTTATAGCAAATTTAATAAGTGTTTCACCACTTATAAAAATTGATTACAGTAGAAAAAAACAAAAAAAAACTACATAATATTCAAGTTATTTTAATAGACGTCACAAAAATACAAAAAGGATTGATGCAAAACCCTGCCACCAGGTCATAATGTAAATGTGCAATATTTTAGAACAACCTTTAAAGGGTGATAAAGTGTCAAATGTGGGTTTAAGATCAAGTGACTAAAAATATTTTCAGTTACAAATACATCTCGTTTTCAATCTTAGAGTGAGATTGATTTAGCTTCTTGTGGATTTAAAATGAATTCCAAGATCTTTTATTTTAAAAGTAATTCAGTGAAGTCAACAAATGGATCATTTTTAGCTTTCAGAGCTTTGAAATGGCAGTTAGCATAGAGCCAGTCAACACTACACACGTAGCAAAGAAGAAGAGGAGGCCATTCATCAAACCCTGCAGAAAAGAAAACAGATTTGTCATAACTTCCCTGTGGAGAAATCTAAGCAAAGCCATTTGACATTTCACACCTTACCTTAATCTCTCTGAAGACCAAGGATCCCCACAGAGCTGCAACCAGTCCATAGCCCTACAAAACACAAAAAGCCATTTACAGATTTTTACCATTTACCACCCATCTTCATAAAGATAAGACATCTGTTATTATTACAGTGCTTCTCAATTTCAGTCCCCAGACCCCCTGCTCTGCATGTTTTAGATGCATCTCTATACCAGAACAGCTGATTCAAATGATTGCTTGATGTCTTCTGCAGCCACCAAGTATTGCAGAAGCCTGTTAATCACCTAAGATTCAACTAGGTGTGTGGCAGAAGGAAAACACCTATGACACTCAGGGCAGGGGGCGTGAGGACAGGAATTGGAAAAACAACATATTTGACTATAGTAGTGTTGGCTGTGAGAGCAGAAACGAGTCCTAAAACTCATTTATTCTACGATAAAATGTAAAATAGGCAGAACCAATGATGTTGACAAAAAAAAAATCCTCCAAACGCTGAGGCGACATGCAACATGGCAACTGAACAAGGTGTTTGCATACATGGTAAAGCCAAAGTTAAAGAAAACCCATGTCAAACTGGCAAACCCTTCAGTTAAACTATTGCAAGTTTCTTTGAAGCAATTAACATTTAGGGCACCAAATACTAAAATATTTACAACATACAAAAAGTCCTTCAAATTAAAGACTTTAGAGAAGTGCAAACACTAAAAAATGCTATTTTCTGGTTAACTCTGCAACTGCTTTGATGAAGTGCAATTACAGAAAAACTGGAGAAATGTTCAATGAGGTGTGCTCCAACTGTACACAGTAAGAAATCTGAAGATAAAAAAAAAAAAAAGAAACTTTTTTTGGACATAATTTACTTACTGCAGTGACAATGGGGTAGGTAACAACAGCACTCAGGTAGTTGGTGGCTAGGAACCAACAATATGTTCCCATCGTCCACATAAATCCTGACAGAAATGCTGAAGTACAGGCAGAGTGAGAATATTTTTAAAACCACAAAAAGGTCAAATAGTTTATACACTTTAAAAAAAAAATTTAAAAAAGCTTTTATCCCAAATAATTGGCCAGATCTTAAACACTGAACCCTTGCATCACTACTATATGCCACTAAGCAACAGGAAGCGATTACATGACATTTTCAAAACATCAGCCGATTCTGTCTTAGGGTCAAACTGGAGCTATTATTAGATCTTTTAGTGGCCTCTTGGGCACCATGTTTTCTTCATTCTTAGAAAAAGAGCATGTGGAAAATGAGAAGGGCATGCATCTTGACCTTGGCTACACAGAAATGCAATAAGCTCAACTACATTTGAGTTCCATCTGCAGTAAGCCATACACTTATTACTTCATGCTGCAAGGTTAATTACAAGTGTGAGCAAACAAAAATTTGAATATAAATGAGCAGTTTGATTATCATTGCAAGTTAGTCATTTGTGTTTAAACATGATATCATCCAGTTAAAATAGGCCTGGTGAAAGACTCATTAAAATGAGCTGCTACCTGGTAAAATGGCTCTGGGGTAAACCCTGGGTTTGTTTTTCATCACAGCACAGTAAATGGTGAAGTACACTGAGCTCGCAAGGAAAACACCAGAGGTCTGTGCATGAACATAGTCAAGATCTGCAAAAAAAATAAAAAAAATACTTCAGTTAAAGCAACTTCTCAGCAGGCGGAGGGATCACTGCGCTTCATGTATAGATCAAGAGTAGGAGCAATCCTGATAGTCAGCATGACATTTTAATTTTTTCCTTTTATTTTATGCTCATTTGGGAATAGCAACAAGTTGAAGGTTATCAAACCTACCATAGACACTGGCGCCATAAAACATGCTGTCACGACACGCTGCATGGTTCTTTATGTAGAGAACGGGTATGAATGACGAGCCGTACAGCAAGCCTGCCATAACGGCAAGCAGGCAACCACTGATGAAGAGAATACAAAGAGTGAAAAACTGGATGAAAAACTTTAAATCTCCTTTCAGAGCTTGCTCAATTTGTATGTTAATTTTAACATTTGTTCCCTACAGAACTGATAAATAGAAATGAAGCCATGCCTCGTCACACAATTTAACAAAGTGAATACTAAACATTCACTTCCAAAGCCATTTTAGTACCAAAAACATAAATCCTTTTGTATCTGATACTTCATGGTATAAATCCTTCCTTTCATTTTTCAAAGAAAGAAATCCAATCTCTGTGATAACTAAATATGCATTCTTGGGGTAGAATCAGCTTTCCAAACAAAGCTACAGCCCTTGACATCTAATAAGATCTAAACTTTTGAGTCAATAGTGCAGGTGAACATTAACAGCATGTATAATTATTGTGGTGTCTCAGAATGCATTATGTCCAGCGCTGATGATTTATTAAATTCCAAACATTTTTTTGTCCTCCAAATACAAAGCTGTGAGATCACACCAAGGCAGTGTTTGACCTTACATGATTCGCCTCTTCTTTGGTTCAATGGTATCAATCCAGTATGCAGAGGACCGGTGTATAAAACTGCCAGAAATGGATCTCTGGGGGAAAAAAAAAAAACAAAAAAAAAAGTTTTACAATTCACAGTTAAAAAACAAAAAAAAAAAAAAAAAAAAAAATCACCCACCTTGTCAATTAGTAAAGGCATTGTTTCTGACTCTGGATGGAGATTCACATCACTTCTCACAAAGAAAAACACCAGGCCACTAAAGGGAATAAAACCCAGACCAGATTATCCAAACAGCATGACGGCTACATTTATGCCTAGTGACATAAAGGCTCCTAAAAGTTGCATAGCTCACCTGAGCAGACACAAGCCAGCTCCACAGTAATTCAGTATTGGCCTGGAAACATCCTGAGCATCAATCCCAAACCACCCAAATCTGTTTCAAACAGTGACATCCATTTTTATGACAACCTAAAGATTCCCACATAAATGCAGAAAAAAATAAAATAAATACAATTCAAGAGATTCATGCAATCACATCTCTTACCTAGAACTGGCCCAGCCCATCAACAGACTGGATGATCCCCAAATTAAAATTCCAAGACCAAGCCCAATTGCTTTAACAATGGTGACCACTGCCACACTTCCTGTGAATGAAAAGTTATTCTGTGTAAACTATTAGACTAATATTTATCCACAAAATGTTAAAACCCATTTCATAGACTAAAGCTTGAAGTTTTAAATACAGCTATTGAATTTTTAAATACTTAAAGTAAGCCCTCATCATACAATGAACAAAACAGGAATTAACCGAGTCAGAAAGCAAACATTTATTCTTGGACTTTAAGATATTCCACTTTTTAATTTGCTCAATCTTTTGGCAACACGAGCATGGCCAAAGAAGCTCAAAAATTAATTCACATCTTCTCTAGATACAATTCTAGCCAGTTTCATGGAGCCTGCAGTAACTTATAGTGAAATTGACTGTACTCAGAATTGGCCATTTCTCACAGTAGAGACCATTATTATTATTATTATTATTATTATTAACGGCAATAAAAGAACTCCAGTTTTACATACTGAGCCCATCTTCTGCACCATACGATGCCAAACTGCAGAAAGAGGGGTTTTGCTTTAAGTTGTGATTTCCAGAGACGATACCTGTGGCCCAGATCATTCCACCAAGCATTGCAAGAGGCTGGAATTTGGGTGTTCGCAGCAACAGATCGCCAAAAAGAGATACAACCCATATTGATGCACAGCTCACAAAATGATAGAACATACCTATAAAGAGAGAGAAAAAAAGGGGGTTTTGCATTAAGTGTAGAAAAATGAATATTACACCAGATTTTCTCCACTTACCATCTCCTGTTTCTATTTTTTTGACTGGAACAAAGGTGCTTCCATACAGAACCACAGCAGCCATGTTTGCAATTAATCCATAAGCAAAATTAGTGGCGTTTGTAGAGTTACTGGGGACAACAGTTCCCTGGGGGCAAATTCCAGTTTCATTACAGCCTAAAGCATATGGACAAATGTCAGGGCAAACAATTTAATATGACAATTTTCAAAAATGATAATAATAATAATACACACACAAAGCTCAGTGAGCTCCACATTAATCACACAGCAGTACTAACCCACCGTCAGCGCAGAGGCATCTCACCATCATTACAAATAAAAGCAGAGGCGAGCATTTTACCAGAGGCATCATCATAAAAATGCAATACTCGTTCTTTTCCCTGTCGACACAAACTTCCCACAACCTTAAAACACCACAAGAGGCCACGCGTGGGAGTCTGCAGAAGCCTGGAGAGCAAGCAGGTGCCGCCAGTTATCCAATCAGCCGAACCTGGCGCTTTAATTAAAGCCGCGGAGCATCAGGGAAGGCAGCAGCACGCGTGACGACAAGATGACATCAGAGTCTAATTTCATTTGTATAATTAGTTTTGCATGTAAATTCACTGACATTATCAACAATTTTTTAAAATCTTTAAACATTTTTTTCTAAAATCTCTGCAAAATTGCATTCCTTCACATCAACTCTTGTTTGATGACTCATATGGCACAACTGCAGACACAACAGAGCCAGGAGACAATGGTTCTATATTTAAACTCGTTTCGAGTTGGACCAGGAACTCCTCTGTCTGTGGTTCCCTGGCACAGTGCTCTCTGCACTGCAACATGTTTTCTTCCTTCTGATAAGTGTTTTCCTTTCCAGCCTGTTCCGATGGGATGTTCGTTATTCTTTCCCAGTGTGAACATCCTGCATTGACATGTTAAAACCCAAAGGTTAAAACCACCAGATGTCGCCTAAACCGCGGGAAAATGTGCATGCCTATAAATGATTCCGCTTTCAGAATTATAAATATAGTTTAGAACTTATTAAATTGAATGGTGTCAGTAAAACTGATAGTTGTTTTTGAAAAGACAATGTATCTTCAGAAAAGTCACAAAACTTCAGACAAGTTTTCTTAAGTGTCACAATGAATTTTATGTGAAAAAATATTCTTAGTTATATGTATGGGATCCATATTGTTATGATAACCTATGGAATGTTTGAATGAAGTATTCAGAATGTGAAGAGGTGAATATGAATCATTGCACTGCAGCCAATGTGAATTATGTTTTTTAAATGATCTATCTGTTCTTGCTGTCTATAAACTTTTAGAAAGCCTTTCCTCCGACGCTGAGTTTCAAACTCGCGCTCCTCCCCAGTTTGAGCAAAGTGACAAAACACTTTCAGCTTTAATAAATGACAATGGGGAAGTTCCGCGTCCACTGCTGTTATTTCCCCCTCCGAAAACTCCTCCGTAACTTTAGGAGGTTCTCTCTCTCCAAAAGAACTTTGATTGTAGCAACTCTGTGTTTGGCCAACTTGTTATTTTTGGTTTTAAAAGTTGGGCATTTAGAGCAACCCCGGAGCAGAAGGACTAACGAGGAGCGGAAGCGGCACACCCGCAGCGAGCATCACTCATTCGGGGAACTACCGGCCACTTCTGACCTGCAAACCCAGGCTAGTCTGGAGGTCCCGACCCTGTTCAATGTGGTCTACGTAACGCTAAAGTTCAAGAGCCTTAAACCAGCAAATGTTCGAGGTACAATCCGACCAAAGCTGAGAAAGAAAGTGAGAAGAAAAACAATCTATCCAACAATTACGCAGCGCAAACTGGAAAAAGGCCAAGTAAACCGCAGCCGAACCTGGCGCAGCACTGGGACATCGAGGAAAGCGGGACGTCTTGAGGAATTCTCCTTAAAGTCTTACAATGATGGAACAGACCCTCGGTTTAGTAGTATCCGAATTTACAGCGAAATGGCTCCTCAGTGGTTCAGCGCAATGGACGTGAAAAGCATGCGCTTTCTTGCGGATGCCAAAGTTTTGCGCATAAAAGAAATCCCTCGTCTGAACGCACCGTCCCTCGTGATATTTGAGGGTGCAGACATGGACCCTCAAACCCTCAGCCAAAAACACTTGAATAGAAATAATATATGTGGAGGCCAGTGCGGAATTATCCACTGCTCCGTGGGAAACACGGAGGTATTTGCTTTCCATTTGGACAGGGTGCTTGGCCTCAATAGGACAATACCTGCGGTAAGCAGAAAGTTTGGCTTTCTTAACGGTAGGTTTTCATTTTTATTTAGATTAGATATAATCCATAGGTTGTTCATTTATGCTGGTTTCTTTCAAAAACATTTCTTTCAAACCAACAACATGCATTCTGTGAATTGTTTTTTATTTTGCAGGTTTTACTTTGTTAGAGAACATCTTATATTAGTTGGACTTTTCACATTTTGTCACAATTACAAACCTGTTATGAGCTCTTCGTTAGAAACATGATGTATGGTTTTCAAATATCAAAGTTGTGCAATGACTGTTAAGTTTCCTTTAGTGTGAAAACCCCAAATAAAATCTGGTGTCTTTAAGAGTAATCTGATTGAGTCAACCAATGCTGTCATAAACCAGCGATGAAGGTTCTTAGAGAATGTTGGTGAACAAATAGTTCATAAAGACAGAAAAACACAGAAGACAAGTCAAAGAAAAAACTGATGGCTGCAAACCCATCAAGACATGGTCATCTACCAAATGCAGAAGAGTCTTACTTCAAAATTCTGACGTTTTTAATTGTAAAATACACAATGACACATTGCCTTTTTTGCTATATGATATAAAATCCCAATAAAACACATATATGTGACTGAATACACAAAAGTTCAGGTATGAATAATTTCTCCAGCCTCTTATTTCATTTTACCAAAGAGCTGCAGCACAGTTTGGATCTTTCTACATGCAGAGATGTTGGAAGCTTATTGCAACTGGAAGCAACTGTCTTTCCTTTGTTTTTCTGCCTTGCATTACAATAATCCTGCCTGTGACTAATGTCTTCATCTGCTTTCATATTCATGATGGATTTGAAATATTTCTAAATACATTAAGCTGAACCAGGAGAGACACATTATTTTTGCCCTGAGCTTCAGGTTCAGATATCCCTGGTTGCTTCTGCTGTTTAGTTTGCCTTTTAACCTTGTTTGGGAAGAAATAGCAGTAAATCTTTTTTGATACATCACATATGGAAAATTACAACATCAGCATTAACAGACCTTAGAGGAGTGTGGAAACATATGAGTCTTATCTTGGAGAGCAGATTGTTTCTCTCTCCTCTGTCTTTATCTGCTCAATTATAGGGTTCAAAATGAGGTTTTAGTGGTTCTAGCAAACTGAACTGAAACAGAACAGATATCTGTGGTTTACGAAGGTTTAGATGTCACATGTGCTCAAATCCAACAATTTAATTCCTGTTCTTTTGTCACTTTAGATGGTCAGGCCTGCCAGGTGGTTCTATGGGATGTATCGCTACACCCCAAAGACCTTGCTGCAGGCCCAGCTACTGTGAGGATGACATGGAGGGAGTACCAGACCTCACTGACACAGAGGTGTTGGCAAATAAATGTCAATCCAAAGGCCAACTCTGGATGCTCTTCAATTTATCACAGTGAATGGAGCAAATTAGCTCTTTTTGACTTTTTGCTACAGGTAAAAACTCTGATGGATTAAAGCTTTAAATTTAACATCACAGACAAATAAATTGTTTTAGTATTACTCTGAAACCATAAAAATGCAGCTGGAGCATCTCATTAGATTTGGGTGCTATGAAAGTTTCTGAAGACAAACTGCTTCTTTAATCCTTTCTTCCACTATCTTCTGCAGCACTATCTCCCTATAATTACTATTTAGATGCTCTTGTCTTTTGGCATAACAATGTCTTAAATCTACTGAGAAAAATGTATTCTTCCATAAAGGCTGTTCAGTAAACAAAAAAAGAAAAGAAAAAACAAAAAATTCATCATTCGTGTCCTGTCCGTTCATTTCCTGTGTGGGAGGTCTCTGTGTATATTGGCACTGACAGCAAATACTCTATTTTTAAAGAAAGCACAAAAAGTGGAAACTGATTAGTTTGGAAAAAAACATTTTATTACATAAATGTGTGCTTAAATTTGCCATTGTTCATGAATTAACAAACTTCAGTTAATATAATGTATTCTTTATACGTTTATGGTTTCATGGGTACACTTCTGTAATAGTAGCAAACTCATATATTAATTAGTCATATGTAACTGATGCCTGCTTGCAGTTGGAGGTGCATTTAGAGAAGAATGTCAGCTTAAACAAGAATAGCATTGTGAGTATTTAAGTGTTGTTTTCTAGGATTAAGCAGCTGTTGAAATTTAGTAGGTTGTTGCATTTTTTCAGTCTGAAACCTTTCTTGCATCATGTTGTTTTGTTAAGAGCAAAGAATGAACGAGTGCAGTAATCTAATTTATGGTCACCATTCCCTGTGGAGGCAGCAGGTGTTTTACAGCAGGAGGTTCTGCCTTTTCAGGCTTAAGAAGAGAATCCCCTCTGCGAAGATGTTATGCAGCTACGTGGTGGTCTAATTGGTGTTCCTTTAAATTACATAAAATGGTAACTTGAGTAAGAGACACTAAAGAGGAAATCAGCATGAGGTGTTTTTTTTCCTGGCTAAACCTTTTATACCTGATTTTCTTATATTAAAGTGGATCTTATGGATGCAAAATGGAGTGAGGGAAAATATCAAATAAAGGGTTTACCTTTGTTATCAACCTCATGCAAAGGGGATAAAAAAGAAAACTTAATCCTAATTTAAAATCTGTAAATCCCAGCTTGGGCTGTTTCTGAAGAAACGTGAACTGTCTCATTAGATCCACAACCGCCTGGATCCGAGCTGCTGCGGATTCACTCCACGGCAGGAGGATGTGTGTGTTCAACTGGGCCACCATGATATGTGTAAGGACCAGGAAAACATACAACTGGCAAACATCGTGCACAGGGAACATGACCTCAGGCACCTGGTCTTCACCAACAACAAAGGAATCTTCGACCACGATGAGGAAAATCTAGACTTCAGGCTTCTGGAAGGAATCAAGGAGTGAGTTTGCTACATCTTCATCACCGATGTTCAGATTTTAGGATATGTTTTTACAGTTTCTCACAAAAGTTTTATGTGACAGATTAACATATCACAGTATTCCATATTAATGCGACATAACAACAAAACATAGCATATGACTGAAAGGTGGATGTGTAATTTAATCTCAGTGTAAATACAGTTGTTTGATACATGTACAAACTGAATCAAAACTCTTCACGTGTCTCCCCAGGCTGCCAGAGCAGGCTGTGTCTGTGTTGAGGAACAGGAAGCTGAGGGAAAAACTTCTCCAATCGCTTTTTCTGGACCAGATGTACTGGGAAAGTCAGGGCGGCCGACAGGGCATCGACAAACTGATCGATGTGATTGAGAAGCGAGCCAACATCCTCCTCACCTACATCAATGCTCATGGGATCGGAGTTATCCCGATGAATGATTGATTTATATTTTACTAATGAAGGCAGTTTTTACTATTTTTATTATTTAAAATAGTAAAATCTGCAGCTAGATTTAAGTGAATGTGATGAAATAGAGGAATAATCATTTGTGACAGAAACTTTGAACTTGATTTGTGTCTTCAACCTATTTCAAAAGTATAAAAGTCAGCTTTGTCAGACAAAAACTCTTAAGAATGGTCAAAAAACAATCATTTGTTCTATATTTTTGCATACGGGGTCTCAAAATGTATAACTGAGAAGATACAGTCATCCACAAAGCAATAAAGAGCTAAAATCCTCTGTACTTATTTTCCTCACAGGCATTGATGCAAACAGCATGGCAAAGTCATTGCTCAATAATGTCTGCAAGGACAGAAAAATGAGTGCAGTGAATGAAGAATGGAAAACAGAAAGCATCAGGCAGCTAATTTCCATTAAACCTCTTGCACAGCTCTTTTCATTTTTCTGTTTGCCTTTTTATCTTGTGTGATTTTTTTACTTCAGTTCATAACTTTTGCTCATTGTGTAGTTTCAATAAAATCATACTAAAATTTGGAAAAATGGACATCATTGGGGTTCATTTTTACAGTCAACGTTTAATATTCCTGTATAATTTAACTGAATATTTCCTTCTAGAATACAACAATATACATACATGGAGGATTCATCTATTTTCTCTACAAAAATGCAGACTTTTTTTGTGTGTAAGATGATGACTATCATGTAATTTTTGTCAAATGAAATGTGTAAATATGCTTTTGGACAAAAAAGCCATTGTTTTTAAATAACATTTTACGAATGAATTAGAATCATGTCTCAATCAAAGTAAAAACAGGGAAACCCACCTCCTCACCTTTTGTTACATTTGGAAGGAATCAACATGTTTGTTTTTATTGTTTTCATTGTGGATCACATTTTTAATTATACAGCCTATTTATTAAGTTACTCCTAAAGAAGCTGGCTGAATTCAAACATATTGAAAACAATTGAAGCTTAAAGAAAAAAAAATTGTACTGTTTAAACAAAAATCCTTATATATATATGTCACTCTGTGTGTGATGAAAGGGCATAATCTGAGTTTGATATTGTAATTTATTAAATTGCACCTTTACAGTGTTTATGAGTATTGTAGACTTTATTGTAGATTGTATATTATATCCTTAGGGCATCATACAAAGTATTGTTGTTATCGTGAATCTGGTCACATGACATAAATGTACTAACTTTAATTTGAACCAAACATAAATTTTAGTCATGGGCTGTTTTATGTTTTTAAATATTTATTTCTTTTTGTAGCAATTTTGTAATTTGTAGAAGTCCAAAAAGAAAACGTCCATAAATAATCAAATGCATTCACCCTAAGTAGAAGTTGTGGTTTATTATTGCTGTCATTGGTTTTTACAGTTTATATTTTTGGATATTAAAGTCGCTTCACTTCAAAATACAAATGAGCAAGCTGTTTTAGTTTCAGCAATAAAAGTAAAAAGCAAAATCAGAAGTCATTTGTATTCTCAAAGATTCGACTGGAAGTTGTTTGTTTGGTTTGGTGCATTAAGCTGCCTGTTGTTTTGGCCTCTGCTCACCTGAATTACTTAGAGTGGATTCCATGTCTTGTGTTTGTGTTTTAAAATAACCCCTACAGTTTGAAGACAAACTCTTCACACATATTCTCTTGTATTATCTCACCAAAGCACACAGACAAAAGATGACCTACATGGGTGAAACAATTGAAGCTAACAGAAACAAAAATAGACAGGGTGACTCTGGCTGGACCTTTACTGATGGTTTATTTCTCCACTTGAATTCAATCCCCTTCAGTGAAGCTAAAAAAAAAAGCCTTATGCAGAGTTCTGCTGACCTCAACTGCAAGATGAACGTCACAAGCAGCTGAACATCTGTCTGATGTTCAAATAAAAACAATACACTGAGCTGTTCCTCTTTCTTGAAACAACGTTCAGAATTACATTCACAAAACAAACCTCCACATGTATGTCAGCCTGTTAGGTATGAGTTAGCCTGGGCCCTTTTGTCCCCCACTGGCTCCTTTTCAACTTGATCAATTCTGCTTACTGGTTTTGTTTTGTGTTCGCTTTCTAATAATACAGAACATATCACAACAAACAGAATATCAAAGCAGCTTGTTTATTTCAGGGACGTGCCACCCGCTGTTTACTTTCATTCTGTGACACAGACTACAGCTGAGTTCTTTCCAAGAAAAAATCAGCAAAAACTGTATGTGTCACTTCCAAGTGAGCTGTGTTGATGGAAACATTCAACATCTGTGTGGTTCCCAAGGTTAGTTCTATAATCAGACAAATTAAATGAGGTTTATATTATACAAAATGTTGCTAAAATATATTTTTCTTGAAAGATTTGGCAAGACATTTGACAAATACCTCTAAATGTTGAATTTCCTAACTAAGCTAAACCAGTTGGAATTAAAATTCAGGGTTATTTTTTATTAGAGCTGTCAGAAAACCAACAAACTGATAAAAACCAAGAATAAGTCGCAATCCAATCTTTCCATTGGTTTTAAAAGCAATTAAAATAACTTTTTAGAGATAAAAAAAAACTGCCTTGAGTCAAATGTATAATGTATAGGTTGATGATGGTAGTATCTGTAATCACACTTTCTTGAAGTCTGTCAGTCTCTATAACTTCAATACGAATGGATTTCTCTCCTGTTTTTTGTTTGTTTGTTGTTGTTTTTTTGTTGTTTTTTTAGGAATAAATGTTTCTAAAAGTATCATGTTGAAAGGATGTGAGACTTCTTACCGAGGAGACTAAAATGGACAAGATTATGCACTTTTCCTTCAAAGATCACATCATCCAGAGAGTAAATTGGCCTGGAGCACAAATTCCTACTCATCTTCAAAAAACAGACTCTACACCACAAATAACTGCCCCATGACTTAGATTTAAAAGCAAAATCAAAGGATGAGGGAAGAGGACTCTATTGGTGATCGGATACAACAAATAGCTAAGGTGTTTTGTTTGTGAGTCTAAATTTGATCAGAAGCTAATTTTTTTTTAGCAGTTTCACTTTTAAAGTCATTGGCTGATGTCTGTGAATTATATTTATTAGTATCTGCTGTCTCAAAGTGGTATCCATAGATGCTTAGCCAGGATAATTAGATGGGTTATTTTTTATGTGTCTGAGCCAAGTGAGTCAACTGCGACTTCTATCAGTATTTAACTTCTATCCACCATATTTGTGGAATTAGCCTGGGGTAATTGTTAGGACCAACTTACATGTCAAAGCTGGACAGAGTGGCTTTGACATATGACTTCATCAGAAAAACATCATGGCAGCTGATAAAGAGCAGGTAAACCCTGAAGTAACACAGACTGATTTTGTAAAGAAAAGTGAAAGTGGACAGTTACTGCATTCCTCACAGTAAGAAGACCAACCTGAACTGGGGCAGAAATAAAAGCACCACTTGAATTGATTGCCATCATGCTTTATATTTGAATGTGCTGTCATGCTGAGGCTGTGTGCCTGTTTGCTAAGTATCCCATCTACTTCTCTCAGCCAGTATTTCCCCTGACTTCCTCTTTATTATAGGATATATCCCCAGGTATATTTTCACTTTATAAACTCTCAGTTGACCTTCAGACATTTTTATTTAACACCTTTACGGCACATTTTTTGATCTCAAGCAGAAAAAATATATAACTTTTTTGAGCTACAATTCTGAACAAAGTTGAAAATTAAATGTGAAAATTATAATCTAGGGTCGTAGGTACCTTTTCACCCTTTTGGAAATATATGTAACAAAGCATTGTTCCATTATAGCAAAGCGAAATCTGGATGAACATTTCTGGCAGGGACATTTTTTTTCCATAGCCAGAAAACCTGAAAATGTTTTTTTTATATGTTGATTTTATCTTTGGTAAAAGATGATGCACTCGTACTGGTAAGGCCTTACAAAGTGAACTAGAAAAATGTCAACATGAGTCAGATAAAGTCAGGCCACAGCTTGTTTTACTTCCAGCTAAACCTGCACCAGGCCTAGAGATGTGCTGATTCAGACCAAACGGGAGCAAAAAATTATATTAAAATTTGCTTTTGGGAGACATGCTCATCTGTAGAATAATAAATTGCATTTTTCTTCAGGTTGATAAAACATAAGACTGTCATTTTCTTTCTTTTACTATTTTTCTTTATTTTTGGAGACCTATCAAGGACCAGGCCTGAGCTTTATTGTATAGGATAATGTTTACTTTTCTGATTGGATTTTAAGTTCTACTTTCAAAGCTTTAATTGCTTTGAGAATAAATGTTACCCTAGGCCAGACAAATGTTTTTGCATATTCAGGAAACTTGAAATGTGACTGACTAATTAATGAACCAGTAATAAACACCAACATAAGTTCACCTTGGATTGTGTTTTTGTAGTTTGAATTGAAACCTAATAAAGGAAACAACAGAGATGATACCACCAGATTGAGGGCATGAACATTCAATATGTTTAATCCTCAAAAGAAAGTTCAGTGGATATAGTATATCAAATACCTTGACCCAAGTAACATAGTAAGTTTCTTGAGATTTAGTTGGAATGTTATTTCTTTTTCATTCTTAAAGAACTTCAAAACCCAAGTCAGCCACACTAAATCAGATTTTTGTTAAGAGGTGAAGGTGAAAAGCTTAAAGCTTGTCTGTGATGGAGCCCAGGAGTAAGACTAGCTTCCCTGAGAGCAATGAGCTGCATCATTGAAAACATCCAAGATAAGATTACACAGAATGCATGCACAACACGGAGGTGTCAGCTGCAGGGAAACAATCTATTGTGGGAAGCAGATCTGGTTGCTTTTTATGTCAGATTCTGCAGGAGGTCCACAGTCAGGAAGCAACCTCTGCTGCCCAATAGCTTCACTGAATGATGGTTTAAATGTCATGTGTTGCACGAGGATATTTGATCTCCAGTCTGACATTCAATGCACAATATCCTATTTAGGCATTTGTCTCCTTTTTTTAATGCCATAACGATGAGGTGTAGCATACTTTTCTGTTGAAGTGAGATAATAATCTAATGTTAAAAGCTGAACTGAATTTTTGGCTCTATTTCTAAATATCTTCATAAAATGGAAGCTGCATTTTGTGAATGAAAAGATTTAGGTTATTTTTTCAATGAGTGAATTCTTTCTGCTTTCTGCCAGACTAATTAGACTTACAATTCAATAAGCTCGCATTTATGTTTTTAAAAGTTGTTTTCTTAAAGGTCTGATATTCTACTTTTAAAGGTCATCTTTCCAAAACCTGTAAGTGGACAATCATTGTCATCTATCCCTGACATTTCAGTTTATGATTAAAAAAAAAATAAAAAAAAATTAGAAAACATTTCTGTTAAGTAATGGTACTATTGTCAAGTTCTGGTGACATCACTACTGTATCTGATGGGTTTGATGATGACACAAAATTTTAATTTTAATGAAATACGTTGAAGTTTCTGTTTGCAATATGATCCTCTCATTGGGCCCCAGGTAAGTCAAATGGTTCATATGTTTATTTTTAGTCGTCAAATTAAATCGGTGGCTCAGAGATAATAACATGATCAAGTCTAACAGAAAACCTTTTCAATTTTAACCTCTACACATAACCCGGGGAAAACTAGACGGTGGATGGATGAAATATTCAGAGGAAAGTAGTGGAATGGCTTTTTATGACAAATTCACTTTACTTAACATCACTGACTTATTTATTTTGGAAATATGCTTAAAAATGTTTTAACTTCGGTTTCTATATTGGCAAAGTGTTCCCAAGACTCTTAAGCATTTTCAGAATCAAATGTCTTTTGTGTCTTACCTTTCTTGGTAGGATTTTGATCAACCACTTCGACTGAAGTTTGTTATCAGTAGAAAACTATTGAAGTGACAGGTAAGGAGGGAATATGTCAAAACATACCAAACATACCAAATAAAAGTACAATAGGTATCACTGCAGGGACTCAAGGACGTGGACAGAGAGGAAACTTTTTTTCCATCTGATAGAGCACAAACCTATGAGTTGACATCTGAAGCCACAAAGCTTTTGAAAGATTAAAGGGCGAGTGCACAGATGAAAAAAGAATATGGTCAGGCATCTCCATGGACCGGCATTTCGAACATCTGCTAACAGAGATATATGGGCCAATCAAACAGTCGTGGGCTGAATATGTCAAATTCTATATTTAGAGATGCTATCATGAGCGGCATGTAGAGCATGAAGAGTCTGGATGAGACGACTACAGCGGCTTACTGTATGATTCACACATTCCCTGCCAGTGCATCACATGACAGAGAAATTCTATCAGTATAACATGTTTTTTTTTATTTATTTCTGATTGCCAACCTAATCTTGGCAAATTATTGACTCTACTCATTATATGAGATTTTTCCTTTGATAGTGTGGCGTAAAAAAGCTCTGAAACTGTCAGGATTGCAGACTTTTCCTCCTGCAGAAGTTGCTCTGCTCCACTTGGAAAACTAGGAAGTGCTTCACAAACCAGTGAAGCATGTAATTTGAACAATTTTTAAAATATCTTGATTGAGAGCCAAATTTTTCATTCCCTCATGGAATCCTGTTCTTGTGTTCAACTACTGCTTTGTACTGAAGGTTAGAAATATTTTACAAATTCAACAAAACTTCTCTCTGCATGTAGAGATGTTTAGGAAAAACAAAATATGATAAATATTTTGCTGTAAAGTGACAAAATGTGGAAAAGTTGAGACTATTTTAATCACTACAAAAACAGAGGTGGAAAATATTCATGGTATTCATGTATAAATCAAGAATCTCAAAGTTAAAGTCATCAAGTTGTCATTATCCATGGCAAGTTAAATGTTGCCATTGATAATGATGAGGGGCGGATGAACTGCATTATGAAATTTGAAAATTTTCACTGACTCCTAACTTGACCTTCAAATATATTCCTCCAACGTCCTGCAGGAAAGCAAGGCCACATGCTAAAAAAAATAGCAAAAGGAAATTTAGGTCAGTGCTTGAATCCTTCAGTGGGAAACTGAACTACAAATGTATTCTTTAAAGACACTTGAGCTTCAGCTTCTTTCAAAGTTCATCACAAAAAATGAGTCAGGATTAGTGTGAGAGAAGGAAATAAAGCTTCACTGTTGACTGGTCTCTGCCCTCTAACTCCACAAGAGAGAGGATTTAACTGTTGCTCTTCCCTAAAATGTACAGCAACTTTTCAACATTTTATTTTATGTTTATGACTGATGCTGAAATTGAACAAGATGAAAATCCCTCTGAATGTTTTGGCAAAATTCAAAGGCAGTGAGAAAAAAACTGGATTTTATTTCATGAACACATTTATTATTAGTTTTGTTTTATTAATAGTACCAAACAGATTAAACATGTTTTACAACGAAATAAATGGTTTAGATTTACATAAACCTGCCACTTCGCGTATAATTGTATTCATCTGACTTACTTTTAGTTCATACTGCACACATCAGAACAGGACCTTCACCACTTTAGCTTCTATGAAGCAGGAAAAGGAAAGAATGTTTCTGGGCCGAGACACCAAAGCAAAATATTCCATGATCAGTGTCAGCCATCCTGAAGAAATCCAAACAGGAACACAGCCCGGGCTCAGGCGGCACACAGAGTGGGCCTAAAGGAAATGAGTGAACCCAGCCTGAGGGTGCGGCAGATTCAGAATAACGGCCACATACCCTGTGACCTCATAGAAGGTCTAAAATACAGATTCCTGGGCAGAATAAAACCCCAGAAACAACACTGATAATTGGGCCCATGTTTTATTGCATCACTTTCTATGAAAAGTCAGCTTATTTTATTTGTTTTTGCTGTCATTGTTCTTTTAAATAAAAATAACAAACATTTTTTAAGTAGGTCACTTCTAGCAAACAATCTTCTTAATAAGGTTCATGCTTCATTTGATGTTATTTGATTTTAAAATAAGTATATTCTGAGCTGTATTATGCACCTATTTATAAAAGGTTGTGCTTCAGGAGGAGGGCATTTTTTTAACGTAGTAAAACAGCGCCACCTAGAGGAATAAAAATGCAGGTTAACATATTGGAACAAGCACAGTGTTTCTGATGCTGCAGCTCAACTGGAAGAAAGGTACATCAAAGTAATGTGAGACAATGGCTGTTAAAAAATATTATAATTGTTATTGTATTCATTTCTTTGTCATTTATGACAGAAATGTGTAGAGCCAGTTCAGCATCTAATGCGAGCTCGCCTGCAGGGAAGCTTGGACATTTCAAATGAGCTGCAATGCTTCCCTCTACTGGCTAGATTCGGGTAGCACAACCTCATATTTGGAATCAAGCAAAATAATAAAAAAAAATTGATGTGCCAAAAAACCTTGCATTATTCAGAGTCATCAAGGTGTTGCCGTGAGAAAGTTTGTATCTACAAACTACTAATGGAGAGGTTTGTAATTTTCATCACAGGTACGCTTCATCTGAGAGACATAATATATATGTAGAGTAAAAATCTGGAAAATTATTAAAATCATCAGTTTTATGACATGAAACAAGCATTTGATATGATACAAAAACATTTGGAGGAGAAACTTTTCTTTAGAGGTCAGATGTTTTCTGTAGTTCTTCACCAGGCTTGTGCACAATGCAGCAGGAGCTTTGGTCCATTCATACCGATCTTTACCAGATCTCTAAGGTTTTGGGCCTGTTGCTAGGCAACACATTTCATCCACATGTTTTCTATTGGGTTTAGGTCTGACTGGGCCGCTCTAGGATTTGGAAATGCAACCACTCCCTAGTTTTCCTGGCTGTGTGTTTCAGGTCCTTGTCATGCTGGAAGATCCAGTTATGACCCACTTTTATCGTCTGACTGAGGGAAGGAGGTTGTTGTCCAAAATTTCACAACACATGGTACAATTCATCATTTGGGACTGTGGTCCCGGCTCTTCACCTGATCCTCCTCTCAGCTGATCGCTTTCTTTCTCATGATCACTGATTCTTGACTCGGCCAGACCTGGCATGTAGCCACAGTCTGAGAGAAACTCACAGTCATCTTGAATTTCTTCCATTTTCAAATAATTGCTCCAGCAGTTGTTTCTTTCTCACCAAGCTGTTTGTTTGTTGTCCCATAGTCCATCCCAGCCTTGTGCAGGTCTAAATGTTTTGTTCTTTGGAGTCAATGAGTCATATTTATGATTTTCTGAAATTCAATTTTATACTTGTGCCACAATCAAAAACATGTCCAGTTTATTGAAGTTCTTCAAAGCAGCCATGTTCAATCTGTCCCGCTCGCTGCAGCATTCTCTGATGACAGAAGTGAAAAAGACCCACGTGAATTTCTTGTGATAAAAAATGCATCATTTACACCCACAGAGTGTCTTCTCTCTTGTTTCTCGGATCATGCAGTTCTCTGACATGATGCCTCCTCCTCTGGGAGACTGGAGACTCAAAATATCTCGACCTCCTTGTGTCAGACTCCCCTCGCCTCACAGGGCGAGACTCTCTGGTGGCCCAGCTGACAGTGACAAACTGACAATGGCTGAATGCTCCACTTCTCATCCATAACATATATTGAAAAAGTACTTGTTTGCCTTTTCAAGTTTAAGGGAAAAGACAAATACAGTCAATGAAAAATTGCTTCTTTATAGCTGATCTTGCCACTGATGCTGGAAGACGAGTTAACATGAGGAATGCATCCTGCGGGGGTTTCAAGGACAAATGACTGGACAGATTGGTATTGATTAGATTTACAAGGACGAAAGGCATATTCAGCAAATTAAACATGTATCATTGAATTTAATGCACCAAGTTTTTTGTCCAAGGTTGTCTTGGTCAGGTCACCTTTTCATCCCAGGAAACTGCTTTTGTCATGAGCAGCCAATCAGTTTTCACTGAGGGTTTTACCTTACGCTGTCAAAAACAAAACTCCTTGGTGACTTCAAAAGCATCATTTAGTTTGCTTTTGCAGCTAAGGTTCGAAATAGGTTGGAAATAATGAGAAGGGACAGCTGGCAGTCACTACTTTACATGCACGATTTGACATAAATGCCTCATTACAGGAGCTGGTGAGAAATGCAAAATATCCAAACCTGAAAAGCAGTTCTGACCTTCAGCGGGGAAAAAAAAAAAAAACTGTTTCACTTCAATCTTCAGATGTGAAAACGAGACCCTGTCCCTGATTTAAACAGTCAAGTCTATAACTCACTGGACAGACATTGCAGAAAATCATTAAATGAACTACACTATAGATTCATGAGGATAAATCTGTTTATCCTTTATACTCACCAAACAGACAAAAAAGGAGCAAATAATACTTTATAAGTATTATAAGTGAATTATAAGTAAACTCACAATCTAATGAAAAAAACAAAAAACAAAAAGGAGATCTTGCTAAATTTAATTATTAAACATTGACACCTAAGCTTCATAAATAAAGAATCTGAAATAAGAACAAAAATCCAAACTGCTTGTAATCCAAAGATGTATCATCTGACTAGTTGGTGTTTCGATGCCCTGCTGCCCCACAGAGCCATGACTGCAGGATGCAGGTTTGTTCGATGATTGGTACCCCAGCCATTAATAAATTATTTACATTTAATTTGCCTAATCTAATTTTGGAACTGTTAAGAAAACATAAACTAGCAGATGTTGGAATTATAATATGAGGTATTTCTTGGTATCCAGGAGCCTCTCAGGTTAACCTCTGCACTGCTGCTAATTAAGCTTGTCAGTCAAAATGTTTCCACCACCTCTCTCTCACCACGGTCTTTCCTCTCCACTGAGACTGAAAGCTGCAGCTGATGGATGACACAAAATAACATTTGGATGGTGCAAAGTCAATCAAGGGCCTTCCTGCCTCCCTCAGGTTCTCCAGGGAAGTTGGAAAAAATAACATTTCAGATCTTGGAGAAAAAAAAACTGACAGAAATAGTTTGTAAAAGAAAAGAAAAATGTGAATCCATCTTTAATAACACAACTTGTTCCTACCTTCCAAGGTATCAATATGACCAGAGATGGAATTTCAGTATTTTAATTTAAAAAAGAAATACTAAAAGAGGTAAAGTATTGTTCGAAAAAAAGATATCCATCCATCCATCCGTCCATTAAGTAGAAACTTAAAATCATCCAGAATAATAAAAATGCTATAAAAACTCTGTTGCCCCATCAATTCTAAAGAAAACCAGTTTAGTTGTTTTGATTGAAGAATTATTTATAAATGCCTGAATTGAATGGCAACAGAAATTGGAGTTATAAGAAAATGCCGGTCCAACCAGCACTGGCTCAACGTGACCTCAACACTGACCTACATTTTGCATGTTGACATGCTTCTGATAAACACAAGCAGTTTATTTTGAGCGATTCTTCATTTTCCGCCCGACGACAGAGTGAAATTTCACTGGGAAACTGACATGTTGACCCAATAAGCTATCACTTTAAATACCCATCTGGAGAAGTTGCTCTTATTTCCGGTTCCCAAATATTTTATGAATACTGAAATTAAAAAGAAGAAGCACTTAACTGTGTATTACAAACAACTGAGATGTCGAGCGATACAGAGACTCCCATTCAATCCCATTACACCTCATTGTTCCTGTGGTTGTAGCATTAATGATGAACCATTAGCGGATGCATCACATCATCAGTTCACTGCAGGATGGAAAAAAGAGAATGATATAATGACTCATCTGCTAAATATGTACCACTCAGAACAGTTTGTCCTGCCCCATGCTAGGCCCCAGCTGCTAATGCATTAAATATTATGCACAGAAAAAAAATTGTTAAAGATGGGATGTAAAATGAGGAACTAATGATGACAAAGATTCAGATGATGTAAGTTAAGGACAATTGCTTCTGGTAATAAGGACAAGATGAAGCGATTTTCCAGCTGGTAATGATTGGATGTTGATGAAAACTATTTGACAAAACATAAGAATACATAAATAAAAATATTTTACATATACTGGTAAGTAGACAAAACTGTAACAGAGCATTTAAGAAAGTTTTTTCTGTTGTCTTAAGTGTAACAGGGAAACTTGTGACCACCAGGCTGTAGTGTTGCTCTTCATTTTTGTAGAAGAGCAACAACCTTATGAGGGGAGAAGAGAGGAAGACTAGTGAAGGCAGTGATTTCCTGAGATCTGAATGGTGAATAAGCCGAAAGATACATGTTAGCGGCGAGGCTTCAGGACATGTTTGCCTTTGAAAACAGACAGCACACAACAGAGGACAATAACAAAGCCAAATCAACAGTACATGGATATATTACATCAGCATGGTGACTGCTGACAGAGCAAAGAACGTATGTAGAAAAATCATTCATCCATGATCATAGTATCTGAGGATAAGCTGGAAGCATGCTGGTTTTGATACAATTACAGAGATTAGACCATAGAAATTTCTAAAAAAACAGCAATGAAAAATGTCAACACTTAAACAGTAAAGCTCTGTTTTACAAATAGTCTGCATCTCTGTGTAACTTGAGATCATGACTTATTCGTGGCTTCATCCCCAGTGCATCATGGGATTGATTTGATCCCCATCTGACCATGAAAATGACAAATAACTGCACATTAACAAAGTCTATTAAAACATTTATATCAACTACAACTGTTTCCCTTTCTGTCTGCAGTGACAAAAATAATATTTTCTAAATAAAATTATCATAAGACATTCCTCTTTCCAAATGTAAGTAGTTTGCACTATAACAGCACTTCATGAAGTCAGTGGTCTCCAAAGCACTTTGCACTACATTCAGTCAATCACACGTTGATGGTGGTGAGCTACATTGTATACTAACAAAAGCGAGGCTGTCATGAAGTTGGGTGAAGTGTCTTACCCAAAGATACAATGACTGAGACAAACAGCACAGTTTCAAGCTGGCAACCCACAAGACAAATCCTATGTCTGGGCCAAATGCAACTCTCAAAGAAAAAGAAAATATGTTTTTATCTTCCACAAGCTCTGGAGTTCAACTTCCAGTGTTTGGGGTCAGGAGGGAGGGAGCTCCTGCTTGTAAATGCTGCAAGTCTGGTGTGGATCTTAGCCAAGGCAATGCTATCATTAACCACTGTGAGCTGGGTGACAATGCAACCTTTTGTATAAATTGCGTTTTTTTCTGGTTGAGCTTGTAGATAATATACAGTAGCAGTATAGAACATATAGTGCTTTGCATACTTTCCACAGCCCTTTAACTTTTCCACATCTTGTGATATTACAGTCACAGACTTTATTGTATTTTCATATAATTTTTTTTGTAATAAACCAACACAGAATAATATAGAGTAGTGAAGTGGGAAGAGCATAATGTTGATTTGTTTACTTAAAAATCTGAAAAGTGTTGTGTGTATTTGTGATGTTTTTTTGCTAAGTATTTTTTCGAAAGCACTTTCAGTGCAGTGACGACTGAAGGTCTTTTGGGGTGTGTTTCTACCAACTTTGTACATCTGCAGATTTTATTGATTAAAAATTAGAAAACCATGGATAATTTTTGTGCATAACTTTATGCACAATAGGTGGTCTATCACAAAAGGTGGATTTTAGGTGGGATATCACCTAAAATCTTGAGAGAATAATATTTGGTTTGTGGCTATAACTTTACAAAATGTGGAAAATGTCAAGGAGGACGAACAAGTATTTATGTGGCTGCAGATCTGGCTTTTATATCAGGTTTTATAGACAGAAAAGTTAGGCAAACTAAACCAATATACACTTGAGTGAGATTTATATTTCCAGTTTTAAATGAAATTTTAAAGACTTTAAGAGTAGGCACATTCATCCTGACTGAGAAGCCATGGTAAGACTGGCCTCTTAACAAGAAAATAGGCAAGCAGAGAATTATCAGTGGCCTTGCTCACTTTGCTGTCCTCTCAAGCTGAAACTCTGGCTCTTATCCCTGCTCTCTCTCCACCTACACATGAATTTAAGAGGAGCTGCATACAAGCCTTGCTCTTTCTCTGGGGGTGGTTGATAAGCTCTGTGGGAGATTGGAAATGGCTAAAGGAGACATGTTTATAGAGTGTTACTATTGATGTATTTTCTTGGAAGTAGGCATTCCTTAATCACTGAACGAGCACCGGACTCACCAACATAGATGGAAACCAACGCATTAATATGATGATATTATATACAATATTAAAATTATGCAAATAAATAAAATCATTTTTAAAATAACAAAATAAACATTGTGTAACTTAAATTATGACAACACAGCAATCCTTAATGTACACCTGATCCTTTGTTGAAAAGGACAAATCAGCAACTAAAAATCATATTTCTAACTTTGACATGTGGAAAGCTAACGCCTTTCTACTTGATTTAACATCAGTACAGTTTAGGGCTGATCTATCAATTGTTTTATTTCTTCATTAATAATTAGATTGAAAAAGGAGCTTGATAAGATATTTTTTTAAAGAATTCAAACCGGATGAAGCTAAAATTGCAACTGGAGGAGTCCTGGGTCAGGTACGATTAACAGACAAAAAATATTTTTCTCATGTATTTATATTGTTTTTTTTCCTCCATGCTGGTCCACCGAGTCCAACCTCATGTTTTAGATTTCTCATCTCCACCAACACGCCTGATTGAATGTTTAAATTACTTCCTTAGCACATAATCAAGTACTGGAGACACCTGCTAATTACTCCTCAATTTAAATCAAGTGTGCCGAAGCCACTCTTACATTTTAAATCCAAAATAGAGGACAATAAGTCCCAAAGACTATTATCCATATAATCCATACAGAATCAATTCTTGAGTGCATATTATCCCAAAATTTGGTTCATTTAGGCTGTGCTATGTAGAATGCTGTTTTTTTATAGCTAATTCTTTTTTTCACCTGAGTTAAACCAGAGTATCTTAAGCTTAAGCTTAAACACTGTAGACGTGTCCCTTCTCATCCAAACAAATTTATTTTAAATTAAATGTACCTTGTTTACGACAGGGTTCTGAGGATCAAGAAAACAAAATGCTTGACAGAGATATTTATACTGATGTGAATAGCTTGACATTTTTTAAATTTCACTCATGGCTGCAGGTGTCACAACGGCAGGAATCTGAAGGATCAGCCTGGAGAAAAAGCAGTAAGAGAGCGTGGCTTGGCCCACAGAGACTCTGCCCACCGGCATCCATAAAGTTCACCAAGTAACACATTGGACCAGTTTCAGAAATGCACCATTGGAAACGTATAATATTTAATTCATTTTTGCATGCTAAGGTGTGTTTTCTAATTGCCTCCTGACATTAAATCTACTTCCAGGTTTGTATATTTCACAGATACAGAAGGTAGTATGTTGTAACTGAATGATGAATAAAGAAATAATTGAGAAGTGGGAAAAAGATTACATAGTTTTCAATTTCTATTACTGCATGATGTGCAGTGTTCTTTACTTTGATACCCCTAAATAAAACATACAACATACCTTTCTGATTTTGTTTGTAAATCCTTTAAGACTGAGCAGTTATGCATATTTTTTGTGTTGCTGAACCACATAAAATTCTACTTAAATCAGTTGTGGAGGTAATCATATAAAATGGGAAGTTAAAAGGACTAAAGATAGATTTGCAGAATACTGAATACAGAAGCAAGGTTTAGCAAGAAAACAATTAATGCTTCAGAGTCTCCAGTTTTTATTTGAAAAGAACACTTAGATGTCCAGAGGAGGCGTTATTGGGGTTAATGATTTCTAAATAATTACTGAGTTGCGTTTCCAGTGGTCTGCTTCAGAGACCACATTATGCTGTAAAACAGTAATTATGTGGTTCACGTTTCAATAAAATGTTATTACAAGAACTTCTCCATATCAGTTAAAATGTCCAGAGGAATTATTGGCAGCCACTTCCATGCTGTGCACATCTAATTCATGAAATTTCCTGTTGAGCAAATATTTAAGGCTGATTATGATTCTTCATGCTGAGCCAACAGCTAATTTTCTCATTTGTAACTTTCTGTATTTTTTAATTTAGTGTGCAGCTTTTTAATTCAGCCTTATAAAGACTATTTTAAGGGTGTTAGAAAGAAGCTAGAACATCTGCAGCTTATTGGCCAAGTTCTCAGAAAGGTTACAAAAACAAAAATGATGTTTTTGACATGCACAGTCATGTTTGCATGCTATTAAGTCCTTCTCCTCTTAGTGTCCTGGATATGAGAGCTGCACAAAGGGAGAAACAATGATAGATTTATACAAAGAAGCACTCACACAAAATAGTACCAGAAATTTACTTCAAACAGGTGGAAAATCAAATTAACCAACCATCCAACAGTGATTACTCTATAATCCTACGTAGGTACAAACTGTAACTTAATGCCACCACAAATAAACTCAAGATATTATGTAATGTAAAGTTATTACAACAGTGGTAATGGAATGCATTATGAATAACTATAAAAAAAGATGCAATACATTTAGAATATTTTGAAGGATAAGTGAAGAATAAATACATTTCTAGCCACTTTGTCACAGACATAAAATACACAATAAGTATTTTATTGTGTATACAGAGATCCAGTAGAATAGACACCAAAAGGTTTTACCCACCAGTACAGTTCATCACATCTTAGATCGAATCTGTCCTGGGTAGCATTTAACTTTAAAAAGGGCTGAATTCATGATTCATTTTCCACTGAGAATATTATTCAAATTCAATGGAGTGGGTGCCAGCAAGTCCTAATTATATACTGAAATTTCTGTCTTCCAGCCCACTCCTGTTCTTTCAGCTCCAGCAGTAAAAAAAAAATCTGTCACTGAGAAATCAGACAAAAAATGGTGAGAAGCACATTCATCAGCTTTTTATACAGGGACACATTAGACAAATTCTGTCAGACAATAATCTGTTCCTTCTTTTTTCTGTGTGTTTATGTCTTTGAATGGCCTGACAAGAAGCAGTGAAAATCCGTTTCTCTTGCACCATTTTACACTGAAATGACAACAATAAGTTTTTATTTTGCAATTCAGTCAAAAAGTATGCCAATTAATTTCTCTTTTTTGCTTCAATGTCTGTCTTTGAGTGGGTAGAGTGTACTGCTATAAGTTTGGTGAGTTTTTTGGATATCCATCCATCCATTTTTTTTACACCCTTGTCTCTTGTGGTGCCTATTTCTGGTGAAACATTCCTGTCGAGAGGCAGAGTCACACTGGACAGGTTGCCAATCTGTCGCAGGGCAACACACAGACAGACAGGACAAACAACCAAGCACTCACACACAAGGAGAATTTCGAGATACCAGTTAAACCAAGAGTCATGCTTTTGGACTGTGGGATGAAGCCGGAGTACCCAGAGAGAACCCACGCATGCACAGGGAGAACATGCAAACTCCCTGCTGAATGACCCTGGACCGGGAATCGAACCCAGGACCTTCTTATTGCAAGGCAACAGAGCTACCAACTGCGCCCCTGTGCAACCCTTATTTGTTTTTTGTATGTGTATTAGTAAATTAACAAAGTCCCATTTTCTTTGTCTGAGATGAACCTTGATTTATTTCAATTATCCAATATGTCCAGAATGAAGAGTTTATTATGTTTACATGGTCTACATTTAAAGCGTTTTTTAAGCATTAGCAGACTCACACACATGTGAGTCTGCTAATGCTTTTTCCATAATCCTGGAAAAAGAAAGAAAATGAATATTGATTTTGCCTTTTTCTTTAGTCTGAAAAAAGGAGTTTGAACATTAACCTTTTTATTCCATCTGCAGTGGAATGATGCCATGACAAAAGTCAGATTTCTGAAGTAGCCTTAGACCTTCAAGATGACAATGAGACAAAATTAAATCTTAATTTCAGCCAGAGGATCTGTTCAGTGTTTCAGTTACTTAAAATCACCTTTCACACACACACGTGCACACACACACTTTCAGACAAAGTCACTCCCAGAAGCCTCTTGACATTAAACATCACACATACCAACATCTAACCTTGTGGAGCCTTTGGAAAAGCTGAATTAAAAAGAAAATGTCAAGTATTGTAATATACATACAGAGGCATCTGTTCACTGTGATGTTGCAGCTCCCCCTTGGGTACCACTTGAGCTGAAGCGGACCATCGACAGCGCTGAGCACTCCTGACAGCTAACAGTGTTCCTTACAGCTGCTCAGTGTCACAGGAGTCCCATCCTATTCTCATGTTTGAACTAGGTAAGAGTCTACCAGGAGATATTTTATTCTACTTAGATAAAACAGGTTTAATAATGTCAGTACACTAATTCAGGGCACATATCAGCAGCTTTGAGCCATCAGATAATTTTCTACTCGCTCTAACTGGGCAATATCGGAACCACTAACCCCCACATAAAATAGAGGCTAATGGTCCTAGCTTCCATAAATAACCTCTCATTTTTAGAAGCAGGCTGTGTTCATGTTAATACACTTGTGGTCACAGAATATCATTGAACAATGTGTGTGCGTATGTGTGTGTAAATATAAAAATACAAAGAGGCTTTCATTCACCTACAAACTTAGTAAAATCTTTGTACTTTTAAAATCTCACCTCACTCAATCTCCCTTGTGCCAGAAAAGAAGATTAGCAGAGACCAAGTTTCTAGCATCTCCTTTAACCACAATGCTAAGCTACATGTGACTGAAGCACAAAACTGCTTCAGTGAAAAATTAGTTTCATAAGAATAATCTCAAACTTTACAGCCCGATGTCAAGAGACAGTACATTAAATTTATTAGTGCCAAGGAAGGTCGAGTATATGAAGATGGATGTTGAAATGACTCAAATTAAATGCTATTACTTGGCACCTCTGTGGAATCAGTTTACACTGTCTTCTTAATCTTAACTCTTTTAACTGTGTCTTAATAAGTGGAAGATGAAATGAAAAAAATATGCATGAGTGAACAATGGGATCCGTTTACTTCAGAAGCCACTTTGAAGAAAAGAGAGAGATAGACATCTTTGTTTGCTTAACTTCAAACTATGCTGTCCTCAAAGGTTCACTCAGATTGACCTGGAAGCATTATTTCTTTGCAATAAGCATAAGGGGTCATTTTTCATTTTCTTCAGAATTTCTGACAGAATACACATCAGCATTTTGATTATACATTTCATCTGACATTTCTGAAGATTCTTGCATCATCTTTATAACACAGAAAATGAGAAGCTTAGACACACAAATATGGTATTGAGATATTATATTTGTTTTCTGGACTGATAAAAAAAAGACTGACCACCTCAGCCAGATTTTGACATATTACAATCATAAAAACACATTTTTCTTACTTTTCTGTTTCATTTCTTATCATGAAGCCTTTTGCACATTTTCTGATCTTTTGATCATCTTATTTCCCCACATTTTCCAATTTTCCTCCTATGTTTCCTTTTCTTTCTTCATTCTACTCAGAGTCAGGTGTTAAAGTCTACCAGAGTGAGACTTTAACACTGTGGCCTCAATATTACATTGGCATGCAAAGTGAAAACTCATGAGTCTTTGAATATGTTATCAAAAAATTACAGCCTTCAAAACAGTCTGTTGTGACGCACTGATAGAGCAGTGATGATGAAATAACAATATATTGCACAGACATAGTAATTTGTTTGCTCAAATTCACTATTTCACAAAATTTCTGGATGTTTCATATTTTATTTAAATACAGCTGGGAAATTGTTTTAGCTATTAATGGGAAACTGACTACAAAATGTGCTGTAATGAGGCACTGTACATGTGTCATCTACTTATTGTTGAAAATGACTTTACATTTATGCATGTAAAAATGGGAATGTTGACTTATGAGTAGATACAAATGCATGTCACTATTTAAAGCCATTTGACAAGTTAATTTTTTGTCTCAGTTTTGTCAACAAAACTGAGATCAGCTAACTTCTGTAGGAAAGTATGTTCTAGTTTGTTCTGGTTGTCAGCCCAAAATGCTGGATTCATTTGAAGTGGCAACTCCACACAGCACTACTCCTAAATCTGCTGTGCAACTGAATAACCTTATCTGACTGTGAGCATGAAAGCTTATTAAACATTTTCACCTGCGGCTCGACCCTTTTACCTCCAACAAAAATAAAAATCTCTCAGCACAGAAGGACAGTAATTGAAGTTTCATCCCAGTTTCTTACTTTAGGTAGGATGACATTGTTCCTGAAACATTCATTCCAATGTATGCACTTTCTGCGGGAAATTAAAAAAGATGGAATCAGTTCTTCAAACAAACTCTGCCTGGTTAAAATGCAAAAAAAAGAAGGAACAAGTAAAAATCATCTTTCAGTAAATATGTCTGGAGTCTGTTTATCTCAGGAGGCTTACAGAGATGATTGTTACTGGGTGAGTCAAGAGGTTGTAAAATACAACCATGATTTGGCAAAAGCTCCTGGAATACACAAATAGGAGTCTATTAAAATAAGAGTAGCAAATGCTCAAAAGATTAGAAATGAAACAGAGGAGTGAGAAAAGCTGAGCTGGTCATGACAAAAAAAACGAGACATGCTGATTTGTACTTCCTTAATTGGAACAGACTGTTTTCTCTGCCCATCACTGCTTTGATACTATATCACAGCATTTTTCCTAAAAAATTTTAATGTTCATGACATTTTGTATTAATCAAGTCAAATTGTAAGGTACAACAGTCATCAAAAGAAGGTTTTAGGTCAGTGGATTGTCCAGAGAGGGGGTGTCAGTCACTGAGAGCCTTTTTCCCTAATTTCTATGAAATACAGCTAAACTCTGGTCACCGTATCTCTGCTCCCGTTTCAGCCAATGTCACCCTTCTCCTCTGGCACATCTGCTTCAGGACCAATAATGTCATGCTGTAATATTTACAGCTGATGTGCCTACTTAGAGCAGATGGTGTGCACATAAACCAACCCACATACACACACATATGAACATGGAAAAACACTCTTTTCTCATTATGTGCACACTCACATGGGTTACTTTACTGGTTCAGGCCTGAAAATATTGACCTGGACAAACAAGGGTGCACAGTGAGTTTCATTTGTATAAGACATTAGGAGGCAGGTTGCACAGGACTGTCTGCACATTTTGAATGGCTGATTAGTTTTGGTGACTAAAGTGATGCTTTTTGTTGCCATTCCTTCTCCAATACAGAAAGCACAAGAAACACTTTTACACACAGTCATTTAGAAACAGCCCAGAGTAGAAAGTAAGACATTTTTCCTTCATAACTTAAGACACAGTGGTGCATTACGAATATCACATGACGGACCCACACTGAGAGTAGAGAGTAGAAGAGTGTTTAAAATATTAAAGTCAATGAAAAATGAGCTTTGATTGTTTCATTTATGTGATGTTTGTCTTGACATGTTAGCAACTACTGAAACTGACAGAACTGGTTATACTTTCTGAGCAGTTTAATATATTTTTACTTTTTAGTTTTATTTTTAACCTCTGTGTGTTCATAATTGTAGACTGAAAAGGGGTTTAAAAATAGATATGATTTGACTTGATAGAACAATAGAAGGGTGAATTAAATTTTTTATGTTGTTTCTGTTACTTTGATTATGCACAGGGTTTACTTGATAATGCTAAATATTAATATTAACTATGGTTACTTTCTGCTTCCTTAAATGATGCTGAATATATTCATTGTATGTTTTGGTGCCTTTAGGTCCAACCCTTTTTTTAAAAAAGAGATGTGCGAGTGTCATTTGGATCACTGTTAACAACAATACTACAACTACTAATAAAATGATCAAAAATCATCAAGAATATTCATCACAAAATATAAAATATATCAAATATTAATCAGAGACAACTCTAAGCAGCTGGTGTCAACCTTGATTTGAAGGAATTCTGTGTTTTAGCATTTTGTAGTTTTCTGGAAGTTTGGTCCAGATTACTGGAGCGTGAAAGCTGCTTCTGCATGTTTGGTTCTGACTCTGTGGATGCAGACCAAACTGAAACCAGAAGAAGTGAATAATGGTGAAGGTTGATACAACAAGATCATCATCATAATGAACCAGTGCAAAAAAACAACAAACAAATCCCAGACAAGAATAGTTCCAATATGGCAAAAGTAAATTCACCTTTTGTGTTTTATTTAAAATGACAGGATTCCTTAAACATTTAAAAGGCATGAATGATTGTCCAGTGGGAAATTTTCTGGAAATGAAAACAAAACAAAAAGAAAAAGTTTGTTTGAGTAGATTTCTGGTTGTTTTGTTTCTGGTTTTCCACATGTGAAGACACTAAAAACAAAGCCTGCAGAGTGCAGCCAAGGGAGCGACATTAACGGCCATTGAGGAAAGTGACTGAATGGAGCTGCTGGTGGCGGTGCATGCAAATGGAGGGAAGGTGGTGATTTATTGTGACGGGACAGAGTGGGAGAGGAGCTGGCTTTGGAAGAAAGCTCCAGCACACAATTTTTCTGCTGTTGGAGCAGGTGTGCGGTTTTACTAAAGCAATGCATTAATGTTAAATGGAGACGGGTTATAAAATATATATCACAGCGGGATTGCTTTTCATGCACTGTGTGTTTTTTGGGGTTGCTGATGTTTTGAGGACATAAATCTGTTAACAGTTTGTTGGGACATTGCGTCTCCAACAAAGACATTTCAGGGCTGTTGATAATGGACCATAAAATCTGAATTATTGAAAGTTTTAAGTAATTTCAGACAACTAATAGTGTTATGGTGAGTATTCAGAGAGCTGGGGTAAAATTATTTATTGCCTCAAGTGAGAGCAAGGTGCTTTTAATCTGCTTGTATGAGTATATTTATGCTGATTAATCTGTGCATTCCAATTAATGTTGCAACTGCAAAAGAAAAATGATTTCCCAAGGAAACTTTGCACCTGCAACTTCTCATACAGCACATGGCTATTTGTAATTCCAACCAGATAAATGTTTTTCTACTGTGCTATAGAAATGATTTATACACATTCAAATGTGTATCCAATTTTCATAAATATCTTACATGGCCCACATGCAAATTATCAAGTGAAGATTATGTTTGGCATAATTTCAATGCTGATTAATCACAGGATCTGAATAAAAGGTATCATCACTTTCATTCCTAAGGTGTCAGAAGATGGCTGAATCCTTTCAAACACTTGAACATGTTTAGGCAAGTTCAACGTTATAAAAAGTTAACAGTAACTAATGACAGATGCCACTGTATGATTTTCTGTAAAACTTCCAGACACTCCCTTTATTTTTTGTCTTTGGTGATGTGAGCAGTAGATAAGCTGTTGCTGTCTATAATAGCATTCTAAACTTGTCAAAAAAATTTAAATATTACTTTCTGATTTAAGGTTTAATTTTAAACAAGACTTTAATTTTCTTCCAAGAATTTACAGAATGAGTTTCACAACTTAGAAACTCGATGTTATTTGGATCTTAAGCTAATCTTGGATAGTTTCCGGCCACATAGGATGGAAGTTGTTTGTAAAATTCCCAAATATTAACAGAGCACAAATCTTCGAGGACTACACACATTTGCAAATTTATTGTATGATTTACAACAAAAAAAGGAACGAATTGGTTCCTCTGTCACTGTCTCTTTCTCTGACTCGGTTTACCGCTTTTCTGTTCATTCACAGCTTTTATTCTGTCTGCTTGTTACTTTTTCCATCTATTCTTTGCCGTTCTGAAGGACCCTCCTCCCTTTTTACAGGAGTTTAGGTGCCTGAATGAACCCAAAACCCCGGGTGGGTAAAGCAGCTCGATCGTGGAGCTGCTCAGCGGAGGAAAGAAACTACAAAGCTGCACTAATATCATACCCCTGAATATTTTAGACACAATTTATTTTTAATCCTCAGGCTGGAAATCAGAGTGATTCAGTCCCATATTGTAGCCCCTGAGGGTGTTTCGTCCCTCATACTTTTTTAATGGCCACACTTCTTTCCATCCAGAGGGAGGGAGGGAGCTGGGACTCGGTAAACTGGCCTATAACTTGAGATGAGATTGTAGAAGTTGCCAGCTGGGAGTTTCAGTCTTATATCTAATTGCCAAGTTTTACTCTACATGAATATCTAACCTAAATTTAAAGCCTAAGTTAAATTAGCTTCAGAAACATTCAAATTAAGTAACTAAACATCTAAAAGCAGATATGCATAGACATTATGATACATAACAGTATTTATGTATTTATTTATTAAAGAACATCCCTGTTCTAAAATCATATCAGATATACAATTTTACTGTTTTGTCTTCATTATGAATCTCATCAATCCAAAATGAACAGAACATTTTACTGGTGAAACAGCAAGATAAAATGAGGACAATACATTTTGAATTCCAGTATCCATCTATTTGAGTCCAAAAATCAAATCTGTTGCCTGGTGAACAGAAAAGGTGGCCTGATATCATTGGAGTTGTGAGTGAAAATTGTGTTCATATAGCCTCTGCTTCTAGAATAATTTAGTGCAGAGGAAAATTCACTGGATGATTAAAGACAATTCAATTGGTAAAAGCCACTAAATTTGCTTCACAAGTCTTCACGCAACATCTGCTAGCTTCCCAAAGTCCCCCTAGTAAAGCTTTTCTCTTCATGCTTCTGCAACCTACATATTGTTCTCACGGTTGCATGATGAGATCATTCCTGACTGTAAAACGCCTCATGTGTTAGGGTTAACACGGCAGTATGCTGGAAATGTTAGCTTGGGGGGAAAATGGAATAACCCTACCTCATAAATACATCTCCAAGCAAAAATAAGTTTTTATTATCTGTCCATTGTTACAGCTGAGCTGACGGTTCTGTTGCTGGGAGCTCGTTTCATGTCAATCAGCAAGGCATCGCAGCTTGATCAGACCTGTAACCGTTCTCTGCTAAGTGCAAACCCTGCAAAATTAGACTTTTAGATACCTGGGATAAAAGTTAAAATTATGGGGAATTTGTTTTGTTATAATTTCCTATTTATTGTAACAATGTCATATGCTTTGTTAATGGGTGTTATAAAAAGCTAGTTAGCTGTTAAACAATATGGGGTTGTTTCATCTCTGAGAAACTAAAGAGTTGTGCCTTTATTTCACAGCAGAGAGCAAACAGACACTGTTTGTTTTAAATCCTAACTTTGAAAGTGGGTCAGTGGGAAGAGTAGTCATTTTGCAATCGGGTTCGATTCCAGCTTCCTCCCTCCACATGTTGATGTGGCCTGAACACACATTCACAGGCATGTGGACCATGTGCCTCACCTCTGAATGTGTTTGTGAGAGTGGAGCATTTCCTCTTAGGAAAAAAACAGCATACAGAGATCATACATGCTATAATCACGTTAAGCAGAACACATTGAACATGAACACAAAATAAAGATATAAAGGAAAATACTTTTTGACAAGGAATGTATTTAGCTACATTTTCAAAGAGTCAAGAGAAAATAGAAACAACAGCAGCTCCCTTCACAGTCCAGGTGAAAACATCTGGATTTCAAACGGGACTTTTGGTTTGACAATCTGAGGCTTAAAGTTAAGTTAGTCAATGAGCCTGAATATTCAGGTCACTAAAAATAAAAGTCAGGACTTTACAATGATAACCCAAAGCAAAGACTCTAAAGCAGAAATGATGTGAGTTTTTTAAAGTTTTGCAGAGGGTCGTCTGAAAGCAGTTTCACACTTTTCTGTTAAAAACTGTGGAAAAACGTCAAGAGAGGAAATAAAAACCATGTAGAGTTGCTGTTTTGATACCAATCTTATTCATTTGAAAAGTTTGTCAAATGATAAAAAACAGTTGTGACAAAAGTATTTTTAAATTAATTTAAAGAGAGTTTGGTCTCCAAATGTTTTAAATTTAAGTCTTTTTTTTTGTTTGTTTTAAGCAGATTTTTTCCTTTGACATGCAGCAGATTTTCACAAATACATCTGATGAATGATCAATGATCAACGAAATGACTCAGATTCACATGGGAACGTCTAGATACAACATTAATTTGTTAATGCAGAGGTTTGTAAGGGAGCTCAAAATAATAGAAGTCTTATTGTAATATAACTCTTTCATATCAGTCAAAATACATTCATTTAGAAGTACAGAAAAAGAAACATTGAAGCTGTTAGAGTAGTTGCCCCTCAGGTATACATTACATGAGATTCACTTTGAATGCAATTATTTAGATCAACCCAGTGGAAATAAAGAGACCTCATTGAAGCCATTAATGTCATCTCAAGTCAGTAAACAAAAAAGTACATATGCTACAAGAAAATATCTGTTATTGAGGGAGAGATGTGCAAATGCAAATAATATTGCTTAAGTATTTCCTTTTCAGTTTCAGAATGGGATGACTCAATGGAGGAACATCTTCACAAACCTTGAGGTGCATCACATATTTACCACATCATTGGTGGTTTAAAACAATCAATATAGTTTAGAGTCAGAAGTACTCTAATTTATATAATGATTATTTAATGAATATGTTTTTCAATTGAGCAAAGTTATTGTGAGTTTTGATCATGCTGCATTGACTGTTATAAAATCAGGGTTTCGTCTCTGTCAGGAGAAATCACAGACCCTGTACACTGTTGACCTTAAATGTGAAATCCAGATTTCAGCCTGAATTAAAGTACTTCCATTGTTTGGTGATTATTGCAGTTGTTTGCAGAAGATTGTTTTGGCGACAATTGTAATCAGTTTAATTGCTCCAGTGCAAATGATAATAAAAGAACAAGGTTAAACTAAAACAATCACTTCTCAGCATCGTGAGGAGTGAACATCAACAAGCAATCAAAAAATTAAAGAATCTTTTCCCCATCATTATTTAAAACAGAATATAAAATACATCTTAGCTCTTGATTGTCTGACTGTTCTGAAGACTTATTTTGCTTTTCATGATTGCCTGCATTTTATATTTGTTTATTTCCAGCGCTGTTGAGAGAAGGAGCTGATATGTTTCTTTATATTAAATAGTGTGTTTTCCCTTTATATTTACATAATTTACGTACTAAGTAGACACTGACAGAGTTCTGACAGTAACCCTGGAAGTGGCTGTATGAAAAATGATTTCTCTTTTGATTTAATCCAAAATTCTGTCGCTCTGCTTTACTTGACCTTTCAGTTGATGTTTGTACTTTGATGCAGTTCAGTGACCTTTTCAAGGCTTATGCAGAACAGCATGCTTTTCACAAAAAAAAAAAAATCAATAACTTTTTTAAAAAGCGTCTTTAAAAGTCAGGTTTTGATGTATTTATGAGTTCTGTGACAAACACACAGCGAGAACCTGATGATTAAATGACCACAAAAATCTTAGGTTTTTGTTCAGATTTATGCAATTTCATTTGACAACAGTTCCATCAACTGGATGCATACAATATAAATTTATATTGCTAATGAGGAAATACATTTTCAATGACTGTGAAGCAAAAATTCGTATTATTAGTGTTAAGTTCACAATATTACAGCTAATAGTTCTTTTAATGCCAAGAAATACCGGATCCAATTCAACAAAATTCTGGTCAGATAGGCAGCAATTAGAAAACATTAACGTTAATGGAGTCACACACATTGCTGGTAATTTCCAAAATGCATTCATTTCAACAAGTAAGCAAATCACTTTGTTCACTGATATGTTCATTTTTCAGTTCAAATGAAGTCAGTATGTCTTCCATGTTCTGACTCGATGATAAAGTGAATCTTTATCGATTTGCAGTTCTGTAGCTGTACTGCAAATCAGGACATGATCTGGTCTTGTTGTGACACACAACTTCATTTCACAGCAACCGACTCATAACCACAGTAATGAGTCAAAACTGTCTAATCCCCTGGACAATTATGTAGGCCTAAATATAATGCTTCATTTTCCATTTCCTTTCTACTCAAACTCATTAATTTTTGTACCTAAGTCTGTTAAAATAATGAGGGTGGGTGTGTGTGCAGTTGTTTTTATGTGGCATCACACATCGTTAGTTTGCTAGTGGGAAACAATTAATTGGACTCCTCTTTTAATTTCATCATACATGATCACAGACGTGTAACCTTGTTTCTGATTGTAGCTGTGAGCACTCTGGAGTGACGCTGTGTCGTCACATGACCACATCCTGAGTGGTCCATGTGAGGATTGTACTGGAAGAACCACAGTTTCACCTGTTGTTCCCATCACTCGTCTACCAAGATGGTCGGAACTTCACAGCAATTTTATCATGATAGGGAAGTAAAACCAACCTGCTTTGGGGGGAAAGACTAACTAAAATCTTTCATTTGCAAATATAAATAAAGGTGTGTAATGGTAATAGCACAAAAGCACAGAAAAAAAATAAAAAAGCAAAACAGCCATATTTTTCAAGCAGCCATTAAGTCTTCAGGTTTACTTCTTCTTTTATGGTTTTGTTGATGTCATAAAATGTGTATATATTAGGTGTATTAGATGTGCATTACTATCAACAATTGGAAAGTAGTGGAACTGAAATGGAGTGTGGACTGAAATTACGCTCAATCAACATCAACACAACAAAAACTCATATTGCTTCAAACAAAAAAAAAAGTCCAAAATAATTTATAAAAGCTTGAGCTTCATCAGATATTGAACTTCTTTGTAATTTTTTACTGGGGTTTAATCTTATTTTCATTTTAGAAAGACTATGCACTCTTTCACTTCCATATTTCTGACAGTGTAAAACTTTGAGCGAGACTCCCTTGTGTTTATGTTGTCAGGATTTCCGGTGCATCCTTTCATATTAATACTCTAGTGGATCATATAGACAGACCCTCAAGTCGGAGCCTGTATGTCAGAAAAAATTGGATCAGAATGTAAAGAGTCAGACATAAGCAGTGTGGGTTGACCTTTAACTTGCGCAGCATGTGTAAATCAAGGGGCAGTGAAGGAATTACGGGGCATGTCGTATCCTATAACAAAAGGTTTTACTCACTGTGAAATGATCCAATGCCAGTCAATGGTATTTTTCTCTCACTTTTCTTAATTTAGTACTTATGGAGAACAACAATTATTCTTATTCTGGACTTGGTCATTGACAGTGTTACAAAAGTATTGATTGGTGGAAAGTAAGAATATTTGTTAGATGTTTTGCATAAAATTTTCTTGTAATTTTTGATTCCATATTGAAAAATGCTTGTGGGAAATTCCTGCTTGAGATTTGTCCCATAAACCAGAGCTATAAATGTATAGTCTTGTGTCTGCACTAATGAATTTAGCTGTGATTTTGTGTAGGCGCCTTGCTGCTCAGTCTGCTGGAGGCCATATTTGTTCATTGAGCTGCTTTTTTTATGGAGGTAATGTTAGATCACACAAGAGCTAAAGCAGTCACACACACAAACTGAATATGGCTGAAGAAAATTACTGTTGTTATGTGTCCTTGTTTGAAAAAGTGAACTTTGTTCTGGTGATGAGATCTTGCTAAATATTAGTTGGATAACAGACACAATAAGTCCAAATAGTTTAGGTTATTTACCCTTCAAATTCCCACAGGAATGTTTTACTGACTGGTTTAGTAAAATGCAATACATTTGAGTATCTTTGAATCTTATTCTTTTTGTATTTGCTGCTCATGTTTTCTTGCTCCAGACTTTCGTGCACAAATAGTGCTTGAGTCAGAGAAAGGAGATCACAGCAGGAGTTCTGTGATATTGCATTAAAATAACAGACACTCTTTAGCATACCAAGGATCAGTTGGAACAGCAGGTAATGGGTAATCAAGTGGGTCTAAACTGAGGATGTTTGGGTTCAATTAATGAAGAGATTTTGAAGACAGAATGATCTGTTTGAATGCCTGGCTCTGTTTCATTATGCAGCGCTGCACTGAATATTCAAAAAGTCACATGGCAGAGAGAAAACTGTGCTACCAGGGCAAAGAACTGATCTAATTGGATCAGTAGGTCAAACTGCAATGGTTGTGATGTTGTATCACAAAATAAATATGATTCTTTTGGGTTATAAAACTAAAACTAACAATTTTTGATAATGTCCAGTTTAACTGGTCATATTTAAAACTGATATGTTTTAAATAACTGATATGTAAAAAGCCAGCACCTGCAGGAGGTGATGATATGGAGTTTTATGCATTTATCAGGAATGTGAAGGCTACATCGAACTTGCCTCTGACTGTAAGCAGAGACATTGAGCTTCAGACAGAGGAGCAAGAAAATCTCCCAGAGTAAGAGCCAGCGACTGAAAACGACACCGAGCAGCAGCAACAAGGACAAGAGTGGCTTATTTAATAACATCAGATAAGCATTCAGGGATTTATTTTAATTAGATTTACTTGATTCTGTGTCTTTGTCACAGCAATGTTGACTTCCCATGTAATCATCCAATGCAAAACAATTACTATGCAAGGCTGTATTAATACTTAACAACTATTTGCAATAAGTAAAATATCCTATATTTTTAATATTGTCAGAAAAGTATATAAAAACAAGGACACAGAAAATCCACCTTGTTGTCTTCAGACCATTTCCAATTGATTTATTTCTGTAAATTAAATGTATAAAGTCAATCTTCTCTTCCAGATGGAAATGAATTGTCCTCCAGGATTTTGCTGCATTTTGTTCTATTCACTAACTTTTACATTTACAAACCTCCCAGGGCCTATTGATATAGACATTGAGACACACTCAAGTTTTAACACTGACATTTTTGGTAATTTGGTTCGTCAAAGAAGCTGAATTTTGTTGATCATAACTAATCTGTAAAAGAAAAAAGTAAAAAATCTAAAAAGGAAAAGTTGTGAACGAAAGACAAATTTAATGCTGAGATAATAGAAGGTCTGGGCCATATCAGGAATGAAGCTGCAGGTGGGGGTTGGCGTGAGTTTCCATTTAGAAACAGAAAACTGCTGAGAAGCACCTGTCTGCACAATCTGTCCTCCTCCACAGTGTAGCACTTTAAGGTTGCAAACAAACAGCAGCTGCTTCAGAGCTGGGCTGCGGCATTTCCTCTCACTATTTGATGGCAACTTGAATCCCTTTTTCTTTGTATTGAATAAAACAAAGAAATACTTCTAAAACTTTCTAAAGAGGCTCTGTTTATGTCTCCCACCTTTTAAAGCCATCAGCCAAATAACAATCAAACCACAGTTTTCCAGGAACCGCTCTCCCATGTTTGGATTGGATTTTAGTGGATGAAGTTTTCCTGTGGCATTGATTTTAAACAAATCAATGCTTGGAGTGGCTCTTAAGTCTCTGGGTTAAGTAGGTTCTGACATCTGGCAAGGATCTGATAGAGCAGCGGCCAAACAAAATTAGGCTGCAGGGATAAAAAGTCTTAAAGGAGCCTGATAGAAAAGAATAGCAGCTTAAATCCATCAGTCTGTCAGGAACGTTGAGCATATTTATATGTTTGTGGATTTAGAGAAGGCGTGTGGGAGGAAGGCCAGGTAAAAGCCAAACTTCACACAATGTTTGTTCTTCTGGACTACCTTACAGCATACGGATGCTTGTTTGTCACCCATGATTGAAACTGAACCTGAAGGAGTTCAATTTATAGCATTTATTTGATTTAGACGTGCAAAAACAAGAACATTACTTTTACTACAGCTTGGTTTGGAAAGCTTTTTCCTCTTTTTAAATGAAATATTACCTGTTCAGTTGATCAAACAGACAATTCACAAACTTCAAAAAGAAAATTTCAGGAGTGAAGAATACATTTTATGTTTTTGTTGTAAATGGACTTTCCACAATGATATAGGAAGAATTTGAACTGCAAAAGTTCAAACTTGATTCTGTTGTAGATTTCTTATTAGTCTAATTTTTGATCAAGATAAAATTGAAATGGCTGCTTTCCTCATCTGACCCCAAACGTAGATGTTTTCCGTCACCTGGAAAAAGCTTGTCCTTCGCACGGGGAGCGAGCATGTGAATCCAGCTGAATCACAACCTTTTCTCAAAACTTCATTGTGACAGGTGAGAAGCAATGCTTCCCCGGGGCAACAACAAGAGCTGGCAGCAGGAAACATGATAATGGAGAGAGCTGGATATGATTAAATAGATGGAGACTTAAATGTGTAAAATACAGCATGAGGCAGTGGGGTATGAATTACTCCTCTTCATCTTGGATGTAAATACAAAAACAATACAATAAATATCTTTCTGTAATTGGAATGCTAGCCAAAACCATAAATCTATTTTATTTTGCCTTCATAATTCCTCTTTAAACTACCATCTCCTGTTCGGGAAGCAGTGCTGGCAGATTGTTATTTGGTCAAACAGATCTAATGTTCCAGAAAAAGGTTTCTGCCAAGGCAGTGCTCCAGCAGCAAGTCTGAGTAGATTGCAGGCACTGAGTACAGAAAGCCAAGCAGCTGATGACTGGCAGGACAAATTCCAGGTGCAAGTGGTCAAGGAGAAGAAGTGAGCATGGAGGCAAAAAAGCTCCAATCCACTCTGGCTGAATCCACTAGATATTAAATTAGACCTTCTACAGTAAAACCTGTGCAGAAAGGAGATTCAGAACTGCTGGGTTTGAATCAAATTGAATGAATATGAATGTGTGCGTGTTTTTCAAAACAGAGGAACTCAAGCCAAACTGTTTACTAAATACTTCATTCTCATATTACTTCCATTGTCAGGTTTTCTATACAGAAACCTGACAAAAAAAAAAAAAATCAATCACCCATTTAAATAATTGAAATAAATCACTTCCATGGTCACAGGTTGATGAAACCAGCACACAGGCATGCACACTGTTATTATAATCATTTGTGAACCAATGGAGCACTCTAGGAGTTTAATGAATTGGAGTCTTGTACTTTGATAGAATGTTACCTGTGAAACTATTATTATCAACTACTATTAATATTATGAAAGGGGAAGTATTTGAGAAATATTTGGTTGTAAAGTGCTGCATTGCCTGAAATGACACCGCAGGGTCAGGAGATGCTGAACTCCTGTAGCTGCAGAAACAGTCGTGGAATAGAAAACCATCATGTGCAGTAGTTTATAGCAAGTCACCACTGAACTGCAGAGCAGTGGAGGGTTTAGGAATGACAACTTGTGATGCTCTGTCATGTGGAATAGTCTAAGTTGAGGTTTAAGTTGAGTGCGGACAGGTTGAACTTTGAGGGATCAGCTCTGCCGAGTCAATTTTAACTGAACTCTAGTTAATTGAACTGAAGTTCATTCATTTGTGAATGTGTAACTAAACTTTGATACAGACCAAAAAAAGTGAACTCTGCTTCGCTTAAATATCTAGATCTCGGTTAGGTAGAAGTGAAATGCGTTGCGGTTTCAATGCAAATGTAAATGCTGGTGGATTGGAGGTCCCCTCAAAAACAGCAAGTGAAACTACAGTGCAGGGCATTCTGGGTAAATACAAGGACAACAAATGTATGCTCAAAGTCTTTTACCAAGGACAAAAGAGAAATCCGAGAACCACTCATCTGACGCCTTTCCATTGTATTTAAATTTCATAAAGAAGGAAGTTGCGCTCAGTGTCTCCCTCAGAGGTTTTATAGTTGTTTTCTTCAGTGGTTCTTGGTGTAGCACCCCCACAGGCGAGAGCAGGAACACGTTTTTCAAAGAGTTTGCCACACCTCTTGAAAATGTAACAAATGTTGCACTTTTGGTCTCCAGTCGAATTAAATCTACCAAATTATCAGGTGGGAAAACACCTTGAGCTTGTTTTTCAATGTTTAGGCTCAGACTCTGGGGTCTAGTGAACAGAACATTTAATGAGAGATTTAACAAGACATTCTAGAGTATTTCATCTTTGCAACCTAGCAGAAAGGTGACATGACTGAGCATCAGAGCACAAAGAAGAAAAATCCATAAAGGCATAGATAAGTGGTTGTGGTGTAGAAAAACTTGATTAGTCTGCACAAACTCCTAACATTAATTCAAATAATGAGAAAACCATCCGATAAATGGATTAAGTACGGCACCAGTGGTGGACTGGTAATCAAATATCCAGAGGGGTGGGGATTGCTGGCCTGCCTGGCTCTTTGAACGAGAAGAACAATGTCTATGACCAAGCAGCAGCATCCAGCTTAGAAAACGTCTTTAATCCATAAAGTCATAGATAAGTGGTTGCCAGATGTATATTTTCTTGTGTTTTTAGATGAGTTCTGTAAGAAATCAACCGTTGGAGCGATTGTTGTATCTGGATGTTTGTGTCAAGTTACAAATATGAAGAAATATGTCCAGCGCTGTCCCCTGTCCACTCCCCCAGGAAAGTAGGAATGAGATTGCTCACTCTCCCTCATTATGAAGGCTCTCAATAGTTCCTGAATACTCCTCTAGCTCTGTAAAACCAATATCTGTTCTCACAGAGTGACAAACAAGACACTGGAATAACAAGCAGGGCAGAAATTTCCCTCAGTGGGAATGAGAATCATAGTCTCTTCTTACAAGAGACAGCGTCTGCTTCTACATAGATAATTTTCAAAGACGCTGGCAGGACTAGCCCTTTCTGGCTGACTGTGTTCACGCCAGAAACACTTCCTGGCTGCGTTTATGTGCTGTCAGCTTTGTAAATCACTGGAAGCAACCTGGCTTTTCCCAGACATTGTGGAACTGATTTCACCATGACTGTGTGAGCTGCTCATGACATTCCTTCCAATTAAATCTGGAATTAAAAGTCAACTAAATTGTAACCTTTCAGATGTAGCTTTTAATTGGAGTGTTAAATGCATTTTTTTATTATTATTATTATTTTACTGTTTATTTTGATTGATTTCTCAAAAGCTCTCCTGCTAAGGCCTGATCACATTTTAAAAATATATTTTTCTCATTTAGACTTTCAGGTAGCAAATTTGATAGAAGGTAGTTAATCTGAACTGAATCAAGCTACTTCATTTATGTGCTCTGAAACTCCACTGAGAATGTCTCAGGGCTGAATGAATCTGATTGTCCTGAGGGAAAATCAATGGCTGTCCCACTGAGGAGGTGCTTTGAGGGCAAAAACAAAGTTGGGATCCCACTGAGTTACATTGTAGTTTTCTGTATCTCTGCTGATATTTTTAGGCCCGAGCAGCTAAGCGCTGCGAAGGCCTATTGTTTTCCTACTGTTTCTTATTATTAGGCCCGAGCAGCTAAGCGCTGCGAAGGCCTATTGTTTCTGTACTGTTTCTTATTATTAGGCCCGAGCAGCTAAGCGCTGCGAAGGCCTATTGTTTTCCTACTGTTTCTTATTATTATTCTGCCCCCTAAAGAGGGGCCTTTTTGGGGGCTTTATCATTTTCAAAAACTCACCAAACTTGGCGGACGCGTAAAGGGAGCTTCAAAATTTTGTATTTTAAGGTCATTGCAAAAATCCTATAAAAAATGGCTCAATAGCGCCACCTACAAATTTTCAAAGGACCCTTTGCTATTCACTTACTTTATCCTAGAGACATGAAATTTGGTACACTTGTAGCTCCCCAAGATGCTCAAAATTTACAATTAATGTCATAGTGCAAGTATCACAGGAAGTCAGCCATTTTGAATTGAAGGTCCATTTTTGGGGCCATTTTTGCCGTTTACAGCCTTCGTATTTGATCGAACTCCTCCTAGGGATTTCGATTGATCGGCTTCAAACTCGGTCAGTCTGTTCATAAGGCATGTCCCATCTAAAGTTATCAAAACGGTGAGTTTTTGAGTATGCTGAAGGGGGGTTAGCAGGGGTCAAAGTTCACCTACTCGCCATAAAAAAATAAACTGCTATATTTCCTACACAGAAACTCACAGAGGCACCAAAGTTTCTGTGATTGATCATCATGGTCTCCTACAATACCCTATGGTCGAATGATGACATCACTTAGGCCACGCCCCCTGAGAACAGGAAGTGTCATGTTTTACTGTGGACGGTCGCTATCTGACCCCTTTGACCTCATCAACATGAAACTGTGCCCAGACACAGAAGACATGTTGGTGTTGAGGATTCCAACCACGACCAGATTCGATGGAGCAGGTGGGCGTGGCGGCGTGGCGAAGTGACCTCTAACGCCATCGCCATACATTTGGCTCTCAATTCCACATTTTCGGCACAGCTGCTGCAAACTCACAAGGATGGATCGCCATCAACTCCCCGACAGGAATCCATCACAATATTTGGTGGGCGTGGCCTAATTTCTCTATAGCGCCCCCTACAAAATTTTAAATGATCAGCCCCAAGCCATGCTTTAACCTACAATTACGAAACGTTGTACACATGTGTACCTTGTCAGGACTTACAAAAAAGTCTCTTGGAGCCATGGTCTAAACCCCACAGGAAGTCGGCCATTTTAGATTGAAGTTCAGATTTTGACCCCATTTTTGCCGTTTACAGCCTCCGTATTTGATCGAACTGCTCCTAGGGATTTTGATTGATCGTCTTCAAACTCGGTCAGTCCGTTAATAAGGCATGTCCCATCTGAAGTTATCAAAACGGTGAGTTTTTGAGAATGCTGAAAGGGGGTTAGCAGGGGTCAAAGTTCACCTACACGCCATAAAAACATAAACTGCTATATTTCCTACACAGAAACTCACAGAGGCACCAAAGTTACTGTGATTGATCATCATCGGGTGTCCTACAATACCCTATGGTCGAATGATGACATCACTTAGGCCACGCCCCCTGAGAAAAGGAAGTGTCATGTTTTACTGTGAACTGTCGCTATCTGACCCCTTTGACCTCATCAACATGAAACTGTGCCCAGACACAGAAGACATGTTGGTGTGTTGAGGATTCCAACCCCGACCAGCTTCGATGGAGCAGCTGGGCGTGGCGAAGTGACCTGTAACGCCATCGCCATACGTTTGGCTCTCAATTCCACATTTTTGGGCGCAGCTGCTCCAAACTCACAAGGATGGATCTTCATCCACTCCCCGACAGGAATCCATCACAATATTTGTAGGGTGTGGCCTAATTTCTCTATAGCGCCCCCTAGAACATTTTAAATGATCAGCCCCAAGCCATGCTTTAGCCTACAATTACGAAACTTTGTACACGTGTGTACCATGTCAGGACTTACAAAAAAGTCTCTTGGAGCCATGGTCTAAACCCCAGAGGAAGTCGGCCATTTTAGATTGAAGTTCAGATTTTGATCCTATTTTTGGTGTTTATAAACCATTTCAGTAATTCGCCACTTGGGGTCAGTATTGCTCCACAAATGAAACAGCAGATAAACAGGATGAAGAACAATATCAGTATTTCGCCAGTAGGTGTCAGTGTTCCTCCACTGATGATAAACAGATCCATGGGCGGATGGGCGCGAAAACTTTGTGAGAGCGTTGCCATGAAATTTCTAAAAGGATAGAAATGTCTCAGATAATTTTTGTTGAATTAAATCATGCAGTAAATGTAGCGTTTTCTTACTTCTTACAAACCATTTCAGTAATTCGCCACTCTGAGTAAGAATTACTCCAACAATGAAATAGAGTGCTTTAGAAACACAGCTGAAAATGATGAAAAATGACGAACTGTAGTACTTCGCCATGTGCATATGATCGGCTGTAAATTACACGTGGATCATCCGACTGACGACAAATTGGATACGTATGACCTTTGTTGACCTCTAAAGAGAACAACAGCATTGAAATATATTTTGACTCCACTGCGCGTCCTACATTAATCCGCCAGCTATATTTCCTCGCTAAACCAATGAATCTGCACCACATTTTTTGCATCGTCAAGGAGCGCCTCCGAACGCATCAGTGCGTACCGCCTGGTGGACGGGCGCGGAAACTGCGCAACAACTTCTGTCTTAGCACGTGCGCAGCTTTGATGAAAACTGAGCAACAGCTTCCGCGGTGCGGGCGGAGGAGCTGAAAACTGCGTGAGAGCTTCTGTGGTGGCTGACGTGAGGCGGCGGTTGCTCGTACCCCGCGGTGGCAATAGGCCGGAGCGGCGCTTGGCTGCGAGGGCCGTTCGAGGCTGCTTGCAGCTTTAATTATTATTATTTTTCTTCCCACCTCTTTGGGGGCTTTTTGGGGCCTTATCATATTGGAAAACTCACCAAACTTGGCGGAGGCCTTAAGCCTGTTTAAAAATTTTCATTTTTAAGGTCATCACAAAAATCCCACAAGAAATGGCTCAATAGCGCCACCTACAAATTTTCAAAGGACCCTTTGCTATTCACTTACTTCATCGTAGAGACATGAAATTTGGTACACTTGTAGAGCTCCCCAAGATACTCAAAATTTACAATTAATGTCATAGTGCAAGTATCACAGGAAGTCGGCCATTTTGGATTGAAGGTCCAATTTTGAGCCCATTTTTGCCGTTTACAGCCTCCGTATTTGATCGAACTCCTCCTAGGGATTTCGATTGATCGCCTTCAAACTCGGTCAGTCTGTTCATAAGGCATGTCCCATCTAAAGTTATCAAAACGGTGAGTTTTTGAGTATGCTGAAGGGGGGTTAGCAGGGGTCAAAGTTCACCTACTCGCCGTAAAAAATGAACTGCTATATCTCCTACACAGAAACTCACAGAGGCACCAAAGTTACTGTGATTGATCATCATCGGCTGCCTACAATACCATATGGTCGAATGATGACATCACTTAGGCCACGCCCCCTGAGAACAGGAAGTGTCATGTTTTACTGTGAACTGTCGCTATCTGACCCCTTTGACCTCATCAACATGAAACTGTGCCCAGACACAGAAAACATTTTGGTGTATTGAGGATTCCAACCCCGACCAGCTTCGATGGAGTAGGTGGGCGTGGCGGCGTGGCGAAGTGACCTGTAACGCCATCGCCATACGTTTGGCTCTCAATTCCACATTTTTGGGCCCTGCTGCTCCAATTTCACAAAGATGGATCCTCCTCCACTCCCCGACAGGAATCCATCACAATATTTGGTGGGTGTGGCCTAATTTCTCTATAGCGCCCCCTAGAACACTTTAAATGATCAGCCCCAAGCCATGCTTTAACCTACAATTACGAAACTTTGGACACGTGTGTACCTTGTCAGGACTTACAAAAAAGTCTCTTGGAGCCATTGTCTAAACCCCACAGGAAGTCAGCCATTTTGGATTGAAGTTTGGATTTTGACCCATTTTTTGCCGTTTACAGCCTTCGTATTTGTCCAAACTCCTCCTAGGGATTTCAATTGATCGGCTTCAAACTCCGTCAGTCTGTTCATAAGGCATGTCCCATCTAAAGTTATCAAAACGGTGAGTTTTTGAGTATGCTGAAGGGGGGTTAGCAGGGGTCAAAGTTCACCTACTCCCCATAAAAAATAAACTGCTATATCTCCTACACAGAAACTCACAGAGGCACCAAAGTTTCTGTGATTGATCATCATCGGGTGTCCTACAATACCCTATGGTCGAATGATGACATCACTTAGGCCACGCCCCCTGAGAACAGGAAGTGTAATGTTTTACTGTGAACTGTCGCTATCTGACCCCTTTGACCTCATCTACATGAAACTGTGCCCAGACACAGAAAACATGTTGGTGTGTTGAGGATTCCAACCCCGACCAGCTACGATGGAGGAGGTGGGTGTGGCGGCGTGGCGAAGTGACCTGTAACGCCATCGCCATACGTTTGGCTCTCAATTCCACTGTTTCGGTCCCAGCTGCTCCAAAACTCACAAGGATGGATCTTCTTCTACTCCCCGACAGGAATCCATCACAATATTTGGTGGGCGTGGCCTAATTTCTCTATAGCGCCCCTAGAAAACTTTAAATGATCAGCCCCAAGCCATGCTTTAACCTACAATTACAAAACGTTGTACACATGTGTACCATGTCAGGACTTACAAAAAAGTCTCTTGGAGCCATGGTCTAAACCCCACAGGAAGTCGGCCATTTTAGATTGAAGTTCAGATTTTGACCCCATTTTTGCCATTTACAGCCTCCACATTGATCGAACTCCTCCTAGGGATTTCGATTGATCGGCTTCAAACTCGGTCAGTCTGCTCATAAGACATGTCCCATCTAAAGTTATCAAAACGGTGAGTTTTTGAGTATGCTGAAGGGGGGTTAGCCGGGGTCAAAGTTCACCTACTCGCTGTAAAAAAAGAAACTGTTATATCTCCTACACATAAAAACTCACAGAGGCACCAAAGTTTCTGGGATTGATCATCATCGGGTGTCCTACAATACCCTATGGTGGAATGATGACATCAGTTAGGCCACGCCCTCTGAGAAAAGGAAGTGTCATGTTTTACTCCGAACGGTCGCTATATGTCCCCTTTGACCTTATCAACATGAAACTGTGCCCAGACACAGAAGACATGTTGGTGTGTTGAGGATTCCAACCCGACCAGCTTCGATGGAGCAGCTGGACGTGGCGGCGTGGCGAAGTGACCTGTAACGCCATCGCCATACGTTTGGCTCTCAATTCCACATTTTTGGGCGCAGCTGCTCCAATTTCACAAGGATGGATCTTCATCCACTCCCCGACAGGAATCCATCACAATATTTGTAGGTGTGGCCTAATTTATCTATAGCGCCCCCTAGAAAATTTTAAATGATAAGCCCCAAGCCATGCTTTAACCTACAATTACGAAACTTTGTACACGTGTGTACCATGTCAGGACTTACAAAAAAGTCTCTGGAGCCATGGTCTAAACCCCAGAGGAAGTCGGCCATTTTAGATTGAAGTTCAGATTTTGATCCCATTTTTGGCGTTTATAAACCATTTCAATAATTCGCCACTTGGGGTCAGTATTGCTCCACAAATGAAACAGCAGATAAACAAGATGAAGAACAATATCACTATTTCGCCAGTAGGTGTCAGTGTTCCTCCACCAATGACAAACAGATCCACGGGCAGATGGGCGTGAAAACTTTGTGAGAGCGTTGCCATGACATTTCTAAAAGTATAGAAATGTCTCAGATAATTTTTTGTTGAATTATATCATGCAGTATATGTAGCGTTTTCTTACTTCTTACAAACCATTTCAGTAATTCGCCACTCTGAGTAAGTATTACTCCAACAATGAAATAGAGTGGATCATCCGACTGACGCCAAATTGGATACGTATGACCTTTGTTGACCTCTAAAGAGAAGAACAGCATTGAAATATATTTTGACTCCACTGCGCGTCCTACATTAATCCGCCAGCTATATTTCCTCGCTAAACCAATGAATCTGCACCACATTTTTTGAATCATCAAGGAGCGCCTCCGAACGCATCAGTGCGTACCGCCTGGTGGACGGGCGCGGAAACTGCGCAACAACTTCTGTGTTAGCACGTGGTCAGCGTTGATGGAAACTGAGCAACAGCTTCCGTGGTGCGGGCGGAGGAGCTGAAAACTGCGTGAGAGCTTCTGTGGTGGCTGGCGTGAGGCGGCGGTTGCTCGTAACACGCGGTGGACAATAGGACGGAGCGGCGCTTGGCTGCGAGGGCCGTTCGAGGCTTGCAGCTTTAATTACGATTCTCCCTCCAAATGAATTGGCTTTTTGGGGGCTTTATCATATTCAAAAACTCACCAAACTTGGCGGAGGCCTTAAGCCTGTTTCAAATTTACGTATTTCAAAGTCGTCGCAAAAATTCCACAAGAAATGGCTCAATAGCGCCACCTAGAAATTTTCAAAGGACCCTTTGCTATTCACTTACTTCATCGTAGAGACATGAAATTTGGTACACTTGTAGAGCTCCCCAACATGCTCAAAATTTACAATTAATGTCATAGTGCAAGTATCACAGGAAGTCAGCCATTTTGGATTGAAGGTCAAATTTTCACCCCATTTTTGCCGTTTACAGCCTTCGTATTTGATCGAACTCCTCCTAGGGATTTCGATTGATCGGCTTCAAACTCGGTCAGTCTGTTCATAAGGCATGTCCCATCTAAAGTTATCAAAACGGTGAGTTTTTGAGTATGCTGAAGGGGGGTTAGCAGGGGTCAAAGTTCACCTACTCGCCATAAAAAAATAAACTGCTATATCTCCTACACAGAAACTCACAGAGGCACCAAAGTTACTGTGATTGATCATCATCGGCTGCCCTACAATACCCTATGGTCGAATGATGACATCACTTAGGCCACGCCCCCTGAGAAAAGGAAGTGTCATGTTTTACTCTGAACGGTCGCTATCTGACCCCTTTGACCTCATCAACATGAAACTGTGCCCAGACACAGAAGACATGTTGGTGTATTGAGGATTCCAACCCCGACCAGCTTCGATGGAGGAGGTGGGCGTGGCGGCGTGGCGAAGTGACCTGTAACGCCATCGCCATACGTTTGGCTCTCAATTCCACATTTTTGGGCACAGCTGCTCCAATTTCACAAAGATGGACCCTCATCTACTCCCCGACAGGAATCCATCACAATATTTGGTGGGTGTGGCCTAATTTCTCTATAGCGCCCCTAGAACACTTTAAATGATCAGCCCCAAGCCATGCTTTAACCTAAAATTACGAAACTTTGTACACGTGTGTACCTTGTCAGGACTTACAAAAAAGTCTCTTGGAGCCATTGTCTAAACCCCACAGGAAGTCAGCCATTTTGGATTGAAGTTTGGATTTTGAACCATTTTTGCCGTTTACAGCCTTCATATTTGATCGAACTCCTCCTAGGGATTTTCATTGATCGGCTTCAAACTCCGTCAGTCTGTTCATAAGGCATGTCCATCTAAAGTTATCAAACGGTGAGTTTTTGAGTATGCTGAAGGGAGGTTAGCAGGGGTCAAAGTTCACCTACTCCCCATAAAAAATAAACTGCTATATCTCCTACACAGAAACTCACAGAGGAACCAAAGTTTGAGTGATTGATCGGGTCTCCTAGAATACCCTATGGTCGAATGATGACATCACTTAGGCCACGCCCCCTGAGAACAGGAAGTGTAATGTTTTACTGTGAACGTTCGCTATCTGACCCCTTTGACCTCATCAACATGAAACTGTGCCCAGACACAGAAGACATGTTGGTGTATTGAGGATTCCAACCCCGACCAGCTTCGATGGAGGAGGTGGGTGTGGGCGGCGTGGCGAAGTGACCTGTAACGCCATCGCCATACGTTTGGCTCTCAATACCACATTTTCGGGCTCAGCTGCTGCAAAACTCACAAGGATGAATATTTATCCACTCCCCGACTAGAATCCATCACAATATTTGTAGGGCGTGGCCTAATTTCTCTATAGCGCCCCTAGAAAACAGCAGCCCATAGGTTATGTTGTTATTAATTATTTAAATATACATTATTATAACTTTTTATATATATAAGTTTATTTTGTGGGTTAAAGTACAAACATTCATTCATTTTTGCTAGAAATAATACAAACAAAGTCATTCAGCAAAACTTATGACCAGGCGAAGTAAGAACACACTGGGGTCAGTGTTGATGGAGTACCACTGGCACCTTGTGGCGATATACTGGTACTGCTAGTGCAATACCAGTATTGCCCCAGCAGGAGGCAGTGGTACTCCATCAATGAGAAAACAGATCGACGCTACGTAATAACAGTCAGCCGGCGACAGCTGGAGCTGCGAAGTTTTCCTGAACATTTTGCCTGCTTTTTGGAGCCACAGAACTGGACTACGCTCAACATTTTGCTTTGATTTTGGAGTTGCAAATCCGAACCACGCTTTTGAGCAAGAAGGCTCTGTTGGACCGGAGTTGGAGAAGTTTAAACTGAGCAACAGCTTCCGCGGTGCGGGCGGAGGCGCTGAAAACTGCGTGAGAGGTTCTGTGGTGGCTGGCGTGAGGCGGCGGTTGCTCGTACCCCGCGGTGGCAATAGGCCGGAGCGGCGCTTGGCTGCGAGGGCCGTTCGAGGCTGCTTGCAGCTTTAATTACGATTCTCCCTCCAAATGAATTGGCTTTTTGGGGGCTTTATCATATTCAAAAACTCACCAAACTTGGCGGAGGGCTTAAGCCTGTTTCAAATTTACGTATTTTAAAGTCGTCGCAAAAATCCCACAAGAAATGGCTCAATAGCGCCACCTAGAAATTTTCAAAGGACCCTTTGCTATTCACTACTTTATCCTAGAGACATGAAATTTGGTACACTTGTAGAGCTCCCCAAGATGCTCACAATTTACAATTAATGTCATAGTGCAAGTATCACAGGAAGTCGGCCATTTTGGATTGAATGTCCAATTTTGAGCCCATTTTTGCCGTTTACAGCCTTCATATTTGATCGAACTCCTCCTAGGGATTTCCATTGACCGGCTTCAAACTCGGTCAGTCTGTTCATAAGGCATGTCCCATCTAAAGTTATCAAAACGGTGAGTTTTTGAGTATGCTGAAGGGGGTTAGCAGGGGTCAAAGTTCACCTACTCGCCGTAAAAAAATAAACTGCTATATCTCCTACACAGAAACTCACAGAGGCACCAAAGTTACTGTGATTGATCATCATCGGCTGCCCTACAATACCCTATGGTCGAATGATGACATCACTTCGCCACGCCCCCTGAGAACAGGAAGTGTAATGTTTTACTGTGAAAGGTCGCTATCTGACCCCTTTGACCTCATCAACATGAAACTGTGCCAAGACACAGAAAACATGTTGGTGTATTGAGGATTACAACCCGACCAGCTTCGATGGAGCAGGTGGGCGTGGCGGCGTGGCGAAGTGGCCTGTAACGCCATCGCCATACGTTTGGCTCTCAATTCCACATTTCGGGCGCAGCTGCTCCACATTCACAAGGATGGACAGTCATTTACTCCCGGACAGGAATCCATCACAATATTTGGTGGGCGTGGCCTAATTTCTCTATAGCGCCCCTAGAAACTTTAAATGATCAGCCCCAAGCCATGCTTTAACCTACAATTACGAAACTTTGTACACGTGTGTACCTTGTCAGGACTTACAAAAAAGTCTCTTGGAGCCATGGTCTAAACCCCACAGGAAGTCGGCCATTTTGGATTGAAGTTCGGATTTTGACCCATTTTTGCAGTTTGCAGCCTTCGTATTTGATCGAACTCCTCCTAGGGATTTCGATTGATCGGCTTCAACTCGGTCAGTCTGTTCATAAGGCATGTCTCATCTAAAGTTATCAAAACGGTGAGTTTTTTGAGTATGCTGAAGGGGGGTTGGCAGGGGTCAAAGTTCACCTACTCCCCATAAAAAATAAACTGCTATATCTCCTACACAGAAACTCACAAAGGCACCAAAGTTTCAGTGATTGATCATCATCGGGTGTCCTACAACATCCTATGGTCGAGTGATGACATCACTTAGGCCACGCCCCCTGAGAACAGGAAGTGTCATGTTTTACTGTGAAAGGTCGCTATCTGACCCTTTTGACCTCATCAACATGAAACTGTGACAAGACACCGAAGACATGTTGGTGTATTGAGGATTCAACCCCGTCCAGCTACGATAGAGCAGGTGGGCGTGGCGGCGTGGCGAAGTGACCTGTAACGCCATCGCCATACGTTTGGCTCTCAATTCCACATTTTTGGGCCCAGCTGCTCCAAACTCACAAGGATGGATTCCCATCAACTCCCCGACAGGAATCCATCACAATATTTGGTGGGCGTGGCCTAATTTCTCTATAGCGCCCCCCTAGAAAACAGCAGCCCATAGGTTATGTTGTTATTAATTATTTAAATATACATTATTATAACTTTTTATATATATATAAGTTATTTTGTTGTTAAAGTACAAACATTAATTCATTTTTGCTAGAAATAATACAAACAGTCATTCAGCAAAACTTATGACACAGCGAAGTAAGAACACACTGGGTCAGTGTTGATGGAGTACCACTGGCACCTGGTGGCGATATACTGGTACTGCTAGTGCAATACCACAATTGCCCCTAGGCAGTGGTACTCCATCAATGAGAAAAAGATCGACGCTACGTAATAACAGTCAGCCGGCGACAGCTGGAGCTGCGAAGTTTTCCTGTTTTCCTGAACATTTTTGCCTGCTTTTTGGAGCCACAGAACTGGGACTACGCTCAACATTTTGCTTGGATTTGGAGTTGCAAATCCGAACCACGCTTTTGAGCAAGAAGGCTCTGTTGGACCGGAGTTGGAGAAGTTTAAACTGAGCAACAGCTTCCGCGGTGCGGGCGGAGGCGCTGAAAACTGCGTGAGAGCTTCTGTGGTGGCTGGCGTGAGGCGGCGGTTGCTCGTACCCCGCGGTGGCAATAGGCCGGAGCGGCGCTTGGCTGCGAGGGCCGTTCGAGGCTGCTTGCAGCTTTAATTTTCTTTTATGTTTGTTTCTGTGGCAAAAAAAATCTTACATTTGAAAATTTGTTGAAAAGCAGAAAGAGAAAAATAAATAAATAAAGTAAAAGATTAATAACAAAAATGTTCAAGAGAAATCATGCATCAGCTGTCTCTGACTAAACAGAATTCAAAATATTTTACCTCATTACCAGCAACAGTTCTAGATCCAATTTACCAAAGGGCCAGCATGGGGCCAGTATGGGGCCAGCATGGGGCCAGTATGGGCCAGCATGGGGCCGATTTCATTGATTTCAGCACATGACATTGCATGTGCTGAAATCAATGAACAGATATGTGGTGGTCTTCAGTGACGATGGATGTTTCTTATTTTTTACCCTAACACCCCACACAGATCAGAGGAGACATTCAGAAGCCGGCGGTGTCTCTCTGGAAAACAACTCAACCTGAGAAAATTGGCAAACCGATTTGTTCCCGTCTCAGATTTCTGTCCCAAACCTTTAATATTATTTTAATTGCATCAAATTCGGTTTTACATGGAATAAAATGTCTAATAGGTTAAAATCAGATGTCTTGCTTTAACCATAGAAAGCACAGTTCATAACAATGATTTGAAAAATTAAAGATTTGCCTTTCACAACCTAGGACTTTTTCATACAGATGGCAGCTCACTGTGCCACTCCCTAAACAGCTGCTGCATAATATTTCCTTTCATCTGTCGAGCTGTAATGTTGTTTACCTGTTTCCCTTCAGAGCTCTGATTATTTTTTTCCAAGCTGGAAGCATCGTGATGACTTATTTATAGCTCATCAATTTATGGTGACATTTAGCTAAATTAAGAGCGCATTCAAAAGACAAGTACGTTTTTAGCTGTTTACTCTTCTTTTAAGGATTTTATTTCCCATTTGAACAAAAGGAACATTTGAAAAGTGCAGAAAATATGTAAAATATCACCATGAATGAAGAACATAATGTATTATTCCTTCAGCTGTAAAGTAGGAATGGATTTTGTTAATATTTTGGGCTGTTTTTGTCTTCAGATTGTTGGATATAGTGATTGAGGATGATGGTGATATTGATATGGTGTTGCGTTCAGGGCTCAGCTGTTTGCCTGTGGGGATGTTTCTTGCTCAGACGACGGTAAAGTAATTCATTCCTGATCTGGAAGGTCATCGGTCCCATTACCTGCTGCCCAACTCCGGAGGACTTTGGCTAACAATGTTAGCTAAATAGCAAAATGTGCAGTCTTGGTTATTCAATAAGACTTTAGGAATTTAAATGTAAATTATTATTATTTTTTTTGCATTGTAATTAAAAAAAGCATTTTAAAAACGATGTACACTATGGTCAGTAATAACCTTTGTTGGGACTTTTCATCTTCTGCACGTCATTGACATTTTTGATGAAGAATATGTTGCAATCAGCTGCAAGTCCTTGATGTTTTAAAGGCCTCTGTGCAATCACCTTAATTTTTAACGGTTGACAGATTATCAGGTTGTAGTTGAGACTTTGACTGAGCATCTATAGAACATTCAAAGCATTTAATTTTTTGAAAAAAATAGAAAAATAAAAACAATTAAAATGTTATTAATGCCTTCTTTTTTCACTGGAAGTAAATAATTTTCCTACCCACTAAAAATAAGTGATTTAAATACTTGCTCCTATATATGTTTGAATTGCTTGATTAATACACAAGTTTTGGTTATTCTATAGTTTCCATGTTATCGGATGTCATACAACATCTTTTTTAATTCTTGGTGCTTATAGTACTTTATTGTCTACATGAAGTTTTTTACAGGTCCGTCTCTGTTTCATTACCCTGAGTGCTGCCAGAAAGTGACTGAAAATGGCTTTGTTCTTTACTTCCATCACTGTGTTATTCCAGACAGACCATTACTTTATTGCTCAGTCAGCTCTGGCATTCAAGTGGGCATGAACAATTCAACTAATTGAAGGGGAGTGGAAAACATTTTCATCTGATATACAGCAAGAAATGAGATAGAAGTTTGTTTCTGACTGCTTTTGATCTTGTTAGTCAAAGAAAATTGATGGTCTACACATTGATCGAAACACATATAGAGCTTTGACTGTCACCACAGTAGCAAGCAGAAATATTTCCTTCAGTCTGAATGTCACAGAATTTCCACCCAGCTGCAACTGTGCATCTGTGACATTTGAAAAAAGAAGCGGCGCCTCAAAGCTTCTTGCAGACCTGCTTGAGGCGAAGGGAAAACGACAACAAAAACAGCTATTATGTGTCACTATGTGATTTATCTAACCTTGTTCAGCACAGAAGATCTCAACTCTATTGAGGCACGCCTCGCTGTCAGTCATTGCTGAATTGCGGTTGGTTGTACAATTCACCCGAAAGTCACCCCTCTGATTGAACACTCGGCGGCGGTTTCCTGTGTTCTCATGGGTGACTTAAAATGGTGGCAAGCATGGAGAAACAACCCCTCCCCCACTTTTTTAGCACCAACATGCAGCTACAGAGATCACATGCTGTACATGAGAAACCCAGCTAACACTGTTGCCATGACAACCCAGCCAGAGGATAACTGTTTTACAGCATATTACACCACCCACCACCTCGGCTGGCTGGGAAGTGTGTTGCTTTGGCAGCCGCTCAGGCTCACCAACCGCGGTGATTAGAACACGTCTTGTAAAGGAATTGCCTTCCGTCCTGCTGGAGCGACTGACAAATGTAAGGAGTAAACACTAATGAGCCGTCATATTGTTAGATGTGCTTGAAAAGAGGAGAAATTAATTGAAAATGTCGCATCAACATTGGAAATGTCATTGATTTTAGGAGGTGCACTCCAACCATGCTGATAATATATTACACATTGATGGCACTTAATAACAAACCTGGCAATGGGTAACATGACAGAATTCCTTTTGTGGCACTTATTTAAAGCAAACGCAGACATATTGGAAAAAGCAAATACGGCATTTTGTTATATATTGCATGTTTTGCTGTTCTCTCAAAATTGCTGTTAATTGAAGTTTCACATCAGTTTCTATCACAATGTGAGATTAGTCAAAGTCCAAAATCAGAAGAATCATGATACAGACAAAACATGATCAACGTTTATTCACAAAAGCAAAATAATGTTTAGTCAAAAAACATATTATATATTGTGGTGATTCTGCATTGACTGTTTTATATAATACCAACTTTTCTTTACTATAAGGTAGTGAAAGATCTACAGGACCATCAGTGTTCAACCTCACTAAAATGTACAATTATTGACCAGTATTTATAGTTACTGAAAAACTGTAGACTTGATCATTTTTAGTTGATTTTGAAGTTTATTTACTTTACAGCATCCCACAATGCAATGTGTTTTTGGCTTCGGTTTTTAATATAATGCTGTTGCACAGGTTGGATCACATTTGTACCATAAAGGAATCACTTTAACAACTCCTGAAAAAGAACTGAGTGCAATTATTTTTGCATGCAGTCTAGTCCAATTTTGTTATCCACAAACAAACCACACCAAGAGTTTGCTTAGAACAAATTTAAAACCCAGCTGTAAAAGCACCCATATATCTCACTAAAATAACAGAAAGTAAAAGCCATCATGACACTAAACTTTCTATTGTAAGCATGTACAAATTGAGAATGCAACAAAGATTTTCTTGTCAAAGAATCTTTCTGATAAATACATAAAGCAGGATAAAAAGCAAAAAAGTATGAGAAGTGAAAATTGTTTGTATTGATTTTCCCACTGGCTTTAAAGTTAGTCAAAAAACATATTATATATCATGGGCAATAAAGTTATTGCCCATGATTAAGATATGAACAGCTTACAATAGAACCTCATTTTTAAAATCCAGCACCTGCTCTTTAAGAGTTTCCTGGATGATTTCATTAAATTTCCAATCACAGTTTTTCTTTCTCTGGCAGCTCAATAAAGACGAGTTTTTATTAACAACAAAACTAGTTCAAGCAACATGATGTGTTAAGTAAAGAAAGTGGAAGATCTGACAACTGAAAAAGACGAGCACTTTATGCACAGCAGACATGCCAACAGGAGGGTTGGTTAAAAACAGCAGACTGGTTGTAGATGAGGAGGAAAAAACGGGATTGATTGAGGAAAGGCCGGGCTAAGTACTTTGTTAATATATGACTTGTTGAAACAAAGAATTAAATTAATTTCAGTTATTAAAGCTGAGGTTTTCTGGCCACCAAACAAGCAGATATTTCTCAGTACTTTTCTTTTTTCAAGGACTTCTGAAAAATCTTCAAATGGTTGAAATGTAAACACTGAGAATCAAGGTGTGTCACAAAACGGCCAAGAATTTATTTTCCTGAAACTATTTAAACTGAGCATGCTTAATAAAAATAGCCTTTCCGTTGACCCAGCTGCACTATTGACATCTAAATGAGATCCAGGCCATTCTCTGTTTACCTTCTGTCATCATTAGCTTCAGTCCAGTGAGGATAGCATCACAACAACCGTCGCTGATTAGCAATGTAGCATTGGGAAGTGAGGGAGAATGAGCTGGTCCCCTACTGTCTGATTGTTCTCATGGATGAAGATTAATTTTACGCAACAGTACTCTGCGCTCTGATTGGCTGAGCTAATATCCCATGAGAAACTTGACTATACACAGATGATGAGGTTGATTTGGTGAAATTATTCTATTTATCTCAAAAAATTACATCAATTTTACAAATGAAAAAAATGTCACAGCTTAGATAAGCAAAAGCACAACACTATTTGTGGTATAACTTGTCATAATAAGAACAAGATAAATTTTTGAATGACAAAGAAAGCCAGACTTACTGACAGAAGAGCAATTTGTTTGCAGTAAAGCCATGAGACATTCCTAACCTTTAAAGGTTTCTTGTTTCATAGAAAAAATGAAAATAGATGCTTGAAGCAAAAGTAATTAATGTCACTCCTTACTTGGAAAAAGTCATGCATCAGAATATAATAAGAAAATTTGTAATTTCATCATAATTGTATGCATAGCATTTTATTTATTGGTTTTATTTTACCAGTTTATTATTCGTTTCCAGTTAGACTAAACCTTTTGGATATAAAATGTCTTCAAACATTGGGAATTACAACAAAGCTTAGGTTTTCTCCAATTTCTTGCAAGCAAATGTAAATGTAAGACATTAAAAGAAAAACAGTAAATGGCTGAGAGATATAAAAATCTCAAAATTTGTCTTTAGGGCAAAATGCAGATAAAAATGTTGATGACCAGATGTGACCAGTTGCCAAGCCATCTGATCCGACGCAGCACCAGATGGTGAGCCACAGCTCTTGTGCTCAAGCATTTAGAGCAGCATGTGTACCTGGAGTAGAGATGAAGGACCTGGGAAGCAAGAATGTCTCTAGACTTGTAACATTTCTGCATAAGACATGCCTATTCACTGTATTATCTGCTAATAAAAACATAAATGTATATATTTTTCCAGGATGTTTGTTTCATCATTGCTTGGGATTTTTTTTGTGGTGGCAGAATTCCAAGGTTGAATGTAATTTTTCTTTAAAAAGTCATCTTGACATTATTAATTTAATCTGGCTAGAACAAGTTTTTAAATCAAAAAAGTCTTTCCTTTTTATGTAACCAGCTTCACTCTTATTCCTGAAGGAAGGCATTCCCACAACAAGATGTTGCCAACACCCTCTTATATAAGGAATATGTGTAATTATCTGCAGCTGTACCACAAAAAATGTATTGCAGTATTTAAATTCAAAAAGGTGAACTTGTGGTTTTAGACTCATACAGGAACAAAATTCAAGTGTGTTTATGGTAGCATTCAAGATTTTGGATAATGACTAATGAAAACCCAAAATTTATAAAAAGTGCATATTGCATAAGAGTAATACAGTTTTCAAATACTCAATCAGAAGAAGACTGGTGATTACACGCCACTAGTTGTTCAGAGTGCTGCTTCCAAACACATTAAGGGAAGGTTAGTGAAAGAAAAACGTCTGGTAGAAGTTTGCTTGTGAAACAGGGATAACTGGAGTCTTGAAAGGATTTTAAAGCAATCATGAAAATTCACAAAACATGCAGGATCTGAAATCAGTGCTTCAGCATCCAAAACTGAGCGAATTCAAGGCATGAAGGACAATGATGACAATGGTTGTTCATGTCCAGAACAATGTTTCTGAGTCAGAAGACGTTTTAGATTTCTCCTGAACCAGAGACACTTTTTGGATTGAACCACTGATTAATTACACCTGTATTTCTCCAAAGATGATTAACCTGCAAAGATGTTTTCTAAAATTACTCATTTGTGATCTAATTAGCAACTTGTGCAAAGTGTTTCCCGCCTCTCACACAATTGCTAAACGGACTGAATAAACATGGATCTGCAGGGTAAATAACATCTAACATTAATGAATGATACACAGAATAACAAGAAATCAGTAACTTTTATTTAGAAATAGTTTCAAAAAATAATGAAGTTAGCACACATTCCATATACAAAATGTCAGTGTTAAGCCTGAATATGTAATGGAACTGATTAGCAACTGTGGTTTGTTTCTAATGTTGAATTGAAGAGGCATTGAAAATAATACAGCTTAGGTTGAGTTTTGACAGGGAATTGAAGACAAATGTGCTAATTTAAAAAATAGTGCAAAACAGAACTGAAAATAGTTTAAAAGCATTTTCAGAATGCTGACAAATAAATGTAGTTCTTAACGGAAGCAAAGTAGCTTTTGTAACAGGATACAGCTTTTAAATATTTCAACTTTTTATATAAAATATATGATTTATGTATATATATTGTGTGTATATTTATATTTATATATGTATATGTCTTACATTATATTTCCAATTTCAAATAAGTAACCTCACAGTTTCAACAAAAACAATGAAAACAAATGGCATTAATAAAATATATGTATGTAGAATAATGTGGCAACGACATGCAACCGGTGCTACTTTATTGTCAGATCAATGCAAAAACTCTGGAGATGAAAAACAAAGCAAAAAGGCTGTTGTTATTAGCACTGTCATTGCCACCAACTGTACACCTAGATACAAAAGTTACAGAATGTATCAGAGTCATTTACATTCACTGAGATGACAGTTATTCATTATAGTAAGACTATAGTTATACCTACTGGCACTAGAATTTGGCACTCTTACTTATTTGGCATTTTGGACTTTCACCTAAGCAATATGAAAGTGGATGCCTCGTCTTCATATCACCTTCGAATGTCATACTATAATATCGTATCGGCCTGTTCATTGTTTTCCATTCATGGCATGTAAACAGATTATGTTTCTTCTTGAAAACAGAGCAGTAACTCTGGTCCTCATCAGAAAAATTACAAACAGCAAAAGCACTGAAGCCAACAGAGACAAAAGAACAAAAGAAAACTGCTGCAACAACTCCAACAATAAAAAGCTAAGAAGGATTATTTCCAAATGTCAAGCATTGACATATAGATCATATCAACACCTAATGTTAAAGAATAAAATATACAGGAAAGTTTTTATTAAGAATTAATTACATGACGTTAAGGTCTCACTCTCTTATGCAATATTTTTGGCTTTCGAAATATGGAACTAGAAGCTGTTTACTACTTTCTATCTGAACTCTCACGTTAAGTCGTTCATATCCAACCAGTATGTACGCAAGTTTATTTAAAAGCTATTCTGTGAAAATACATAAAAATATTTTTTTGTACATTTTTTTCTCTGCAAATTTTCTTACAAAAAGAAATCCATTTCACATCTTAATGGAGGTGATATCAAGTGTGCTTGAAAATCCAGTTTGGCGGTAGGGGCTACAGAAATGGTTGTAATCAATAAATTGACCCCTCCCTCCCTCTCTCTCACACATGCGGACACACACACATACACACACACTTGCACTGTTCAGGCACACAAATACAGCGGGGCTGACTGAATCGCTGACACCCAGGAGAAACTGCAGCCGTGAATCAAGCCCTTGCTTCTTTCTCAGTCCAGTTCAAGCAGGTAGGAAAGCATGATACCACAAGTTTAGAAAACAAAAGCCAACTGTTTATATTTCGAGTAAAATTCCACCCTTTGAGGGAAGCTATTTTATGGAAAATGTAGATAGAGAGCAACAGTAAAAGTCTGTGTGGAGAAAGAGAAATCTCTCTCATACCTTTACTTTTTCACAAGACAAATAAAAAAAAAGTGCCAAAACAGAAACAAGGGACGAAAAAAAAAAATCACTCTATTAAAACCATTGTAAGGCACTCAGGAGTTTCTCAGTGATCAGGATAGATCTGTCAGGCTGACGTTTAGTCCCATGTCAGGTCTCACATACGGGACAGCGTGGACAGCTTTGGGAAACTCTGGAGTCATCACCCGACCATTCTCCCCAGTACTCCCTGTAACGGAAAGTCTCGCTTTATTCCTCATGGCATCCCCAAAGGTCACCTACAAAAGCACAGAAGCCACATGCACATCCAGACACAAACCAGCGCAATCATCACACACA